>NC_133455.1:34120445-34753330 GCF_048565385.1 Saimiri boliviensis | reverse complement strand
GCCCCCTGTATAAAAAGTTTGGGGACGCCTGTTCTAGAGGCTCAGAGGGAGAAAGCATCCCATGCCTCTCTTCCAATTTATGATGGCTGTTGGTAATCCTTAGTGCTTCTTGGCATGCAGACAAATCACTGCAATATCTGTCTCTATCCTACAGCACCTTTCTTTTCTGTGTCTCTGTGTCTTCTCTTTGTCACTTACAAGGACACTCTCATCAGATGCAGGGCCTCCCCTAATCCAATATGGTGTCATCACCACCTTAATCTGCAAAGACCCTATTCCAAATAAGGTCACATTCTGAGGTTCTGGATGGACATGAGTTTTAGTGGGACACTTTTCAACCCATTTAATGATCCAAGACAGGCCAACTCAACTCTCTTTCTCCTAAAAACAGAAAGAACTGAAACTATTTGCAACATATTCGTTAAACTTCTGGTCTCCCACTTTGCATGGCTTAGCTAAGAATTTTCTTCAATTCTGTGCATTATCTGATGTCCTGCTTTTATAAATTCCCATGTAGCTTAACCAGCTGGAATCAGGTACCACTACTAGAAACTAAAGAAGTCTAAATCAGAGACTACAATGTTTGAACTACCTAGGTCCTGAAATGCACAGGAAAGAACAGGATGTCAAGGCCTGTTTCTCCACTTTCCACTGACTACATATTCCTTTGGTCACAATACCTTCACCCATCTAACTCAAAAGATTTTGCTTCTGGAAACTTCCCTTGCTCTGCATAGTAATTTTTTTTTAAGTGCTTAAAAGTTGATACAAGTATGTAGGTGATAGTTCCTGGCATCTTTCCAAATCCTAAAAGTGCTGACAGACTAAGAGGTTATCTTATAATCCTAGGGCAGACTAATTAAATCCTATACATTGACATTTTTGGCTAAAATATGATAACTACACTAATTAGCCCGTTAGAAATGTTCATATCTCATTGTGCCAAATAAGAGGGGATTCCTTGTAATTGTTCCTATAGGATCGCAAGTGACTGCTGTGGGCAAGATTTAATTGCCAGAAACGTCATTCCCTCCCAAGTTCCATCACCGACTTCACTACCACAAAGGTCCCACCAGAACATTGAGGAGTCGTTGAAGCTGGATTGGCTTCCCAAAATCACGGCTCATTACCACTGCACTCTGAAGTTTTTAGGAACATAATGAGTTTTTGAAAGTGAAATAAACCTGGCCTCTGACTTCCTACTGGATCCCACACTGTCTTGGGACACAAGGAAGCCAAAATGCCAACAAACTTGTACACAGAACAAACAATTAAAACATTATGAACTTTTGAAGACACCGTGGAAGCTACGCCATATGTTTATGAAGAACATTTGGTGCTTTCCGAAAAGCATTTATTTAGACAGAATCCCTACGGATTTGCTAAATGTCAGGCAGCGAAATTAAAATGTCAGCAAATGGCAAAGAGGTCAAAATAGAATTAATAACATGGAGGCATGTTACTGGCTTCGATACAATTTAACAAATCTTTATGGACACCTACTGTGTGCCAGGCACTGTAGTAGCCCCTGCAAAGGATACACAAATAAGCAAAAAGAGCCTCTGGCCCCCAAAAAGTTTATAATCTGGAATGGAGGGTAAGAGAATAATGTAAATTCCAGAAATGCAAGAAAAATAATGTAAGTGCTGTAAGAACACAACAAACAAAGCACTAGAGGGAAGAGGATTGCAATAGCTGCAGGGATGGAGAGGCTCTCATAGAGTAAGTAAAAACAGGGATGGCCTTTGACTGACAGATGTAGAAAATATCGACCCGTCAGAGGGTCAACCCAAACAAAAGCAGAGAGATAGAAAACCTAAGATGCATTCAGAGACAAGAGATTCCTTTAGTTTTTCTAAGATACAGAGCTCAGTCAAGAGGGGGATGTGGCTGGAAAAGTAGGTTGAAGCAACCCCAACGAGGACAAAGGGTAGAGTGCAAGGTCTTTTTGTTAACTCTTGGAGTACATGAGGAGTCACTGAAGGTTTTTGTAAGAAAGCAGTCTACACAGAACTCACTTTAGAAAGATTGATCTGGAGGTGATTTGAATGATAAAAAGGAACCATTAGTTGAGAGTCATACTGAAATTTAAACAGAGGACTATGGAAAGAAAGCAGAAAGGAAGGTGGGAGGACATACCTGCAAGAGATATGGTAATGTGCAAACCCAGGGTAGACATTCTCAACCCTGGCTGCATGTTAGAATACTGAGTGACTTTATTCAAATACTGAATCCCAACACTCACTCCAGACCAGTTAAATCAGAAGCTTGTGGGGGCTGGGGGGCTGAGGCATTAGGATATTTGAAAAACAGGTGAGGATGGGCACGGTGGCTCACACCTGTAATGGCACTTTGGGAGGCTGAGGCGGGCGGATCACTTGAGCTCAGAAGTTTGAGACCAACTTGACCAACATGGCAAAATCCTGTCTCTGCTAAAAAGACAAAAATTAACCAGGTATGGTGGCACACACCTGTAGTCCCAGCTACCAGGGAGGCTGAGGCAGGAGAATTGCTTGAACTCAGGAGGCAGAGGTTGCAGTGAGCTGAGATCACGCCACTGCACACCAGCCTGGGGGACAGAGCAAGACTTCATCTCAAAAAAAAAAAAAAAATTGAAAAATGAAAAACAGATGATTCCAGTAAGCGGACAGTTTTGAAACTCACTCCTCCAACTGTGGATCCAGAGACCAGCAGGCTTGGCATCACCTGGGAGCACATAAGAAATGTGGATTCTCAAACCAATCCACTCAGAATATGCATATTAACTAGATGCCTGGGTTACAGTCCCATGCACGTTTAAGTTAGAGTAGCACAAGCAAGTGCTTGTGGGGCAGCCCCTGAGATGCTGCGGTTATAACCAGCACCCAGGTGAAGTCAAATGCAGGTCCCCAGGCCACATGTGAGAAAATATTAGAAATGCAAATCTTGGGGTACTACCCCAGACTTACCAAACTATCAACTCCAGACATGGGTTTCAACAATCTGTGGTTCAAGAAGTCTTCCAGGTGATTCTGATATAAACTCAAGTTTGAGAACCACTGGGCTAATGCAGTTCGCAGGTGACTCATAAAGAACCATGTTTTAAAAATTAATGATCTCGAGGAATTGACTGGTAAAATAACCACATATAAGATTAACGATCTAGAGGAATTGACACTTGTGGGGGCATGTGAGGAAAAGAAGAGAAAGTGACCCTCGATGATCACATTTACCCCCTCAAACTCTTTTACTGGGCAGTAAAACTAAGCTCTGGTTTTCCCTTGCAAAACACCAGAAAGAATCCTTGTCATTTTGGGGCTGCTGTCCTGGAGCTAATCAACCTTTTTGTTCTCCAGTTTCCTTTTCACTGAGCAAGGACCCCAGCTAAGCATACTGGTAGCTGATCTTGCGTGCCTGCAAGACAAGCACAGTATTCAATACTCTCCCACAAAAGTCTCTAATGTGGAAGGAAGAGAAACTCAGTGAAAGCTGGTTATGCCACCCATGTGGTATGTGGAAATGGGATGAGGGACCTCAGATACAGCAGACACAGACAAGGCCCATAGAGGTTTTCATTCTTCCCCTCTGACAGTGTCCTGCAGAAATTGATTCCAACATTTGCACACGTTTTGTCTGGCTATGGCCAATGGGAGCAAGAGAACTAAGTGCTTGGTCAACAGTAGGCTCTCTGTAAGCCTTAGCTCCCTCCTTCCCCCGTCTATGGCTAATCTCAATATAATAATCCTAGAGAGGCAGCCATTAAAGAAGGATGGGTTTCAGAAGTAGACATATGTGGTTTCTAACCCTAACATTGCAACTAACTCACTGGTTGTTGTGATGTTGGGCAAGCTGCTTATAACATGTGTAAGCCTCAATTTTCCCATCTGTAAATTAAAATAGTATTTATCTGTAAAATGGGTAATATCTGCTAATATGAGAACTGCAGATTAGTTAAGCAGTGTATACAGAATGTCTGGTTAAGTCACACTTATAGCTAATGCATTGCTCCCTGTATTTAAAAAAAAAAAACGACTCATCTAAACTTCCTATATATATTAACCCATTTAGTCTATACAAATATTTTATGATGTGGACTACTATTATTTAACTCACTCTACAGATGAGGAAATGAGGTATAAAGAGTCTGAGGAACTTGCCCCAGGCCACACAAAGTGGTGGAGCCAGAGTTTGAAATCAGGCAGTCAGGCTCCTTGTCTTTTTCTTACTGTCTTGGCAAAATGCAGCTTTTTTTTTTTTTCATATGTTTAAAGAAATAGCCCTTCCCGTTTGGCTAGGCGCAGTGGCTCATGCCTGTACTCCCAGCACTTTGGGAGGCCATGGTGGGCAGATCACAAGGTCAAGAGATTAAAACCATCCTGGCCAACATGGTGAAACCCTGTCTCTACTAAAAATACAAAAATCAGCCGGGCATGGTGGTACAAGCCTGTAATCCCAGCTATTTGGGAGGCTGAGGCAGAATTGCTTGAACCTGGGAGGCAGAGTTTGCAGTGAGCTGAGATGGTGCCACTGTACTCCAGCCTGGCAACAGAGCAACACTCCATTTCAGGAAAAAAAAAAAAAAAGAAAGAAAGAAAGAAAGAAATAGCACTTTAACTCCTTGTCTGACTGAACAGATGACTTCACTTTGGCATTCACTTGGCTTTCCTGGTAAAGATCCAACCCCTCTTCTGTTTTCCTAAGAAGGAAACTCCAAAGGCAGCTTCTGTGTGAATCAGTGCAGGTTCTACAAGCAGAGATGTGAAGGTCCCAAGGAAGGTCATTAAGAACAATTGGGCATATGAACCCCCACCACTTACATTAAATCATCAAAAGAGGTGAACTCATAGAGACAGTGAGAAGTTGAGAGATTATCAAGGGCTAAGGGGAGAAGAGAATGAAGAGTGATGTCTTCATGATTACTAAGTTTCTGTTTGGGGTGATAAAAAAGTTTTAGAATTAGATAGTGAGGATGGTTATGCAACATCATGAATGTAATTAATGCCATTGAATTGTACACTTGAAAATTGTTAAAATGGCAAATTTTATGTTACATGTACTTTTCCACAATTTAAAAAAAAAATTTTTTTTAATTAAAACCTCCATCTCTACCATTTAACTGGATGTCCCAAGCCTCCTGCTTCAGTTCCTGGCTCTACACCTATTTCTGGTCTTTTCTCATCACCTCAAATGGTGCTCCCTGAACTCCAAGCTAAACTCACACTGACACCGAGAAGACTGGGGTCTTTACTATACCTGGACACCTCAAACCAAACACTTGGCCTTTGACCCCAGTCCTCAGGACATTCAGGTTGTCACATTCCTTTCTACTTATTATGAAACCATTGGTCTATCTGTCAGGAATGTTGCATTGTCTACTTTACACCCAAACAATCCCAATTTTGTCCAAGCTCTTCACCTTCACCTTCCCACAGGGTAGGTTACTCATAACGCAGAATCCTAACTTTGCAACATTATCAAAAAGAGCCACATTCAACAAGCCAACCCTTCCAAGGGCAGGAGCCAAAAGTCTCTTTCAGACAGTGTTAGGACATTCTTAATCCCCAGAACCCATGAGACCTAAAATGACCAATATGAATGGAGTGAAATTATAAGTCCTCTTTGTATGAAGAGGGGCCAGCTTAATCCTTGGTACAATAGCAAATTGTTTGGGGCAAATTTTCCAGAGTAGGCCAAGATCCCTCAGTCCCTCTACATGAATTGTCTACTGTGGTGACTTAATTTCATGTTCTTAGTTTTAAGGAGAAGGGATTTGGATAAATGTTCTAATGCAATAATTAGCACTTACATTAATAGCATTGATTTCCCATTATGTTGTCCCATTATTCTAATTATATTTCTCTTTAAACCATTTTCAAACTGTAATATTCTACTCAGATGAGCCTAATACCCTGAATAACCTCCCCTCTCCATTGTGCTCCCTAAACTGTTAGTGCTGTTTAACCTCACATCACACAATTGTAAGAACCACTCAACAGCCCTGGGTAAATGTCCTCTCTGGGGCAATTACCTCCAGGACCCAGAACCAACACTGAAGTAATCAAAACACGCGGTCATTTGACAGGGCTCTCTGCACAAACAGCTCCTTGACATCCCATTACGATGCTTGAAATCTCATCCTTGAAGAGCCCTTTGGGGAGATCTTTGGTGGGCGAGGGAGGTTCAGTCTGCAAGAGATACTGGAAAGAATAACATCTTAAACCACACTAAGCAACAACCTGAAGAGAATACCACTTATCAAGAGCCTATAATATGTACCAAATACTCTGAGATTAGCAATGGCACTTGTATATAATTTAGCCTATTTTTCTGGCTCTATTCTAAGTGTCTTAGATACACTAACTCGTTTAATTTCCCCACAAAACCTCTCTGATGTAGGTAATATAATGATGCCCATTTTACATATAAGAAAACAGAAGCTCATTCAAGATCATTTAGCAAATAGGAGATCGGATTCAAACCCAAGCAGCCTGGCTCCAGGATCCATGCTCTTCACCTCTGCCTGATACATTTTTCATTAAGTCATTTCATGAGGCAGGTATCTGTTTTGACATATGAAGAAGCTGATGATCTGAGAGGTTAAATAATTCACTCAAAGGCACATGGCTGGTACATGCCACAGTTACGATGTAAACCCAAGTGTGTCTTACTCCAAGAGATTTGCCCCTTCCCTTCTGCTGCATACCCATGAAGAATGTATCATAACCTCAAACCATCATGGCTATTTAGGAACAAGAGATAAACAACTGGGAAATGAGAAATCATGTAACAGGACATATGATCTAATAATTAAGGGAATTAATGGCAAATAGGTATTGCAGTGCCTACTAGCTGATCAACAAACTATTTTCTTTCCTCCTCAGCATACAGAATGCATTTTCCAGCAACCCCTGTAGTCAGGTGTGATCAAGTGACTGAGTTCTGGCCAGTGGAATGTAGGCAGACAAATCTTGTAGTACAATCCTCCCTCTTTCTTTCTTCTATTCCCTAGCTGAATGGGGAATCTCCAAAAATTTAGGTGAGGGAACAATCTAAATTTCTAGGAATGAAGGAGCCTGGGTTCCTGATTGACCACATAGAAGGCTGTCCAACCAACCACAAACAGCCTCAAAGGATAATGGCAACATGAAGTAAACTTGTATTTTTTAAGTCACAGAGATTTTATGTTTATCTCTTATAGCAACTAGTACTACATCGACTAATATAGAAGTTGAATGCCATCGTATAAAAAAGCTTAAAATGTTATTGGTTTACAGTTTGGTTGTGGGTAGAGGAGAAATTAATAACTTGAGCTGGAAAGCTGGAGACATGGAATCTGTATCCACAACACTTTTGGTAAAAGTGTCCCTGCAATGACAGCTCCCATGCCTACAGGTTTTTACTCCAAATAACATGGGCTGCTACAGGAGACGTTAAGAAGCAGAGTGACATGATTGTACCTTATTAGAAGGATCACTCTGGCTGCTGTGTTTGGCCAAGAGCAGAAGCAGCACAACCACTGGTGAGGCTACCAGCACTGACCACAAAGAGAAAACTCTCGGGTTGAAGATTCTCCTCTTGTAGACGAATGATGCTAGGTTCCCCTGAAGAATATGTCTGAGCTACCAGGCAAGGCAAAGGTATTACCATTGGTTCTGAGAATATTATTGTTTCCAATCAGTGACTGATTCCAAAAACAAACTGAATATGGAGAAATGACCTGTGTCACAACATTCAAATTTTTCTCTCTCTGTTAAAACTTTCTTTGTTAAAACTTAACATTGTATTGACAATAAAAAGAAATTCCACAGATGTTCAGTTTATGTAAAGAATCCTTAAATACCTAGTTTTATTGCCTACAAAGTTGTGACTTCTCTAAATTTTGGATCCATGTAAATAAATAAACGATCCTTAGAAATCTGCCAACAGAAACAGGGGCTGAGTGATTTACACTTAGCCACCCTGAGATAGACATACACAGTTCACTTCTACCATTCAAACTCCCCAGCTCTTAAGCATGGAGCCCATAAAGCCAGAGAGTATAAAAATCACCTTTAATGCTTCTTGGAAACATATTTAACATTTCTGTATCCCATCCATCGGGGAAGTCCAGAAAAGATGTTCCTGTGTGGATACACTCTACCTGTTTGTCAATTACAAATGGCTGGATCAAGTTAATTTTATCTCTGCCTATGATTATTATCACACACAGTAATATCCTAAGAGACTCACGGGGCCAAGAGTAGGGTATTTTGAAGACTATGAACAAGTAAGAACTCGAGCAAACAGTGTTTCTCCTTCCCTTGTACCCAAATTCTGATTTAGTTAGTAGTTAGGGAGAAACCGTGAAGCTTCAAGCACCTGCCTTATCCCAAAGGGTAGGCATGTTTGTCTATAACTTGTACCAATCCATGTTATTACTGACATGTTCATTTTCAAAGCACAAGCTTTTGTGGTAGAGATTATTTTAAAAACCAGGGGGATAGCCAGGGAGCCATGGATTTCCTCAGATGGGAGAGAAAGCACTCTCATCCAAGTCACTATTCAGATAACACACACACTTCTCAATGATGAAATGATCCCTTGAAGGTGCTGAGCAGGAAAAGCAAAAATGGGACACCCACCGTTTTCCTGTTTGCTGGGCATCATTCAAAGGTAGAGTTAGCCATTACTGAAATAACTTACACTGTGGAGAAAATATCAAAATAAGCCTATTACACTAGGACCCAACCATTACCAGTCAAGGAAATAATACAATAAATCCTTTGAAATGAAGAAATTTAGCAAGAGGCACTTGAAAACTGAGAGACGCTTTGTCGCTAAATTGCAGCATTAATAGTGCTTTGATGCTCCTTGCTAAATTGTATATTTCTGACACTCGAAATGAATATTAAGAAAATCATACTTATTTTATAAAACTCGTTAGTAGAAAGGAAGAAAATAAGATGATGTTTTAAAACCATAAATCTCCTTTATAACTAACTGTGAATCTGATGCTATTGGGAGAGGGAAGCAAATTGAACGGGAAAGAATGATGCTAAACGGTGTTTAAAATCTCCTCATCGGTAGAGGAGAAGGCCTATTGAGAAGACTAACTACAATGCTGAAGGCTGGCAACGTTTCTTCCTGGATAATGATAGGACAAAATTATATCACCGACAAAATTATATCTTTTTTTCATTATCAGCAGGACCCTGGTGTCATGTCTACATACCTGCGGTCTTTTTTTTTTTTAACCAATTTTTCTTCACTATAGATACACACATTTATCTCAACTAATGAAACACCACTTGAATTTACTCTATTTAATAATAACAATAAATTCAAATAATCAGAAGCTGGAGGCTCAGAGGCTCTCAGCTTCATAGAGGAGGCCTAGCTGATCACTTACACCATTTTCAGACTCTCCTCAATGTCTGCCTGATATTCTACACGTTAGTTTACCCAATCTCCTTTTAATATGTCAAAGGCAGTTGAAGTCATGACTCAGCTCTAATGTGGCAGCATTTGAGTATTAAACAAAAATGCAAATCTAGCAGGATATTCCCTAATGAGATACAGCAAGCTTAATTTTCTTCATATCATTACTAATGCAGTTTTGTTCGTTTGGGGGAGATTTGTGTGGTACACGGTCATGCTTAAACTTTATTTTATTACTCCTAAGTTACTCTGACATCATCAGTCGAAGTGAAGGCCTGATTCTGAAATGTGTTGGCTTAGACATGTGTAAACACTTGGGAAGATATTTTTTCCTACACAGCCACTATACTAAAAGGGAGGAAAGGTCTGTACATAAAAGCAGAACATGAAGTTCAGAGTTCCCCGAGTATTCAGACAGATGCAATGACTCTTTCTCATCTGTCTTAATTGTTCATTCTAAGTTCAACATAATTCTGTCATCAATTAACATAAGGAAGTTGTCCCAAAGGGTATGTGGTCATCTTTGAGTTCTCCGGAGCCTAACACAAGCTCTTGGGTGAAGGTAGTATTTGGGAGGTGATCTCAGGAAACACCAGGAGCAAATGGGAAGAGCAAGAGGGAAGGAATGAAGACCAATACGGGGTGGATTAGTAAGGAACTACACTGTGGGCAACTGTGACCCCCCCACCGGGGGCCCTCAGAGATGCTGAGTAGACAATACCTCAGAATTATTAAGGTAGGAGGAAATGAGGTGCTAGTCATTTCTTTTCCAACTTCAGTGGCTGCAAGTTACTCTTAGGGGCATTAAATCCTCAGCACTAAGTAGCCAAAGAACACCTGAGGGCAGAACAAGACAAAAGCCGTCAGTATGTAAAGGAATTACTATGCTGATGACCTCCAAGAGGGCCAAAGGAATGTGGCAGGGATGGTGGGCAAGTGCTATGGTGCTGGGATTTGGCAGGAGGATGCCAGATGTGGGTTTGAAATCTGGCTACCCCCTTACCCACTGTGTGACTTACACAAGTTACCATAGCAGGTCATGCGACAGAGAAACAACTCTCTCTAACTCATGAGAATCGCTTGTTACATCCAAAAGAAAAATGTCATGTGATGAAGTCTGTGGGCTGTGGATGCTGACATGATCTACGGAAGAAGCCAACTCTGATTTCTGTTATCCTTAAAGCTGCAACTCTCTTCTCTACTCCTCCAGCAAAGTTGCAATCCTCTGAGGCCAATGGCAACACCAGCCCTAATTGCACCAGTCACTTTTGTCCCAAATTCCAGACCACTGTCTCTATAAGGTAAAAAAGAATAGTAGCTATCATCAGGTAGTCCTGTCTGTTAAATAAAAGGAACACTGCTTCTAAGTTCTAGTGAGTGTTTGCTGATTTTTTGATAATGCCTGGCTTTTCATATTCTCTTACTTTGTTTCTTCTGTTTAAAAAAAAAAAAAAAGCCAACAAACTATGCTCCCAAGGCTACACTTTAGCCAAGCAGTGTTTCCCTGTATCTGGGTTCTGCTACCATTTAGAGAGTGTCAAGAAAGCCCTCGTTTCCATAGGCCATCAGAAAATATGACCCTCACTTCTATTTGTATACAAAGGTAAATATTTCTAAATTGTTCCTTCCAACTCTGTATTTGCAAACTAACATTTCAGAGAATTATAAATGAAAGCAATGTGCTGTCTTCCTCCCTTGCATGAGCTGTACTCCTGACATCTCAAAGAAATGGTAAGATTGGAGGAAGCGGGGAAAATAGAGCAGGGAATGGAAAATCATGTCATCCATGAATTTATCATTTCATACATTTATTTGCATTGCTGACAGCCATCTTTCTATCACATTGGGTACCTGACTAGTATACTTACTTATACTTATTACTTTACATAGGAAGACCAAGGTGAAAGAATTGTTTGTATGGCCCTCAACTTTACAAAAAGAAATAAATGGTTAATGAAAATCTACCCACCTGTTGAATATTCATATTCCATTCTTATGTGGCCACATGTCTGAATGGCAGGCTGAATTATAAATAGTTGATGCTCTGGTCTGACATTGCAATATCTAATGAATTGTTGCCTCTATAAACTTTCTATGTATTGCACTGCAGAAGTGAACCAATTAAAAAGTTTTGCTAATTTGGGTCTTCTGCATAAAGTATCTTCTGCAAGAAGATAAATGTCTTTGATGCCTTTAAATGTTTGGTGAGCTAAAACTTTATTCAAATTGGCTTTGTAATATCTTTAAATATATATTCCTGTGATGTTTTGCTCTTGCATTTGTACTAAACGAATATTTGGACATCATTAAACAACAACTTACTGAACTTTTTTGCCCCCCTTTTGTCAAATAAAATTCCAAGACAGACTTTTTAATTTGTTTTGAGTCTCCCTTTTATTAAATTTGTATCTCTAACTATTTCATTCTGACCTCCCTGGCATCACTGTGAAGAAATGCTTTGAGAAAAAGCTGATAGTTATGTTTCATGGAAGCCAAAGTTCTTCTTGCAAATTAAAATTACATTCCACTTTGCTGAACACTAAGAAAATCAGCTTTGGAAAATTACCTCGACTCTAAAAATTGGGCTTCCGCTTACCAGTCAAACTCTGTTCCTCTAATGCACATCTATGAGCAAACATGCTTGGCTCTGACTCACGCTGGACTAAACAAAATCTCATTAATAGACTTGGCCTAAAGAAGCACTTGAAAAGACCGCTAATCATGTTCTACATGATGGAAAATGTCACACAAAATCAGAATGGAGGTGAATTTTTGGACAAGTACTTCTATCACAGGACTGTACCATCTTCCAAAAAATAAGTTAAGATGTGTCAAAGCTGGTCTTCCAAGTCTTCCCAGTGCTTGACTCAGATTGCTTTAACAAGCCATTTTAAAGATGAGAACAAGAAGGAAAAAAGAAAGTGGGGAAGGTGGCAGCATGCCTGCAACAGAGAGACAAGTACTGTAAAAATGGCCCAGGCACTGGAGTGGGCACTGAAGTTACAGACGTGAATGCAAAACCAGCACTGCCCTCCAGCTGGCTTGCACTTTAGGGGAGACAGATCAACAAATGACCCAGAATGAAAGAGCTATTACAAAACAGTGAAAGCATTGTTTGAATTGGGACTTAAATAAATGGAAGAAGCTCTAAAGTCAGCTTAGGGGATCCAAAATCTTACAGAAGAGTAACATTTGAGATGAAGCTTCAAGAATACGTTTTTTGCAAAGACAAATGCAGGAAGGACATTGTAGGCTTAGGGAGCAGCATGTGTATATTGAGTGTCATGAAAGCAGAGGTTGGCGAGGCTAAAGAGAAGACGTGAAGTTAGGTGGGTGACACAAGGCGGCTTCAAGACAGACCTTGAATGCCTTGAAAAGATTTGAATTTTTCTCTGCAGTTAATCTAGAGCCAGTTAAGACTGCTGTATAGGGAAACAGCATAATTATACCTAATTATTAGAAAAATCTGTTTGTTCACAATATGGAGGAAAGATGGGATAGTCACAAAAATACAGTCAGGCAGACCTCTAAAAGGGACAGGATCCGTACCACAAATGTAACAGTGTTCTTCACTGGCCATGTCCGTTAGCATTCCCCAATAGAGGGGGATGACAAGAAACAGCCTAGAAAACTAAAAGCAAATACTATGAGAAAGCCAATTCATCTATATTCAGGGTTTCTATCGTTGCAGTTTAAGTCAAAGAATAAACCATAGAACTGGGACTCTCAGTCAATTATCACAAACATTATTTCTTAAGTCAATCCTTTGCTAAATTTTAGACAGCTGTAAGTCAAAGATTCTACTCCCTGACACTTTCCTGGCACACATGGATTCCTTGTAGGTGATTAAGGACATTCACATGCTTTAACTTCAGTGTCATGCTAACTCTGACAGATCTAACCTCCCCAGTCATTTTAGACTGTAACTCAGTAGTCCTCAACATGCTTCAATCATGAATTCTAGATTTCCTTTGCTGTCAAATCCTAATCATCCAGGTGCCATCTTGCCTTTATTCAATCTCGATTTCTCAATAATTGTATCAGTCCAATTTGCTTTCCTTGAGCACCTTTGGCAGGAAAAAGCAAGAAAAACATGTAGATAAAGCTTAAACTATACATGTCCCTATTTATCTATGCTGAAAGCAGGTTAGGTGAAGGAACGTTTAGAACTTCCGTGAATGTCACCTTAACTAGGTCTTTATTATTCAGATTATGTTGTTGGTCTGTCTAGTAACATCATACCTAGGACGGTGAGTGGTTTATGAGCAGGAGCTTCATAGAAATAGAAGTTCAGAGAGGTTAATTAGCACCTTGTAAGCAGCAGAGTTAGAATTCTAGCCAAGGTCTTCTTGAAGCTAAAGGCTGAGATGTTTCCCCTGAACATACTACCATCTGGTAAGTAATGCTACTTCCTAATTCTGTTTCGGCTTTCATTCAGGAATATAAATAAATTTCATAAAAAAAGATAATGTGAGCAAAGAGTGGGTTCAAACTTCCCAGGTGTGTCCCTACACCCAAGTTCCTGAAGTTTAAGAACATACCATGCCCTTTGGTGCTCATATTTTTTCACTCTCTTTCCCTCGGTCTTTTTCTGTTTTTCTAGGTAACAAGTCAATTTCTATACCACTTTCTTATTTCAAAAGTTGGGCTTTGTGTGTGTTATGCCAGCTAAATATTCCATCTTCTTATAACTAGATATAAAAACCAATAAATGGAGGTATGAATTTTCACAATTTCACATAAGAATGCATCTGCCTTTGGTTCCATCAATTTATATGTGGTTATTTCTTATCATAAGTAGGTTTTCAACTGTCAGGATGATCCTTTTTTTCACACAGTTCCCAGACAAAAATTTTGTGCAGAGCTATCTATACCCCCAAGAAACATGAAAAATATAGGTTTCCTGACAAGGAAGAAAACATGATAATTGATGACTGTGATAGGCTGCCCTTCTCTAGAGGTTTTTAATTACCACCTTTCATTTACATAACACTTGAAGCTCCTCCAAGAGCTTTCAGGTACATTATCACACTTGTTCTTCAGCAACACCCTGCAAGGAGAGAGAGCAAATATTACAATCGTCACTTTCAAGAATAAGTCACTAAGATTGAGAGAGGTAAAGTGATTTGACAAAGTCACACAATTTATTATGGATGGAGCTAGGGCTAAGATTCCAGACACCTAACTTTGACCCCAATATTCTTTCTGCCCCCCTCCTACAGAGCTAACCAGAAAGATCTGTGTATAGCTCCTCTTAGAGGTCTAAAACATGCATTGATGGCCAAATTAGTATGTTAATTCCTTTTATGAGCATTTCTCTTCCTTCTATCAAAGAAAGACACGTCAAAAAACTATGGTTTAGCTAGAAAAGAGACATGGAGTGGGGTTGTGGGCCTCTAATCAAGAAAAGCCTGTTGGCTTTGAAGTCAGGCAGTCCTGGAGTCGACTCAAGCACTTGCTAGCCATGAAACTTTGAGCCTCATTTTCCTTAGCTATAAAGTAAATATGATATTAGTACCTATCTCATGGAGTTATTGTGAGGACTAGAAAGAACGATGCATGTAGAGCACTTGGCACCATGCCTGGCACATAGTAAGTGCACAATAAATGATTGCTGCTATGCGTAAAGTTGCTGTTGTCATCATCAGCATCATTATTATTTTTATTATAGATCATGCTGAGTGTAATTCTGCACTCTGTGGGTAATAAGCTCCACATACTGCCAACATGTCATTTGGGGGTCCTATTGGCCTGTACTTTCCTGGCCCTGATTCAAATAATGAGGTTTGCAATTTCATTGACTGGGTGTGCTAATTAGAAGCTTTTTAAAGATTTCTCTTGTCCATTGAGGCCACTAAATAATCTCCACATGGGTCAAGCTCTGTAATCACCCGTTGCCTCATTGATTGTATAAGTCAGCAGTTGGAGCCATGATGGAAGATCTATGGTGAACAGAACAAAAAGCGTCCAAAGACACGAAACTGAGCTTGTCTGTGGGCTGTTTCATTCTTTCATTATTCCCAAAACTCAACTTTCATCTACATGATGATTAAATAATAGTACATTTTCTTAACCAGCATCCTGCCCATTTTTAAATACATCTTTTATTAGATGGTAGAGCTTATAAAATATTCATCAACACAAGCTACTGCAGTTTTTTTTTCTGCTGACCTGACCTCAGAGCTGCTCAAGTGGAAATTAGATTTTTTTTGTTAACTTGCTGAAACTGTCTGCATTTGCTAGATTTCCTAAGGAGCAGGAAAAAGTAATTCCATAGGATTAATAAGGGCAACATACATTCTTATTCCAAAAAGACATACAAAAAGAGGGCAGAAATGCTATTCAGTAAGGATAATTGATATTGTAGGATGACGTTCTGCCTAAGCTCATTGTGTTTTGAATGAGTCCACAGGTTTTTTTTTTTTTTAATCCCTATCGAGAATATCTTCTGTGTCTCTCACATCTTACCCTGAATTAAGGAAGACTTTTAGGGACCTTGTGAAATGTAAGATGCTTGTGATGTTGATCAGCAAAAACAGACATCTGATTGCACTTTCAAAAAGAACAAGAGAGATTTTGTGATTTTATAGATTTTGCTCCCAAGGTAAAGGTAGGAAAACCTAATAACTGTTCTTTATCTTAACTCAATTTCTACATATATTCTGTATTCTTTCCATTCTCTCTTCTTTCCTCTGTACTTTTTCTCCTTTATTTCTCCCTCCTAATTAAAAAGTTCAAGGTTCCAGAAGGTTATTGGATTGATGCTGAAAGTCTTGCTCATTCTTCTGTGGCCATTACAATGCCAGGACCTCAAAGAACACTCTCCATAATCCCATGACTTAACTTCATCATGCTGGTTTTCAGATAAACTTTGCTGCAGAAACACAGAGACCCTTTTGATAAGAGTGCTCCTCAAAACACTAGAAATAAGCCAGAATGCTCAACTTCATCAAACAAGTCTCTGGCTCCTCCACATTAAAAATGTGACCAAGTGCCCCTCACCCACGTCTAGTGTCTCAACCACGACATGAACTTAAGTTTAGTTTCCCTAATTTAATAAGGTATTTATTTGTTTGTTTTATTTTGTTTTTGTTTGAGATGGAGTCTTGCTCTTTCACCCAGGCTGGAGTGCAATGGCACAATCTCAGCTCACTACAATCTCTGCCTCCGGGGTTCAAGCAATTCCCCTGCCTCAGCCTCCCAAATAGCTGGAACTACAGACACCCGCCACCACCCCTGGCTAATTTTTTGTACTTAGTAGAAACAAGATTTCACCATGTTAATCAGGCTCGTTTCAAACTCCTGACCTCAGGTGATCCATCTGCCTTGGCCTCCCAAGGTGCTGGGATTACAAGCATGAGCCACTATGCCCAGCCTTTAATAAGGTTTAATAAGAAAACCTACCCACTCAACATTTACGTCTCTAAAATGAAGGTAAATTGGAGTGACACAGAAGAGCTTGAAACCCTCCTTTATGTTAGCAAGCATTGCACCCACATTTTCTTGCAACGAGATGTGTTTCCTGCCCAAACACTAATTTTAAGATAATTGAGATTTATACCATTGATTATTAAAAAAATTGTACTATGTTAAATGACAGTGTAATTCAGTATTATCCTAATGGTTAAGTTTTCTGTTTGTAGTTTACAGTCCTCAGGGACACATACCACTAATCTGTGTGAAATTTTTCTATCTCTGAAGTAACCTTAGCAACAGGATAGTACCACAGAGTGGCATTTCCACTGACACACTTTCCATTTGATTAGAATGTTTATTTTAGGTTCATGATAAAATGGAAGTGGTGGTAATGGCCATGCCCTCTTGGGAAAGCTTGACTTTTTCATTTTAGTCTCTTGTTTTCATGTCACTTTCTCTGCCTCTCCCCTTTGGAACCTTCAGAAACGGAGAATTTGTGTCATTGACTTCTACTCAGTAAGCTTCAAGCTTTTGGAAGAGCCTCAGACTTGCTATAGTGGGTTAAAAATCCAGATACCCTGCTAGAATTAGTCCCATTTTGTTACCATAAGCACCTAAAGTGAGCCTGCGGTGACAATTACCTCCAATTTCCTGAGTGGGGCTGAGGAGATAACCTCACTTCTGAGCTCATAACTGGGGGGCCTATTCTTCTCTGTAAAACCTCTGAACATGACCACATCCACCTGGTTCAGGTGACATGTCTGAAGACCTAACCCAAGACCCAAGGCTGTGAAGCTCAGTGCTCAATTCTACTACCTTGTCCAACATAGGAAGCTCTCAGCCTTGGAACTCTCTGATCACTGTGGCACAACATGGATTTTTCAAGGGCAAGCTCTGGGTCTCTCTTCCCTTTCTCTGAAGAATAGTTGTCATGTGAAAGAGTAATACAGCTTGCCTTGTATTGGTCACACTGAGGACAACTTGGATCTATTGAAGGAAAACAGAAAGTGGCTTAAGAAACAAGAAAGTTCTAATCATCTGTGCTAAAAGACAAAGGAACAGATTGTTGTAGAAAATAAATCCTCCATCACTCAAGGTGTTCAAGCTAAACTAGATGCTGTAGAAGGACTGAGAACCGACTACCCAATCATTATGCTTCTTTCCAACTCTGAGTTTCTAATGTGTAGGAAAAGGCAACCTCTCGGGACTCATTCGTTCAACTTTAACTATCAAAGAATGCATGTCTCCAAGTGGTGGTTTGCTTTGGAGATGTCAAAAGCACTTTCTTTTTTTTTTTTTTCAAACCCCTGCAGATGGTCTCTGTCTCAAGCACCAGAAATTAAACTATGATTTGTATAGTGTTAGAGAATAAAAGGACATTTCCCTGAATGGCCAAAGCATAAAAGCCTAGTAAGTTCATTCTTCATTTATTTATTTCTGGTGTGACTGAAAATAAGTTTAATTTACGACTACAACTGTTTTCTGCATTAGCCTTGTTTTATGACTTTTATTATTATCAAAGTCAGACATGCCCCACAATACTTGCTGTCTTTACATATTCTTCAGATGGGTAAAGACAGACTACCACAAAACAGTTTAACAAAGGAATTCACATATTTTACATTACATAGCAAGAGATATAAAAGAAAATCATTACTTTTGATAGAGAAATGGTTAAACTTAATTCTACCTGGATTTTTCTCCTTGGTTCATGGGTCAGTCCAACAAGACTTTTTGTTTAGTTCATTGGATCATAAACAGAGCATCCATAATGGAACAAGAAAGATTTTCAGCACATTTCCCAAAATTAAAGTATTTCATAGGTAAAAGATTAGCACTGTGGCTTCCCTTCATTGAAAGCTGATTTCATTATTAAAGGGATAATCATATTTCTAAATTTGTGGGTTTTTTTCCCAAAGAAGAGTTTTCTTGACAGAGGTTGTTACTGTCCTCCAAAATCCCTCTCCCCTTCTTTCACAAATACTAGAATCTTTTATTTTTATATGTATTTTTGGCCATCAAGAATGAGATAAGCTGCCCAGCCTCCTTGCAGCTAGGCATGACTATGTGACTAATTCCTTCGAGAGGATAGGAGAGGCAACGATGGGTTCAACTTTCAGCTTGTGCCTTGAAGGAAAGCTCATACCCACCCTCTCCTCATCTCCTTTGCTGCTGGATAGAGCGACAGAAGCTAAGGCAGCCATCTTAGACTGCAAGGTGCAAGTCATGAGTAAGGAGAGCAAAGCAACAAGCCAGAGTCCCTAAGATGACCTCCAAGGCCCTTCATGACCTTGCATAACCTCTCTCTCCTCCACTCCCACATCTTCCCATTGATCACTCCATTACAGCCACACTGGCCTCTCTGCTATTCCTGCACAAGCCACACCTGTTTTTGCACTTGCAAGACACTCTTTCCCCAGGTAACTACATGGCTCACTCCCTCACTCTCCCCAAGTCTTTACTCAAACGCCATCATCCCAGTAAGATATTCTCTAACGGTGGTGGCTGGCAAGATGGCCAAATAAGAACACTTCCAGTCTTCAGCTCCCTGCAAGATCAACACAGAAGGTGGGTGATTTCTGCATTTCCAACTGAAGTACCCAGCTCATCTCATTGGTTAGACAGTGGGTGAGCCCACGGAAAGCAAGCCAAAGCAGGGAGGAGAGTTGCTTCACCCAAGAAACACAAGGGGTCAGAGAACTCCCTCCCCTAGCCAAGGGAAGCTGTGAGAGACTGTGCCATGAGGAACAGAGCATTCTGGCCCAGACACTATGCTTTTCCCACAGTCTTCACAACCCACAGACCAGGAGATTCCCTTGGGTGCCTACACCACCAAAGTCCTGGGTTTCAAGCACAAAACTGGGCAGCCATTTGGCCAGACACTGAGCTAGCTGCAAGAGTATTTTTTCATACCCCAGGGGTGCCTAGAATGCCAGTGAGACACAACTGTTCACTCCACTAGAAAGGGGGCTGAAGCCAGGTAGCCAGGTGGTCTAGCTCAGCGGATTCCACACCTATGGAGCCCAGCAAGCTAAGATCCACTGGCTTGAAATTCTCACTGTCAGCACAGCAGTCTGAAGTCCACTTGGGATGCTTGAGCTTGGTGGGGGAAGGGGCATCCACCATTACTGAGGCTTGAGTAGGCAGTTTTCCCCTCACAGTGTAAACAAAGTTGCTGGGAAGTTTGAACTGGGCAGAGCCCACCATAGCACCTCAAAGCTGCTATAGCCAGACTGCCTCTCTAGATTCCTTCTCTCTGGGAAGGGCATCTCTGAAAGAAAGGCAGCAGCCCCAGTCAGGGGCTTATAGATAAAACTCCCATCTCCCTGGGACAGAGCACCTGGGGAAAGAGGCAGCTGTGGGGGCAGCTTCAGCAGACTTAAACATTCCTGCCTGCCATCTCTGAAAAGAGCAGTGTATCTCCCAGCACAGTGCTTGAGCTCTGCTAAGGGACAGACTGCTTCCTCAAGTGGGTCCCTGACCCCTGTGCCTCCTGACTGGGAGACACTTCCCAGCAGGGGTTGACAGACATCTCATACAGGAGAGCTCTGGCTGGCATCTGGCAGGTGTTTCTCTGGGACGAAGCTTCCAGAGGAAGGAACAGGCAGCAATCTTTGCTGTTCTGCGGCCTCCACTGGTGATGCCCAGGCAAAGAGAGTCTGGAGTGGACCTCCAGCAAACTCCAGCAGACCTGCAGCAGAGGGGCCTGTTAGAAGGAAAACTAAAAAACAGAAAAGAATGCATCAACATCAACAAAAAGGACGTCAACACAGAAATCCCATATGAAGGTCACCAACATCTAAGACCAAAGTTAGATAAATTCACAAAAATGAGAAAAACCAGCACAAAATGGCTAAAAATTCCAAAAACCAGAACACCTCTTCTCCTCCAAAGGATCACAGCTCCTTGCAAGCAAGGGAACAAAACTGGAGGGAGAATGAGTTTGACAAACTGACAGAAGCAGGCCTCAGAAGGTATGTAATAACAAACTCCTCCGAGCTAAAGGAGCATGTTCTAACCCAATGCAAAGAAGCTACAAACCTTGAAAAAAGGTTAGAGGAATTGCTAACTAGAATAACCAGTATAGAGAAGAACATAAATGACCTGATGGAGCTGAAAAACACAGCAGGAGAACTTCATGAAGCATACACAAGTATCAATAGCTGAATCAATCAAGTGGAAGAAAGGATATCAGAGATTGAGAATCAACTTAATAAAGCATGAAGACAAGATCAGAAAGAAAAAAAAAAGAATCAAAAGGAATGAACAAAGCCTCTAAGAAATATGGGACTACATGAAAAGACAAAACCTACATTTGATTGGTATAGCTGAAAGTGACAGGGAGAATGGAACCAAGTTGGAAAACACTTTTAAGAATATTGTTCAGCAGCACTTCCCCAACCTAGCGAGACAGGCCAACACTCAAATTCAGGAAACACAAAGAACACCACGAGATACTCCTTGAGAAAAGCAATTCCAAGACACATAATCTTCAGATTCACCAAGGTTGAAATGAAGGGAAAAAAAGTTAAGGGCAACCAGAGAGAAAGGTGGGTGATTCCTCAAGGTTCTAGAACTAGAAATACCATTTGGCTTAGCAATCCCATTACTGGGTATATACCCAAAGGATTATAAATCATTCTATTATAAAGATACATGCACATGTATATTTATTGCAGCACTATTCACAAAGACTTGGATCCAACCCAAATGCCCATCAATGATAGACTGGATAAAGAAAATGTGGCACATATACACCATGGAATACTATGCAGCCATAAAAAAGGATGAGCTCATGACCTTTGCAGGGACATGGATAAAGCTGGAAACCATCATTCTCAACAAACTAACACAAGAACAGAAAACCATACACTGCATGTTCTCACTCATAAGTGGGTGTTGAAAAATAAGAACACATGGACAAAGAGAGGGGACCATCACACACTGGGGCCTGTCAGTGGGTTCGGGACTAGAGGAAGGATAGCATTAGGAAAAATACCTAATGTAGATTACAGGTTGATGGATGCAGCAAACCACCATGGCACATGTATACCTATATAACAAACCTGCACATTCTGCACATGTATCTCAGAACTTAAAGTATAATTTTAAAAGAAAGAAAGAAAGAGAAGAAATAAAAGAAAGGGTGAGGAAGCCTTACCTAGGGAAGGAAAGAGAACACTCTTCCAGACTGAGGGAGCAGTACTTGTCAAATCCCTGTGCTGGAGGAAGCTTGGCATATAGAACCCAACAGAGGCCCATCAGCTGGAGCAGACAGTGGGCGCTAGAGCAGACAGTGGGACTGCAGTGTCCTGAGGAGCTGCAAAACTACAGCTAAGGAGTTTTGACTTTCTCTCACAAACAATGAGAGCCCAAGAAGTTGGGTTTTGGGGGTGTTTCTTTGTGGGTTTTGGTTTTTTGGTTTTTGTTTTGAGACAGAGTCTCCTTCTGTCACCCTGGCTGGAGCACAGAGGTGCGATCTCAGCTCACTGCAACCTCTGCCTCCCAGGTTCAAGAGATTCTTCTCCTTCAGCCTCCTGAGTAGCTGACAAGAAGTAGTTTAAGCAGGAGAGTGACATGAAAGGTATCTGCCTCCTGGCTTTCAGAAATATCTCTGGAACCATGGCACCTCGGCACCTCTCTTCAGCAGAGATGCTCCCCCAAGACAAGGAAAGACTGGAAGCCTTCAGAATGGGGGTCTCACTCCATTATGAGTCTTTTATTCATTGCCTCACAAATTAGTTGCAAGAACTTGCCCTGGAGACAAGAGGCTGCAAATGCAAGTAACATGGAATTGTAATAACATAAACATTAGGAAACAGTTCAGCCCCCTGCAGAGAAATAATTCTCCCGCACCCCTTTTCAAATTGTCTTCATGGAAATTTCATAAAATTTGCCATTATTAAAACTGAGTAGCAATTATTTCCTTCTTTGGTTCATCAGTTGTGGGAGAAAAATTAATTGTGTTCTCCTTCTTTTCCGGAGTTCATCAGACAGCAATGAGGCAACGAGGACCGACAGGACTGGAGGCAGGAGGACTTGTGGGGCGTTATCACAGATGTGGCGTGAGAGGCAGGAGCAGGTCTGAGAGTGGTGGTGGCAGATGCGCCCCGGCTAACAAGTGTGCTCAGGAAGCCCGAGTCATTACGGTGTGTTGACATAACATTTGCTGGCTTCACAGGGGCCATCATTGTAAATTAGATTTAATATTGATCAGGCCCTTCACAATCAGGGCCAGGAGAAAATTGGACACAGAGTTCTTAGTCAAAATTGGATCTTAAGATTCTGTTTTCTAATTAACATAAAAGAACCAAAAACCAGGGCCTGTCTGTCTGCCCCAGCGTGGCATAACCACTTTCCCTGTCTCTGAGGCAGTGGAGAGGTGACAGCGATTCCCACAATCTTTCTATTTTCTCTCCCAGGTTGGTTCGGCTGTGCTGCCACAGAGAGAGAAGAGAGCATGAGAAGTGAGCTGTAGCGAAGGGGATGGAGGGTTTCAGGGGGCAATGGCTGTGATTCTCTCAGCCTTCTCTTCAAAAAGCCAAAAAACTTTATTGAAAGAAATCTAGTTTGCCTTTAGGTTTTTTCTTTAAAAAAAAAAAAAAAAAAAAAAAAGCAAAATAGTTCATTCAGGGTTAGGAGTTACCAATAAAACTCCCACCACTACTGGCGTCCGTTGACCCCTCCTGAAGCTTTCTAGTGGACAGGCATGAGTGTGAAATCTTGGCTTTGGCACCTGAGGCTTCTGACCTTGGGCCAATGACTTGGTATCTCTGAAATTCAATTTATTCCTCTATAAAATGGAAATAATAATACTGTCTACCTCAAAGGGTTGCTGTGAAGGATAAATAGAATAATGCATTTATGGCCAGTGCGGTGGCTCATGTCCATAATCCCAGCCCTTTGGGAGGTTGAGGCAGGCGTATCACTTGAGGTCAGAAGTTCAAGACTAGGCTGGCCAACATAGTGAAATTCTGTCTCTACTAAAAATACAAAACTTAGGCATGGTGTTATGCACTGTAATCTCACCTACTTGGGAGGCTGAGGCAGGAGAATCATTTGAACCCAGGTTGCAGTGAGCCAAGATCACACCATTGCACTCCAGCCTGGGTAACAGAGCAAGACTCTGTCTTTAAAATAATAATAAATAAATAAATAAATAAATAAATAAGAGAATAATGCATTTATGATACATTGAGCAAATATCAGCTGTATTTATCAGTATTAACATATGCATATTCTTACCATTGCGATCATGCTTTGTTCTATTAGATGATAACATTACCAACACTAATAATAACAATAGGAGGATGACATCTAATTTTTTACTTTAGAAACAATGACTGGCCAGGACAATTCCAAAGCAAGTGTCAGAAAGTGGTCCCTCAGTACATGTTAGACATTCATGCTTCTCTCTACCAACTTCAGTCCCAATCTGGAGACCTTGAACTTCAAGTTTCCTTTTTTTTTTTAACAACCCCGTGAGCTTCAGTCAGACCTAATTCTTCTCAACGTTTACTGCGACATTTCATGGACTTCCCAGGCAGGGAAGTTACTAGAGGCAGAGATGATGTCTCATTTATCTTTAGATCTCTGACACCTTACACAGAACTTGGTCCATAATAGCAGGCCCCAAATGAGGGTAAGACAAGTGAGGCTCTCTAGGCATAAAATCTAGGGAGGCAGTCACTCTCAGCTACCAACTTGACACTTTCATAACCCTGAGAGTGAGCATTTCCTTCAATCTTGTTCCCCAGGAGCCTCACTTGATTTGCCTGGTCCTGACTCTACTTAGAACAGAAGCTTCATCAAAATGGCATGAATAAGTGAATGAAGGAAGAACAGAATCCCCCGACTGTTCTGTTATCCAAACCTCCAGCCCTAGGCCCACAGATATGACTGCAACCTTTGCCAGTCTGAGTACTCATGGGAAGATTCTGAGACCAGAAAGATCTTAAGAATCTGCTTTAGCAAAAGTCAATGCCAAAAGTAGCCATTTTTGAAAATCTAAACAGAAGCTCAGGTTTATCTCACCTGCGAAAATTTCTTACTCCAAGTTTCATGGAATTATTGGTTTTCAGAATTAATTGCAAAACTCAAATCCAGCCAGAAACATCTGCTGCCCTTACATATAAGGGTAACCAGGGGAGTGAAAGAAACAGGTCCCAGGGCTCAGCTTCCCATTTATTAATTTACAAACCCTGCTTCCTCCTGCTCCCTTGAATGATTTCCAGGAAGAGTCAATCAGCCCTATGCTCCTGTGGGATTTTATTCTCTGTCCCCCAGGAGCATTTCTTGCACAACAGACATTTTCTGTGAGGAAAAAAAAAAATTGTATTTCCCTTTGACCATAAGCCTTCATCCAATTCCAGCTTCCTCCTTCAAGCCCATTAGATTTCTTCCTTTGGAGACATAGGCCTCCAATCCATCCCTCTTGTTTCCCATTTTGGTGGAATTATCTGCCCTTGGACACAAAACTGTAACTATGAAATTTGTTTCCAGAGTAAGATCACGTGTTAACATTTTTTAGTATTTGATCAGAAATACAACGCATATAATAAAATGTGCATATGTGAAAAAGCATCTAGGTGAGGATAAACCACAAAAATCTCAACCATTTATTGTGCGTTTACTGTGTGCCAAACCTTAGTTTGTCCTGCCACTAATGAACTCAGTTTTCTCTCCTATAAAATGTGCAGGGCATTAGGTTCACGACTATACCAAATGCCACTCTCTGGGTCAGGTTTGAGCCCATGCTGCGGTCCCCGTGGAGTGGGTGGATGGGCCATAACTGAAAGAACACTGGGGACCGTAGGCAGGTGAAATGTGGTTTTATTCAGCAGCTCTCTCATTAGCAGCTCTCTCTCTCCTCAGCAGCTCTCTCTTCATCAGCTCTCTTAGCAGCTTCCTCACACTGTCTGCCTCTGTCCAGCAGCCTGCTCCGGCTTGGCTGCTTCTCTCAGCAGCTGGCTCCCATGCACTGCTGCACAGCCGGCCTGTGAGGCCAGTGCTCCCTTATAGTGTTAGCAGCTTAACTCTTTTCCTCTCTGGGCACAAGCTGGTTCCTGGCTCCCCACTGTCTGTCCACCAGATGGTCACTCTCCCTTACGGGGTCAGTAACTCTACTCTCTCTTTGGGCACCAGTGACTGCACAAGAACGATGCCATGCTGTCCCATGATAACTGAGTCAAGCCATGCCCAAGAGCCCTGTGCACAACATCAGCAGGGCAGTTATACCTTCTACAGACAATAACGGTGTAGAGCCAAGTATGAGCTTACACAAACAGGTTATATAATAAATAGAACGCCAGGTGCAGTGGCTCATGCCTGTAATCCCAACACTTTGGGAGGCTGAGGCAGGTGGATCACCTGAGGTCAGGAGTTTGAGATCAGCCTGGCCAACACAGTGAAACCCCATCTCTACTACAAATACGAAATTAGCTGTGTATGGTAGTGAATGCCTGTAGTCCCAGCTACTCAAGAGGCTGAGGCAGGAGAATCGCTTGAACCCAGGAGACAGGTTGCAGTGAGCCGAGATTGCACCACTGCACTCCAGCCTGAGTGACAGAGCAAGACCCTGTCTCAAAAAAAAAAAAAAAAAAAAAAAAAAAAAAAAAAAAAAGAGTATAAAGGAGTATGTGCCTGCACCCTAAACTCACTGAGTCACTGTGGCCCCGATGTCCACCTCAGCCTCTCCTTGACTAAAGGACATCCATGTACCTTACACTGTGTGATAAGCCTTCTCTAAATTTGAAGGCATCCATTGCAGGGGTACTCTGATGCTCTTAGGAGCTGGGGGCCTGACTTAGTTATACACTAAAGTGGATATCTTACTTTTTCCTAGTTGTCATCCAATCCCCTTTTTTTGGAAACAATGCCAGAATTTTCCTTCAGAAACCACCTCTCTCAAGCCATGCACACTGGGTTTCCACCCAGCGTGAGCCTTCTATGGTGACAGAGGTGAGTACGGATCTTAATTCTGGCCAGTCAGAATAGGGAGCTAGAATGGTGGCATGCAGTCCCCGCCCATTAGCTCAAATTACCAAAGAAGAGGTTCTTTTTCTGCACAAGATGGCAACAATCTGGGCATTTCTGTGTGGCCACTTTGCCAACATGCAGAAAGACCCTGCCTGAAGAAAGCAGACCTGGAGCTGGGAGAGTAAGATTCCCAAACACCTTGTGTGCACTTCTGGAGCCATCTGTGCCAGAAATTGGACTTTTAAATTACATAAACTAATTTATTTTTACATAAGCCAATAAATGACATATGAGACCACTGAAGTAGTGATTTAAATCAGCTGAAGAGTGGTAACTTCCATAACAACCCAACACTTTGGACCACACCAGTTACTGCCACTGTCTGCACCATCAGATCTGTTGATCGTGCACCCATGTGATCAGTACAAACTGACCCTAAAACAAGCTGTTGCCTATTTCTTCATTAACTGTCCTTAAGCATGTGGAGGCGGTGTCAGGTGGATCCCATCTTCTTACACAGAGAGAAACTCTGAGCACAGAGAACATCAGGTGATTGATGATTACCTCCTGCTGGGATTGACTTGCATATAGAAACCACCTCCAGCTTAATACTCGAGTGGCAAGAGCAGGGGTGTTTTATTTCGCACTTCACAATGGTCGAGATTAGGTGAGCTGCACCTTCACACCCAGAAGCTGCAGAGGCTAATGAAAGTTGAAATGAGCCAGGGGCTGGCATGCTAAGCAAGGGGAAATGGATGAACTGGAGAGAGTGGCTGCTGCAGGGAGCCTCGCCCAGGCAGCCATCGCTAATTGTATGAGCAATAGTTGACACCACAGGAGGCTGGAGGCTTGGCAGAAGTCGAATGCTGCCTAAATGAGACCACCCCGAGTTTTTAAACTTCACACTTGGTCAATAAGACCTGACCTGCCTATGGACAAGGTGCAATGCTAAAATGGCATTTACATAAATATTAAACCCATAGAGCAGATTCTACTGGAAAGTTCCAGAAGCCCATGATTGCTAAGGGCACAAGGGCACTCCTAAAGAACCTGCAAGCAGACTTAGTTCAGACTTTTATAAGGTATCTATCAGATTTCTGGTTCAATTTATGTCCTCCTCTACATGTATGTCTTGTCTTTGCTTCTTTGAACTGAGGCATTTCTGCTTAACAGTGTTAGTAAGAAGCAATGCTGGCTAGAGTAACACATTTTTAACGACGTGAAACAAAGCTTTAATCACCATAGTGTTTTACAAAATAATGTCTTCTTTGCATTTGGTTTAACAGCACTTTGTCCACAGCTTTCATCAAAACAACTGCCATGTGACTGATTGGGAAATTGTATTAAATGTCAGAAGATCTCCCCAGACTCGTAAAGTGCTTCCTCGCCAATCAGGATTTTAATTTTGGATGGGGAAATAATAAATACAATAATTATTGAACACTGTGACATTAACTGATAAAGATACCTGCTTTCCTTGAATTATCAATTTCACATTGGCATAAAAAATAGATTAGTGACAATTTAATCCTACATCTGGTGACCTTTAAATAACGCTGTTAACACTCCTCAGCTTTGTCACTAGAATGTCATCAGCCTTCTCTCTAAAAGAAATGCTACCTAAATATTTCATTTTAGAACTGTCTCCAAAGTTTGCTAATGTTCAGTATCTAATAACAAATCTAGATGAGTATAAAAGACCCAGACACACCAGGCAACTTTGCCAGTAGCAATTTTTTAAATAATTCTATCATAACTTACCACTAAAGAGAGAAGATTAGCTAGAGTCAAAAACTCCTCGAACCATAATGTACTTTGTATCCACAGAGACATCTGCTCATTGTCATGCCCTCTTGGTGGGCAAGAATATTGGTACCAGCATTGAGAGGTCAACTAGCCAAATCCATCAAGATTTCAAATGCATACCCCTTTCCACTCAGTGATTTTACTTCTAGAACCCTATCTTATGGGTATATTTATTTATACATGAGCACAAAAGACTGTCCATTGCAGCATTGCTTGTAACATCAAACATTTAAAAATTATAAACAATTTCCATGAAAAGAGGAATTATTAAAAACATTGATACATCTGTAAAATTGTGTTTTATGCAGCCACTAACAAAGAATGAGCTGCCCGATGCACTGACATGGTAAGTTCCTCGTGCTATATTGTAAATGGAAGAGAGTAGGCTGCGGAACAGCACTGAGATTTTCATCTGAAAATTAAGAGGATCACAACGTCACCCTTCCCACAGAGGTGTCGGAAGGATGGAATGGGTTCCTGATGCTGAGCATTCAGAACCAGGCCTGCTCCAATAATTCTCTCACATCATCAAAGTTTCTCTCTCACTACTGGATTGCTTTCAGCTGATGAAAATGCTGCTTTTCCTTCCATGTAATAAACAAACATTCTCCTAACCCCACGTTCCTCACTGCCTATTCTCCCCTTTGCTCTCTTTATTCTCCTCAGAAGCAAACCCCTTGAACCTTCTCTTTCTATTCACTACTACCTTTGATTCCTCTCAGAGCCTGCTCTGACCCAGATTTCAGTTCATGCTCTTCCACATCTGTTCTCTCAACACCTCCCCTGGCCTGCCAGGCAGCTGTTGGTCCTCCTCTCATTTGGCCAGTCAAGGTCGGGCCCAGCCATCACCCCTTCTCGCTCCACTGCCTTGCCTTGGCATCCAGGACCCCACCCCTTCTAAGCTCTTCTCTTACCTTGCTGCTTGCTCCTTCCATTTGCCTTGCTAGTCCCTCTTCTTCTCCCTAATTTTTCAACATTGGAGTGCCCTGAAACGCAGTCCTCAGGCCTCTTCTCTCACCGCATTCACTCCCCTGGCAATCCCAGTCGGTCTTAAAGTCTTGACATGCCATATATACACCCTCAGCTTCCAAATGCGTACCTCCAGCCCAGGCCTCTCTCCTGAACTCCTGACTCAAACTCTCAACTTCCCTTGGATGTTCAATAGACATCTTAATCTCAGCATGTCCAAAGCCATGTCCAGATGCACCCCCTGCCCAGATGCTCTCTACACCAGCTTGTCTCTTCTCAGCTGATGCTGATTCCATACTTCCAGTTACTCAAGAGAAACCTTGGGTTAGAGTTATCCATGATGCCTGCATTTCTTTAGTGCCCCACATCCAACCTATTAGGAAATATTACTGGGCTCCTTCTAAAATATTAGGACCATAATCCAACTACTTATCACCACCTCCCATGCTACCACTGTGATTCAAGCCACCACCGTCTCTCACCCAAATGACTTCAATGACCCTCGACAGTCTACCTTTTCTCCAAAAAGCCTATTCTCAATAAAGCAACAGAAGTGATCTTGTGACTTTCAGTTTTACTTAGCTGTAAAACCAAAGTCCTCACAATGGCGTACAAGGCCTTACATGATCAACTCACTCTTCCTACTCAGCAATTACCCCTCTGACTCCATATTCCTCTACCTGCTCCCCCTTACCATCCCTTGCTCACTCTGCTTTCACCCAACTGGCTTTCCTGCTATTCATCAATCATGCAGAGTCATCAGGGTCTTTGCATTAACCATTCATTCAGCCTGAAACACTCTTCCGCAGATATACACAGCCCATTTCCTTACCTCCTTCAAATCTTTGTTCAAGTACCACCTCAGTAAGGCCCACCTTGACCACCATATGCAAAATTACAACATGTTATCCTCCTGACACTCCTGATCCCATTTTCCTTGCTTTTTTCCTTCTCTCATTGCACTTATTCTCCTTAATCCACTGCATTATTTAGTTATCTGCTGTATCAGTTGCTTATTGGCTATATCCTCTCTCCCCACTAAAACATAAACATTTAAGAGCAGGGATCTTTGTGATTTTTTGCTCACTGATGTATCCCAAGAACATTTAACAATTCATGGCACATAGTAGATGCTCAGTAAATATTTGCTGAGGGCCAGATACAGTGCCTCATGCCTGCAATCTCAGCACTTTGGGGGGCTGAGGCAGTCGGATCCCTTAAGCACAGTAGTTCAAGACAAACCTGGGCAATGTGATAAAACCCTATCTCTCCAAAATAATAATAATAATACAAAAAGTTAACCAGATGTGGTGGTGCATGCCTGTAGTCCCAGCTACTCAAGAGGCTGAGATGGGAGGATTTCTTGAGCCCAAGGAGAGGAGGTTACAGTGAGCCATGATTATGCCACTGCACTCCAACCTGGGCAATAGAGTAAGACTGTCTTAAAAAAAAAAAAAAAAATATATATATATATATATATATATATATATATATATATATATATGTGTGTGTGTGTGCATATATGCATATATATATATGTATAGCTGAACAAATGAGTGAATGGACATGATAAAATTAGCTAGGATTTATTAAGCACAGATATTCTCATAAGCAATCAACTAAGCATACATTATCTCATTTAATCCTTACATCCATGATAGGAAGAGCAGGAAGGGCAGGTGATGGGGTAGGGAGTAAGATATTATAATTCCCATTCTCATGCTGAAGAAAAGTGAAAACCGGAAGATTAATAACTCACCAAGGTCACATTCTAGCATGCGGCAGAATAAATGAAGGAAAGGAAAGGAAGTTGAATGCAAATCTGTCTACCTGCTAAAAAGGAAATATTTTCCCTACTGCTACTCTTAACACAACCCAACCAGTTACAAGCTACATATCCACTCAACATCTTGCTCTATCCTTTTTTGAATTTCCACAATACTAACTGTATCCAGATGAAGGTCACTCAATTAAATAGTGCTTTACCTTTATATACATAAAAATTAGTGTGGTCCTAGGTAAAACGACAGATGAAGTCATAAGTCTTTATGTTTCCTTCAAGCTTTGTGACCTTATTATTAAGTTCCAAATAACCTTTTGCCTCTAGGAGTGATAATTTGGTTTGTTTGTTTATTCTGTGAGGATCTGTATCTCTCCCTTTGGCCCAACTTATTAGTTTTAGTCATAAACAGCAATCAGTGAAACATGAGATATTTTATGAGATAGTTAATTCCAGTTTGGAACTCGTTAGTATTATGGGAAATTTTTTTAATGTCAGCACATTTGCTTTTCAATCTATGAATATTACTTTGCTCTGGAAGCTCCTATTTAATGTGTGAGATTAATATTAGTTAGGGTATTGCTAAAAAAAGAACACACTAGCTGAACATAATAGGTTAAAAAAAAAAACAATAATTTCTCCTCCATGAACTAAACAAGCTCTGATTTTTTTAGTTAACTGGTAAAACATCTAGGATCTAAGCAGTAAAATTAAGTTGGAATGTTTTAAGAAGGAAATGCACAGATTTTTGTAGCATTTTTAGGACCAGTGATGCTAACCTTAAGTGAGCAACTCATAATACTGATTTGGAGACCTCACTGCATTAAAATGTTGGGTGATAAGGCAGACTGTGTGGATGCTCCACCCATATCCTCCCAGGCCACACCTTTTCCTTATATACCAGCATGATTCCCAAAAGCCAGCATTTGCATCCCCTGCCTGAGAATTTTCTTTAGCTTTCTGAACCTTTTCCTCCCAAGCACACAGAAGTATCAGGAAATTTATATCTCTGGGAGCAGCCCTCAACTACGAGTTGATGGGAATTGGTTCATAAATACCCCAGCTCCAAAATACTACAGAATGACTCTGAGGTGCATGTTTCATTTTGGCTTCTACTGTGGCCCAGGGACGTTCTAGGTTCTCACAGTGGTAACTTGCTGACAATATATTACTTATTAGCTGTGTTTCAATTCTCTACTCTCCAATCAGTGTGTCCTGTAATCTATTTGCATTTTCAGGAGACCAGAAATATGCCACCCCAAAATATGCTTCTTCTGGTGTAAGGATTATGATCTCAGACAATTAGAAGCAGCAAATACAGGAAAGCTCTCTGTTCTCCATCTATCTGTGTAAAAGCGGGACACAGATTTACAAAGACAAAAGATGTCCTGGCTGCCGTTTCTCCCAGGAAGAACAAAGCTTGGCCACAGAAGAACTTTAGACCTTTATCAGCCTAGAGATGGTGCCAGAGGAATCTACACTAACCAGCTTTACTAACAAGCCTTTATCTACCAGTTTGCCTTCCGCAAGTTGCTGCCCTCAAGAAACTCAAAATCCTTTCTTTTGTGTTGTCCCTTCTTTAAAAAGGTACTGTTCTTTTCTGTGTTTTTCCTTGGACATATCTGGGCAACAGTTTCAATACTGAAAATTGATTTTTTAAATTTTTTAAATTTATGTGTTATACTTTAAGTTCTGGGGTACATGTGCAGAATGTGTAGGTTTGTTACATAGCTATACATGTGCCATGATGGTCTGCTGCATCCATCACCCCATCATCTACATTAGGTATTTCTCCTAATGCTATCCCTCCCAATACCCCAACCCACTGCTCTCCCACCCCAGCCCCCAGCCCCTGTGGGGGCTGTGTATGATGTTAGGCCCCTGTGTATGATGTTCCCCTCCCTGTGTCCATGTTTTCTCATTGGTCATTAGAGAAATGCAAATCAAAACCACATTGAGATACCATCTCACGCCAGTTAGAATGGCATTCATTAAAAAATCAGGAGACAACAGTTGTTGGAGAGGATATGGAGAAATAGGAATGCTTTTACACAGTTGGTGGGAGTGTAAATTAGTTCAACCGTTGTGGAAGACAGTGTGGTGATTGATTCCTCAAGGATCTAGAAACAGAAATACCATTTGACCTAGCAATCCCATTACTGAGTATATATCCAAAGGATTGTAAATCATTCTATTATAAAGACACATGCACACATATGTTTATTGTGGCTCTGTTTGCAATAGTAAACACCTGAAACCAACCCAGCTCTTTGGATAGAGGTGCAGAGACAAGGAAAGCCTTGTTTGCAACATTTGCCAATTTCTGTGGCATAAACATTTCTACCATGGCAGATTTCAACCTACCAACCTGATGTCAGGTTGCAAGCTGGTATGAGCTGGCTCCAGAACACCACCGTGGATTTTTTTAGTGTCACACTCTAGTTAACAAGTATCACTTGTAAAAAGTAACAAGCACCACATTCAGGATCAACACACAGTGAATGCTCAGTAAGTGTCAGTGGTGGTGAGGACAAAGCTTGGCAGCCTTTTAACCATGCCCAGCATCAGATATCTGGGTGCATGTGCGCACGCGCACACACACATATACACACACACAAACACACACACACACTCTTTCGTCCCAAGATGGATAGTAGTATATTTGAATAATGAATACAGGACACTATATATAGCACATTTGTCTAAAGCAAACTTCTCTACAAAAAGCAAATAATAATTTCCAGCTCTTGATCCACTGTTCTGATCCACTGGTGTTTTTTTTTTTTCCTTCTCACTTTTACACCTCCTAGCACATTAACAATGCTTTATTTGGCAAGAACACCCTTGCTGTGCCCTGACACCAGAGAACATCACATTTTTGCACGGGTTGAAGTTATAAATCACTTAGAAAACAGACGCCCTGTTAGGGAAGTGTGCCTTTCTTTTTCCTTCTTGAGCCTCCTTTGATTGAGATGTTCTGTCACCTTTGGAACATGTCCCAGGGCCGCCCCTGACTCATACTGCCTGTTCCTTTTCATCACGCCATCTGAGGACCCCCTGAAAGCCTGATTCCTTTTATCCCTCAATCCTAACTGTTCTCTGCCTTCTTCACTCAAATTTCCCTCTGCAGCCTTTCTCCAGGGGTCTCACACAGCTCAGATAACATCCCTGATCCCATTACCTAAATCCCTCTGGTCTTTCAGTATTGACTGAGGCCATGTCGTAGGTGGTTCTAGGTTCAGCTTTACAGAGAAGGGCTTTGCTGAGTTGACTCTTTGGTTATTTTCTCCTTCCCTATCATATCCCACCTTCACCCCAATTCCCTCCTACCCCATACTCTTACTTGATGCAGGGCACATCCCCAGCAGTCTGTCATGCAAATAACAATCATCTCTAACAGAATCCGTGCGAACAAAGTCTGACACTTGTGACTTTAAAGCATTTTTATAGTACAGCAAATCCAGTTACCATGCAACAAAGAACAGCTAATTGTTAAGAATTAATAATGAGAAATAAGTATAGATAATGGTTTAGCTGACACTGTCATATTTTAGTACAATATATTCTGAAATATTTGCTCCTTTGGGTTGTGAATGTGCTATTTTTGTCACTAATAAGCCTATAGAAGCCTGGTGGAAATGAGAAGTTTTCTCAAGGAAAGTTAGGCATTCTGAGATTTCTCTGATAAGGGGAAAGGGTCAATGTGCCTGTAGTTCCTGTGCTTCATTAGAATTCTGCTTCCATACTGTATAAATGTGAGTAATATTAATTTTCTAAACATTCGTGTACAGCAGCTGCTAACTAATTTCCATAACAGTGTTTCTATTCTACAGACATTTTAAAAAGCGGAAACAAGATGACTTCTGACTGTCTGCCAAAAAGAAAGCCTCAGTCTAACCCAGTTCTGAATCATTCCAGACCAACAGCAGGAAATCATTAGGGACATTCCCCAGTCAGGGGAATGTCTCGAGTTAAACAAGGTGCCATTGACTCTGGGGCTGGTGTACCTGGTATAAGCTGGGGACTTATTCACTGGGCAGTCCCTTTCCTCTAGATGCCTTCATGGTGGTTCAGTTCATGTGCCCTGGACTCGCTGATGATCAGGGCATTTCTGCAGCCCCTGTCATACTGGGTACAGCTGCTTCCCCTTTCTTCCTGATCCATGCCACTGAAGTCCCAGCAAGACAAGTGCAGTTAAACCTGTCTAAGGTGTTTCACGGAGGGGAGGGTACCTGGGAAACTTTGGGCTCCTTGTATGTCAGAAGCTTGCTTTCAGGGCATCCTCTACCCATTCCTCTCCAGAAAGCACTGGGATGCCCAGGCACACAGTCAGGATATAACTTCTGGTGTTACATAGTTTCTCAGGCTGAACTTTTCCTTTCCTTCTATCCTGTACTAAGACAAAGAACAAGTAGTCTCATGAAGTTGAATACTGTTAAATCTTTCCCTAATTCTCTCCGGCAGTCCTGTCCTTCGAGGGATATTTTCCAACTCTTCATTCATTTGCCACCTTTGCAATCCGTTGTCTTTCTCTTCAGACCCTGGCCCCAGTGTGTCCCTCTAAACTTACCTCCCACTACTCCTTCGCAAGTACCTGGCAATCCCACCACACCAGTCTACTGGCCACTCCTCCATGTAAACTATGTCAAGTTAGTCCTCCAACTCTGATCTGAACCTGGAGTCTCTAAATAGACAACCCACCATCCTTCGATCCTAGTAAAGTTTTACTCTTCATGTCCTCCCTACTTCCATAGACAAAGTTAATCACCTCCATTTTCAGGCTTGCCTAATCTTATTTAAATCAACCAACTTAATATTTGTCTTATTGTTGGTTAATTAGTTGGTTGGTTGGTTGGCTGTTGGTTAGTTGGATGGTCAGTTGGTTGGTTGGTCAATCAGTTGGTTATAGGCAAATCTGTTTCCTTTGCGTATTTGTGGCTGTGAGAATGCATGAGCCTGTGTTTTACCCATGTCTATATGCGCCAGGCTTGTAACAATGTAAGCACTCTAAAAAATCCTTTTTGAATGGAATTTACCATCAAAATACACCTATACAGGGTTATGTAAAAGTAGGTGATCATAAATGCTGTCAACTCACAAACACCCACGATTAGAGTTAGCTTGGGTAAAACTAAATTATCTTTGCTTCTATTTTATAGGTCTCCTTATCTTAAAAATGGCCGCTATTTACTGATTATTTGCCATTTACATAGATTAGAAAGTGTATAATCGAGGTCCTCCAGAGAATCAGAACCATCAGAATGTGTGTGTGTGTGTGTGTGTGTGTGTGTGTGTGTGTGTGTTTAAAGGGATTTATTTAAGGAATTGGCTCATGATCAATTTATTTGTGAAGAGTTCATCCTCCATTATGGAGGATGAAAAGCCCCACAATCAGCCCCAGGGAGGTCAAGCCACTTGGCCTAAGTGGCACAGCCAGTGAATGACAGAACTGGAACTCCAACCTGCGTCTGGTCAGCTCCAGTCTATGCATCTCCCATTCCACCTACTATCATTCAGCACAAAAAGGCTGCCTCTGCCACCTCCCCTCACAAAGCAGTCCCCAGACAGAATCAAGAAACAGCCAAGAGAGGGGGTGCTCCTTAAAACATTTTTCTCCCCTCCCCACCCTCATGTGATCTGCTTTTCTGAGGTATATGGCCAGGGCTATTTAAACCCAAACACCACCGGGCACGGTGGCTCAAGCCTGTAATCCCAGCACTTTGGGAGGCCAGGGTGGGTGGATCACGAGGTCAAGAGATCGAGACCATCCTGGTCAACATGGTGAAACCCCATCTCTATTAAAAATACGAAAAAACTAGTTGGGCATGGTGGTGCATGCCTGTAATTCCAGCTACTCAGGAGGCTGAGGCAGGAGAATTGTCTGAACCCAGAAGGCGGAGGTTGCGATGAGCCGAGATCGCGCCATTGCACTCCAGCCTGGGTAACAAGAGCAAAACTTCGTCTCAAATAAATAAATAAACAAACCCAAACACCATAAATAAATGTTGAATGAGCATTGTTTCTGCAGAAAGGCTACAGCAGAGTATCATATGAGCTTTGCCCAGGCCCTTGAAGAAGTGACATCTATTTTCATACTTGGCATTTTTCCCTGTGCTGTCCTTTCCTCTGCCTTTCTGTCTCCTCCTGTACCCTCCTACATTGGCCCCTCTACTCTCATTCTGCTCTGTGTCATCATGCAATCATCCCTTCCCCCTTTTCATATTTAAAAGCTCACACAGTTGGTCCCCAGAGTCACTGCCTTCTCAAACTGTCAAAATTGTCCAACATGAAAAATTGAAACAATAAACTAAAGTGAGTGTAACCGAAAGTGAAAACTACACATGTGAAAATGGTCAAAATGCAAAGTTATTGTTCTCTGGTCTACTATCACTGAAAATTCAGTGACTAACATTTTCTTCACCCTTTACTCTAAATGTAGTGCTGGCCTCAACACACACTAACACAACTGGTGGGGACATTCTGCATGCAGTCTCCCTTGGAAGCCAACTAAGTGACCAAGGATGAGTTATTTATTAACATCAGAGCTGCAAGTTCACCAAAAGTCACAGCAAGCCTAGGTTCTAAATAATAAAAATAAGAGATGGACTCCGTAATTCATTTGCTGAAATCTCCATCAGATTTAACTGTTAACTCAGGGTTGATGGATTATTATTTTTTAATGACTGCCTTTTTTAAATACATAAACACCCTTCCAAGGTACACTTAGAGTGAGATTAGCAAAGAGTCAGGAACTTAAGAAAGGGGGTACCTGAACAGCTAGATCCAAAAACGGCATTCACGTGAAGAAGGGGCTGAAGGAGAGATAGCCCAACTTCAAGAAGACTAGGAAGAAAACCAGCCCAGGGATTTTGGAAAAAAGGCTCTCAACCCAAAACGTCACTCTCACTCCTCCCTGGCCACATACCACAGAATAGACACTCCATATACAGTTGCTGAATAAACATATGTTAAAAAAAAAATGAACACGGAGTAAAAAAGTTAAAATGATTAAAGATATAAAATTTAATCACTGACTTTACTAATTGTTTTCACATTTCAAAACCTTGCAGTAAAGTTTATTAAACATTCAGGAATACCTAAACAGAAGCAACATTAAAGTGACAACTAAATATGTTCTGTAAGTTTTAGTCAATAAAAAGCTTTTGAGAATTTACTGTGTCCCCATGGCCAAACACAAGACTTGGGTGGATTCTAAGATAAACTGGAGGTGGTCCCTGCCAACCAGATGACCATCTGGTGGCATTCCTTTAAGCGGGTAAGGCAACATTCCATTTCAAGTGACCAAAGGAAAAAGCTTCCGCCCAATGCCATTTCTCCATAACCCCTCACAGGGCCTTAAATTATATCATTACAGATTAATTCCTTCAGGTCTTGAAGGTTAATTGAATCTCTTAAAAAAGGTCAAATACTCCTAGGATGGGTACCTTCCTAAGCTATTATCACCTAAGATTGGACCCAAGCATTCAATCATAGCTGGCAGAGAGCATATTAGACAGAAAGGATGGAGGAGCAATGGAGGGAGGGGTTTCAAGAAGGAGGAGTTTTGGAAAGGAGGCACCTAAGAGCATCACTGATTAACTTAATTTGCAGGTTTCCTCATTTTTCCCATGTCCTAACCTTTTGAGACTGGCATTGAAAGTCCATGCAAGCCTGCACCAGCATCCCCCACACATCTTTCTGTAATATCTTCTCCAGTTCCTCACAGCTAGGTTTCTAAGCTTGACACCTGCATTTCCTATCCTGCTTCTGGTTCCTGAGACTTAGGTTCTAATGCTAACAGGAAATGCCTACTATTTACTTAGTTTGAACCAGCCAGTGTTCTAAGAGCTTCACAAGAATTATCTCAGGTAAGCATTGCAGCCATTCTGCTAGCATTGTACAGGTGAGAAAACTGAGGGTCAGTGATATGGTTTGGCTGTGTCCCCATCCAAATCTCATCTTGAATTGTAGCTCCCATAATTCACACATGTTGTGGGAGGGACCCAGTGGGAGATAATTGAATCATGGGGTAGGTTTCCTCCATACTGTTCTTGTGGTAGTGAATAAGTCTCATGAGCGCTGACAGTTTTATAAGGGGAAACCCTTTCACTTGGTTCTCACTTCTTTCTTGTCTGTCACCATCGAAGATGTGCCTTTCACCTTCCACCTTCTGCCATGATTGTGAGGCCTCCGCAGACATGTGGAACTGTGAGCCCATTAAACCTCTTTTTCTTTCTAAATTAGCCAGTCATAGGTATGTGTCTATCAGCAGCATGAAAACTGATTAATACAGTCAGAGAAGTAAAGTAATTTGTCCCAATCACCTAGCTTTAAATTGCAAAGCCAGAATTCTAATATATTTAAGTCTGATTCTAGAACCCAAACTCCTAAACTCAAAACTATAATGCCTTATAACTCAGGTTGAAATCATTACAATAACCATATTAATTAGGCAGATCAAAGAAGCAATGGTCCCATCCTAACTTGGGTTCAAGGTCCAGCTCGACTGTGGGACCTTGGTTCTCATCTCTTAAATAGCATTAATAAAATCTATTTTGTAGATCATGTAAGATCAGATGAGTTCATAAAGAAAGTGCTTGGCACAGAGTCACTATTTCATAAATAGTAGCTGTAAGCTATGAACTTACCATGAGCACTTCTGTTTCAGTAATGTTCCCGTTGGCCTCCAGGGGATGCTCAAGTTTCTACTTCCTCCTCTCGCAACATCTAATAGTCAGCAATTCTTGATCTGACTGTGCATTCAAATCTCCTAGGGGTAAATACACACCTGTGTGTGTATGCATTTATATTTAAACGTGTATCTGTGTGTACATACATAAATATTCAAACCCATACATGTCCAGGGAAGGAGGCAGGACATCTAACTTTTATAGGTTCCTTAGTGTAAGCATTACACTAAGGAACCTATAAAAGTTTCCTTGGGCACTAGAAACTTCTTGGGAATATTTCATTTTAGATTCTCTCTCTTTGTAGGAGCCCTCTCTTGCCTTATTAAAATCCTAGCCATATCCCTGCTCCTGGACTCTGAGCTTGCCTCTGCCACTTTCTTGCAGCCTAGATTCCCTGATGAGAGGCCCTGACTCCCTGCAGGGACACACCTTGTCACTGGTGCGGTCTTCTGCTAGTCCTGGGTAGAGGCTGTGGATAGCCACAGAAGCCAGGCCTGCATCTCATGGCTGACCTTCCAGTAGCAATACCAAAGTGCAGAACAGATATGCTGCATCTTTTTTTATTTTTAGACAGGGTCTTGCTGTGTCACCCAGGCCACAGTAGAGTGGTGTGACCGTAGCTCACTGTAACATTAACTTAACTTAGGCTCAAGGAATCCTCCTATCTCAGCTTCCCAAGTGAATAAGAATACAGGTCCATGTCACTATGCTCAACTAATTTTTCAATTTTCTGTAGAAATGGGTTCTCCCTATGCTGCCCATCCTGGTCTCAAACTTCTGGGTTCAAGTGACCCTCCACCTTGACCTCCCAGCATGCTGGGATTACAGGCATGAGCCACCACACCCAGCCTAGATGTCCTATTTCTATCCACCCAAGAACATAACAAGGACCAGATTGCTCTTGCTTCAGGTAGAGACCCCTTTAAGCCTCAGGCTGTGATAAGACTGCTAGAAGCAGAATCTCTTTCCCCAAAATGAAAAATAAACATGTATTATTGACTACTACAGGCTGATCACACACTCACAATTGAAAATCTTGTCCTTGTCCACCCTCAGTTCAGCTGAAAAGGCCATTAGCCTGCCCCAGATGGGCCTGCTGCCCTCATAACAAGCAAAATGTAAATACTTTCCCCTCCTGCTTCCTCTCCAGGTTCTTCAGCTCCTCGTTTATTATTTTCCCAAACTATAAAAGACCTGCAGAGAAAAGCATGCTCACTACCCTCCCCCTGCCCTGAATTAGGAATCCCAGCAGTTAATAAATTATCTGGATGCAAATAAGAGCCTTACAGTTTTTTTTTTCCATGAGAGGTGAAATGTCCCCATTTATTCACTCATTTGTCATTCAAAGGGGGCTGAGCACATATTCACCAAACTTGGCAGCATTTCACTCTAAGACTGAAAACAAACAAGATAAATTTCTCCTCCAGAGATAACTCTGGTGATGAGTATAGGCCACTGAAAATGAGAATGTTATGACTTTAGTGCTGTGATAATATATGGTAGTAATTATATTAACAAGGGAAATTACATCCCTCTTCAGCAGTTTCAGCTCATACCACCCACATGAATAGTGGGCAGCAGCAAGAATGCTGAAATGGTGCTGGTAAAATAGGAGGAACAATATTTGCTGAATTTCGAAACTATTTTAATCACTTGTTTAAACTGTATTGAGCTCCTACTATGTGCCAAGCACCCAGTGAGCACAGTGGGGAACATGAAGATAAATCAGACATGGTCCATGCCATTAAGATGCTTACTATATATCAGGGAAATCAGAGATGCACACACATGATTGTAATGCCAGGTAGGAAGTGAGAGAGAGTCAAAGGAGAGGTGCAGGTAGAGATCTATGAGGACTGAAAAGAGGAAGCTGTCACTTCTAGATGAGACTATGATGATGCTCTGGTTTGCTCAGAAAGCAATCAGGCATCCCAGAGGTGATGGACAAGCAACACTGCAGTTTTCCAGCATCAGGATAAGATGCAGAAAATTAACACGGGAAATTCTGCCCACTGACCTAGCCCCAGAGAATATCCACCAGAATGCTCCATAGTTGGATAGCAGTGAAAGCAAATCTCATGTTCCACAGCTTCAAAAATCCTTCTGAAAAGCCTTTCGCCAAGAACTTATAAATGTGTGGATTAATGGACTATAAGTAGGGATTAAATGCATGAGCAAAATTCCATAATTCATTCTGAAGTTTTATTGGAACAAAATTTGAGATACTCACTCTGTTCACTTCTAGCAATTTGATCAGCTTTTGTTTTCTTCCTCCCATGTGCAAGAAGACACAGGGAATTCCAGGAGAAATAAGACACAGTCCAGACCCAGGGGCTTGGAATCTCACAGAGGAGAAAGAAGCATGCCCAAAATAATCATAAAGATGATACTCTATTTTATCAACATGATCTGGTAAAAAAGAGTATATGGTTTGGAATCGACAGAATTGGGCTACGTTTCTGCTTTGAAGCCTATTGGCTTTGTAACCTAAAAAAAGCTATTGACTCTCTCTAGGTTAACATTCCTTTATCTGGAAGGTGTTCAAATCTTAGGGCTGTGGCAAGTATTAAATAGTATAGCATTATGGGAGCATTTTATCTAATGCCTACAAATATCTAATGAATCTGTTGAAAAATATGTCAAAAATGGGATGTGTCATAAAGAAAATCGGAAAATTATCCTCAAAGACAGAAACTATCTTAGAGTTGGAAGAACAGGGAAGGTTTCATGAAGGTGTTATTTGAACAGGACCTTCAAGGACTGGTAGGGATTTGTCAATACGTGGTCCGTTTTGACTTAGGAGGATGAGGTGAGCATGGCTGGGCTGAGATATGACGTTGTATTTTTAAGTGGCTAAATATTTTCTATGGCAAAATATTTGGCTGAGTGATTTACTCTAGGCAAATCAGTAATTTAACATATATAGACCCCAAAATATCGCACTCCAAATAATCAAAAATGCAATCACGGCCAGGGCAAAGAACACAAGACAAGGCAAAGAATGGTAATTCTTCCAGAACATGGAAAAAAGAGCTTCAAGAAGCTAACATAACATTTATACCGCTTTTTTTAAAAATTCAAACAAAAGACCAATCCTTCTTAAAGCTATTAATGTAAAAATACTGTAACACATTGAGAAACAGAATTAAGACAGCATTATAAGGGATAAAATATCAGAACCAAAGAGAGTTTACTCTGGAATTGAAGGAAGGCTAGGGTTAAATTATTGGGAAATCTATTATAAAATTCAAATTTAAAAATAAAAATTGTTTAAGCAGATGAAAGGAGAAACACATTACCATCACCATGGGTACTAAAAAGTAATGTGATAAAATATAATCTCTAATCTTAACTTTTAAAAAACTGATAAATATTAAGACACCTCATTAACATAATAAATATGTAAACATACATAACACAAAAGTTAATATCACAATTAATAGGGAAATACTAGACTATTCCTGCTAAATTTGGAACAAGTTCACTTGTGCCATAATATTTCATATTACCCCAGACGATCAAGCTAGGCAATGAAATTAGGTAAATGAAATATATGAGAGAAAAAAAATGATTTGCAAATAAAATGATTGCCTAGAAACACAAGAAAATAAACTGAGGACTTATTATAAACACTAAGAGAATTCAGTAAGGTACTACTAAAAAATTAATATATAAAAACCAATAGCCTTTATGTATACACATAACAATTAGAAAAAACAATGAGAAAGACACTTATTTTACAAAAGCAAAAATATATGTAATATACTTATGAATAAACTTTATAACAGATTTCACAAGATGGCTGAATAGAAACAGCTCCAGTCTGCAGCTCCCAGCAAGAGTGCACCAGAAGATAAGTGATCTCCACATTTCCAACTGTAGTACCAGGTTCATCTCATAGGGACTGGTTAGACAGTGGGAACAGCCCAAGGTGGGCAACCCAAAACAGGGTTGGGCATCGCTTTACCCAGGAGGCACAAAGGACAGGAGAACCCTCTCTCCCAGCCGAGGGCAGCCATTAGGGACTTTTCCAGACACTCTGGCACTTGGGCTCAGATACTGCACTTTTCCCATGGTCTACACAACCTGCAGACTAGGAGATCCCCTCCGGCCCCATAATGCCAGTGCCCTGGGTTTCCAGCACAAAACTGGGTGGCTGTTTTAGTTGAGTGGTGCCTGGAACTAGTCAAGTGGTGCCTGAAATGCCAGTGAGACAGAACCACTCATTTCCCTGAAAAAGGGGGTTGAAGCCAGGAAGCCAAGTGAACTGGCTCAGTGGGTCCCACTGCATGAAGACCAGTAAGCTAAGATGCACTGGTTTGAAATTCTCACCGCCAGCACAACAGTCTGAGCTCAATTGTCTGGGACAATTGAGCTTGGTGAGGGGAGATGCGCCCGCCATTGCTGAGGCTCAGTAGGCAGTTTCAACACCGCCTGTGTAAACAAAGCCACCGAGAAGGTTACACAGCAACTGGGCAGAGCCCAGCACAGCAGCTCAGCAAGACCTCTGCAGGCAGATGGTCAAGTAGACTCCCTTCTTGCTGAGAAGGGTATCTCTGAATAAAAAAAGGCAGCAGCCCATCAGGGACATACAAAACCCTCATCTTCCTGGGACAGAGCACCCGGGAAAAGGGGCAGTTGTGGGTCCCACTTCAGCAGACTTAAACCTCCCTGCCCGGTAGCCCTGAAGGGAGCAATGGATCTCCCAGCACAGTACTTGAGCTTTGTTAAGGAACAGGCTACCACCTTAAATGGCTTCCTTATCCCCCATGTATCCTAACTGGGAGATATATCTTACAGGAGAGCTCTGGCTGACATCTGGCAGGTACCCTTTTAGGATGAAGCTACCAGAAGAAGGAACAGGCAGCAATCTTTGCTGTTCTGCAGCCCCCACAGGTGATTCCCAGGCAAGCAAGGTCTGGAGTGGACCTCCAGCAAACTCCAGCAGACCTGCAGAAGAGGGGCCTGTTAGAAGGAAAACTAACAAACAGAAAGAAATCGCTTCAACATCAACAGAAAGGATGTCCACTCAGAAAGCCCACCCAAAATCACCAACGTCAAAGACCAAAGGTAGACAAATCCATGAAGATGAGAAAGACCCAGTGCAAAAAAGGCAGAAATCACCAAAAGTCAGAATGTCTCTTCTCCTCCTAGGGCTCACAAGCCCTCACCAACAAGGTAACAAAAATGGATGGCAAATAAGTTTGACAAATTGACAGAAGCAGACTTCAGAAGGTGAGTAATAACAAACTTCTCCAAGCTAAAGGAACATGTTCTAATCCAATGCAAGAAAACTAAGAACATTGAAAAAAGTTTAGATGAAATGATAACGAGAATAAACAGCTTAGAGAAGAACATAAACCCATAAACAACTTGATGGAGCTGAAAAACACAGCACGAGAACTTCGTGAAGCATACACAAGTTTCAATAGCTGAATCCATCAAGCAGAGGTAAGGATATCAGAGATTGAAGATCAATTCAATGAAATAAGACATGAAGGCAAGACTAGAGAAAATGAATAAAAAGAAATGAACAAAGACTCCAAGAAATATAGGCATAAGTGAAAAGACCAAATCTACATTTGATTGGTGTACCTGAAAGTGATGGGGAGAATTAAACCAAGTTGGAAAACACTCTTCAGGATATTACCCAGGAGAATTTCCCCAACCTAGCAGGGCAAGCCAACATTCAAATACAGAAAATATAGAGAACACCACAAAGGTATTCCTCAAGAAGAGCAACCCCAAGGCACATAATCATCAGATTCACCAGGGTTTAAATGAAGGAAAAAATGTTAAGGGCAGCCAGAGAGAAATGTCAGGTTACCCACAAAGGGAAGCCCATCAAACTCACAATGGATCTCTTGGCAGAAACCCTACAAGCCAGAAGAGAGTGGGGGCTGATATTTAACATCCTTAAAGTAAAGAATTTTCAACCCAGCATTTCATATCCAGCCAAACTAAGCTTCATAAGCAAAGAAGAAATAAAGTCATTTACAAACAAGCAACTGCTGAGAGGTTTCATCACCACCAGGCCTGCCCTACAAGAGCTCCTGAAGGAAGCACTAAACATGGAAAGGAACAACCAGTACCAGCCACTGCAAAAACATACCAAAATGTAAAGACCACTGACACTATGAAGAAACTGCATCAACTAACAGGCAAAACAACCAGCTAGCATCACAATGGCAGGATCAAATTCACACATAACAATATTAACCTTAAATGTAAATGGGCCAAATGCCCTAATCAAAAGACACAGACTGGCAAATTGGATAAAAGGTCAAGACCCATCGGTGTGCTGTATTCAGGAAACCCATCTCATTTGCAAAGACACATATAGGCTCAAAATAAAGGGATGGATAAAGATTTACCAAGCAAATAGAGAGGAAAAAAAAAAAAGCAGGGTTTGCAATCCTAGTCTCTGATAAAACAGACTTTAAACCAACAAAGATCAAAAGAGACAAAGAAGGGCATTACATAATGGTAAAGGGATTAATGCAACAAGAAGAGCTAACTATCCTCAATATATATGCACCCAATTGAGGAAAACCCAGAAACATAAAGCAAGTTCTTAATGGCTACAAAGAGAGGTAGACTCCCACACATTAATAGTGGGAGACTTTAATACATCACTGTCAATACTAGACAGATCAATGAGACAGAAAATTAACAAGCATATCCAGGAATTGAACTCAGATTTGGACCAAGCATATCTAATAGACATCTACAGAACTCTCCACCCCAAAACCACAGAATATACATTCTTCTCAGCACCACATCACACATATTCTAAAATTGACCACATAATTGGAAGTAAAATGCTCCTCAGCAAATGCAAAAATGGAAATCATAACAGTCTCTGAGACAACCTGCTCCTGAATGACTAGTGGATAAATAATGAAATGAAGGCAGAAATAAACATGTTTTTCAAAACCAATGAGAACGAAGACACATGTACCAGAATCTCTGGGACACATTTAAAGCAGCATCTAGAGGGAAATTTACAGTAATAAATGACCAGCAGAGAAGCAAGGAAAGATATAAAATTGATACCCTAACATCATGATTAAGAACTAGAGGAGCAATCAAACAAATTCAAAAGCTAGCAGAAGGCAAGAAATAACTAAGATCAAAGCAGAACTGAAGGTGATAGAGACACAAAAAAAAAAACTTCAAAAAAATCAATAAATCCAGGATCTAGATTTTAAAAAAGATCAATAAAATATAGACCACTAGCCAGACTAATAAAAAGGAGAGACGAATCAAATAGATACAATAAAAAATGATAAAGGGGATATCACCACTGATCACACAGAAATACAAACTACCATCAGAGATTAATACAAACACCTCTATGCAAATAAGCCAGTAAATCTAGAAGAAATGAATAGGTTCCTGGACACTTACACCCTCCCAAGACTAAACCAGGAAGAAGTTGAATTCCTGAATAGACCAATAACAAGGTCAGAAGTTGAGGCAGCAATTAATAGTCTACCATCGAAAAAAGTCCAGGTCTAGATGGGTTCACAGCTGAATTCTACCAGAGATACAAAGAGGAGTTGGTACCATTCCTTCTGAAACTATTCTAAACAATACAGAAAGAGGGAATCCTCTCCAACTCATTTTATGAGACCAACATCATCCTGACAACAAAACCTAGCAGAGATGCAACTAAAAAAGAAAATTTCAGAATCTTCAATAAAATACTGGCAAACTTAATCCAATAGCACATCAAAAAGCTTATCCATCACGATCAAGTTGGCTTCATCCCAGGCATGCAAGGCTGGTTCAACATCTGCAAATCTATAAACATAATCCATCACATAAACAGAACCAAAGACAAAAACCACATGATTATCTCAATAGATGCAAAAGCCTTCGACCAAGTTCAACAGCCCTTTATGCTAAAAACTCTCAATAAACTAGGTAACAATGGATTGTATCTCAAAGTAATAAGAGCTATTTATGACAAACCCACATCTAATATCATACTGAATGGCCAAAAACTGGAAGCATTCTGTTTGAACACTGGCACAAGACAAGGATGCCCTCTCTCATCATGCCTATTCAACATAGTATTGCCAGTTCGGTCAGGGCCATCAGGCAAGAGAAAAAAATAAAGAGTATTCAAATAGGAAGAGATGACATCAAATTGTTCCTGCCTACAAATGACATGAATATATATTTAGAAAACCCCATTGTCTCAGCCCAAAATCTCCTTAAGCTGATAAGCAACTTCAGCAAAGTCTCAAGATACAAAATCAAAAAATTACAAGCATTCCTATGCACCAATAATAGACAGCCAAACCATGAGTGAACTCCCATTCACAATTGCTACAAAGAGAAAAAAATACCTAGGAATACAACTAATAAAGGATGTGAAGGACCTCTTCAAGGAGAACTACAAACCACTGCTCAAGGAAATAAGAGAGGACACAAACAGATGAAAAAACATTACATGCTTATGGTTAGGAAGAATCACGATTGTGAAAATGGCCATACTCCCAAAGTAATTTATAGATTCAGTGCTATTCCCATCAAGCTACTGTTGACCTTCTTCACAGAACTGGAAAAAAAACCACCTTAAACTTCATATGGAACCAAAAAAGAGCCTGCATAACCAAGACAATCCTAAGAAAAAAACAAAACAAAACAAACAAACAAAGCTGGAGGCATCATGCTGCCTAACTTCAAACTATGTTACAAAGCTACTGTAATCAAAACAGCATGGTACTGGTATCAAAACAGAGATATAGATCAAGGGAACAGAACAGAGGCCTCAGAAAGAATGCCACAAAACTACAACCATCTGATCTTTGACAAACCTGACAAAAACAGGCAATGGGGAAAGGATTCCCTGTGTAATAAATGGTGTTGGGAAAACTGGCTAGCCATACGCAGAAAGCTGAAACTGGATCCCTTCCTTACACTTTATACAAAAATTAGCTCTAGATGGATTAAAGATTTAAACATGAAACCTAACACCATAACACTCTAGAATAAAACTAGGCAATACCATTCAGGACATAGGCATGGGCAAGGACTTCATGACTAAATCACTGAAAGCAATGGCAACAAGAGCCAAAACAGACAAATAGGATCTAACTAAACTTAAGAGATTCTGCACAGCAAAAGAAACTATCAGTAAAGTGAACCAGCAATCAACAGAATGGGAAAAATTTTTGCAATCTACCTATCTGATGAAGGACTAATATCCAGAATCTACAGAGAACTTAAAACAAATTTACAAGAAAAAAAAAATCAAAAAGTGGGCAAAGGATATAAAGAGACATTTTTCAAAAGAAGACATTTATGCAGGCAAGAAACATATTTTTAAAAACCTCATCGTCACTGGTCATTAGAGAAATATGAATCAAAACTACATTGAGATACTATCTCATGCCAGTTAGAATGGCAATCATTAAAAAAATCAGGAGACTATACAATGAGAACACATGGACATGGGAAGTGGAGCACTACACACTGAGGTCTGTTGGGGGGAAATGGGGAAGGGACAGGGGGTGGGGAGGTGGGGAGAGATAGCATGGGGAGAAATGACAGATGTAGGTGAGGGGAAGGAAGGCGGCAAATCACACTGCCATGGATGTACCTATGCAACAATCTTGCATGTTCTTCACATGTACCCCAAAACCTAAAATGCAATTTAAAAAAAAATCAGGAGACAACAGATGCTGGAGAGGGTGCGTAGAAATAAGAACACTTTTACACTGTTGGTGGGAGTGTAAATTAATTCAACCATTGTGGAAGACAGTGTGGTGATTCCTCAAGGATCTAGAAATAAAAATACCATTTGACCCAGCAATCCCATTACTGGGTGTATACCCAAAGGATTATAAATCATTCTATTATAAAGACACATACACACATATGTTTATTGTGGCACTGTTCACAAGAGCAAAGACTTGGAACCAACCCAAATGCCCATCAATGATAGGCTGGATAAAGAAAATGTGGAACATATACGCCATGCAATACTATGCAGCAAAAAAAAAAGGATGAGTTCATGTCCTTTGCAGGGACATGGCTGAAGCTGGAAACCATCATTCTCAGCAAACTGACAGAAGAACAGAAAACCAAACACTGCATGTTCTCACTCATAAGTGGGTGCTGAATAATGAGAACACACAGACACAGGGAGGAGAACATCACACACTGGGGCCTGGGGGCTGGAGAACTACGGGAGGAATAGCTGCGGGTCGGGGGATTGGGAAGAGACAGCATTAGGAGAAATACCTAATGTAGATGATGGGGCGATGGATGCAGCAAACCACCACCATGGCATATGTATACCCAGGTAACAAATCTGCACCTTCTGAACATGTAACCTAGAACTTAAAGTATAATAAATAAATTTAAAAATAAAAAATAAAAATAAAAAAACTTTACAATATATATGTAGGAGCTACATATATAGTGTAAAAATGTCTTTAAGGGTGAGTGTGGTGGCTCATGACTGTAATCCCAACACTTTGGGAGTCCGAAGCGGGCAGATCACCTGAAGTAAGGAGTTCGAGACCAGCCTGGTCAACGTGGTGAAACCCTGTCTGTACTAAATACACAAAAATTGGCCAGGCATGGTGGTGGGGGCCTGTAATCCCAGCTACTCAGGAGGCTGAGGCAGGGAGACTTGCTTGAATCTAGGAGGCAGAAGTTGCAGTGAGCCAAGATTGCACCACTGCACTTCAGCCTGGGCAACAGAGCAAGCCAATGGAAAGGCATACCACAATCTTAAAAGGAAGTCCTACCATCATAAAATGTTAATTCTCATTGTGATTAATAGTTTATACAAACCCAAAAACCTACCAAGTGGATTTTTCGGAAATAAAATAACTGATATAAAAGTTTTTAAGGGAGAAAGATGGAAGAATAGTATAAGATTCTGGGGGTGAGGAAGAATTATAAGATTAAGCCTACAAAATATTAAAATGTAAAATAAAGCTATAATAAATAATATGGTACAAAAACAAATATGCAGATGAATAAAAGACTAGAAAATACCTGAGAAACACTCAAAGGCATACTGAAATGTATATATACTAACAATATTTTTTAACCAGTGGTAAAGATAAGATACTAAATACTACTGGGACAACAAAATATAATATTGAGAAAAACATTACATTGGATACCTACCTTCACGATTTCCACAAAAATATCTCCCAAATAGATAAAAGAGTTGAAGGTGAAAAATGAAACCTTAAAAGAATTATAAGACACAGGCCAGATGGAGTGGTTCACACCTGTAATCCCAGCACTTGGAAGGCCAACGTGGGTGGACCACTAGGACAGGTGTTTGAAACCAGCCCTGACCAACATGGTGAAACTCCATCTCTACTAAAAATACACAAATTAGCTGGGTTTGGTGGTGTGTGCCTATAATCCCAGCTACTCAGGAGGCTGAGGCAGGAGAATCGCTTGAACCCGGGAGGTAGAGGTTGCAGTGAGCTGAGATCGCGCCACTGCACTCCAGCCTGGGAGTGAGACTCGGTCTCAAAAAAAAAAAAAGAAAGAAAGAATTATAAGAAACAATGAAGAAGCATTTCATTTTTATTTTTTATTATCTTCAAGTCCATGAAGGCATTTCTAAGGATTATTTAAAGATTCCAGAAGTTATTAATTTGACCACATAAGAATATTTAAAGTCTCCATATAGAACAAAAAAAAACAAAGTTAAAAAACCAACCTGAGGAAAATTTTTGTAACTCATAGCAAAAAGATAATTTTTCTAATATGTGAAGAGCATCTACAAATAAATAAGTAAATGATGAATAATCCAATACAAAACAGTAACAAAAGATATGAACAATTTACTATAGAAAATATAAATAACAATGTAAATACATGAAAAACTGCTCACCTTATTCATAAGAGAAATTTAAATTCAAACTGCAGCTCTATATAATTTTTCACCTAACAGATGGGCAAAGAGCTGTTAAGTTTGATAAACACTCTGTTGTGGGGAAACAGTCATTCTCTTACATTTCTAATGAAATTGTAAATTGCGACAACCACGAAGGAGAACAATCTGGTAACATCTATCTACAGGTAAAATATATATACTCTTTAATACAATTGGATTTCAAAGGAATCGATCCTGCAGTCACCATAAATTACATGCCATATGTTCAGAGATATTCTGAACCACCAGAGTCAATCCCTTTAACATGGGCAAAAAGTGTCCTTTTGAACTGTTTGAGAAAGCCCTATTTATCACACACAGAGTAAATCGATTAAAGAGCACAAGGCACCTTTGTCACACAAGATCTGGCACTTAGCACCACATGGTGCGAATTGTGATCCCAAACAGCTATTCGCCTGTCAAACACCACTCAGATTCCAGGGAAAAACTTCTCCACATTTTTTGCACTATATCCTCAAAAAGAAAGGCGACTGTGTCCAAATACTATGGAAATTTGTGGGTTTTGCCACTGCAGGGAAGAAATTACCACTGCTTTGAAGAGTAGGAAAAACATAAGCTATCAGGCAAGAGCAAAGACAAATTAATTTGTCCAACCTTCTCAGCAGGAATGCGATTTTTTTTTTTTTTTTTTTTTTTGAGATGGAGTCTTGCTCTGTTGCCCGGGCTGGAGTGTAGTCGTGCAATCTCAGCTCACTGCAACCTCTGCCTCCCAGGTTCAAGCAATTCTCCTGCCTCAGCCTCCCGAGTAGCTGGAATTACAGGTGTACACCACCACACCTGGCTAATTTTTATATTTTTAGTAGAGATGGGGTTTCACAATGTTGGCCAGGCTGGTCTCAAACTCTTGACCTCAGGTGATCCACCCACCTCAGCCTCCCAAAATGCTATGATTACAGGCACAAGCCACCATGCCCGGCCTGCAATAGAGTCTTGCATTCTTTCTTTACAACATTACAATATACTTGATCACACATTTTCTTGCTTTTTGTTTTGTGGGTTTTTTCCACAGCAGCTGCTGAGTAACAATTGGTTGAGGAACATTTTCCAATGTAAATAGTTAATATTATTTACTTCTAATTGTAGCATAAAATGGATTCTTTACAACTTTGTCACTGAATGGACATTGAACACCAGAACCAAACAGTTTTATTTTTATACTAAATGAGATTTTATTTAAATCAAAATATTTTAGTAATATAATATTTTAACTTAAGATTTAATTACATTTTAAAAATATCTAAGACATTCAACTAATTTAAATTTTTATTTTATATTTCATCATTAAAATTTTTCTCTTTTTTTTTTTTTTTCTTTTTTGGAAACAAACTCTTCACTTTGTTGCCCAGGCTGGAGTGGAGTGGCACTATCATGGCTCACAACAGCCTCAACTTTTCAGGCTCAGGCAATTCTCCCACCTCAGCCTCCTGAGCAGCTGGGACCACAGGTACACATCACCATACTCAGCTAACTTCTTTTGCTTTTTGTAGAGATGAAGTCTCCCTGTGTTGCCTGGGCTGGTCTCAAACTCCTGGGCCCAAGCAGTTTTCCTGCCTCACCCTCCCAAAGTGCTGAGATTACAGACCTGAGCCATTGTGTGGACCTCAATTACATTTTTAATCCAAAAATCACTATTGTCAATAGAGCATAAGTATATGAAAATCTTGACTATAATAATTTTCCTAAAATTAAGTTGAGAAGTTTTATAGAATATATAATAAATTGTGAATTACATGCTTTACTGTTAATTCAAATATTGGTAGTTCATTGCCAGAATACCCAGACATCTACAACAACAATTATGTTTAGCCTTCTATATTTTGACAATGTTCAATTATATAAAAATATAGCTTTATGCATGTTTCCATTTCCACTTTGACAAATATATTTGTCAAAGTAAAAACTAAAAGGATAGGACATATTTTAGTTACCAGTTTGTGAGCTTGATTCCTAACTTTGAGCTTAATTCATAGCTCAGACACCTTGTGTGCGGGCTCCATTTATATTCTTGTCCTGAGCTCCAAAACTGTTATGGGAGGGTCTGAGTGCAACACTGTGTACAGTAAAAAAAAAAAAGGTCCGGGCGCGGTGGCTCAAGCCTGTAATCCCAGCACTTTGGGAGGCTGAGGCGGGTGGATCACAAGGTCGGGAGATCGAGACCATCCTGGTCAATGTGGTGAAACCCCGTCTCTACCAAAAATACAAAAAATTAGCTGGGCATAGTGGTGCATGCCTGTAGTCCCAGCTACTCAGGAGGCTGAGGCAGGAGAATTGCTTGAACCCAGGAGGTGGAGGTTGTGGTGAGCCGAGATCGTGCCATTGCACTCCAGCCTGGGTAACAAGAACAAGAGCGACACTCTGTCTAAAAAAAAAAAAAAAAAAAAAAAAATCCCATCAGATCCTAAATGTCAACTAACATGGCACTGGCTAAATATACTACGTGTAAAATGTTTTGCTTTGTTCTGGCTACCATGACAAATTACCACAGATTGGGTGGCTTAAAAAAACAAACATTTATTTCTCATAGTTCTAGAGGCTAAGGAGTTCAAGGGCAAGGTGCAGGCAGATCCAGTAACTTGTTTACCAGGGCCCACTTCCTGATTTACAGGTGGCCATCTTCTGGTGGTATCCTCCCATGGCAGAACAGAGAATGAGAGCACAAACTCTCATGTCTCTTGTTATAAGGGCACTAATTCCATTCTTGAGGGCCCCACCTGCATGACCTAATTTCCTCCTAAAGGCCCTGCCTCCTAATATCATCACATTGGAGGTTAGGATTTCAATGTATAAATTTGGGAGAGACAGAAGCATTCAGTGTATAAATTTTTTTATAGGATGTATGTGTTTGTGTATGGGTAGATATATGCAATATCTAAAATTATACACAAGAAACAGGTATCAACAGTTGCCTCTAGGAAATGAAACCTTCCAGAGTAAGGACTACACGGCCCCTAACACCAGAAGAATTGCCATAAACATACTAGATGCAATAAATAAATGTGTCAAATGACTCAATCAATCAAAAAGGGGAAAATTGGCAGGTAGATCACTTGAGGTTAGAAGTTTGAGACCAGCCTGGTCAATGTGGTAAAACCCCATCTCTACTAAAAATACAAAAAACTTAACCAAACATTGTGGCAGGCACCTGTAATCCCAGCTACTTGGAAAGCTAAGGCAGGGGAATTGCTTGAGCCTGGGATGCAGAGCTAACAGTGATCCAAGATTGCGCCACTGCTCTCCAGCCTGGGAGCCTGGGTGACAGAGTGAGACTCCTCTAAACAAAAAAAAAAAAAAAAAGGGAAGAAAAAGGTGGTGGGCGTATCAGCTCATTAACATTTTACTAATTATCCTTTTGTATATGTTGAATTTTGAACCATATACATGTTTCCCTAATACATGGGAGGAAAATTCCAATAACTGATCAATTTCAACATCCCAAGTCATTTTGATATTATCACCTCACAACCAAATTCCATCAGACTTTCCTTACCATAAATTCTACTATTCAGTGTCCTGAATCTGGAATTGTCAGCGGACCTAGGCATACTGTAATACAACATTATCTTACATATGTCTGGTTCTTTATAGCTAATCACATTCTATCATAAGCACAGTGTGATTCATATATGGAGATTGAGAAAATGTCAATATCTCTAACTTACAGATCTAAAACCTGCTAAAGTTTATACAACTTCGGTGCAAGGTTCTGTTCACTCTGTAACCCACATGGTTGTCGTAAAACATGTCTGTGGTCAATCGTTTACATAGCTCTGGGAAGACAGCTTCATTCTGTGGAATAGACAGTAGATTCACTTCTTTGCTAAATGGTCATCGCCCATTAATGTTACAGCATCCATTAAAGCTGAGCTGGACGCTCATTCCAAATTTACCCTCCATGGAGAGAAAGAGAAAATGTGTTTTGCCTTCTCTATTGTTTACTTTATAGTGTCTTGGTTTAGTTATAAACTTTGTCTCATAATTGTAGTAAAATGTAATAGGTTTGCCTGAAAATTCTTCTTAGGTGAAGAAACTTGCTTTTAAAATACTCCTCCTTTCCTCGAAGTTAATTTTTTTCCTTTGTAATCTACTTCCCTATGACTTTTCATTTAAAACATTTCTTTTTTTAGGGTTACATTATCACATTTTCCTTAATTCCATAACCCTTTCAACTCCCTCATCCTTTATGCACTTTGTTTTTGTATCCTTCTATTTTTCAGTCCTTTTCATGTTGTCTCCCTTTTGTTTTATTTCCACGGGAGCTTTTATTGTCATCTTCGTCTTTATTTTTCAGCCTGACCTACCAGCAGGGAAGTGAAAAGGGAAAGTACCACAGCCACGCTTCCACAGGAGTGGCAGACAGGTGCCAAAAAAGAATACGTTTAGAAAAAAAAAAAGTGCTGGATCAGAGCCTGCTTCTTTTTTTCATTTTGGTCTCCAAAGTGCAATACCTTTGAAGATGAAAAATAATGACATTTACACAGTCACCTATATAAAAATGTGTCTTGGTGAACATAGAAATGCCGAGAAAACAGTTTCCTTTAATTAGAATCTTGGTTCAATGTCCAATAGACCGAGTCAAATTTACTCTGAAGGCATGAGTGAGAGCATCACCCTGTAGGAAGCCAAACTTGACAAATTAACTCTGTCTCTATCTTGAAACCAGCTCACTAGTAAGTGAAATTCAGAATTGCACTTGAAGTTTGTTAATGTTGATTTAGATAAAGCAAGCCTAAACTCCTTAAAGATCTCTAAAGCAAGATACCTCTTCGATAAATCAGTCAGAGTGGTCACAGTATGATTCTCAAGCAGAAAGATCAACAATCAATATTAGAAATTTTGACAAATAGTTGTTCCCATCTCTATTTAATAGGCATTTTCGTGTTTCAGATCCAGCCGCTTACTCACCCTTTTTCCCTGGAGCTCATACTCATTTAATTTATCTTTCACCTGCCTGTCTTCCCACAGGCAGTGCCTGACTCTTGCATCCATCTATAATGCTACTCTGACTACCCCAGAACTTCTGGAGCAGCTACAGATCAAGAATGAACAATTAAAAGAAGAAAGGGATCTCTCTCAAATGGGAACACTTACATTTTATAAAGTTTTTATTGTCTTTGCAGTGAACCAAACTAAATCTGAAAATTTATCTCACAAAATCATGATGAGAAAAAGCAAGGCAGTTGTGTGTATGTGTCCGTGTATGCATGTGTGCATATTTATAAGTGTGCATGTCTCTGTGTGAATGTATGTCTGTGTGTCTGTATTTGTACATGTGCCACAAAAAGGTAAAAAGGAAGAAAATCAGTAAATTAGACAGTGTTTTAGCTACCTGCTCCTAAATTTCTAGATATTCACAAATATGTATGATTGAATTTTTTATTTAAAAAACAAAAATCTGGATGTTAAGCATACATAGTAAATGTGAATGACTTGCCCTTTGCCCTAAAGTCTTTTTTTCATCTACATGTCTTTCCCTCATCTGCCAACTTTCACCCTCATTTTCCTTTTCCTATCTGCTATTTCCTAGATGTTCTGTTTTGTTCATTTTAATTTATCCAAATGTCATACCCAATAAGATCCTGAATCTCCACTCCATTCTGGCTGAATTATTGTATTACTTTTAAATAACTTGCATCTGCTCCTGATTTTTCCATCTGCTTTTCTTCCTCTACTTTCTCATCATGAGGCCTGGCTCTAGTTAGGGACAGTGGGCAAGCACTAACTCAAGCAGTCACTTCATCAGGCCAGACTTCACCGATTTTTCATCTCTGAGCTGCTGACACCAAGTTAGTCATCCTTCCTGAGTCTGACAAAGCTGGCCTCAGGCAAATTTGGAAAGTAGGTCAGATACATGAGTGCTGCTTTCAGTGCTTTCTCGTTCACTTTTGTCACCCTTCTGCAGGGGCTCCCCACACACTGGACTTTGCAATTTTCTCCCTTTACTCTCCTCCTTCAGGAAGTCCATGACCAGTGTCCTTTTTCCCATTGCATCATTTCTAGGAGAAATTTGGTAGGAAAATTCTAGCAAAATGTTCCTTACAGACAATGAACATTTAGTACTTCATCCTCTATGGACTCAGTTTCAAGATTTACGTTTCTGTGTTCTGTCGTTAGTACAGGCATGTGGGGCAGCACCACCGAAATCATCAGCTAAAACTATGAGTTGAGGCACTTGTAAGTAGAGTTGGCTGCTCTGTTACGTGCTAGAATTTGAAGGAATTTGACGGCAATTTTTAAAAAGAAAAGACACTAACATTCTAACATTTCTCAAGTTTTTGCTACATGCCACGAGCAAGCTAGATTTTACCCTCATTTTAACCAATGAAAAGGTTGTATGTTTGCCCATGCTGAAAACAATCATACAGCTATAAGAAAAAGGATGAGATTTGGACTTGGGTGTAACCCAGCAGCATAAGCCCCCCACCAAAAAAAAAAAAAAAAAAATCATATGGCTGTAAGAAGAAGAGATGGGATTTGGACTTAGGAATAACCCAGCAGTAAAGCACAGGGTTCTGTCTGCTTCACCATTCTGCTGCTTGGGTTCAGGGCCATAGTGTTAACTTTCCTGTTTGGGGTTTCCAAGCATCCAACACACATGAAGTAAGCACCATTTTATGTGTCAGATAAGTGAGTGGAAGTGAATAAAATCTTGAGGTGAATAGAGAATGGTTGCTAGAGCATAAAGTATGGATCAGAGATATGACCCAAGAAGTGTTCTGCTAGGACACTTTCTTGAAGTCTTTATAGTACATGAAATGGATCTCAGACTTGACACCAAAGATATAGGAGAGCCCATCATTCTAGGATAAGATATAGGCTTTGAGAGGGACAAACCTAAGTAGGGTGGTCAGCTAGGGAGCTACATTGTGATTAGCCAGGCAAGAGTTGATAATGGGCTACAATGAGGTAATGAAGGGAAGAGGAAACAAGACTTGGTAGTCACTTGGATTTATAAGGAGCAGAGCAGAGAAAGAAATCAAAGATATACATTTTCCCTTTGTGTACTCCCAAGTTCTACATCCTTTTTCTAACTCAAGGGAAACGAATGTAATAAACTGAGATGCCTTAGAGCAGATTCCCAAGTTAAATTTATAATTCTTTGGGGCTGGCAAAATTCTATCTAACTTAACCAGTCGTACATTCAGTAAGCATAATTTTTGACCAGAAAAAACACTGCACCCACACAATTAAGGTATGATTTAGCCCTAAGAAAGGGCTAGAACACCTCGAGTGTTCCTGACAAGACAGTCTTTATAATTCTTAGTTAGGTTTATGGCACTTTGAGTTTAGAAGTGATTCTAAACACAGATATTTCCATAGTAAATATTCCCAACTGCCATCCGTGGAAAGGGTAATTTGATTAGTGGTATTGTATTGAATTGCATTATAATTGGTTTCTTCAAATAAAGCCTATTACTACATTAAAAAAAAAAAGAAATTGTGAACTAATGTCAAGGTAATCTGCTTTGCACGAAAGTGATAGCAGGATGGGGTTAACAAGTGTTCATGGAGAGATAACTGGGAGTGATGAGCTCTCAAGTTCTGATGTTTATTAAAGAGTTTATTGGAATCTCATAGAGCAGTAACAAATGATCTAATAAAACAAATAAGATTAGGCAGTTCCAGTAAACAAAATTACACTAAAACTCCAGAAGAGAAGCAAACCATTTTTATTTCTTTAATTCCCACAAAAATCATGTTAATATTTCCAAATCTTATAGAGAGTTTTAGAATTCGGAATCTGTTTAAGCATGGGCAAAACTGTTCAAATCATGATTCATGTTATTCATGAATTCATTTAATGGATTATTTAGCCATATTATCAAACTTTTAAATGGAAAATAACTTTTGCAGGCATGATATAAGGGAAAAACCTCTGAAAACTGCGCCATAAATAAATGGTTTAGGCTGGCACTTTTTCTTTGAAAATAAAAACAAAGTAAACGAACTTGAGTCAAAGAGAGGAGGTGGGGTTGGTTGAGTTAGAAAAAACCAGCTTCCTAAAGGACGAAAGGTTTGCTGAAGGAAGTTATGAGACCTTAGGAGATGTTACCAGCAGACTTCTTTGCTGATCTTTCTAATGAAAGTTAACAGCTGCAGAACAAATATAGGCAGACGGGGTCATGAGCAGCTTTCATGAATTTCCAAATCTAACATGGCCCAGAAGGAGAAAAATAACTGTTGTATCCAAACAAGGTTATAGCTAATTGAGCAACCAGCCTGAAAGAGTCAGATGGACAAAACAAGGGACATCTCAGCAGCAAAGGGGTGGACCATGTCCTCATCCAACAACAGACATCTCAGTAGGTTCTTCTGTCAATAGATAAAATGAAAGACCAAAGAATCCCTAGACATGGTGCTATTACATGAAGCACCCTAGAATCTAGGCAATGATGATATATTCACTGATACTGAGTTTCTACCACCCTGGGAGCGGAGACTTGCACTATAATTAAGTTGTTCTAGGAAAATAAAGACAGTTCTCTTTCTTGCCCACCTGAACAGTGGACTGGGATTTATACCTGCTGCATGTGGGAGTTTTTGTGCAAAAATGTTTGCACAAAGAACTTAGGGCCTAATTATTTTGAAATGCTCAGCCAGATGTGCAGGATAAGGTGGACTCTTAGAAGCCACTGTTAAATTTAGAACAATCTAGAGACACTGATGAGACAGCGTTTACAAGAATATAATGCAGTGCTTTAAATCTCCTAAGCAGATATGGTCAGCTTGGTAGAAAGAAGAGAATGTGAATGCAGTCTAAGAAAATTTATTGGGACCCAAGAAGGTACCCAGAAAGGCAGCCCTATTAATGGCAATTTTTAAAGACCCTATCTGTGGTCCTGCATCTCTGAAACTCTTTCTGGATGGGGAAGGATATTATGAGCTGCATGTGTCCTCCCCAAAATAAATACGTTGAAACTGTAACCCCCTATCAGGATGGTATCAGAAGTTTGGGCCTTTGGGAGATAATTAGGTTAATACGAGGTCATGAAGGTGAAGCCCCTGTAACGAGTTTGGTGTCCTCTGCCATGTGAAGAGACAGCAAGAAACCAATCATCTGTAAACCAGGAATAGGGTTCTCACCAATAACCTGACCATACTGGCACCCTAATCTCCAGCTTCTAGCCTCCAGAACAGTGAGAAATAAATGTTTCTTGCTTAAACTACCAAGTCTATGGTAATCTGTCACAGCAGCTCAAACTGATGAAGACAAAAGGGCATTTCCGGGAGAACACATAAGTCTTGCAATTAGTGCAAGACTTACTGGGGTTCCTAACTGTAAATCAGAAACTGAGCTTTGAATTTTATCTCTAGGCTGTTTGGCACTCAAAAAATGAGAACTATTAATATGGATAAATTATGTGACTCACAGCTTTTTCGGAAAAAAAAAAGAAGCAATATATGCCAGTTCTTCCAGACACCAATTTTAAAAATTAAAGAAATATATTATTTTTGTCCTTATTTCACAGATACTATGTAATATAAGATACAATATTTCCTATAATGGAAATGCTCCCTTTCATTCAAAATATAAAGGGAAAATTTTTATAACTTTTTCTTGCTTCAACCCTTAATAAAACCTTAAATTGTCATCCATCTTAGCTATATTTATAAAACCATCTTTTGTTTTGTTTTCTGCTAGAATAGAGTCTGTAACTTATTACAGGAACCAAGTTCCCAGCACAGTGGTACATACAAGAGTTTCCCAAATGTGTTAAGTTTAATCAGCAGTAAGTGATACAGTGGAATTACTCTGATGAAGAGGGAATGCTGGCCTATACTAAGAAACTCCAGCTATGTAAACTGTCTTAGTCAGCTCAGGATGTTATAACAAAATACCATACATTGGGTGGCTTAGTTCTCACAGTTCTGGGGACTGGGAAGTCCAAGATCAAGGTGTCGGCAGATTTCATTCTTGGTGAGGGTGCTCTTTCTGACTGGTAGATGGCTGTCTACTTAGTGTATCCTCACATGGCGGAAAGAGGAAGGTCTGATGTCTCTTCTTTTTATAAGGGCACTAATCCCATCTGGGGGCTCCACCCTCATGACTTCATCTATACCTAACTACCTTTCAAAGGCCTCATCCATAACGTTTTAGAGTGTTTTAGGGCTTCAACATATGAATTTGGAGAACACAAACATGCAATTCACAATAAGTTCAGGCGGGTGGATCACGAGGTAGAGAGATCGAGACCATCCTGGTCAACATGGTGAAACCCCGTCTCTACTAAAAGTGCAAAAAATTAGCTGGGCATGGTGGCACGTGCCTGTAATCCCAGCTACTCAGGAGGCTGAGGCAGGAGAATTGCCTGAGCCCAGGAGGCGGAGGTTGCGGTGAGCCGAGATCGCGCCATTGCACTCCAGCCTGATTAACAAGGGCGAAACTCCGTCTCAAAAAAAAAAAAAAAAAAAAAAAAGATCTAACTTGAACTATCAATAAAAGCTAAAACACCAAGGATCTTTTAAACAGATATCTTTGCTATCACACATTGAAAGGAGCTTATTATATCTACAGTTTCATTTCTAGAGACATAAAAATGTTTTCTTACTTTGCACTAAGGCCATGGCAGTCTTCCTGCATTCATAGATTTTTTTTTTTAGTGGTGAATCTTTGGTTTGTTTACAAACTAAGATCTGCTGTGTCAAGCTAAAAGCATCTAAATGTCTTAGAAATATACCCCAATTATTAATCCAATGATCAAATGTGTAAAATAATCTATTATCTCTTTTCATATTTTCATACCTTTGTTAATTACACAGCATGTATACCAACTAATCAGAATGGATACCAGCTGTAAACAAGTGCTATGACCATCCGGGTATGTGTCAGAAACTATCTGTGGGTTACCAATGGGTTTAAAACCCAAAGTGCCCAATAGTTGTTTGTTGGATGACATTCAACTGAACACTCCTTGCCATGCTATAAGGCAATAACTGTGTTAAAGGCAAAAAATGACTTTTAGTCATTAGATATCAGTCCTACTGCCTAGTACTGTGCCTGATAAATAGTAGATAGTGAATAAATAATTGTGATTTTATTCCTACAGAGCTTTCTAGAAGTGGCAGCTATAAGAACATTCCTATCAGAATTTAAAGTCTTTTCTCAGGTAGAAATTAATTTCTTTTTTTAACCATTGAAGCACATAGACAAAAAAGTTATAGATGTAATTTGAACCTCAAAAGGGCATTCAGATTTTCCCAATACAATTAAATGTTGGGACTAATGAGGCAGAGACAATATTTTCTTATACAAACAATTTTTCAATTATACAGGACAGTGGCATCTAATGACTGCTACCAACACAAAATCACTGGGTGGCCAGCTTCTATTTTATGCAGCGAGGTTAGCAATTATTCCGTAACACTTAATTTCCTGTTACTAATGCTTTCCCAGAAGCACTTAGGCATGATGGCCTTATGAATATAGTTATTAGTAGAACCTCACTCAGTGTTTGGATTCTTTTGGAAATTTGATAAAGATAATATTCTCCCAAAGGTCACTGTCCAGATAACAAGTCATTTTATCAGCAGGCCTGAGCTTCAGCCAGCTGTCATTAAGAGTGTCTCGTTAACCAGTGAAGGACTTTGTAGCTGGGTCAGGGCCGTTGAAGTCTGGGGCAAGGTTGCTAAGGTAACGAATCTGTCCAAAGACTTCTCTCAGCATCAACCTTTCATCTTGTTAAATTTATATAAGCAAAGCACTGTGAGAAGAATGCTAAAATACCAAATGACAGAAACAATTGCACAAAGATATTTTTTAAGCTTGCTAGGTATGTGTTTAAGCTCCTTTCTAAAGATACAATATGCGTGGGTTTAGAGATGTTCATGGAAATGAGATAAATTAACCTCGGTCCATATATTGTTTACACTAACATGTGAAACACATGGCTCTACAAAGCAGGATTTAATTCAACTATACACATTGACTGAGTGCCTGCTTGGTACCTGAATTCATTTTTCAGTATAACATTTGAGTCTGAGAAGAATTAAATTCTAAGGAAAGTGAAGCTTAGGATGCCATCCAAAGAGTCCAGATTCAGTGACACAGAGTAACTTCAGTTCTTACATTAGGGAGTAATGGTGATGTTAAGCATGAGGTTGTTATATTAAAAATATACAGTACATCAAAGACTAATGGGGTCATGTGAGAAAGATATGCGAACCAACTTGAACTGCTCCTTCTGGCCTGAAATGGGACAATGTGAACATCAAAAAGAATAATGATAGCAATGGACTTAAACATATCAAATACATAAGAATCCATGAGTTTATACTGATACTAAAAATAGAAAGACTCACTGGACACTACTAGAGTTTGCCAAGGCCACCAACTCATTACTGAAAATTGACAAATAACAGAAAAGAATGAATATATTTTGTCTTTCCTGCATTAACTGTTTTCCTACATAACCAAATAGCTGATAATGTTTTTTTAAAAAATTTCATACAATAATTACATAAGAAATAATAGGATTAAAATCACCATTTTGTAACACTTAATGAAATAATGAATTTGGACAACATATATCAAGGAGTGCCAAAGCAATTAGGTGAAAGGACTGTGGGGAACTTAATGATGGAGGGATTATGTTGACAACTCCTGAACACACTAATCAATCACAATAACATTAAAGATGGCACAATCAGATATGAGGTGTCTCATTATGTAATACAAAGAGAAGTGCATATATCACCTAAGAAATAGTCTTGCCTAAAAATATTGAATCTAAATCTAATCAACCCTCTAGTTCTAACTACAAGGAATAGAGTAGGAAGTTAAATATCACAATCTAAAAATTGGGACATTCCAAAGACAACCCAGCTTCAAAAAAAAAAAAAAAATCAATAGCATAAAAAGAAACCAGGAAAAAAGAGCTGCTTTAGAATTAAAAAAAAAAAATCTGTAAGAGACACAAGCAAATAGAATTCATGGCCCTTTTATGAAATCTGAGTTGAATAAATCAAATGTAAAACAACATCTTTGACAAAACTGAAAAAAATGGATGTAACAGATTTAAATGATATAAAGTTATTATTTGTGTTAGATATGATAATATTTGCTGGTTACATCCTGAAAGGTTCCTATCAGTTAAAGATGCATACTAAAGTATCTGTAGGTGAGATAAAATGGTGCTAGGGATTTACTTTTTAAAAAGTAAAGAAGTTGGATAAGAAAAAGTTGGCAAAATGTTTATAATCATCAAAATTCTGGAGAAAGAAAAAACCGTGGAAAACTGGGTGCCTGAATCACAGTGTTGGAACTTTCTGATTAGTATGTTTAAAACCTTTAATATTGGGAGAACCAGTAGGGCCTGTCTATTGCTTATGTAAAATATTTTTACTTCTAGCAAGAATCTATGCTGAATAGAATCAGCCAAACTGCAGAGTTGAAAAGTTTATATTTGTCCTGGCCTTTATTCTGAAAGAAGACAACATGTCAGTTCCTAAAAATAGTCTGAACTCCAAGACTTGTCCTTACCAGAAAATAGGAACAAAGGAAGAATTCGATACATTGGAAGATCACTGTCTTCAGATAAAGTTAGATGATTTAGCAACCCAGAAGAGCATACCATCTAATCACTGTCAGTTACCTCTGAAGAGCCTAAGCTTCCTGCTAGTTCAGGCCACTACAAAGCAAATGAGGCAGCTTTCTTACCATGCCAGATATTCAGGTTGCTGACCTCAACACAAAAAAGTTACAGGTTAAAAACCAAAACCACATTGCCACTCTTCCTATTAAGATAAACTGAAATTACAAAGTAAGTATTGATGAAATATTATTTAAGATCTTTCAAAGAATTAAGTTATTTAGAATGTGACAGTGATACTATATAAAGAGCTCCTACAAATCAATAAAAAAGATGAACACCCCAAAAGAAAAGTGGGCAAAGGACACAAAATCAATAGAAATATAAGTGGCCAATAACAAACATTTTATAAATGATTTTTTCAACATTTAAAAAATCAACCTCAATGAAAATCAATGAACGCAAATTAAGACAAGGAAATACCATTTTGTCTATCAAACTGGCAAATGTTTTCAATGATAAACAGTATTGACTTTTTTCTAAGAAGCAGTTTAAAAAAATTGGTTTACCATTTCTAAAGGTCAACTTGACACTATGTATTAAAAGCATTACCTTTGAACCAAAACTTCTATTTCCTGAAATTAATCCAAAGTAAATAATCATGAAAAGGCAAGAAGAGTTAACTAGAAGAAGGTCCATTCCAGTAGTGTTTATAATAGTAAAAATAAAAAATAACCTAGATATATTCAATAATAGGAATTGGTTAAATAATGACACATACATGAAATAGAACACTAGGCTGTCATTAGCTACTCAGGAGGCTGAGGCAGGAGAATTGCTTGAAACCGGAAAACGGAAGTTGCAGTGAGCTGGGATTGCGCCACTGCACTCCAGCCTGGCAATAGAGCGAGACTCCGTCTCAAAAAAACAAGCAAAAAAAAAAAACTATCCAAATATCAAATGATTCAGAAACATGTCTGTATTATACTGTTAAATTTTAAAATAGGGTTATTAAAAGTAGGATGGATATATGTAAATATATGCAGAATAGTTACCAAAAAATATTTATTTCCAAATGGGAACTCTCTTTAATGTGATTGTAATTATTTTATCTGGAGTGTTTTACAGTGAACACATGAGAGCTGTGTTTTTAAGACTGGGAAGACATAACTTTCTAGGCACTAATTTTACTGCTCCAACTGCGCTCAGTTGTTCTGTTACTCAATCTGGGTTTATTGTACCCTGCTTCCTCAGTGATGGAACATAGGAGGGAAGACACAGCCTGCCGTTTCTACCTGCTGGCCCCACCAAGAGCCCTAGGGAGGAGACTTACTGGTAGCTGGCCACTAAGTGTGAAAAGTCTTTATCATCCAAGTTGCTATATTTTGCCTCTCAACTGTTGCAGCAGTATCAACCCTTCTATCTTAACTCCCTGGCTGAGACTAACACTCAACCAACATGGAGCCCCCGTGTCCTGTTCTTCCCTGTCAATAGTCCCCTATCAGAAATATCTTGCCACAGAAACACTCATCCATCTAGCCTGACTTCCATTCCAATAAATGCTTAATCGACTGGTTACAATTTTTCCATAACCTTAGGCTTCTATTTTCAGGGCAAATCTATATTACTTCTTAGCTGTATCCATTTGGGGGCTCTTAAACAGAAAATGTCTTTTTTCTTATCTGGTACATTTGTTCAAAATGTTGAAACTCAATAAACAGTTTTTAAACACAGAAAATAATTGTTTTCTCATTGAAAGTTATTGTTTCCAAATTAAGACATAGTTCTTAAGCGTCTCTCCTTAAAATTTTTAAAAATATATATCAAGTTCATAAAAATAAGTTAAGTTGGACATTGTACAAAGCAGTTTAAGGATGTTTACTCAATGCCTTCTGGGATCTTATCATTTCAGGTAAATCACTCCCATTTGTAAAGTATGACTATATAATTCTATACATTCATTCAATAAGCATTTGTTGAACACCTACTAATGGCCAGGGATACCCTTTCCACCCAAGTCCTGCAGGTGCAAATATGAATAGGCGCAGACAGTATCTGAGGAGCCCACAAATTAGGAACCTATTGGCATGTAAGCAAGCAATGCAATCCACTGGATAAGTACAATAATGGAAGTGTGTACAAGGTGTTATGGGGACAACTAAATACTCACTTAATATTCACTAACGGAGAGTCTCTCAAATGAGGTATTACTTCAAGTATTAGTAGGTGATAGACAATTTTTTTTAAATGTTTCTTTAAGCCTGAAACAGATTAGGCTAAAGAGTTAAACATGTTTCTTTGCTGTATGACTTATCAGAGTCATACAGTATATGACTCTTTTCATATCTAATGTTCATTGTGAATTTCCAAGGATGTTTCTGAAGAGTGTGCACAGCATTTCCGAAATTTATTTGACCAGAGAAATCTTTCTTCACAGATCATCTTGATCAAGAACTTTATATTTTACAAAGTGCTTTTCTATGATATGCAATTTTATGTGCCCAAGACTGCGAATATCTTATGAGGAAGAACTGGAACTATTTTTCAGGTCAGGGAGTGGGACTGTATCTTACTCGTCTTGTGTCTCCAGAGTCCAGCACAGTGTTCAACATATAAAAGATGCTCAATAAATGGCTGACAAATTCACAACTGACAGCACATTGTCATTTGCACCATTACGACCTGGGGGAATAGTTCAAGCATAGATTATCCCCTTTTCACAGAACAGAGAATGAAGGCCATGGACATTAAATGACCCAGCCAAGATCTTGAATGAGCTAGTGATACAACGAGGACTGGAAGCAGGATCCCTTCCCAGGTCCAGCCCCTCTTCTTATATTTGTGCGACTATACAACTCTCACATTTCCTAGCTAGTCATAAGTTCAGCTATTCTGTTTCACTTTAACACCAGGCCAGGTAACATTCCAGTTTTTTATTTGGAGAAAAGTTGTAGGTAGAGAAACTATGTTTTATAGACATAAAAAAGATGACCATCTACCTAATAAATACAGGAACTTGAAACACAATCATAAGTGAAAGTCACATAACGTTGAGTATTAAGTCATTAAAGATTAATGTCCTTGAGCTACAATTACCTTATTTTGGAAGACAAGGGTGTTTACAATAATGGGAAGATCTGATTTCAGTTAAGATTTCATGCAAAAAGAGCCACAGCCTGGCAAGAGACTGGAATGTTTCCTCCATGTAAACAACACCCAGAAGAGAAGATGCCCATGAGAGCTGGATACAGGTCCCTCTGAAATACAAGCACTATCCAGATATTTCTCAGCTAATAAGCCTGGTGACACCCTAAGACTGCATGTGAGGAAAGCATATAAACAAAGAAGGGATCAAGATGGAGTCATGAATGTACTGAAGCCAGAAATCACCTGAGCAGCACCAGCTTCATGGAATTATGACAGGAGGAGCCTCCTAGAAGATACTCTGTATCAGACCAGCATGAGGGTTGTTTGCTTAGCTATACACATTGAGGGTTATCACTGGTCCCTTAGTGAGAAGGACAGAGGTAGCCATCAAAACATCTTCTCTTCTATAGTCAGAGTCTCACTGAGTTAGAACCCTACCTCTGCTGTGATACCTTGGCCAAGTGACCTTCATTTATTATATGGGAATAATGATTTTAGCTTCCTCACAGGATTGTGGTTTACATGAAATAAATGCATCAAGCATTTACCAGAAGGCCTAGAACATACTGGATGCTCAATATTTTTACTATAATAAAGTGCTATTTTGATAAATAAATTATTCTAGTATCTTAAAACATAAGACACATTAGGACATGCAATCATTCTAACTACTGAATGTAGCTTGGTCATTCTTAACAAATGCTTTCATAGTCTCCATAAAGCTCCTAGTCCAGGACCTCTCTAGGAATCAATAAACAAATTAAAATAAGTTGACTCTGTCTAAATGGTACAGCCTTCACTGGGGACCCACAATGGGTAGAAATGTGGAAGTAGCCTCCTTACAGAATGCTATCTCAACAAGTCAGCTCTGACTGGGAATTCCAAATAATAAGTACTGGTCCAAACAACCAAGCCCTCAGATAGATCAGGGACAGCATAGTTGGAATTTATTCAACTTTGGGCTTTAGCAAAAGGCATCTATCTGGTAATTCTTCTCAGCAAAGATCATCTTGCTCTTCAAACACATATACAATACATAGAATTGTGGCATTTCTAGGGCTAGGATCACTACTCAGGTTGCTTGAGCCGCAAGGTTTTGTCTTACTTTAAAGACAGCGTTTCTTTATTTTAGTTACCTTATCTAAATAGAAATCTCTGATAAAATAATGTTTTTAAAAAATAATGAAGGTAACAGGTTGATGAGCATAGCCCTGATCAGTCAGCATATAATTCCAGCTGGGTCTCTTACATCTAAGCCATGTATTGACTAATAAGCACCCTCTCCTGTCACATGCAATGGCTTGCATGCATCACAGAGTTATTTGCAAGTTAATATATATTAAAATCACATATGCCCACACACATTACTTCTGTGCATCGGGGACCTCAAGAGATAATACATCCATCTTCATTTGTGACAGTGTATGCACCCATAGTTCATAAATGGTGATAAATGAATTGTCATGCTGTCCCAATGGCATAATACACTTATCCCCTATTCTTGCCATATTAATACATGTTCATTTCAGCACCAGTCAGATCTTTAAAATGAGGGATCTAACACTTGCCTCCTATTGGTAACCACAGATGAATGCTAATTTCACCTCTCAATACCCGGATAATTTGTCTGGCATGCAAATTGTCAGAAGAATAGAGAAACTAAAAAGTAATAATAATTTCAACTAATTATGCCTTTTTGATATGCCCAGACAAATCGAGAAGAAAAATACTTACTTGGTTTGTATTTCAGTAAATCCGAGAAAAGGTAGCCATCAGCATCTGCCCCACTCTAACATAGGCTCCAACACAATGGGGAGGTGAAGCGAGGCAGACAGAACAGCTCAGGCAGATAAATGTGCCTGTGAACTGTTTTTAAAACAGCCTAATTGATGTGTTTATTACTTTAGTTAGCATCTGCCTTGTATTAAGTGGTTATTCACTAATAATTGTCATCCTTGCCTTACTTTTTATAGCAAACTCTCTATTTTTGGGTGGCTAATGGTGGTTTGGAACTGAAACCTGTCCAGGGCTTTTCAAGAGTGTGTAATACCTTTCAGCCACTTTTTTTTTCTTTTTTTGAGATGGAGTTTGGCTCTTGTCGCCCAGGCTGGAGTGCAGTGGCACGATCTCAGCTCACTGCAACCTCTGCCTCCTGAGTTCAAGCAATTCTCCTGCCTCAACCTCCCGAGTAGCTAGAATTACAGGCGTCCCATCACCATGCCCGGCTGATTTTGTATTTTTGGTAGAGACAGGGTTTTGCCATGTTGGCCAGGCTGGTCTTAAGCTTCTGATCTCAGGTGATCTGCCCACCTTGGCCAACCAAATTGCTGGGATTACAGGCTTGAGCCACTAAGCCCAGCCCTTTCAGCCATTTCACAGCCTTTCAGCACCTGCACCCAGTGATAGCTGGCAAAAGGAGATAAAACCTGGGGTCACTGAATCACAAAGCTGAAACAGAACGTAGGCGTCATGGGCTCCATGCTGCCTGCCCACAGTATCCGCCACTTCTCTTTCCACTCTCTCTACCTCCATCCTTTATGGCCCAGCCTCACCCTCCCTTCTATTCCTCAAAGCTTTTCCGTCTGTTTAGCTGGTAAAATAATACTTACGACTAAAGATACAAAACAAATGACTAAAAGGAGGAGTTGCATTAAGAGTGAATCTTGTGAACTAATTCTCATAAAGAAAGATGATCCAGCACTAATTAGTTGTTTCCAAAATTTTCTAATTATGCATCCTATCTATAGTAAAAAAAATTAAAGCCCACACTACATATATATATATATATATAAATTTCATATATATAAGACTGTCCTAATACATGATATACATTTAAACAGATGTATCTAAAAGGATCCTAAAGCAGATAAAAGTAGGAACAGAAATTTTATTTTTTTCTTTTCACAAGCACCCAGCTTGCAGAATACAGACCCTTATGAGCCACTCACTCTCATAAGTGTTTCCCAGATCCAGGATGTTTCAGTTTGCTACTTCAGGTGACATCCTTGTTACGGTGTCGTGAAGGAGACCTTTAGACGCACTCCTCCTCAGTCAGAGTGCTACAGCCCCTGCGATGCAGCTTTTCTTAATCCTTTGTTTACCCAGGGCTTGCATTTCAAAGCAATATTCTATTTTTGGTGAGCATAGAAGCAACACTTAGGAAACATGAGTCAAACCTTCCGAAATTACATTCACATTAAAAAACGAATGCTTTCTCTCAATCACCTTTCTATGTGGGACTAACAGGTGGCCCTGGGAAGCAGCCAGGACCGAATAGAGGCTTCTATCAAAACCAAAGAACAGGTGAGGCTTCTCAAAGGGGTGGTCTCCAGGGTTGTTGAATGCACAACTCTCCAAGAAAAGAACGCTGGAGGAAAACACTGAACTGACAAAGTCAGTGATTTATAATCTCTCATTCCCATAAAATGACTCTCGTTATTCTTGGGAGCTTTGACTCTGAAGCGAGCTGTAATGGGCCACTGGGCTAAAAATGAAGTGCAGATTTATTTCTATAATCACCACCAGTCAAATCCTTCCCTGGGAAATCACTAACTTGGCTTTAAAGTTCTGGGATACCTTTAGAATGCTTGAGATTTATCTTTGGGAATGAGTGCTTGTGTTGCTCTGGGAAATTCTAACTGAGCAGTAGCTGCCTCTATCAGTGGACTGGGGAGTTTTGGAAAGAAAGACAACAGGGAAGTAGGGCTTCACTTCCTTTCACACTCAGCTCTGAGAAAATTCCTATGCCGAAGAGATGCTAAGTAAACAGCAACTACAAATACATCAAATGCTGGGCTGAGAGACTCCCTGATCCAGCTGCTATCCAGAAGGTGAGATAAGTTCAGCCTCAATGCAAATTTAAATTCTGAAAGTGAATTTGACTCATGACAGTTTCCTACATCCACAGCTCTTGGCCATCAACAAGCTGAAGGTTGCGGGGTGTTACCCTTGCCATGCAAACAATCGCTGGACCTAGAAAAATATTCTGATATACTCGTATAGCCATAAATCTCAAGAGTTAAGGTAAAAGATACTTACTAAAAAAGTAAAACAACTAAATAAATAAGAACCACAGGATCCCGAGAGTAATTCGAGCTCACAGCACATTATATAACACTGCCCTTACTCCAGCACACAGGTGATCAAGCAGCCACTGGGGTTCTCACTAATGCCTGTTGGCAGATGTCTTAACTCATAATAAGTTCATTTATTGCCTGCATGCATGCAGTGTCCTCTTCCTGACTTCTGCTTCAGCTTTAATGAATCTTCCCAACTTTTGACTTCGTATGATAGTGAAGGGGACTTCAGGCAGTCTCCAGAACTGAAAACTACAAGTCTCTACTGTGGACTTACCATTATATTCAGAGCAGAATCCAATAATCAAAGAATTTTAGAACTGGGAAGAGTATGGGGGCACATTTACACCCACTTTTTGACAAAAAAAACTTTGAAGCCCAGTAGGAAAGTCAGTTGCCCAAAGTCACTCAAGCAATCAGTGGGAGTGTTGGAAGTAAAATCTAGTTCTTCCAGCTCTGCCATAACTCCTTAAAATACTTTAAAGGATTAAAGACACCGAGAAATGAGAGAAAAAAGACATGTCTTTGCTTTGAATGGGTCAAAGGTCTGAGCAGGTCAGAAACTGTTCCCATCATCTAGAGCTTTAGCCCATAACAAGACAGACTGCCAGTATTTGCTCTAAAATGGCCTCTTCTCTAACGGGCCAATTAATTTTTTTAATGATTTATGATGATTCTCAAGGAAAATGCTTTTCCTGCAAGAGGAATTAATATGCTGAACTTAAAATATTTGCACTAATTACTAAAGGTCAAAATGGGATTGTGCAGAAACATTAATCAGAGGGCCCAAGAGAATAGGAATACACTGGACAAATAGTGTAAAGCTCCAATCAAAATATTGAGAAAGGTGCACTTTGTTGCTTATGCAATTGCAAAGTGGACCAAGGACATTCTCTCTTAAATCTAGACCATGGAACCAATGATGACTAGCAATTAACCATATCAAAACCTTCCAGTGGCTCCAAAGGCCCTTAAGAGACTCTCCAAAGTCAGTTATTAACGTGCTAAAGCTCTCCCTCCTCCTCAATTTCTGCCATTGTTTTCTTTCTATCCAACCACCGTGACCTACTTTCAGTACCTCACACCTGCCATTCCTCTAGAGCTGCCCACTTACTGTTTCTCCTGCTTAGAACACTTCTCCCCTGACTATCCCAGCCACTCTCTTTCACATGGATGAATCCTATTCATCCTTCAGTTCTCCTTACGTGCACATTCTTTTTGTAAGAAGGTCACATTGCTCACCCCAATTCACCATACTTCACTGTATTTACATACTTTTGGGGGGTGATTTTGAAATTTCTTCCAATAATGGGTTAGAGAATATTTCCCCAGACTTTCCATTTGAGTCCAGCCCCATGACATTCTTTAGCCAATAGACTGAGGCAGAAGCAACAGTGTCCCAGTTCTGAGCCTAAGCCTTAAGAGGTCTCACGTATTTCCACTTGCCTTCTTTGCTTCTGCCATAGCTGTGAGAACATACCTGGGCTAACTTGCTGATCCCAGGCGGAATATAAAAACATCTAGAGTAGAACCTTCCAGGCAAGCTTCATCAGCCCAGCCCAAACTGGACCATCTGTTCCCCAGGTGACCATGGACAGACACATGAGTGAGTCCAGAAAAGATCTGCAAAGCTGCTTGGCCCAGGCCCCCCAACCTGCAGAAACCTGAGAAATTACAAATGATTGCTGTTTCAAGCCACTGAATCTGGGGCTGGCTTATTACACAGCAAGAATATTTTTCCCATCATAAAAGTCATTACACCTTATTAAAATTCTTGGGTTAATTTTCTTTCTCTTGAAGATTGCATATTCCAGTACAATTAAAACTGTGCCTTCTTGGCTCCCCATATTATTTCAAGTTTTAGCACAGTCTATTGGCACACAGTGGAGACCCATTAAATAAGTGGTTGTTGAATGAATACCTTATCTCTGTGAAACATTTTCTTCAGTCTCTCTCTCTAGCCCTGATAGCAAACTGCCCACCTATACTTTTCAAAGCCCTCCCACAGCATTTTAACCTGACCACAATCAGCAAAGTCGATTATGCTTATTTGATCACATGCTAGACAAAACGCTTGCGAATACAAGGTGCTTTTTTGTTCATCTCTTATTGTTTAATCTCACTGTGGTTTTATAGTAAGTACTAAGCAGATAGGTGAGCATTTACAAATAAAGCTTATTCTTACATTTGGCATCGGATTCTCTGTTCCTCCAAATCTCTCCAACCTGTATAAATTACATTCAAAGACAGTCTTTGAATACATGCAAACCTGTTAGGAATTAAGATCCCGTTCTGCTGTAAATGATTATTGGAAACCTGGATACAGTAGTGAAAACTGCACTTACAGAGTCACCAAAGAGCCCACGTCATGCACCTGTTTCTTTGTGGTGCTTTGGAAAAGGGAGAGATTCAGAGAATTTAACAACCCGTGTTAATCCCTTGTGCCTTTATATCACATTCCAAATCTTCACTTGCACTGAACATTCATAATTCTAGGAGTTTAGCATTATCAAGGGCTCAGCTCCCATGAACTAAGAGAAAATGGAGATTCGATTCATTTCGTCCATTTATTTCTTTTTTTTTCTTTTTTTTACTTTTTATTATTGTGGCAACAATGTGAGTGTACATAATGCCACTGGAGTGCACATTCATGTGACCCATCTTTGCTGCTCTAGGATCACCAAATCCTTCACCTCTATGCCATTTAAGGTAAGAGAAAACCGATTACGTTTGAGAGGAACAGTGCCTGTCTCCCTGGTGGACAGCCACACTTTCTTCTCTTCCATAGCCTCCACTCTAAGGCCTAACCCCACAGGAGAGGGGAGTGAACGAAAAGTACCCTTTGTGCTAGAACACTCCAATCAACCATGAAGAATAAAACCCTCTGGATACAACCACCAAGGCCAGAAGTGGGCTGGAGAGAAAAATCATGACCAGATTATCTCATCAGCCAGCTCTCTTCTTAAAAGATCAGCACATCCTTAGCACTTGTTGAAAGGGGAAGCCTAATTTCTGAAAATTATCGGTGCAAGGCCTAGACTCTTATCAAAAAAATAAATAACTTCTTAGAACATACATATGGGTCTAAAGAGGAGAGAAAGACTCCACCTCCTAGAGAAATGTCAGCCCCTCAAAAACTGCCTGGTCTAGTTCTGCCAGTAAATGGCAATGAGGTCACAAAAACTTCATGACCCGGGAACAAGTTTTCCCCACATGCTCAGTGCTCACCAACAGGGAGAGGGGGAGTTTGCGCATTTGGGGTGCTGCAGAGTGACCTTTGGCATCTTAGAATGAGTTTTAGAAATCACTCATACTCTATTGCAGTAAGCCTGGCTTCTATAAACAAGCCCCCTAGTAATTCAGATGGAGGTGGTCTGTGGACACTTTAGAAACATCTGTATCCCTGTCTTGGACGCAAAACAAACTAGATGAAAAGGAAACTTCCCTACCCTGAGGCTCCCTGTGATACTTACGTGTAACCCAGAAATAATGACATGTATGTCCCAGTATGAACGTGAGGATTAGACTAGGTAACACATACAACTCAGAAACGTGCCTGGCCTATTGAAGGGGCTTAATAAATGTCGGCTACTATTACTATGATGCCTTTACATATTGTTGATTCCTGAGGCACGAACAAGCCACCAACTTCTTCCAACCCTACACATGAGAAGGTAAAAACCTAGACTTCAACAGAGGTCTGTTTTTCTTAGTAGATCAAATGCCTTTCCTCCCTCCTTTACCTTGTGAACTCCTTGTGGATCTTGTCTTTTCAAGATTCTTTTCCAAACAATGCCTCTTCCAAGGAATGTCCTCACCTTCCACAGGGCAAGCTCCTACCCTCTCGGAGGTGACCTGCACACTCACACCTACCTCCTTTTCAGGGCTTGTGACGTGGCACCAGAACACTTTGCAAACTTGTCTTTCTACTTGATTGTGACTGGCTCAGGGTAGAGTTCATCGTTTCTCTAAATAAATGCTTCTAGGTATCTACTCATACCTCCCAGTCACCTGAAATAGCACCTGGGATCCACAGAGGCTTAGAAAACATTTGGGAAACAGTGAAGGAACAGAAAAGGCAATATACTAAAAGACTGGGCATGAAGATGGTTCTAGAAATGCCAGTCTGTGTCCAGAACCTAAAGAAGAGCACAAACCAATGTAGGGTCTCAACATCCAGGTGATAAGGCTGGTTAAGAGCAGGGCTCCAGAGCCAGCCTACCTAAGCTTGGATCTAGATTTCACCCCCTTCCCTGCCAGGTGACTTTGGACAACTTAGTCACATCTCTGAGCCTCAATTTCCTCATTTGTAAAATGGGGTAAAAACCTCTGCTACCCTCATGTGAGACGTATGTGAGGGATGTATGTGAGATGGATATATGTAAACAAAATAAATAATAGGAATTATGTGCACATAGGTAAGTGTTCAATAAATGTTAACAACTGTTGTTACTAATGGTGTAAATTACAGGCTATCAAGTCAGACAGGCTTGAATTTAAATCCACATTTTACCACTTACTAGTTTGTATGACCTTGGGAAAGTTGGTTCCATTACATTTTGTAAACATCAGCTTCCTTATCTATAATGTGGCAATAATGCCTGTATCAAGAAAATAATACTTTTTTAAAACAAAAAAATGGTTAGCACTCTCATGCCTGACACCCACCAAGTGCTCCCCAAGAAATCATTACCATCAAGCAGTCACTACAAAAAGGGCAAACTGAGGGAGGGACAGAGAATGGAATCCAGCAGAACGTAGAGCAGTGTGACAAGATTCGGCCAAATAAATAGTGTCTATTGAAAGAGGCTTCATTGCCTTCTACCCCACTTAATGCTTGTGGACAAGAACATGTAGGAACCGCCATCTCTCAGAGCAAGGCAGGACTCTTTGAGGACCCAACATCCTGCCCCATCCCCTAGACTGGGCATCCTCTGCACTCCCACAACTCACTGTTTCCTCCATATTGTTCTCTACTTTAAGTATGTAATTGGGTGTCAGTGCCATGCCTCACATCCTTGGCTTACCCACTGCCAGGCATATTTAAGAAACCCAATAATGTTCATGGACTTGGCCTGGACACTTGAACAGCATGGACAGAAGACTGGTTGACATAAAAGATTTCTGAGGTCCACAAACCTAAGGGAAAAGTCAAATTGCCTTCTGTTCCCTTCTCACCTCCACTCCTTGCTCCCCAAACACAAGTTTCTAAAAAAGTCTTTCTGGTGGCACATCAGCTGTTTAAAAGTAGCTATTTTTAAATAAAGTTTTCAAGTCAATCTTCCCCCAAGAAGATGGCAGGGGTGGGGGGTTGGGGGAGTAAACACATCGTTTCACCATCATATATACATATACACCAAGAAAACTTAGTTCCTGTTAGTGAAGTCTATTTCTGTGTGTTTGCGAAAACTCAATTTGCAGCCGGGGAAAGTGATATTTATTTGAAGGAGCTTATTGCTGAAAGTGAATCACAAATCTGCTGGCTGTCGAGACTTCAAGGCAGGAAGAACAGAGACAATTATTAGTCTGAATGTTCCACTGACGATATGAAATCTTTGTCTTTCAAAGCATTTGTTTAAGTAAGAAAAAGTTTGCCCAGCCTGAAGAACATTCTATTGTGGGAAATGAAACTTCTGAAACCTCCAAAGCTTATTTATATATTTTCTAGGCTTCTCTCTGCCAACTTTCTCGTCTCCCAGAGCGTCCGTTAATGCTAAGAAAAGCCTCCGAAAAGCACACATTATAAGCAGAGAAAAATCTTAATGAATGCAATATATTTGGCAAATCTGTTTTATCTACGAAGGAGATTTCCTTCCTCTCTTCATCACTCATCTCTTTTGTTTCTCCTTGTTTTAATGTTGTTCCCCTTGATTTGTCCTTCTTCCTGTGGAATTCATTTTTCTCTCCTCCCAAAAATAAAAAATGGAAACCCAAACAAGTTCTTGACGTTCATCCTCTTGCCCTTATTTTCTGTTTCTTTCTATCTACTTGATTTTCTTCCTTTGGAGAAGAGGGAGATTTTTAAGAGCACAGTGTCAAGTTCCCCTCTCCAGCCTAACTAGAGGAGACATAGCCAGGGCAAAAACCAGCTCCCAACTATCCACAGGTAAGCTGTACACTTTACAGGTGGCCCTTGGTCAAGGAACATGGCAAGCTCACCTCCCCTGCCACACAGCATGCTCTTTCCCTCAGCTGGTATGTGCTCAAGAATTACTAAGCCATCTTAGGGCCAGATGCAGTGGCTTACACCTATAATTCCAGCACTCTGGGAGGCCCAGGTGGGCAGATCACTTCAGGCCAGGAGTTTGAGATTAGCCTAGCCAACATGGAGAAACCTCGTCTCTACTAAAAATACAAAAACTAGCTGGGCATGGTGGCACACATCTGAAATCCCATCTACTCCAGACACTGACACGAGAATCGCTTGAACTAGGGAGGCAGAGGTTGCAGTGAGCCAAGATTGCGCCACTGCACTCCAGCTTGGATGACAGAGTGAGACTCCATCTCAAAAAAAAAAGAAAATTTACTAAGCCATCTTAATACAGGCCTGAACACCCCGACATCAGCTGTCAGCCATAGAAAGCAAATGTTTACTCATATAAGGCATTCCAAATCCAAATTCAAAAGGTTGGGAGTTGTCTGGACCATTTCCTCGGACAATAGTAAGCTTAAGTGACAACAGAATGTGTTTGTATATCTTTGTACACAATTTGATTCTCCTTTCTATTGAAGCTGTGCAACCTAAGAGTACAGCTGTGACCTGAGATTCTCTTAACACCTTGCTAATCAGAGCATAGTACCCAGGCCAGCAGCAGCAACATCACCTGGGGAGCTCTATCCTCGGGCATACAGAATCAGAAACTTTATTTTAACAAGATCTCCAGGTGGCTTGCTTGCACATCAGGGTCTGAGAAGCTTGGTTAACACCGATCACATAAGCAGCACCTGGAGGTTGGGTTTGAAACGTGAAGGGCTGCACCTACTAAGCCTGCTGCCTCTGCTTTGTGAACCCTCTGCAGGGTGGTTGGTACCTCATGGATGTCGCCATGCTCCCCGTCCCCTTCCCTGAGTCTAACTGTTGTCACGTCTCCATCTGTTGGCTACACCAGACTACTGGGGTCTTGGTCATGGTAACTGCAGCTGACACTTGTGTGTAGGCCAGCCATGCTCTTTCCTCCCTGCGGGGTCTGCGTGTACCTGTGTGAGCTGTTATCACGGAGACTGATAACTTGACATTTACAGTTTTTTTCCCAGAGAGGAACACAAGACATTTCATGAAAGCTGCATGTAATCCTCCTCAATTCCCTGTAGAATGGGGAGGGAAAGTGCATTTTAAAATAATCCCATATTAGTTATCCCACCTCAGTGCTATTCTCTCCCCTTCTAGAAGAAAAGAAAATAAAAAACTAAAGATGCTTTGCCCCGGAGGGGTGTGCGTGTGTGTGTGTGTGTGTGTGTGTGTGTGTGTGTCTGTGTGTGTGCAATAATTCTAAGTTTCAGAAAACACTTCTAGGTTGAAACAACTTTTGAAACAACTCCAGATTCTTCACAGGATTTCTTCTGACTCTCAGATGAGAGGCACCTATTTGGATGCTCCTTTTCCCCACACCCCAAGCCCTGGTTGCACCCCAGGAGCCCCTATTCCCATGGGCACAAAGCCTGGAGGTCATGTTTAATGAACGGGTCCCATGCCTTTGCCTCAGCTTCACCCTAAAGACACAAACCCAAGCCATATCCCTAGCCTTTCTGCCAACAATCTCCCCACTCAGGTGCTCTAAGTGCTACTCCAAAGACATTCTCGTGAATTTTAGGGTCTCTCTCTCTCTCTCTCTCTCCTCTCTCTCTCTCTCTCTCTCTCTCTCTCTCTCTCTCTCTCAACCTCTTTATTTCTTTTCTTTTACACACATGAGGACATTGCAGAGCAGGGACTGGCTGGTTCAAAGACAACTTCTCCCAGACAGCAAGGGGTCCAACTCAGTTTTCCCCCTGAGTAACTTAACACAGTCCCTGGAGGCCACAGCCACTCTTCTGAACACCCAGCACCTTGGCCACCCCAGTGAAGAAAGCAAGGTCTGGAAGCCTCCCAAGGGGTCACACCTCCTGTTGGGCTGTTGAGCATTCACACCGATGGCAGAGTGTGTACTTCCATACAGGCTTAAGATTTTTTTAATACCTCCAAAAGCAAAAACAAAGAGATACACTCTTCTCCTACCTCCACATGGCCACAAACAATGTTCCATGTTACCCTCCTAGGAGGGCAGGAATAAGGGAAGTGAAAATGGAATGGGTAAGGAGTAGGACCAGACAACTCGATGTCTCACAGAGGTACTTACGATTCGCAGTTCATTGAATGAAGCAATGAAGCATCAGGGTCTCCAAAATCCTCTGGCATAGCCTCTTAAGGACACAACAGTGACCCCCGGAACTCACCATTGAGCCATCTAACATGTGCAAAACTCTTGCCTGCTTCTTTTCGAAGCCCCCGTCCTATCACCAGATGATAGAAGCGCCTTCTCTCCCTGCCACCAAAATGAAAGTTGCCTCTCTGAAATAAAATCTTTCACCTGAGATTCCATTTAATTTAAATCCATTTAGTTCAGCTGATATAGAGATGCATTACCAACAAGAAGGGACACCTTTGTTCGACTGAGCCCCAGCAGAGAGGCATAACTTTGATGCTGGCCTCATGGGCAACTTTCCTAGGAGACTCCGGGACTTTAAGAAAGAAATTCCAATTTGAATATCTTAAAATTCTTGGAAGGATCTGGCTAGCAATAGGGAGTGCCTTGCTTCCCACAGATTAACTCAAATGGACAATAAGATCCGTCTAAATGGTTCCTATGCATATTTCTGGAATAGTTCAAAATGGAATGTCCTTTTCCATAATGCATGTTTTAACACATTCTTTAAATCTACTAAAGAAAATAACAAAACCTAAGAATGTACTTCATTTTGGTCTTAATTCATTCCATAGTTAAATGCTATAAGACTGGATGGCATCCAATCTTAGATGATTATTATTTCAGTTATGTGCAAGAAATATTTGCTGTTTTCACTAAGTGCTTGGAGGCATCATGTAGCACACCAAAGTGTGAAACTCAGTCTGCTACACATGGTTGTAACCCACGTAAAGCCAGGCTGGCCTTTTCTCCTCTAGAAGTCAGCCTCATTCAAAGAAATAGTCAAAAATAGCCAAGTAGCAATTTATATCTTTATTGAAATCTATTGAAACTTACCCAAAGAGATCCTACTCATAACACACAGCAAAACTTGAAACCATTCCTCCTGCCATTTTCTCTCTACATTAATAGCTGATTTGTGCATGTGTGCGTGCATCCATACGTACTGCACCTGCTCCTAAAGCCTCTCCTCTCCTTCCTATGCTCTCCAGAGCTCTCAAGCTTAACTCACACAAGATTTTTTTCTCTGCCTCTCATCCCCATGTCTGTCTCTATTATTTTCTCTTCTGTATAGCTCTCTGATATTTTCCATATAAACCTGAGTGGTCTCTCTCAACTTCTCCAAGTCTCTTCATCAGCCACAATCATACACAATTGGCCCTGGAACCCACCTGGCAAGGCCCCCTCCCTAGGAGAGGTCAGAGGGGTACAGATTGTTTCTCCTCCGCAAGCAGAGGAGGGGAAATACTATGACTATTTGAATGACAGTATTTCCCTGCCAGAATGAAACTATTTAATAAAAATTAATTGAATATTTATTTTTAAATGCTACCCAATATGAACTTTATCATGAAAACAGACATGGGCCCTGCCATCAAAGAGCTTATGGTCTAGATGGGAAGGCAATGACTCAATAGTTGAGTCATTACTATTATGAGGAGTGCCGTGGCCACCAGCAGAGTATGACTCTAATCCAGATGTCCCCTTAAAATGTCAATTAAAATAATCAAATGCCATTCTGTATCTAGTGGAAAGCCCAGAGCCCTCTCTTCTGCAAAATTGCTGCAGAGAGGCTGATAGGGGAGTGAAGCATGCTTTCCTGCCTCTGCTGAATTCTCTCCCATTTCCTGCCTCTGCTGAAGGCCTGTTTTGTGCTCCATGCCTTGAGGTCAATCCTTTATCTTCCTGACTCCTCACTGAAGCAACAGGGAAACAAAGCTTGTGATGTGTAACAAAATTTTCACATTTCTATAAAACTTTTCTAGGTCACTGCCAAAAAGTTACATTTCTGCATGATACAGCAATACTTAAAACTACATATCAGTCATGTCTCATCTTGGAATTCCTTTGGTCATCATCACGTAGGGAATTTCTCACTGGTCTTTCTAGTCTAGCACTCAGTCTTTGACCACCTTGCTCTTTCTTTCTTTTACACACACACACACACACACACACACACACACACACACACGAGAGAGATAGAGAGGGAGAGAGAGAGAGTCCAAGTCATTTCACATTCCTCTCACCCTATTTTGCACAAAAATTTTGCACTGTACAACCCTTATGTCTAAACTCAGTTCCAGGTCCAACCTTGAAAAGCCAACACTTTCAAGTAACCAGATGAACAAAAGAGCTAGCGGTAGGTTCAAAAGCAAAAAGAATGGCAAACTTATAGTCTTTCCTTTAATAGAATCTGCCTCCTATATTAAGGGACTAAAAGAATTATACCAACACTGAGAGAGATAAAAGCTATCCCTATCTGTGCAATAAGATTAGACCAAATACTTTCTCAGACCCACAAGACAATATGTTCCAAAAGATCAGGGACAGTGTCTGTCTTGGTCTCTGCTATACCCACCATCTAGCACAGTGCTATCTTTCTCAACAAATAAGTGCTTTTTGAATAATATATTAACATCCCTTTCAATGCTTACATTCTGTGCGTTCTTTAATATTTGCAGTTCTTTTATATTGGTTAGGATTATGTCAGCTATGAGTAACTGATGAAACAACTCAAAATGGGTTAAATGATAAGGAAATTTATTATCATGCAAAACACAAAGTCTAAACGTTAAGTTGTCAGAAGTTGGCAATATTTTCAATACCCAGGTTCTTTTTTTTTTTTTTAGACAAGAGTCTCCCTCTGTCACCCAGGCTGGAGTACAGTGGCACGATTTTGGCTCACTACAACCTTCGCCTCCTGGGTTGAAGCATAATACCCTAATCATGATCTCATCAAAAATCTCATTCCAAATGTGATAAGAATTGCTTTGAATACAGTACTGATTCCAAGTAAATGAGTGAGCCATTGAGACACCGTATAGAGACTTTCGATTCCAAAATGATGATGTACACACAAACGGGCTTCGATCCTTACCCTCACCCCCCACAGAAAACCAAAACCAAATATGCGGCACTGAGATTATCACCAGTAATGTCCCAGAACTCAAATATAAGGATGCTTCCATTCCTGGGACCACAGAGAAGTTTACAACAACACTCTGAGCAGACAGAAAGAAAATCAGATTCTCACATCCTTCACTCCCCTCCTCCAATCTGCTCCTCACCAAACACATGGAAAACGTCCTTTGACTTATGGTTTCTACTCTAGAAAAAGTAAGACAGAGGTGGACAACCAGTTTCTCTACCATCTTGGGCTCTGGCAAGAGACCTGCCTACGCCTTAACCCACAAGAAGCACTGTGACTACCTGAAGGGAGACATATCCTTGAGGACAGGCAGCGAAAAAGGGGCAAAGCTGGACCACCATCTCCACTCAAAAACTCTGCTCTATAACTCAGCCAAGGAGACACCAGAGAAGACTGGCTGTTCAGCAGCACCATGCTGTAGGAAGTATGTTCCGTAGGTCCCCTGAAAGTGAATTCTTAGCCAGCCTTTCCATACTGCCAAGATATGCTTTTTTGGGAACATTCCACATTCTGAACAGGCAGCACTCTAATTATTTGCTAGAGCCAAGACAAACCTGAGCTTTAGGCACCATCTAGTAACAAAAAGAAAGCAGTGGCCTCACAGAAAAACATGTATAAGAAATTCAACAAGCGAATTACAAAGAATCTGCAAGCAAACATAACTAATAAACAGCAAAACAAGCCAGACAGAGAAAACTGTAATAAATAACTAATTCTTCAATACAAAAATGTAGACATCCACAAGAAATAACAGGAAACCATGACCTCACCAAATGGACAAAGAAAGGAACCAGTGACAGATCCTAACAAGATGGTGATATGTGAGCTCTCTGATAAAGAATTCGAAACAGCGGTTTTAAGGAAACTCAGTGATCTCCAATATAATACAGAAAATCAACTCAGAAATATATCAGAGAAATTTAACAAAGAGATTTAAATAATTTTAAAAATCAAACGGAAATCTTGGAACTGAGAAATACAATCCCTAACCTGAAAATTTCATTGGAGGCTCTCAATAGCAGAATGAATCAAGCAAAGGAAAGAATCAGTGAACTTGAAGACAAGCAATTTGATACTACACTTTCAGAGGAGAAAAAGATTGCCTACATGATATAAAAATAACCTCAAAAGACCAAATCTAAAAATTACTGGTTTTCAATAGAGAACAGAGCAAGACAAAGAGCTAGACATATTATTTGAGGAAATAACAACAGAAAACTTTATACAACTTGAGAAAGATACAAATATCCAGATTCAAGAAGTCCAGAGATCTCCAGAGTCAACCCAAATAAGACTACTCCAAAGCATGTAATAATCAAACTCTCAAATGTCAAGAACAAAGAGAAGATACTAAAAGCAGCAAGAAAAGGGAGCAAAAAACACATAAAGGAACTTCAATTCATCTGGCAAGAGACTTCTCAGTGGAAACCTTACACACTAGGACGGACTGAAACAACATTTTCAAAACACTGAAAGAAAAAAACGCCATCAAAGAACACTTTATTCAATGAAGCTATCCTTCAAATATGAAGGATAGTCTTTCCCAGACAAACAAAAGTCAAGATAATTCTGCACCAGACCTGTCTTATAAGAAATGCTAAAAGCAATTCTTCAATTTGAAAGAAAAATCCACTAATGTGCAAAACAATTTGAAGTTATAAAACTCACAGATAAAATTCAGCACAGAGAAAACCCCAGAATACTCCAATACTACAATAGTGGTATGCAGTCCACTTATAACTCTAGTATAAAACTTAAAAGACAAATTCATCAAAAACAATAATAGCTGTAACAACCTGTCAAGGGATACACAATATAATAATATGTAAATTGACACAACCAGAACTCAAAATGTGAAAAGGTGGTGTTAGAGTGTAGTGGTTTTTGGGGTGTTTTTACTTTTTTCTTTGTTTTTTTTTTCTCTTTTTATGATCTAAAATAAATTGCTATCTCTTTAAAATAACTTCTTGTATCTTTAAGATATTTTGTAAGCCTCAAAGTAACCACAATGCAAAAACTTGTAATAAATACACTAAAAATAAAAATAACAAATTAAAACATATTACCAGGGAAATCAACCACAAAGGAGGACAGTAAGAAAGGAAGAGAAAAGAGAGGACTTACAAAACAACCAGTAAACAAGCAATAAAATGGGGCAGTAAGTCCTTACTTGTCAATAATAACACTGAATCAAAATGTACTAAATTCTCCAACATAAAGATACAGAGTGGCTGAATGGAAAGAAACAAGACCCAACTATATGCTGCCTACAAGAAAACCACCTCACCCATAAAGACACACATAGACTGAAAATGAAAGGACAGAAAAAATATTTCATGCAAGTAGAAACCAAAAAAAAAAAAAAAGAAAGGTGGGAGTAGCTACAGTTCTATCAGATGAAACAAACTACAAATCAAGGGCTGTAAAAAGAGACAAAGAAAGTCACTATATAATAATTAAGGGGTCAATACAGCAAAAGGTTATAACAATTATGAATATCTATGCACCGAACACCAGAATTCCCAAGTATATAAAACAAACATTAATGGATCTAAAGGGAGGTACAACCTGCAATAAAATAATAGTAGGGGACTTCAAAATCCCACTCTCAATAACGGACGGATCATCTAGACAGAAAAATCAACAAACAATGAAGTTAAACTACATACTAAACCAAATAGTCCTAACATTTACAGAACATCACACCAATTGCTACAAAACACACATTCCTTTCATCAGCACATGGAATATTCTCCAGAATAGACCATATTTTAGGCCACAAAATGAGCTTCAACAATTTCAAAAGAGTAGAAATCATATGAAGTATCTTTTCTGATCACAATGGAATGAAACTAGCAACAATAACAAGAGGAATCTCAGAAACTACACAAACAGATGGAAATTAAACAACATGTTCCAGAATGACAAATTGATCAGTTAAGAAATTAAGAAGAAAATGTTAAAATTTCTTGAAATAAATGAAAATGTAAATATGCCAAACCAAAATCTATGGACTACAGAAAAAGAAGTACTAAGGGGGAAGTTTATAGCAATAAACACCTATATCAAAAAAGTTGACAGATTTCAAATTTAAAAACCTAATAATACACTTCAAGGACCTCAAAAGCAAAAACAAAACAACCCCAAAATTAGCAGAAGGAAATAAATCATAAAAATCAGAGCAGAAATAAATAAAATTGAGGCTAAAAAAGGAAGATCAAAAACACGAAAACTTGGTTTTTTGAAAAGATAAACAAAACTGATAAACCATTAGCTAGACTAAGAAAAAAGGGGAAAAGACACAAAGAAATCGGAAATAAAAAGAAGAGATGTAATAATCGAGACCATAGAAATACAAAAAATCATTAGAAATAATTACAGTTATATGGCAGCCAATTTGACACCCTATAAGAAATTGATACATTTCTGGACAGATACAAGCTACCAAAATTGGACTATGAAGAAATAGAAAATCTCAACAAACCAATAATGAGTAACAAGATTGAAGCCACAAACAAAAGCCAGGATCCCATCAAACAAAAGCCAGGATCTGATAGTCTCACTGCTGAATTCTACTAAACATTTTTAAAAAGTATCAAGCCATCATGCCACACATTTACCTATGTGACAAATCTGCACATCCTGTACATGTACCTCTGAACTTAAAAATTAAAGAAAAAATAAAATAAATTATAATATTTTCCATATATTGAGTTAAATGAGTATCTATTAAAATTAACTTCACCTGAAAAAAAAGAATACCAATTCTAGCAAAACTCTTCAAAAAACTGAAGAAGAGGAAATACTTCCAAACTCATTCTATGAGGCTCTGATACCGAAACCAGACAAGGACACATACACACACACACAAAATAAACTACTGGCCATTATAATTGGTGGACATAAATGTAAAAATCCCCAACAAAATGTTAGCAAACCAAATTAAACAGCATATTTAAGAGATCATTCACCATGATTATGCAGAGTTCATACCATTCCATATGTGCAAATCAATAAACATAATATATCACATTAACAGAATCAAGAACAAAAACCATACAATCATTTTAATAGACACTGATAAAGCACTTGATAAAATTCAACATCTCTTTATGATTAAAAAAATCAACAAACTGGGTATAGAAGACATACTTCAAAATAATAAGGGCCATATATGACAAAGGCACAGCCAACATCATAATGAATAGAAAAAACTTGAAAGCCTTTTCTGTAAGGTCTGGAACAAGACAAGTATGCTTATTTTCACCACTTTTATTCAACATAACACTGGAAGTCCTGGCCAGAGCAATTAAGCAAGAGAAAGAAATAAAAGCCATTCACATTTGAAAAGAAGAGGTCAAATTAAGTCTTGTACACAGACAACATGATCTTATATTTAGAAAAACCTAAAGCCCCCCACCCCGAAAAAAAAAGTTAGAACTGGTAAATACAGTAGAGTTTTGACTTACAAAATCAACATACAAAAATCAGTAACATCTATATATGCCAGTAGTGAACAATTTAAACGTAAATCAAGAAAGCAATCACATTTACAACAGCTACAAAGAATATTAAAAACCTAGGAATCAATGTAACCAAAGATATGAAAATCCTATTCAAGGAAAACTATGAAACAGTGATGAAAACACTGAAAGAAATTCAAGAGGACACAAAAAAATTCAAGAAATTCTAATCCATGCTCATGGATTAGAAGAAGTAATATTGTTAAAAATGACAATACCACCCAAAACAATTTACAGTCAATGCAATCCCTATCAAAATACTAATAACATTCTTCACAGAAATAAAAGAAAAATCCTTAAATTAATATGAAACCACATAGGACTCCAAAAAACCAAAGGAATCCTGAGCAAAAAGAACAAAGCTGGAGGCATCCTACTACCTGACTTCAAAATATACTACAAACCTAGAGACGATGTACAGAAAGGAAGAAAATACTTGCAAACTATCTATGTGACAAGGTATCAATCACCAAAATATATAAGGAACTCAACAGGAAAAAAAATCTGACTTTAAAGTGGGCGAAAGATCTGAATACACATTTCTCAAAAGAAGACAATCAACAGCCAACAGGTATATGAAAAAAAAAGTTAAACATCACTAATCATCAGAGAATTGCATCTCAAAACCAAAATAAGATATCATCTTACCCCATTTAGAAAGGCTTTTATCAAAAAGACAGGATAAACAGATTCTGGGAAGGATGTGGAGAAAGGGGAACCCTAATGCAATGTTGGTGGGAATGTAAACTAATAGAGCAACTATGGAAAATAATATGGAACTTCCTCAAAGAAGTGAAAATTGTGTTACCATATAATCCAGCAATTCCACCTCTGTATATATATGCAAAAGAAAGGAAATCAGTATATTGAACAGTGTCTGCACTCTCATGTTTTTGCAGCACTTCATAATGGCCAAAATATGAAATCAACCTAAGTGTCCATCAATGAGTGAAGGATAAAGAAAACGTGACGTCGCCAGGTGCAGTGGTTTGCACCTGTTCTCCCAGCACTTTGGGAGGCCAAGGTGAGTAGATCACCTAAGGTCAGGAGTTGAAGACCAGCCTGAGCAACATGGCAAAACTCTGTCTCTACTAAAAATACACAAATTAGCCAGGTGTTGTGGTGGGCACCTTTAATCCCAGCTATTCGGAAGGCTGAGGCAAGAGAATCACTTGAACCCAGTAGGTGAAGGCTGCAGTGAGTTGAGATCATACAACTGCACTCCAGGCAGGGTGACAGAGCAAGACTCCATCTAAAAAAAAAAAAGAAAATATGATGTATATATGCAATGGAATATTTATTCAGCCATAAAAATAAGTGAAATCCTGTCATTTGTAGCAACATGAGTGGAACTAGAGGTCATTGTGTTAAGTGAAACAGGCAAATTACAGAAAGATAAATATCCCACATTCTCACTCATATATTCCAGCTAAAAAAGTAGATCTCATGAAGACAGAGAAGAAATTGGTGGTTACCACAAGCCAGGAATTGTAGTGGGGAGGAAGATATAAAAAGAGTTTGTTAACACTGTGAAACCCCGTCTCTACTAAAAATACAAAAAATTAGCTGGGCGTGGTGGCATGCGCCTATAATCCCAGCTACTCGAGAGGCTGAGGCAGGAGAATCACTTGAACCCAGGAGGCGGAGGTTGCAGAGAGCCAAGATTGCGCACTCCAGCCTGGATGACAGAGTGAGACTCCATCTCAAAAAAAAAAAGAGTTTGATTAATGGTTACAGATCTACAGTTATACAGAAGAAATGGGATCTAGTGTTCAACAGATCAGTATGTCACTAATCACAGCTAGTAACTATAGTTAACATTAATTGATTGTACATTTCAAAAGAGCTGAGAAGAATAATTTGAATGTTCCTTGCATAAAGAAAAGATAAATATTTAAGATAGTGAATATCCATTTACCCTTATTTGCTCATGTGAATATATCAAATTATCACATGTATCCCAAAAATATGTACATCTATTATGTATCAATATAAATAAGTATTCAGATGAGTCACTGAATAACCTAAATGTGTCAAATATTGATGCATTCATCTCTTTTTCTACAAGCCTCTAATAATGTTCTGCATGAAAAATAATTGAGAGTTTTAAGAGAGTTAAAGATTGTCGATGTCTATCTCTCCTTTACTTTGACTATTTAGAATTTCTGTTTTCATTGAAAACTTTTCAGAGGACTCTCTTCCCATCCCCTATACCAATGGCACTGATACAAACAAAAACCATATACAATGGATTATACCAAATTCTAAGTTGTTTTTTATTTCAAATATTACATAACACACTATCTTAGAAAAAGTAATTATCTTTTGGAAGTTCTTCTTCTGGATATTAAAAGAGAACACATAAGAGCTAGTCATTAACAGTGGTGACTACAACAAACAGGCACAGGCACTGATGCTGCAAGTATAAAGTGCCAAGCCACATAGTGGAGTTCCAACAGGGAAGGCAATCCATTTCCACCAGACTTCATGAATCAAAGACTCCAACCTAAACTAATTGAACCAAAGCAGGACTTTTATTGACTTATCAGAACATTATTTGTGATTCCCCATAGAAAGGAAACTTCTTTCTGATTGAAATTTTGGTATCATCTTCTTTCTGAATTTTTATTTTTTCAGAAAGAGCAAAAAGTTTAAAGGCTTCCTACTTGCTTGCCAAATAGCACAGCATGATAAATATGACAGCACCCAAATTACCATTAGCAGAGTCCCGGTAGCTCACATCTGCTCCCAGAGTTCCCTTTACAATCAATCAGGTGTATTGAAAAGGTCTTTGTGATGCAGAAGGGAACAAAAGTCACCTGTGTTTTTCAGTTTACTCTAATTTGTACACAAGATATAATTTGCTACACCGCAGGTCTCTCGCTCAAAGAGATTCAAAACAACAAAAGCAAAAATAATCACTGCTCTTCTGAGAGTGAGATAAGTGATAGAGAATCTAGCTGTGATCAGCTGGGAATTACATTAAATCTAAACCATATACAGGAGCAAAGATTTTCAGTGGAGGAAATGCCTTTAAGTTTACCCACCATAACCCCTCATTTCATAGACAAAGAAATGAGGCTAGTGGCCTTGTGGTTAACATGGTTAATTGGAGACATAGGATGATTTCATTTCCTCTTCAAATGAAACTAGACTATCAGTAAAGGGATATGAACAGTATAAATCCTCCAAGCATATAAGAACGGAAGAGGAGACAATAGATGCAAGACCAGAGAGGGGTGGACAAGTGGCTGTCACAGACTTAGCAAACAGCAATCTGGGAACTGCCTCCAGAAGGAAAAGCCACTGGCAAGAAAGTCCACTTGTACCTCTGAACTACAGAAAGACATAGGAATTGGCGACACCAAGTACATCTGAAGGGGTGAGAGGTCAGGATGAAGACATAGAAGACTGATTAAAAGCAGGCTGAGGAGCTGGGAAGTCCCCTAGGTGCCCTGCCCAATTCAACTAGGCAAAGAAGTTGTTCATTCCCCACTTTGGTAGCAGGTTGGAAACAGCTAACCAGAGAAGATTCCACACTCACTAAGGCAGCGGAGGGAGGCATGAGCACAGCAGGGGATTTGCCATCAGGATGACATTGGACTTCTCAAGAGGAACTCTAAAAGTTGGCAGACCAGGGAGAAATATCTTCAAAATTCTGGGGAAACACGATTTCCAAACTAGCCCTTGCAATTTATTTCTGCAACTTCTGCTCTGCCCAGCCCTGCCCTGCCAAATCTAACTTGTACTCAGCTTCAAATCAGGAAGAAATTAAACCAATTCCTGGGTGGGGGAGGGGGGTGGTCCATGCACTGCCCACCCTGACTTAGGATGACAGCTCCAGCCAACCCCCTAATTCCACCACCGCCACTGTCACCATCCCAGAGAATCCAACCTGTGTAACTTTTCAGTGGCATCCCCTCTGGGGATTTTCATAGTCTGTTGCAGACCCAGACTAGTCCACATTTTTTGTTTTGTTTTAAGACAGAGTATTGTTCTGTTGCCCAGGCTGGAGTACAGCGGCACAATGTCGGCTCAGTGCAACCTCTGCCTCCTGGGTTCAAGTGATTCTTGTGCCTCAGCCTTCCGAGTAGCAGGGATTACAGGCACACGTCACCCGCCTGGCTAATTTTTGTATTTTTAGTAGATACGGGGTTTCATCACGTTAGCCAGGGTTGTCTCGAACCCCTGTGCTCAAGTTATCTGCCCCTTGGCCTCCCAAAGTGCTGGAATTACAGGCGTGAGTCACTGCACCCGACCTATCCCACCTTTATGATAAGTTGCTAAAACCTGGTCTTTTGGAACTAGTAAATTAATTTCTGTATTTGTATTCTATTACTGCCATAACCAATTACCATAAACTTAATGGCATATAAAAACCCAAATGTATTATCTCACTATTCTGTAGATAGAATTCCAGGTCGACTAGACTGTTTTTTTTGGCTACAGGTCTCCTAAGGCTGAAGTCCTCAGCCTACTGGAGAGCTTATCTAGAGCCCTGGGGGAAGAATCTGCTTTCAACCTGTTCACATTGTTGGTAGAATTTGGTTCCTGTTAGATGTAGGGCTGAGGTTCCTGCTTCTTCACTATCAGCCAGGAACCTCTTTCAGCTCCTTGAGGTCCCTCTCCAGCCTTTATACACAGCCCACTTCTTCGCATGGCCAGCAACAACACATCAAGTCCTTCTCACGCTTTGAACCTCACTGCTTCTGTTGCCCCATCTCTTCTGTTCTGCCAGAGAAAAGTATCTGTTTCTGAGAGCTTATGTGATTAGGTTATGCCCAACCAGGTAACCCAGGATGATCTCTCTGTTTTAAGATCTGTAACCTTAAATACCTGGAAAGTTCCTTTGGTCATGTTACATAACAGAGTCTCAGATTCCAGTATAAAGTCATATTGGGGAAACCATTCTGTCTACCACAATTTCTAAAGAAAAACCCAGTTTCTTATAGCAACAGATAAATCTAACCAGTCCCTGACCCTTCACATAGGAATAGAAACCTTTATACTTTTACATTTTTTTATAAGAACAGCCATTAGTAATGCAACAAAATTTTCTGAGTGCCTACAATGTGGCCAACACTGTCTAGGCCTTGGGAATTCAAACATGATTAAGAAACAAAGTCCACTCTCAAGATACTCAATCTAGCAAAGGAGACAGGAAAATAAACATAAGATACGTTGAAAATGTAATTGTAGATAAACTCAAAGATTTTTTACAGTAGTATGGACCAATCCAGCCTTGGGCATGGGGGAAGTTTCTTACAGGAGATAACACTGAATTGAATGTTCAAAGATAATATGGAAGAAGACCTAACGGGGTTGGGAAGGGGGAGAAGAGGGAAAAAAGCAGAAAAATATAAATGTTAACATATATATGAACACGCATATTTTAAAATACAAAATGTACAACTGAAAGCAGCAATTCTTCCCTTAAAACAAACATGTTAAGATTTTCTGAACAGGACAGAGTTCCTAGAGAATGATGTGAATATTAAAATGTCTCTCCTCTAATAATTTGAGAGCATGTTGTATTCACACATGCTTCTCACATTTTGTAGATACTCGCATACATGTCATGTTACATTTCATCAGCCCTGTGAGGTCAAAATAGCAGATATTTTTATTTCCATTTTATAGATATGAAACATAGAGTTCAGGGGAATTACAGATTTTATCGGAGGTGACCCACTTGTCACCTGATGGGGCTCAGCCAGAAACCAGGCCTTCCACGTTGAGTTAGAAAGTCCAGTACTTATCTCACTGTAGGGTGCAAGTTCTGTCCAAATCTGTTAAACCCCTTGCTTCATTTTTAAATGTATGTGATGTAATTACGGATTTATGAAATCCCAGAAAAGAGACCAATTGATTCTTACTTTTTGCCTTTGAGCTTATTGCACAAAGAGAAAGCAAAATTATATTCTCACTCAGGCGTTATTGTTTTGTTGATTTTCATGTTTCCCAAAATGAAGAATTTTCGTTGTTTTACTACCATCATTAAAGAAAGAGAAGATGTGATCTGTGGAAGCATCATGACTGTCGCAGGGAAGCCTCCTAGAGGAACATGCGAGCTATTGAAATTCTCTCCTCAAGCCGGAAGCTGTCTCTAGAGATCCATGAGAAACACGGAATCACAACAAAGACTGGAAAACAAATTGATAGAATCAGAGATGGCTGCAGACCCGTGAATAGCTTTTCATGCTGTCGCTATTTCAGTTTAGATTCATACTTTAGTTTTGCAAATTGATGGGGGGGAGAAAATCCAGTTTTATCTCAGCATTTTACTTTCCAGTTAAAGACCAAAGTGTAGGCTTCTACACTCAAAATGGTTCCTTTTTGTTGCTTTGTTAAAAAATCACAAAGCACCTTTAATTTTTTTCCCCCAAAAGAGGCCCATATATTACATTGCAATATTGGGAGCAAGCTCAAAAAAGAATATGACTTTCTTTGTACAGAGGTTTTAATATTTTCATAAAGATCCTCTCTTCAACTCCTCAAGCATTTGCCTTTCATTTTGTTTTATTGAATTAGGCTGCAAAGCACTCGAGCGTGAAGCTCTTTGTCATCTCTAACCAGGCTTACATTGATTCCACGTATCCGTGTGCCTAGCCAGGGTTTATTAATCTACACATCTATTCCACTGAAAAAGAGAACTCTCTGCTTATTATGTAAAAGGATAAACCACCTCCACAGCCCATTTGCATGCAGGTGTACTTAAAAGTAGATTTGTTTCCTCAGACTTAGAGCTGGCTCCTTTAACAGCATTAAACCAAGGGAAAAATGAAATTATATTATGATTTCTCATGGTGGATTATAGTACAACCATGACAAAAGCAGGCCAATAATTCCTTTTCTATTTCTTTAAATATAAACACATTTTAATATAAAGAGCTCTAGACCAGTATAAGCAAGATTCTGCACACACATACACTCAAAAATGCAAATCACACCATTAATTCACCACCTGCTACTTATTCGGGTCAGAGTGCCCACAGCCAAAGCAGAGGATTTGCTGAGGTGGCCAATGGCTTTATCCGAGTGGCCAAACAACTTGTTTTTCTCCTAAATATTACTCCTTCCAAATATTGAAGAGAGAAATGTATAAAATGGGCAGCAAAATAGTCAAGAATTTCAGAGTCAGAAGACCGTGGCTGTTGTTTGTAACATGTTGTCAGCTTAACTTCTTTCTCTTCTGTGTTTTTGCATTTGAAGCAAGATAACTAAATAATATGTGCTGAAGGCCCTCCCCTTAATCACAGCAAGTTTTTAGGTATTGCCTAAGCTTCTCCTTCACCTGATTTTGGTTCAAAGGCAATTTTTATAATACAAAGGACAGGTAATCTGGTTCATCCATTCCATAGATAGGTGTTTAAATGAACTAAATGTTTGTGTTTCCCCCAAATTTATATGTTGGAATCCTAACTCCCAATGTGAAGGTATCAAAGATGGGGCCTGTGGAGGTCATATGGTCACTAGGGTGGAGCCCTCATAATTGGGATTAGTGCACTTATAGAAGGGATTCCAGAGAGGTAGCTTGCCATCTTTCCATCTTGTGAGAATATAGTGAAAAGACAGGCATCTCTGAACCAGGAAGTGGCCCTCAGCAGACACTAACTCCTCCAGCACCTTGACCTTGAACTTCCCAACTTCCAGAACTGTGAGAAATAAAGATCTGTTGTTTAAGCAACCCAGTCTATAATTACTTGCTACAGCAGCCTGAATTTGATGAAGATGTTTACTGAATGCTTCCTCTGTGCCAGGTCCTAGTCTGGGTGCTCAGAGTATGGTGATGAGCAAGCCAGATGAGATCTCTGTGCCATGGAATATGGACTGCAAACACATGAATGACTTAGAAAACTTTAAACACAGTAAGTTCAATGAAGAAATTTTCACTATCACAATGTGAAGACAATGGTTGATGGAGCAACATTACATGGGGTAGTCAGCAGAGATCTAAGCTGAGACCTGAATGACAAGCGTCAATGAAAGGAGGGATGTTTTCTAGTCAAGACAACAGCAGCAGCCTCAATAGTGTCTTCACCACTTGCATATGTTGTGTATATAAACTTTCTTTTGTGTTTCCTTCCCTGCAGAACACATTTCTCAGATTCTTCTGAATGTGTACATTGGGATTCCACCTCTCTATGGCCTCTTCATCTCCGACTCATCCTTCATCCTACCCACCAGAAGGAAGTGCCTTCCCACAAATACTATTTTGAACCCTTTTCTTATCTTGTTATCTGTCCTTCTCTAGTTTGTTTTAATCTAACATTGAAGAATATGTGGGTTAAAATTAAGAATTTTGTTATTACTTGAATTTTTCAAAAAGCAAGCTTTGGTAACCACCATGTATTCCTGTCCCACAGTCACAAACTAATAATAACTTAAGTTTTTTGCCCTTTACCCACAGCACATGTAAATGAGGGATTGCTTAGCCTATCCTATGTAGCTACCATTTCTCCACCTCAAAGATACAAAAACTGTGGGCCTCTTATCATAGATAATCTTGTGTATCAGTCTGTTCTCACATTGCTATAAAGAACTGCCTGAGACTGGGTAATTTAGAAAGGAAAGGGGTTTAATTAACTCATAGTTTTGCATGGCTGGGGAGGCCTCAGGAAACTTACAATCATGGCAGAAGGCAAAAGGGAAGTGAGGCACCTTCTTCATAAGACCACAGGAGGGAAAATGAACACAGGAAGAACTACCAACATACCATCTCTCGTGAGAACTCACTCACTATCAGGAGAACAGCATGGGGAACCGCCCCCATGATTTGATTACTTCCACCTGGTCTCTCCTTTGACATGTGGGAATTATGGGGATTACAATTCAAGATGAGATTTTGGGTGGTGACACAGCCAAACTAGATCACCTTGTTTACATTTTACGAATAACTAAAATTTTCCTGCCTTCTGCAAATGTGTTCCATCTCTCAGTTTGATTTCTTTAATTGGCCCTATATCTTAAAGGGGCTCTGTTCAACATTTGGTATCTGATAGATCCCATGGGTCTTTGTTGCTGACAATGATGCTGCCAGCTCCAAGGCTGTTTTATAGACAGATGCATATGGGTCCCTAATTGCTTTTCTTCTTAATGGGAATTCGATGAGAAAGGTTCTCAGATATTCTAAAACATTCATCATAAAATAAATCCCTGTCCCAGAATTGTGCTCAAAACCTTAAGTCATTTTAAGATGAGTTGGCTGAGGTGTGAGTTTTGTCCATCCTCATATTTGTGGAATATAAAAATCAATAACACCACCGCTCTGCACATTTATCTAATGTAATAATCAATATCAATATCTTTCCTGATATTTGCTTAATATAATAATCAATAACAATACTGCTTGTTTATTTGATGCCATTGACCAGGCTAGAAGACCAAATGTATGTGCCTTATCTACCCTGTGTACCTTCATACTGGCCATCCACTCCTAACATCTCTTCTTAGTCCTTCTTCCCACTCTCCAGACCTGATCAGAATATCATCCTACTTCTCTTTGCTCTGGAATGTGATGTTCATTTTGGAAGTCATTTTGGAGGAGGTAGCCTCCATTGTCATTTTGGAGGAGGCAGCCAGCATTGACGGGACCTCTGTCTACATTATTCTGGGTACAGTCAAAGAAACAAATATAATATAATTTACCTCTATATTTGTTAGAGTAACACTAGCTGCTACCAGAGAAGCCCCAAGACTCTGGTGGCTTAATACATGCTAAGTTGGTAAGTTGGTTGCTTATCCTCTAACAGTATAATGTATTTATTCCCAGTTGGTGGAATATTTTCATATAATACTTCAGAGACCTAAGCCTCTTCCATCTTGCAGATCCACCCTCCCCTAAAACCCTCAAGCCTCTACATTCAGCCAGCATATGGGAAAAGAACACGGAGGACCATGTGTAGGATATTTTAATGTCAGACCTGAAAGTAGTGTTCCTCACTTCTGAAAGTAGTATTGTAGAACTCAGTCTCATGGTCTCATCTAATTGCAAGGCAAAGTAAGCTGAGGACATGGTCTAACTATGTGCCCAAAAAGAGGAATGGATTTGAACAGTTAGTCAGTCTCTGCCACTATGCCGTCCTTGAGTTGCTTATAATTCAAAGAAGAAAACAAGATGAAGGATTATATACATAATAAGTGAGGAATCACTAGAGGTAGAATTAGTCTATGAAAACTTTCTAAGGAGAAACTTTTAAAATGGACAGAATAAGGAGATAAACATTAAGACTCCATGAAGTAAAACAATGCAGTGTGAGCAAATCAGAGGTAGAAATAGGCACACACTGGCAGGAGGATGTAAAGAGGTCATTCTGACAGTTGCACAGAGTCTATGCCAGGAAGCAAAGAGCAACATACCTGGCTAAGGAGATGAGGATGAAACTACCTCAACTAAGACCACTGACTCCTCCATCTCGAACATGTGTTTGCATTGCACTAGAATTCTGCTGGTCCACTCAAAGGTACTTCACTACCTTTTCTAAGTAATCTCTAAATCTCAGCTGACATTTCAAGTCTGAGTGGAAAATGTAAGCATTACCCAGAGAATGTCCCTCATTAATTTTGAATTTTTTCAAAGAACAAATGAAAAGCACGTGGCAAATTATAAGAGATCAGTATAACCTAAATGACCATTACACTTGTGAATCCAACCACAAGTATTTGTGATACATCAAAGCTAATAAGTCATCAAGAATCACATGATCCAGTCAAAGATATATAGGAGTAGATAATTCAATGTCTTGACCAGGGTCATGGAGTTATAGCAAAATCAAAGTAGAAATAAGATGCAATAGTTCTTTTGTTGATTCACCCTCTAAATACCTACAGAATTAGGAGGACCACAACTACAATCAAATCAACCCAGCAAATTCAGAAGTTTCTAAAGATTAATTCAAATGTGGTCCCACATTTCTTTGTGTATTTCTGAACCTTTTGGAAGGACTCTTGTTGACATGGAAACATACCTCTTCCCCACCTGTACTGATGTTCCAATGTGCTCCAATACTTACCTTATTGAAATGGGAACTACATTAACTCCAATATATTATGTAGTCTTTCATATAGTACACAAATTAGGACTCTCTGGTCCCCTTGCAGAAATTTTAGGACAAATCCCTTTTGGGGATTTTGAATAATTTTGAAAATCTAAAGAAAGCTATGGCTCCTGTCACTTCCTCAACCCCCTAGATAAATTCACATAAACATATAGAAGGTATTTCAATTATATGTAAGGTAAGTGTTCCTGATAACCTCTTATAACTTAAAATCCCTATTTTTCAGCACCAGTTTCCCTTAGGAACACCATAGATTCCTATGAGGCAGCACAACACTCTACGAAGACTATTTGCTTCCTATACCAACTCAAATTTCCCCATTTCACATATAGGGAAAATTAGCATAGAGAGTTTAAACAACTTCTTACCATCACCCACCTCAAGAAACTGAAAGAGTAGACCTGGAAATCATGCAACATATTCCAAAGATCTTGGACATACATAGAACCAAAGTGAGATGCTGCCCTTACTCCCTATCCCTCTTCTAGTAATATATCATTTCTACCAAAAAAAAAAAGAAAGAAAGAAAGAAAAAGGAAAAAAACTTATTCTATCTTATTTACAAAAACTTAGGAGTGGGACCAAATATTGTGTCTCCTCTCTCTCAAACTCAAGACAGGCTGGTTTTTTTTTTTCTTGTGCTAATTATTAAACCAACAACATGGATATCCCATTGTTCCTTCATTTTTAACCTCCTTAAGTTTCAGGCCTTTCATTCAAGACAAAGTCCTCCCAGACTTAGTATTGTTTTATACTCTCCAAACACTGTCACAGGAACAGCAGTATTCCTCTCTTAATTTGTTACTCCTCTGGAGTCCCTAAGGTTTGCTGTCAGACATTTCACTGATTGGAGAAAGGAAGACTATAATCAAAGCTCTTTCTGTCCAAGTTAATAAAGATCTTCTTTTGTTTTTAATTTAAATTTCCTCTTCTTGGTTTTATATGACACAAATGCTCAGGGTCATATCAAATTAAATTGAGAAACTTAAATGTTTTGATTGACTTTAGCTGATTTTCTGAAATTTTAACTAGTCCAATACCCCACACGTGATTAGGTCAACTGTCATGTAATTCAAAATAAACCTAAACGTTATTTAACACTTTTTAAATTTAATCCAGATGCACAGGTTTTAAAAGATATGTTTATCAAGAGTTCCCTTCCCCCACCTCTTCAGAGAGGCACTGTGGCTGATCAGTGTCTTTATATATTATTCCAGACTATATATTTAGCTCCAGTCACAAGAGGAGGCTTGAGATGATTTTCACCCACCATTATTTCTGTCAACACTTCTCTGTATACTGCAAATAAGCACATATTCTAAGTAAAATTACTGTTATTACTGTTAACTACAATTTAAAGACTATATCATATTTCCATCATCCTATCTCCAAGCTATTCCAAATAAACATGCAAATTTAGTAAAAGTACTATATTTTCTATACAAACTGCAGATACAACTTTAAGACAGATTCTTTAACAGGCTCTACCCACCTTCCAGATAGAAATTTTAAGGTTCTCATTAGTGCCAAATGCTCTTAATAGCAACTCTATGGCTTATTTTCACATTTTTCTAAACTAAAAGTATTGAATGTGTGACCTGAATTCACATTACTTAAGTGGCATGAGAATGTTTGTAGCCAAGAAACTAACATTAAAACAGATTCACAGCCATGGCAAAACACAGAGACCTAGCAAAGACTTAGGCAACAGTACCTAATAGAGGTGCCTCTTCAACTCAAGGCAAACAAGGCTTCCCCAGGAGACAAAGTCAACTGAAGATGAGCTCATAATCCAAAATTGTAAAACACATAGGGAAACCCAAAGCTCTGAGAAAGCAAGCACAATAAAGGGGGAATTCACAGCTGTGAATCATTAAGATAATTGCATAATCTAAAATGAAATGTTGAAAATAAGTACATTAATAATGTCCCACAAAATAAATGAAGGAAAAATATTAATAAGACAAGATCAAGGTGCTTTGGAAAAACAACAGGCAGACTTGAGAAAGAAAAATCTAAACAAAACCAAATTTTTAGAAATGAAGACTGCTATGGACTGATTTATGTTCTCCCAAAAATCCATTGTTGAAATCCCAATCTCCAAGGTGATAATATTAGGAGGCAGAGCCTTTGGGAAGTGATTAGGTCATGAGGGCTCTGTCCCCCATGAATGGGATTACTTCCTTATAAAACAAATCTGAGAAAGCTCCCTTGCCCCTTCTGCCATATGGGGACACAGCAAAAAGGTAGCAGTCTTTAACCTAGGCATTGAGTCCTCACCAGTCACTAAATCTGCCTCCTGCTTGATCTTAGACATTTCAGTCTTCAGAACTGCAAGAAATACATTTCTGTTATTTAGAAGCCACCCAGTTGTGATATTGTGTTATAGCAGCTCAATCAGATTAAGACAAAAAAAAAAAACCATAGTCATTTAAATAATCAGTGATGGCTTAAACTATGCACTAGACATAACAGAAAAGGAAATTAATGATTTGGAAGGTAAAGAGATAAGGCAATCACCAAAAATTTGGGGAAGAAAATAGTTAAGAAACACAAGGATAGAATTAGAACCTTTAGCCTACATATAATAGAGTTTCAGAAAGAGAAATGATGTCTTTAGAAAGAGACAATATTCAAAGAGGTAACGGTGAAATGTTTCCTGAAACTAATAAAGGCATAAATCATTAGATTTTAAAGGGCATGGTGAGTTCTTAGCAAAAATTTTTTAAAAATATGCCTCATATTGAAGCTGTAGAGAAACAAGAGTAAAGACAATTTTTAAAGCTACCTGGGAGAAATAACCTACAAATAAACTACAATCAGACCATCAGCAGACTTGTAATCAGCAGAATCATCTATCAGAAGACAAAGCAAAAATATTTTAAATGTGTTTAGTAAAATAACTGTCAACCTAGAATTCTCTATCCTGTGAAACTAATATTTAAAAACTGAGAGTAAAAGAAGACATTTTTAGGCATACAAAGAATAAGGGAGTTTGTATTTATAGACAAGCCCCCTGCCCTACCAGGCTATGAAAGAACCACTAAAAACTGAACTTGAGCAAAAAGCAAAAAAGCGAGATGGAGTGGGATACAAGAAGCAATGATGGTGAAAAAAAATCCATTTTTATTTGCAAATCTGAATCAATATAGGCTCCATAAAATAGTAATAGCCACAGTAATTAATTTTGAAAGGTAATCTAATTACAGGAGAGCTAAAACATAAGAACAACAATATATAGAAGATGGCATTTTTTCAGAGTAAAATTAAAGCAGTCTAAGTTTCTTGCCTTTTTCAGGAAAACTATAGCAGTGAAATAAACCAAGTTGGATTATAAATGGGGAAATGTACTTAAGATTTATTTTTTTCTATAGCTTCCGACAATAAAATCATACTCTTCTCAAACAAGATTAAGGTCAATTGCTTGAAAGTTACTTTTCAAATACTTCTTTTCTTTCCATTGGAACCGATTAGCATTTTTCAAGAAATAGAAAGAGAATTGCTTATGTCCAGAAATGAGGAAAGTTAATCTGTTTCCTCCTTACCTGTTTGTGAGCCAGTTCAAACAGAATTAATTGTGCTATTTGGTTTCCAAGATTAATATTTGTTTTTATCAGTGAACCAAACTCTAAAATTCTTCATCAAAATAAAATAATCTCAGTATTTTTATGAACTTTACAAATTCAAAATATGTGTACATATATTTGCCCTAAGAATTGCAAGTCTTAGAAGCCCTGAAGAATGGCATCTCTGATATTCACCTAAAACATTTCTCAAGTACTCCTTTCACTTTTCCTGGGGGAAAATCCACAGAAATAATAATTATTGATTATTATTTATGAATTAAATAATTTGTCTGAATCAGCACTGCCCTAACACCAAGGAAGTCTATTCTCACCTGGGAAAAATATGTACATCTGTAAAATGATATTCTAGGAGCTTATTGCATTAACTACCATGGCCTCAAAGAATTATTTGTGGCCGGGCGCGGTGGCTCAAGCCTGTAATCCCAGCACTTTGGGAGGCCGAGGCGGGTGGATCACGAGGTCGAGAGATCGAGACCATCCTGGTCAACATGGTGAAACCCCGTCTCTACTAAAAATACAAAAAAGTAGCTGGGCATGGTGGCGTGTGCCTGTAATCCCAGCTACTCAGGAGGCTGAGGCAGGAGAATTGCCTGAACCCAGGAGGCGGAGGTTGCGGTGAGCCGAGATCGCGCCATTGCACTCCAGCCTGGGTAACAAGAGCGAAACTCTGTCTCAAAAAAAAAAAAAAAAAAAAAAAAAAAAAAGAATTATTTGTATGTAAACTCAAGTTACTAAAAATTTAATTTTACCTTTTTTTTTGGTGCTTTTGAGAGACTAAATTGCAACTCACAAAAACAGTTATTAAGGTCTGAATAGAAGAGGTTTAGATTAAAAATACCATGTTCACATTCAAAAATCATTGTAATCGGTCCATTAAACAGCAGCATTGCAGTGGAGTCTATATTTTTATTTGCTTCATTATTTAAAACTAGATAGCAGTTATTAACTATGTTACAGTGGTTAAAGATTTTATTGCTTGTTGATGTTGAAAGTTAGCTTTGTATCAATTTGTTGACAATTTCTTCTCTTCACTTAATATTTATTAACTGATAGATGATAGTTTGAATTCTTTGCTTTTATATCAAGCTTTTTAAAAAGGAAAGTTAGAAATTTTCCAATGAAGGTGACTGTATTAGTCAAGATAGAATGAGTTATAAGCAAGAACAAATAATCTGAACCTCTTAACAACAAGAATTTTTATCTTCCTTGCAGAAATATCAATTGCTGGTTGGCTGTGGATCTGCTACCCATCAGCTTCACTCTAAGACATGGAATGATGGAACAACCTCTAATTTGGACAAAACAGATTTCCATAGCAGGGAGGGAAAAAAGCATATGGCAAACCATGAGATGGCTCTATAAGCTTATGTTGAAAGTGTCACACATCACCTCTGTTCTTATTTAATTGGCCAAAGCAAGTCACATGGGCCAAGCCTAAGCTCAACAGGAAAGATATGTATCACCTCCCACAGGGAAGGAATCATGAGGAGAAGCATCAAAATATATGGTGCACACAACACACTATAGTGAGCATGCCAGCATTTTTAATAAAACTTAAGATGGAACCACTCCAATATACCACTTGTTTTCCAGGACAAAATTTGTTCTATTTCTTTGTTGAAAAGAAAAAGTGATTCTCATTTAAGAAAAACATTGTTGAAATAAGTCAAACTTATTGACTTGAAAGATTAGACAATGTGACAAAGAATAAAAAATTCTCTACTAAAAAGTAAATTTTCAGTTCAAGATTTCAAAGACTCAATTGTCCCCTAACTTCCTACTCAATAAGGAATGAGAGGAAATAGAAGGTCCACTGGCTTTAAAGATATGATCATTTATGAAAAAGAAATTTCCCAGAGAAATCTTCTAAGGAGCATTTCAGCAAAAGAAGTATATATTTTAATTTCATTTTGCATAAGCAATGGAAAATTGGCTTAAGAGGCAGAGGTTAAAAAAGTGAAGTTTAAACTAATTTTGACAATTCAGCACTGCCAAAATCATTGCTATCTCAGGCATCCTTAGGATTTGTACTTCAACATCTTGGAAGAGCTTAGAAAACTAAGAGTATTCATTCATCTTAAGTCTCAAAAATATTTTCATGTTGCGTGCAATAGTAAGAAACCCCCTAATTCTAGAACAAATTATCAGTATTTAAGCCTGATCGCTTTTGTTTCTACTTGAAGAAATAAATTTTATCATAGCAGTTACTTAGGACAATTAGAGCACGGTTACAAATTAGAAGCCATATCTTTGGTTTGTTTAAATGCCAATAGGGCCCTGCCTTACATAGCTGTATGAAATTGATGACTATTGATACCGTCTCTATTTTATGACTATATAACAAATTCAAAATTAAATCATTGTGAGATTCCTAATGTTCAGATTCAGAAAACTATATAGAAACTTTTAGCACTGTGATAAACATCAAGGACAACATAATAAACATCAGGGACAACAATAAGTTCAAAAGTGCAACTCACTCTCAAGTTACACATTCCAACATTTAACATTCAACTCAGCATTGAATGAAACTTCAATGTTCATTCATTCAATAAACATTGGTTGAATCCCGTTAATAAGCAATTCTGCTTATTTTTCTAAGAAATGTAACTTCATCCACATCAGCTTTTCCCAGAGCACATTCTGTAAACTGGTAGTCCCATAGGATTCAATTGATGATTATATGACAAATAGATAGTCAAATATACTTGGGAAACATTGAATTAAACAAAACTTCATTTATTGAAAAGTTCTCAAAGCTATTAAGAAACCAATGTGCATCACGAATCTCCAGGACAGAGCTGCAGCATGCAGTCCTTCCAAAACTTATTTGACCACTGAATCCTTTTTTGCTTCTGAGAACACCACATAAGATTGTTGTGCCATGGTATACACTTTGAAAAGTGCTGAATTTGTCTTATAGATAATGCTTACATTAGGTAAATCTTGTAAATCCTATCTAGAGCTGACACTCATTACATTTGTTCAAAATTATCAAATCACTCCATTTAAACTGAAAATGACTAGTTAGACAGTGAAGACCATCACATAGCTGATTCAGCAGTCATCCTGAATGTCTCGTTATTCTTCATCACCTTGAGACCAAATTTGAAGAACTGTTTGACAATGTGATCAAATGCTCCATTATTGGGAATTCATAAACAGAGGTGGGAAAGCAAGAAGAAAAAATTAATTGGTGAATGTTTCTGTTACCTATATTGTGCCATAAGGGGTCCCTACAATGATACTGAAATGATATATATAAATAACAAGAAGTAGCAATTTCCCTGGAAAACCAATTCAGCTCGAGCTCACAAAATGTGAGCTCACATTTTGTGAGGAGGAGCTAATCTTGATCTCCCTTCAAGGCTCTCAGGAGTCAACAGGATTGAGACTCTAACAGTGAAGAACATGAAATGAGCTCAGCAGTAGCAGCCCTCTCCACTCAGTAGGGAAGGAAGAGATGACAGCCGACTTATCATCCTTACCAGCAGGTGGCACAATATAGAAGAAAAGGTGATGGCACAGTGGCTCCAGTTAATCACTGCGTGAAATTGTAAAGGCCTGTTGGCCACGAAACCAGAGTATTTTCTCAATGAAGCCTGCCCTGTCCACACCATTAATACGGCAACCTACTCTTTCCCCACCCTGGGAACTCCTACCTACTTTGTCTTACATTTTTCTACAACTCAGGTTATATCCTAACAGATTGTATAATTTGCATATTTATCATGCTTCATGATTATTGTCAGTTTCCCCCACTAATTTAAGCTATACGATGGCTGCATAAATATTTACCGAATTAATGAAGAAAAATAAATGCTCAAAACTTTGGTCCCATAAGTTTCTTTTATAGGCTTTTTGAAGATGTCCATCCCGACAGTGCCTGCCTCTGCCTGCACATTTCCCTAAGACAGAAAAGAAGAATGGAGGAGACAGCTGAGACTTCTGCTCCCCCACCACCACCACCTCCCTCCAGTCCTGACCCACTTCCATGTGCTGAAGCCATTGTCTGCTATTACCCTTACCACTCTGTATTTATTCCCTTAATCAAAAAGTTAAAGGGACAAGTACAGAAGTCCCCCTTGTGACAGTGTTCTCTAATCACCTGTGAAGCAGATAAAATGTTTCAGCCTAACTGTGTTCAGTTCTCACTGGACTCCCTGCATCTATACCTCCCTTCAGTCTACCCTCCACACATCGGCCAGAGTGGGCCTCTGAAACATAGGTCAGATCACATCACTTCTCAGCTCAAACGGCCCCTATTTCTCTCAAAGCAAATACTAAAGTCTTCACATTTGTCTGCAAGACCCTGTATCATCTGGCCTCTGTTCCCTCTCAAATCTCTTTTCTGGTTGCTATCCACACCCCCTCACTCCACTCCAACCTCCTCACTGCTTCTCAAACATGCTAGTGTGCTCTCAGCCCAGGGCCTTTGCACCAACTATTTCTTTGGACTTGAATGTTCTCCTCTCAACAAATATCCACATGGCTCACATCGTCACATCCTTCAAAGTTTTGCTCAAGTGCTAACTCATCAGAGAGGCCTTCCCTAACCTCCTACTGAATACCACAACCTTGTTCCTGGCTGTCCCCACCACGGGCTCACTGTATCTTACCCTGCTCCATCGTCTTCTTGCTTATCACAAATAATTTACTTAGAGCACATAACTTAGTATGCTTATCGTCTGTCTTCCCCACTAAATTATTATTATTACTATTATTATTTAGAAATGGGATCTTACTCTGTCAACCAGGCTGGAGTGCAGTGGTGCAATCATAGCTCACTGCAGCCTTGAACTCCTGGCCTCAATACATCCTCCTGCTTTCGGCTTCTAGTAGCTAAGACTACAGTCACAAGCCTAACATCTAAAGAGAGGGAGAAAGAAACTTCATCTTCAGGAGAGCAGGGAATGTTTGTAATTTATCTTCACTTTTTATCCCTAAGACCTGAAATATTACCTAGCACATAATGAATGCTCAACAAATACTTGTTGAATGAATAAAGAGTGGTTAAAACAATGGATTTTGGTTACACAGTTCTGGATTTTGATCCCAGCTCTACTGTAATCTTTGGTAAATTTTGAAAGATATCTGAACCCCAATTTCTTCATCTGTGAGACAAGGTTAACAATACCCAACTCAGAGAGTGCAATGCCTTGTATATCAAGTAAGTGGAGGCCATTATTATGTAATATGGATCTTCAGGAAGCAGAAAATGCAGGCAAATGGGCAGGTATACATGTTGGGGTGGATTTTTTTTATGTTGGGAGATAGAAAATGGAGAGGGAATGTACTAAGTTCCCTGTACCTGTAAGTATGTACCTGTAAAATCAACATGAATTAAGGATAAAAATGAACATAATGTAACTGAAGTAATCTCCTACATAGTTGATCTGATGAATAATGCAGGTAACAGGAATTAAAGTAGCTGACCAGTGTGATGGTTCGAAGACAAAAGAGTTGCTTTATGGACTTCATAAAATACAGTCAGTACACACTATAAAGTGTTTTTCTTTTGAACACTTCAGAATCAATACCTCTATAGTATCTCAAGGTTATTCAGGTTGTCTCCATTTCATGCATTCTAGAATGTCACTATTGACTTTGCACTTGACATTCTTCCCTGTGTCTGTTAGACTGGCCTTGGCAGCAAAGAAAGGCCATATGGTGCCCATCCATATGGATGGGCTGGCTGGATTTTAGAATCTTATTCCCTACTGATGTTCCTGTTGTGTGAACAGAATAACTTCTATTTAAGAGTAAAACATGTGGGATTCCAGTCCTGCATATTCTATCAGTTAGAAAACTCCTCTATTGTGAGGAGCAGAGACCTGAAAACAGGGCTTAAACACACTAAATGTGGTACGGGGGCTCCGCGACCTGATCGTAAACTTTCCAACCCTCTTCTCTTCTCAACTCAATCCATCTTTGAGTTGTGACTTCTTTCCTCAAGGCGACCTCATACATACAAAGTGGCTACTAGAACTCCAGACAGCATTTTCTCATTCCTGGTAGAAAGAAGGGAAAAGACAAGGAACAAAAGGAGCATGTCAGCTGAGTCACTGCCTGTTTTTAAGGATCGTTACCAGAAGACACACCCAATAACTTCTGTTTGCATCTCATTGGCTAGGATTTAGTCATTTGTACCTCTCATCTTCCAGGAAGGCTGAGAAATCTAGTATATTTTAGGTAAGCAAAATACTTCAATAAAATCTATACAAGAAAAAAAGGGGGGTAGTCGATATTGAGTAGGTATCTAGCAGTCTCTTCTCCAGATAAATACTTAATTTCTGCAATAGAGGAATAAAAAAAATTATGAGCTATTGTCATAGCTCGCTAATGACTTTCTAGCTACCTTTGCACAAATCTAGAAATAAAATCTTTCTATTAATTCTCCAAGTGGTGGTTTAGAGAAATTACTTTCTAATGAAATCTTTTTTAGAAGAAGATTTGGTGTCTACTGTTCATAATCCATTTCAGCTTTTGCTGAACAGGAATCTATTTGGCTAACTTATAGGTAATCTCAATTGTTCCTCACTAGGCTGGGTGCGGTGGCTCACGCCTGTAATCCCAGCACTTTGGGAGGCCAAGGTGGGCGATCACTTGAGGTCAGGAGTTTGAACCAGCCTGGCCAACATGGTGAAACCCTGTCTCTGCTAAAATACAAAAAATGAGCCAGGAGTGGTGGTGTGTACCTGTATTCCCAGGTACTCAGGAGGCTGAGGCAGGAGAATCACTTGAACCCAGGAGGCAGAAGTTGTTGTGAGCAAAGACTGTGCCACTGCACTCCAGCCTGGGTGACAGAGCAAGTGTCAGTCTAAAAAAATAAATAAATAATTTTTCTCGCTAAGCTCTGTAGAAGGAAATACCTCTTAGAACTTTGTCATTAGAATCATCATTGCTGCTGCAATGCTTCAGAATCAAAAGCCCTTTGTGTGACCAAGAAGCTTGCCTGCCTCTTACCCCTACACAATACATGCTGTAGAATTCATATTAGGGGAGTCATATTTGTTTTGCATGCAGTAAACTCTCTAAGAATACTTTAAGAACTCACTGGTTCTTTCAGGTCACCAGGGAACAATTTCAGTAATTTCACCCTAGCTAACAACTTCTCTGAGTAACGTTTCAAGGACTAATTTACTAAATGGTCCCTCTGTTGCCTGAAAGAGTTACACAGTTTCACAAAGTGTCTGACTTACTTGCATGCAGTAGCCCAGGTACTAAGAAGATCTGGCTTCAAAAACACATTATAGAATTCCTGTTGTTGCTAGTTATTTTCTAACACTACTTGAGGAATGGGAAAGTATGCAAGTCAACAATTTGTTCAAAAGACCAAGTGCACAGCCACTTGGGACAAAGCAGTGAAAAACACATATTCATGTACACACACCCCTCATTTCTCCTCTCTTCCAAGTTCAATGCTTTCCTTTTGTTCTCTAAGCAAAATAGAGCCCACACCCACACTGAGAAAGATAAGCCTTCGATTTTTGGTCTTTTTTTCCTCCTTCATGGAGATGCCTCTATGGGGCTTTCAACTTGTCAGATATAATCTATTCTGACCACACAGTCTGGAGAGGATGACAGCCACAGAATCTGTGGTGTCAGATGAAAATGGCATAGAATGCAAGTGCAAAGCATCACGGAGGTGATGAACATGAGGTTCTCCCTCCCCGAGAAGCAATGAACAAGATCCGGACCTGGAAGAGCAGTTGTAACAAATGACAGGGGCCTCTGTGGACAGAGTGTAGCCCAGAGCCTCAGCTGGTCAAGTGGACAATTCCCAAAGGCTGCAAGCCCTCACATCTCTGTTGTCACTCCCACTGAGACATTTTGGAAAGAAGGCCAAATCGCCCTTCATCAGGATATGCTGATTCATAGAGACAGCTAAGCCGAGGTAGCTTTGGTGAACACACTCGATGGGATGAAATGAGTTCCCCTGTGGTCTGCTGCCCTGTTGCTGTTAAAATGAAACTAGAGAAGCTCAGAGCTGCTAAGAGATTGTCACATTGCTGTGGGAAGAATTTACACAATTGGCGCCCTCAGGCAAGGAGTGCTGAATCTGTCAGTATTCAAGACTGTGTAATTTTTTCACCTATTTCTTTATTCCAGTCTATGTGGAGCACAGCCTTTTCTCTGCACTTTCAGAGTGAGCATCTACAGCACTGCCAGTTCTGAGGAAGGACAAAGATTGGCAATCGGAAGTGTAGGTTCATGTGCTGGCCCCAGGGGCAAAACTGGGAAGAAGGCAAACTGTCAGCACTACGACTGTGGACAGCTCCAGGGATAGAGTTGGGGCAACATCTGCAAGGTGAGCCCGGGCAATGGTAAAAGAAAGGACCTCTCGATACTAGCAGTCATGGCACAGCTAAGGTCTGAAACTTGATGAGCAGTTTAACTGCTGAGTTTCCACTAGGAATAAAGATCAGGATTAAATGGCAGGGTGACACCAAGGTGTAATATCTATGTTGCTCAATTTCCCCTTCTCCTTCTCTGCTAATCAGAGAATCAATATCCATAGCCTCAGTTGAGGGAGCAGGGTGATCATATGAGTTACATACCTTGGCCACAGATTATTGCATCATAATAACATCTGACTCAAACGCAACCAATTTATTAGCTGACTGGAGATGCATCTGATACACTCTCTCTTGAGAATTTAATATAAAAGCTATACCAATTGCAGCTAGTCAGATAGTGCTGGACACTAGATCTCTAAAGCCACAGAGATGAAGCACCATTTGGAACCAAAACAACTCAAAGTCACATGCAATCCAGAGTCATGAAGGAGCAGAAACTAAGAGCTTTTGAAAGAAGCTGGTGTGGGAAAGAACAAAGAAGATGCTGAGGCTCAGTGGCTGACGCCTGTAATCCTAGCACTTTGGGAGGCCAAGGTGGGTGGATCACCTGAGGTCATCAGTTCAAGACCAGCCTGACCAACATGGTGAAACCCTGTCTCTACTAAAAATAAAAATTAGCTGGGTGTGGTGGCACATGCCTGTAATCCCAGCTACTCAGGAGGCTGAGGCAGGAGAATTGCTTGAACCAAGGAGGTGGAGGTTGCAGTGAGCAGAGATCACTCCATTGTACTCTAACCTGGGCAATAAAAGTGAAACACTGTCTCAAAAATAAAAAATAAAAAAAGAACAAAGAAGATATTCAGAGAGTGGTAAAGATGAGACACCATGTGATCCAAGAGGAAAAGGAAAATGGGTAGATTAGCTGTCTAACAGCTTTCAGATTCTCGAGAGATCTTGTGATTATTCCTTCAGTCAGGATCTCTGAGATCTCCTACATCCTTATAATCTAACCAGGAAGTCCTAAGCCTGCATGGTCCCCCATAGTCGGCATACACCTCATTGTTGCAATTGGCCAGTTGTTCCAGATACTTTGGATTGCAAAGGTCAAGAGACTCACTCCAGGAGAAAAACTGGAAAGAAGGCAAACTGTCAGCACTAAGACTGTGGATAGCTCCAAGAATAGAGGGAAAACATCTACCCTAAGAAAGAGTGAGTTATCGTAAAGATACTCATGAACTGGATTCAAGACTAGAGAGATGTCTGGGAACCAAGGCAGGTTAAGAACAAGCCGCTCTTTATCTCCTTGTATTGCTCAGAGCCTTTGCAGTCTCTTTCTGGTAATGTCTCTGCCTCTCTGTGCTGCCCCTCTATACCAATTGGTTTATTCTTCCCCCCGCCCCCCATTCTGTATAGCTTTCCTCACTTCAGAAATTCTGCTCTCTCATAGTTTTTATTTTTTCATAACTTCAGCCTGTTGTGACCCCCTCATGGCCCTACCTTTCCTCATAGCTTCTCGTTATAGATTCCTTCTATTTCAGATCCCACTGCTAACTGTATTTTCAAGTTCAGCTTCAAAAAGGAGAATATGATCAGCCCTGCTCATCCCTTTCCACCAGGTCAGGGCTGCTGACCAGTCTCTGATTTTACTGTTCTTAGATCAAAGCTCACCCCTTATACAACCAGCTCCAGCCAGTAGGGCAGGGTCACATAGTACAAAACACAGCAGTTTAGGGCTATCCATTCAGAAGAGGCTATGAGCATGACAGACAATTTGACCAACATGTTTGACATTCCAGCCTCTCCTTACCACAAATATTCTTAAGATACTGTCCTCTGTTTCCAAAAAAAATACATAATAAGGCAATCTAGTTTGTAATGTTAGCAATTATGTTGTAACTTTTATCTTTTTCTTTTACTTTTTGGAAGTTTCCAAATTTTCCATAAGTAATATGGCCCAATTTTATAGGTATATTCAGAAATATTCTATTAACTATTAATAAAACAGATACAGCATCATTTATACAACAAATATATGGTGTACATCAACCATGAACCATGCTAGATGCCATAAATACAACAATAAAGTTAACAATAAAGAATCTCTTGTCATGGAACACAGGTAATCACATAATTTGTCAGCCAAATCAGGACACTTTTGAGAGTGAAAACACTGCTATTAATAATCAGACAGAGACAAAACTAGGACTGTACTGAGTAAACCTGGGCAGCTAGTGAATGTTCCCATCTATGTATTCCAGCTAATATTTTAGCATTTTGAGCAGAGGACTATCAGATATAGAGCTTTAACTCTTCTCTCACAAATTAAGTTCTAAAGTAAGGAAATTCCAAGAATATCCCAGGCAAGCATTTTGGGACAGGAAGTCCTTCAAATCTCAAGATCCTCATTCTACACTTTGGAAAACATCCACAGTTCTAGTTCAACCAAGAAGTACAAGGTAAGGGAAGAGTTGGTTAAGAGGGGAAGCTCACATTGATTGTTCATGTGCCAGCTATGCAGTTTGGTGCTCTCCATAAGTCATCAAAATTAATCTCATGACAACTCTGTATTGTAGATATTGTTATATACCCATTCTGCTGATGAAGAAGCCAAGACTCAGAGAGTTTACTTAAATCACCCAAGGTAGCACATCTAATGTCAAGACTAAAATTGGATTCCGGCTCTAGCTAACTCCACTGCATCAAGCCACCTTTCAAAAGTTAAATTTGAGATCTTAAAACACTGAACCATTATAACCTCTAGTTTCCCCTAGCAAAAATGTGATTAGTTATGAGTCTGTCATAAGAAGTCAAGTTATAGTGGTCATTTCTTTCATATCATCAGCTTCTCAGCTTATCCAAAGCAGAAATGTAGAAAATGAGCTTAACTGGATGCTGCTTCTTGGAGCATTTCTCATGGTACTTATGTAGGTGGTATCCGAATTTGCCATGTAACTTGAAAATGAGATTTTTGAAGGCTATTAAAAGAAAACATCTGAAGAGTGTGGTTAGCCCAGGGGAAAACACCCAAAATGCTGAAAAGCATTTGCAACTAATTTTCTACCAATTGAAGCAAAAGAGAGTAATTCTATTGATATCAGATTGGTTAATTAAAGAGATATGTCAAATCTGTTTTGACAAATATCGTCATAACTCAAATTTCTTGTTCACTTTAATGGGATTTGGCCTGCATCAACTTTCTCAAAGCGTGAACGTGGAGTAAAGTAGATTTTGCTGGGATGGTGTTACTATCTTGGTTTTGGTTTTTCCAGTAAGTATAGCCTATATGTATCAAGCATATATAGTCTATTTGTCAAGAAAAAAGGTATTCTGGATCAAACACAAGCATGAGAAAAATGGTCTCCTGAAATAAAATCACCTGTGAGATGTTTTCTACCGCCCTGTTAGCAGAATTCATTTACTAACACTCAAAGAACGTCAAAAACATAAAAACTTCATGGAAAATCATATTGTCTCTGTGATTTGTTTTACCTCTGCTTCAGATCACAATCATACATTCTTGACTAAATGTCTTTGGAGAAGCCACATTGAAGATATTGCCATTGGAAGACCCTTCTGAAATAGAAAATCTCTTTTTATCCTAAGGTCTCTCTTGAAACAAAAGAGCCTTCTAGCAAATATTTTGGAAATGCTGAAATTAAAGTTCAGGCTTATGTCCTTATGTACTTAAAATTTGAGAGATGAGAAGATAAAAGTATAATAGAGTACTGAGGAATGAAACTTTCTTTAAGATGTGAATGTTTGAGCTCGGTACATAAATAGAAAGGGTCATTTCATTTAATGCAAAAGGAAAATGAAATCCCTTTGTCTCACACAAGTAAGTGATGCATCTGTTCCAGAACTTGCACTACTCTTTACCTTTAGATCTCAAGCTGCAATTCAAACCAGTGTTTTAAAATACTGAGGGTCTTTATTCTCCCCTTCAGTTTCTTCCATTAGTGGGGAAACACAATCTTCTTTCGTGTAGAGTAGCTGATAACAAAAAGTGGCTAGCACAAGAATGCGCCCCCTGAATTCACAGTTGGCTTTGCAGAGCTGAATTACATAGAAATAAAGGCAACTACTTACTGTCTCACTGAATTATGGATTTTAGCAAACTGTTTAATAAGGAGGAAAACACTTAAGACAGCTTCTATTGAATTTGGCACACACAGAAAACAAAACCAGAACTGATAACAGATTTTGTAGGAAAAGTTAAATTCTAATTTTATGACAGTGTAGAAGCCAAAATATCTTCATAAGGACGGATCCCACGATAACCTCATGTTAGCAATCTTGGAGGTTTGTGAAATTATATTTTTAAGTGGTCAATCTTCCTTTACTTGCAACTTTAGATTAAAAACTTTTGTACTTCTCTGTCTTTTATTAGGCTGCCAGATTTACAGAAAATAATAAACCCTTCAAACATTTCCTACTTCCTCTCCTTCAATTGTTCAGCTGTTCAGGAGACTAGATTACCATCAAAATCAGATTGTAAATCCCTCAGCTGATGGTAAACTTCTTAAGACTTGTGTCTTAAAATGTATGCATCTTTACAGAGCACTTAGTAAAGTTACAGGCACAAAGTAGAATATTAGAAAATTTTTTCATTGATTTGAATTTATACAACAAATTCAAAAACTCACAGAATTTTGGTGGTTTTTTTTATTTTTTTAATTGTGCATTCATCTAGATTTGCTGTTAGCTCACTAATATCGGCTACTCTGCTAAACGAATAGAGTGAACCAGATATAGCCTTCATGCTGTAGCAGCTCCATCTAATGTAAGGAAGGCAAATAAGTAAACCAGACAGAACAATACTATGTCATGAGCATCAAGCATAGTGAAAGCACATGACAGAAGCATCTGCTCATTCAAACGAGGAGCCAGAGCTTCTAGTAAAAGGAGATATCTAAAATGAAACTGTAAGCACATAGTGGAAGAAAGAGGGGGAAGGAGGTTCTAGGCAGAGGGAAAAGCATACCGCCAAGGTCAAGACATGAGAAAAACCATGCATTGGGAAACTGCAAACAGTTCAGTTGGGGGGAACTCTAGAGTGCTCTGTAGGCAGGGACGGGACTTTGGAGGGCTTATGGTACCATGCTAACTCAATCTTTACAGGCAACTTTGGAACACTAATAATGGTGGTACTCCTGTGTGCTTGTCCATTGCCAAATGTTTGGACTTATGCAAGCTCTCATTATGGAGCTATTACTAGGGGCAAAGAAAAAGAGAATATGCTTTTAAATAAGGTAAAATAATGCAAAATAATTATTTTAGTTTAATGGTTTTAGCATATAGACACAAGCACAATATATGCTTTTTTCCCTACATCTGCTCTTTCTTCTTTCCCCTCCCTTAATCTTGGCTAGATTCTGATCCCAAGCATATGAAGTCATCCTATGAAAGTGAGTAGTGAAGGGAAGGGTGTGGAAGATGAGAAGGAATAGATATAAGAGGGTATCAATTTTGAAAAGATAATTGTGCACAGGAGTCTTCCCTGATGAGCCCAAAATCTATTAAAAATAATTAAACCTTTCTGTTCTATATGTTGAATCTACATAGAACTAACCTTTCAGTAAGTTTTTGACAAATCATAAAACATTTTCGCAGTATTGCTTTTTTATCAAACTGAATATATTAAAAATAGGTCTTTGCTGTGAACTAGATAAAATGAAATCTCCTTTCTGCTGAGCAATTGAATGAAATATAGCAAAACTTTAAAACTTTTTATACCTTCTATCCCAAATTCTTACTTCTAGGAAGCTACCTTGAGAAATAAACAAAAGACATGCGCAAAGATTTGGCTAAACATTGTTATGTTTTGATGATCATCATGCTGATGACTAAACATCATGAAAAAATATTCCCATGATGGCCAGCTTCAACCTACCAACATAAAGTCCTTGAATGCTGAGTTGAGAAGAGATACACATATTGGCTCCAGCACACCAGCAAAAAAGAAACACACAGAATTCTCGCTCCCTGATGTCTGTTTTAGAAAGAGCACACACACACACACACACACATACACACCAGCCACTTCATTCACAGCTCATTGGCCAGAATTACTCGCATGGCTTTGCCTAACTGCAACGGGATCCGGAAGGAAAAAAGCTGAATATTGGTGAGCACAGCAATGTTCTCCACAAAGCCCAATCCTTGGGCTTCCTCTTTCCTTCCTGGCAAGTCCATCATAGAATTTTTTTAAGCAAAACTTAACGTCTCCCTAAAATTATTTCCAGGTGGATGGGTTTAGAAGTTTTATTTTCTTAAGTTGTATTTCCTAATTTTACCATAATAAACATGGATTGCTTTTATAATAACAACTTTTTATATTTAATATGTACATGTATTTATATACACATATTATGCATACATTATAAACAAACCTATATAAATATGTTTTCCTTTCAGAGTTCCTGCAAATTCTTCTTATTTTAACTCTTAAGAGGGGCCAGAGGCAGAATACAGAAACACTTGGTTATCAGTTTTCTGGTCATTCCCAGAACCCGTGGCAATCTACCTTTATGGTTTCTCTCCCATTTTGTCTTAAAAACCTTAGTTGGCATTGACTGGCACAGTTAATTAGAATCTAGATAATCTTACATATTTCCCTTTACTCCAGTCAAATATTACAGCCTCCTCTCAATCACTGCCTCAGGTGAACCTGACCAGTGTCGTCTAAACTCCTCCCATGCTCACTGGTTAATGTCAAAAAATGGAAATATGGAAACTAAGGAAAATATTTTTTTGACTTCTTCCATTAAATTGTCTGAAGAAAAAAAAATACTGTAATAAAAGAAATTTGACAGTCAATCTTTGATTTTCATTTTCCATCTCATTTCCATGGTCTAAAATTTAATCCTCAGGGTACACAAGGAAGGTTTTCTCCATCTCTGAAAACCTAAGGGCTAAGAGGATTTCTCAACTGGAAAAAATTACCCTAAATGAGCAAAGTGTAGAAGTGTACTTGTAAAATCTATGGCTCCAGATAAATAGGAGGTATTATTACTACATTTCAGTACATCCAATACTGCAGTTTGCACTCAGTATACCTGAGTTTCCTAGAAAAGTTACTTGTGCACACACACATCTATTTATTTTAGTATCGTGCTTCCACATAATGTCATTGCTATTTATTATCTGCAGTATTGAAGTAACTGGAAGAATAAAGATTTGCATCTTTATCTTTAACCTGGAATAAGTTAATTGTAATCTCTTGTAATTTTTGACTTGTAACTTAAGTTTACTTTCAAAGCAGATGCCAAAATAACAAACATATGAATTCAATTTTTATTGAAGGTAAAAATAAAGCATGGCAACAAATTTATAAACAGTTTAGGAGATGTTTGACACAATTTTATTACCTCTGCAATGTTTTTCTACATGTCAGGTAAGCATATCCCAGCACTGGGTATTTTGTCAGATAATGGAGGAATATTCATTGAATTGAAAAGAGCTGGAGTACGACATTAGATTACAACTTTTATATCCAAGAGAAGTACATCATAGCAATGCCTTTTCTTCTTTTTATCTGCTTCCCCTTTCCCTTCAGGCAAAAATATAAATGAAAAATACCTTTACCTTCAATCAAATACCGAAGATAAAATGCCCGATTGCTTGCTTGACTGCTTACAATGGAGGTCTAACAAATGTTAATCTATTTCTGCAGCCAACAGAGAGGGGCAGCTGGAAAGAGAAGAGGATTTGAAGAGCTTTTCCTCAGTGGCATTTTTGAGACTTCAAAATGCTCTTAGAAGCTACTTAACAACAAAATCAGTTGATCCCATTGTTGCGGCCCAGAATTCTGTTTCAGTATATCGCAGCTGAGTAAGGAGGCTAAAGTTCTGGAGTGGTATTAACGCATCACCCATGGATATGTCCAAAAGCTCTTAATTATAGCACCTTAAAGAAGTCTTACAAAAATCCTCCAGGCTTCCACAAGATCTAGGTCTCCTGGGGCCAGACCCGCCAAAGAGAAACTAAAAGCCCAGATCTCTGAGAGTCCTACCAAGTTGTATTTCTGGAACTTCATCTCACTCCACTTCCACCCCGCCCCACACCCACCCACCCCTGCACTGATTTCAAGCCCCCTTTATGGTGGGAGTATGTATAGAAGACCCTCTCTTCCTCATCGTGTGTGGATGGCTCCTTGTTATGCTGCTACAGTTTCTGGTCTCATTCCTTTATGCAACCACCAGTGCCCAGCTTTGAACATGAACACCTGTGACCCACCACTGCCTCCACTGAGGGGCCAGATGCTGCCCAGCAGCTGGAGAGGAGGAGGGAAAAGAGGTGGAATATGAGAGGAAGCATCCTTTCTCCCTCCCTTCAGCTACGGTTAATTGTATGTGTCAAGTTGCCACGGTACCTAGTTGTTTGTCCCCTCCAAATCACAGGTTGAAATGTAATGCCCTAGTTGGAGGCATTTGGATCATGGGGGCAGATCCCTCATGAATGGCTCAGCACCATCCCCTTGGTGACGAGTGAGTTCTCACTCCAGTAGTTCATGAAACATCTGGTTGTTTAAATCAGTGTGGCACCTCCCCCAGCCCTTGCTCCCTATCTTGCCTTGTGATACACTGGCTCCTCTTCACCTTCCATCATGATTGGAAGCTTCCTGAGGCCCCTACCCAAAGCAGATGCCAGCACCATTCTTCCTGTACAGACTGCAGAACTATGAGCCAAAATAAACCTTCTTTTCTTATAAATTATATCCAGCCTCAGATATTTCTTTATAGTAACCCAAGAATGGACTAACACAGTATTATTCATAGGTGATTAACATTTAAATTAGTCCTTTTTGAGTAAAGCAGGTTACTCACCACAATGTGGGTAGTCTTTATCCAATCAGTTCAAGGCATTAAGAAAAAGACTGAGATCACTCCAAAGAGGAAGGAATTCTGCCTCCACATGACCTTAAGATTGCAATAGTCAACACTGACACTTGCTGGAATGTCCAGCCTGCCGGCTTGCCTTACAAATTTCAGAATGAACAGTCCCACAGTTGGATGAGCCAATTCCTTAACACAAGTATCCCTCTCCTCTATTTTTCTCTCTCTCTCAGTCTCTCAGATAGATAGATGATAGACAGATAGGTAGATAGATAGATAGATAGATAGATAGATAGATAGATAGACAGATAGACAATCATGTGTCATTTATTGACAGGAATACATTATAAGAAGTGTTTTGCTAGGCGATTTTGTAGTTGTGTGAACATCACAGAGTACTATATTTACATAAACCTACGTTGGTCTAGCCTACTCCTTTCTGAGGCTACATGGTATCGACTATTACTCCTAGGCTACAAACCTGTACAGCATGTGACTATACTGAATACTGTAGTCACTGCAACGCAGTGATTGGTATTTGTATATCTAAACATAGAAAAAGATATAGTAAAAACTTGGTATATAGATTGTTTTTAATTGTATACTTGTGCAGGGCACTTACCACGAACGGAGCTTGCAGAACTGGAAGTTGCTCTGGTGAGTCAGTGAGGGGTGATTGAATGTGAAGGCCTAGGACATTACTGCATACCACTGTAGACTTCAGAAACATTGTACACTTAGCCAACACTACATTTATGTTTTTAACTTTTCCTTCTTCAGTAGTAAATGAACATTAGCTTACTGTAACATTTTTATTTTATAAACTTTTTTTAACTTTTTGACTCTTTCATAGTAACATTTAGCTTAAAACACAAACACAAAGCACATATAACATTTTTTGTATCCTCATTCCATTTGCTTTCTTATTTTCATTTTTTTCTTTACTTTTTTTGTTAAAAACTAAGACACAAATACATACATTTGCCTAGGCCTACACGAGGTCAGGATCATCAATAGCTTTCTCTTCCACCTCCAAATCTTATTCCACTGGAAGGTCTTCAGGGGCAATAACACACATGGAGCTGTCATCTCCTATGATAAAAATGCCTTTTCCTGAAATACCTCCTGAAGTGCTTGCCTGAGGCTGTTTTACAGTTAACTTTTATGTTATATAAGTAGAAGGGGTACTCTAAAATAACAGTAAGAATTATACTGTAACAAGTACATAAATCAGTAACATAGTCATTTTATTATCATTATCAAGTATTATGTACCTGACCATAAGCACTATACTTTTACATGACTGATAGCTCAGTAGTTTGTTTACACAAGCAACACCACAAACATGTGGGTAATGCATTGTGCTCTGACATTATAATGGCCACAGTATCATTAGGTGATAGGAATTTTTCAGCTCCATGATAAACTGATAATAGGACCACCATCAATACACAGTCTGTTGTTGACTGAAACATCCTTCTACAGAACGTGTGTGTGTGTGTGTGTGTGTGTGTGCGCGCGCGCACGTGTGCACCACTGGTTCTGTCTCTCTAGAAAGCACTTATTAGCACACTTCCCCAGCAGTCAAAACTTTGCACTCCTCTTGGGACAGCCTATAGGACCTAAAAGGTGCAGTTGTATACTCAAGATCCCAACCCCTTTAATGAAGGCATTATCCAACCCTTTAGGGGTATCAGTTGTGAAGCCCAATGTTTAGGCTGGACTCTGAGTAACTTCCAGGGTCTTTAACACTCATCCACACCCTAAAGTCTGAAGGAAAATCAGGTTTGAAAGAAAATAATTAGCTAAAGAACATTCCCTTCTCCCCACATTCTGTCCCAGAGCCAGAAGGAACCAGGGGAGTTTGCCTTGTCTCCCAACCCAAGAGGATACTTCTTCTCTCTCTCCGCTCAGTCACGGCTGCTGAGGAGAAATAACTTTCTAGTTAGTGAGTACTTGGCATTCAGCAGACCATGAAGCCAGTGGGTAGGTCACCTCTATACACGAGTCTGTATCCACCCTACACTTCATGATGATTGCGCCTTGACACAGACAAGGGTTCTCTTCAAGATTACAAAAAGGGAAGAGATATCCCATGGGAATTATAAAACCAAAATGTGCATTGTTCCATTTCTCTGTTTGCCACTGATCTGGAGTTTGGACAGGAGAACATTCTCAAATTCTACCTAGAGGCTTTCTATTGTTGCTGGTTCCTTAGTCAGAAAGCCAAGTCATTTTTTGCGAGCATAAATCAAACTCTGGTGTTATCTTCCAAATTGTTCATTAGTAATTCCAAACAAAGATGAATCTTCCTGGCCTATACCCTTTCCATGTGAACTTCATGTGCTTTATTGCCCTTCATCTTGTATGGTCCAAAACCAGAGTCTCACATTTCTTACCTTTCCCATTCTTCTTGGTTATTTTTGTTGTGGTTGTTTAGTCTCTCTCCAATATGCAATTGACCTGAATTATTTCAACAACTGCATTTTCCTTCCATTTCACATTTGCTCTAGAAACCAAACCTCAACATATTTCCTCTCCATTCACTATGCTTTAGGGATTTCTTCCTTACATCATGAGTTCATGGACAATCTGAGGAAGCTTGAATTACAAGTAGCCAATTGGCCTATCTACCTTATCTATATTTATTATCTTTATTTGCATAAGCAGGACTCCAAATTTCTCTGAGAAATCAGCTGTGCTACTTCTAAGGTACAAAAAAAAAATGTGTAAGATTGTCTGAGAGATTTAAAGCTGTTGTCGTAGTAACTGGGAAATTACCACCTACAGCCACTCCACTGAGGCCCGAAACTCAGTTAATTACCACTGCTTAATTAATCCAAGAGGCTCTCTCACTGAATGCCCAGCTGGGTTGTGAAAATAATCACTAAATAACCCAAAGGTCTTCCAGAAGCCAGGAGAACGGCACTTTGGCCTGCCTGTAGAGGCAGAGATTCAATTCATCCCTCTGGTCTCCTGGTTCACTGGAAAGCTGGTTACTGCTAAGGAGAAAGGAAAGGTTAAAAATCTCTGAACAAAAGAAATTCACATAGAAACGAGTCTCTCCCCAGAATGTGAGCCACACTTCCTGGAGAAAGCACAATATCCCATGGCCATGAAACAGAAAGAAAGATCTGCAGATAACTAGTAAGTACCTTGGTTCCAGAAAGAAAAGATATCCTAAAAAGTTATCCCAGTAAAATGTATGACAGTGCCTCAATAAGCTAAAAGTATAGTTTCAGCAATGCAAAACAATGTTTAAGAATGCAAGGTATAGAGAGAGGCTGAGTTCAAATTCTAACTCACCATTCACCTGATGGCATCATCTCCTGAGCTTAACTAAGCTTCAGTGTCCTTATCTGTAAAGTGGGAGTAATCCTAGAATTCTGTGGAGGATTAAATGAGATCATCTAGGTAAAGTACTTCAATAAACATCTACCACATAGTAATTTCTTCATAAATGTTTTGACTGATTGTTTTATATAAGGAATCCCATTAACAGTTATCTCATGCTCCAATCCTTCCTAACCACGGCTGGATAATTTGGAAGCAATTGCGACCTCAGTAAGTCTTGGATTTTGAGATATTGGACAAAAAAAAACTGAAGAAACTGGGGGTAGCATTTGTATATTTAATCCCAGGGAAAGGTAAGAAATTTGAGAGATAAGAGAAGAATGAGAGTCTAGGAAATGAATAGCTAATATTATTAGATGGGGAAAGAGGATGGAGTTTGGCTTCCTAAATGGTTGTTCAAATTCTCAAACACCAGACCCACCTGGCTAGGAAAAAAGTTGGTCTGTAGAAGAATCCACTGTCTGTCAACAGAAGAAAGAATAAACAAATGTTATAGTCACATAATGCACTACTACTCACAATTTTCTTTAATTAAGTACTAAACACACAACACATGGGTGAATTACAAAAACACTGTGAGCAAAAGAAGTCAAATGCAAGAGCACATACATACATATATACATATACATATATGAAGTTCCGTAAGAGACAAAACTAATCTAATAGTGATAGAAAACAGAAGAGTGGTTGTCTCTGGAATGAAGCAGGGCAAGAAATTGATGGAAGGAGGCATAAGGGAATTTTTTAGGATGATGGAAATCTTGCTTTGATGGTGGTTTGTCAGAACATATTGAACCAAACTGTGTGTATTTTATTACATCTTATTTATAACTTAATTTTCTAAACTAATGAGAGCAAACTAAGACATTTCAGATTAACAATGACTGATATTGAAAAAAAGTTACCATACACAGACACTAAAGGATGTTTCTTAGGAAGACGGAAATTAAACCTACAATGAAGAAACGAAAGTAAAGAAAGTGAAGAAATAGGTGAAGTACTGACTGTATAAAACAATGCCAAAAGTATTGACTGATCTTGCGCATGTGTGTTTTTAAAGATGGAATTAAATAACATACAATAATATCAAAGGAAAGAGCTACAGCTTTTTTATGTAAAGAATAAAGATACTGACCACATTTAGACTTTTTAGGTCAACTATGCATGCAAAAAAGGAAGGTAGCATCTAAAAAGATAGAATAGTATGCCTATCTCCCACTTGTGAAAAGATGGAAGACACTGCTAGCAGGATCAAAACAACCCTGGAATCATGTGGCAGATGCAGGGCTAGACCCAGTCTAAAGACTACATGGAAACCAAAGAGAGTGAAAACTGTATCTGAGAACAAGAGAAAAAGCAACGAGACCAATGACTGCAGAAGGAAGGTAAGGTCCCAGTGAGGATGCTCACAGTACCACCTCAAGTGTCTCCCTGTTACAGCGACCAGTCAGACAGTGGCTCAGTTATGGAGATGGCTTCTGGTTCTACGAGAACACCAGCTGTTTTTCTTTTTAGATCACAGGGACTGAAAAACACAGAAGATACGTTGTGGGATTATTTATAAAGACCATTTTGGGGAAGTCATCGACACACATCTGTTCAAGCCCTGCTGCAGGAATATGAAAGCAACTACCGAGAAACCACAGGGGCGGGGGCCAGAGCCTCAGCCCTTCTCACTCAGGAGTAGAAACATGGAACAAAAACTTTGAAAAGACCGCAGAGCAACTAACTGTCCCTCCTATTTTTAACTTGGATACCTGCTACTCTGCCAGAAAACAACTTCTAGAATACTTTTGAATGGGTTATTTCCCCCCCAGTCCCACAGATTCAGAAATTGGTGTCTAGCTTAACAACAAAAAAAAATGTATATGATATTTAAGATGCTGGATATTTCACAAGAAATCTAAATGCTGCTAAAAGTCTTTTTTTAATACCCTTCTAATGAATGAAACTAGGGGAATTTCAGGGGACAGAGATGGGATTTGGCTTATGCTAAACAGTATGTAGTTTTGAGTCTTTCTATATTGAGAAGCAGTGGTTGGGGCATTTTTTAAGGTGGCTGGCTACACTTGTGTTTCCTCATGATAATAACTTGTCATAATTCAGTAACATGGACTTGACCCTAGAGGTTGTTGTTAATCATTTTGAAATATTAAGGTCTTGCCAAGGTTCCAATGATTCAAACCTGTACTGCTGATTATTAGGCAGGATAAACAGTGCTTTCTGTTGTAAATAGCTTAAAGGAAAAAATAATTTCTAAAAATGCAAAAAGATGACAGTATATGTTGCATCCTGTGCCACCTCTCTTCGTATTAATATTTGATAAATATTTTAATTTTTATGAAACTTCTAAAGCAGAATCAGTGCTCCTCTTGGGCAAATGGCAAGTCTTTAGGATAGGAAAGACCCTATGTGAACAGTGCCAAAGCATTACCACATAATAGAGAACACATTCTATTAAAAATGTTAACCTATCAGAGGCCGGGTGTAGTGGCTCACGCTTGTAATCTCAGAACTTGGAAAGCCATGGCGGGTGGATCGCTGGAGTTCAGGAGTTCAAGACCAGCCTGGCCAACATGGTGAAACCCCATCTCTACCAAAAATACAAAAATTACGTGGCCGTGGTGGTACATGTCTGTAATCCCAGCTACTCAGGAGGCTGAGGCAGGAGAATCGCTTGAGCCTAGGAGACGGAGGTTACAGTGAGCCAAGATCGTGCCACAGCACTCCAGCGTAGGCAACAGAGCGAGACTCTGCCTCAATTAAACAAACAAAATAAAAAGTTAAACTATTGCAAAAATCAAATGTGTAATCTTCAGGATGGCCCAAAACAAAGGCTAATCCTTCTTGGGGCACATTTCTAAGAGGAATTGCCAAGTGTGTAAATAATCGACTTTTGTTTGTGTTACATGACTGCTTGATGACTTCATTGAAAATCTGCACAAATCAGTTTTAGGTCTGGATTACTTCAGCTGACCTTTGCGAAGGTTTTGTCTGTGAAGAGTGGGTGTTTGACTTGTTTTAGCCCATTAGAGTTTTTTTCACTCTATATTTTAAGTAAAATTTACTAGAAGAAAAGAGGTGTGGTGTTAATGATAAGTGGACTGGTTTTGGTTTGGCTTCTTTTAGTCAGGCTTTCTGAACATTGAGATATCCTGAACTTAGGGTTCTTCAATTCTAAAATGCTCATCAAAAGCCTCTCACTTGAACCCAAACAAAAGTACACTTATTGCCCCTTTTCTAAATGTTCAGGAAAAAAAGTCACCAGTTTAGACTTTACATAATGAGGAAGAAGCATTTGCCTGCCTTAAAATAACATAACTCAGTGCTTATTTTTTAAACAGGATTTTTTAAATTGGATAGTATAACAATAAGGAATGTGCCACCTTTTACAGACACCCTATAGTTTTATAGTTAATCTAAACATATTTTTTATTTCCTCCTTTTGGAAAAAACTACATGCTACAAGTCACCACAGGCACAGACTACATAGTGACTTGGGTTGGCTTTCCCACAGTCTTTGAGGTGAATTACAAGAGTCCAGCGATTATTATCCTCCCCCTAGAGTTACTGTGAAATAAAAGTTTGTCTATTTTGGCTGCAGTATTGGTGGTAGGATATTCCATAGTGTGCATCATCTCTGCATCTGTATTTATTAATTTATTACTAGACCTCAGCCACAGTCTTCTTTTTCTCCTTCTGCCTCCCCTTACCTGTAGGATGTACTGCATGTAGTCATGCACTTTGTATCAATATATTCAAAATCCACAGGTCTGTTTTGTACTTTTTATACTATTGGATACTTAAAATCACAACTTGCATAAGGTTATTGAATACATTTAGTCTCAGAACATTTTTTAAAAGTAATGAACTTCATTGAATTCAAAAAATTAGAAAAGTGAAAACAGTAAACTCGAAGGAGTAAGAGAAAGGAAATAAAACATTTAAGGGTAGAAATTCATCATATAATAAAAAAATAAAAATAAAAAATTATCAGTGGAGCAACAGGCTGAATCTTTGTAGTGACCAGAAACAAGCTAATCCTCTGGTAAGACTGAATAAGAAAAAGAACTAACATACAAACTATCCACGTTAGACATGAGAAAAGACATGCAATTACAGACATAGTAGAAATTTTAAGCATCTTAAGAAAACTATGAACAACCTGATGCCAATAAATTTGAAACCCAGACAGGCATCCATTTTTAAAAATTTTAATTGCCAAAATTTTCTCATAAGAAATATAAAAACCTGAATATGCATGATTATTTAAAAAATTAAATCCAGTAATTAACAACCTATGCTCTTCCTCACCCCCAAATAAGAGCTGAAATGATTGTACAAGTATATTTCAAACCTTCAAGGAGTAGTGTTTCCTAACTTACTCAAACTGTTACTAAGCATATAGAAAGAAAAAACTCCCTGGTTTATCATATAAAGTTAATTAACTTAGTGCCCAAAACTGGAGAAGGATCATATAAAAAGAGAAAATTACAGGCCAATTCACTTATCAACATAGATAGTAAAAGACTTAAATAATTTATTAGCAAATAAATGCACTGAGGCATTTAAAAATAGATACCCCATGACTGACTAAGGCCTATCTCAGGAATGAAAAGATGATTTAATGTTAGAAAATCAATAAAGGTAATACACAATCCTAATTGATAGAAGAAAAAAACTATATGATAATCCCAAAAATGCAGAAGAATAGGTGAAATTCAATATCCACTTATTATAAAAACTCTTAGACACCAGCACTCAGAGGAACTTTCTTTACTTGATAAAGGTATTTACCAAAAACCTTTGGCAAATATCATGCTAAGTATTAAAATGTTTAAAACATTGCATTTTGCCGGGCGCGGTGGCTCAAGCCTGTAATCCCAGCACTTTGGGAGGCCAAGGCGGGTGGATCACGAGGTCAAGAGATCGAGACCATCCTGGTCAACATGGTGAAACCCCGTCTCTAATAAAAATACAAAAAATTAGCTGGGCATGGTGGCAGGTGCCTGTAATCCCAGCTACTCAGGAGGCTGAGGCAGGAGAATTGCCTGAACCCAGGAGGTGGAGGTTGCGGTGAGCCGAGATCATGCCATTGCACTCCAGCCTGGGTAACAAGAGCGAAACTCCGTCTCAAAAAAAAAAAAAAAAAATTACATTTTAAAGAATAGGGATGTTCATTAACACACCACTTGTATTCAGCACTTTCCTGAATGTCTTAGCTAAAGACAAGACCAAAGGGTGGAAAAAGGAGATGTAAAGATTGGACAGGAAGAATCAAAATTATCATTATTCACAGATAATGGTATTGTCCATGTAGAAAAATCTATGAGAATATATAAACCATTAAAAGCAGTAAGAGCTTATTGGATATAAAGTCATATATAAAAATCAATGACATCTCTATACACCTGCAACATCCAATTAGAAAATGTAATTTAAAAACTGTATCAGTCATAGTAGCAGCAAAAATATAAGGTACATAGGAACATAGCCAGCAAAAGATATGTATTAGCATTATGAAAACCGCATAAAATTTTACTGAAGGATGTAAATTTTTTTAATCTGAAAAAAATGGAAAAATGCAGCATGTTCATAGGTAAGACCAAGTATTTTTAAGTTGGCAATTCTCTTCAAATTAATCAACAAAGTCAATGCATTGCAGTCAAATCCTCCTGGGTTTTTCAGAGTTGGTCAAGCTGATGCTAAAATTTCTATAGAATAAGAAAGGGCAAAAAATAATCAAGTATTTTGAAGAAGGAAAACTTACACTCAGAGATATCAGGATTCATTTTAAAGTCCTATCATAGAGCAAGAAAACAACTGGAACAGAATGGAGAGCCCAGAAACAGACTTGGGTTTCAGACTTGGGTTTCACATATTGTGACTTGGTTTATGACCAAAAAAAAGCCTTAAAAATTAGTGGAGGTGTGGTCTATTTTTTCACAATGTCTTTCATAAAAGCTTTTTAAAATAATAAGTGTATTAAAACAAATTGTTGGCAAGGATGTGAGAAATGGAAATTCAATGTGCCTAGTAAGAGGATGAATTGCTGTACCCTTTGGGGAGCAATTCTGCTCTACCTAGCAAGCTACTGAGCTGATGCATACCACTATCAGAGGAGCAGTTCCACCTTTGGGTAGCTACCCTAGAGCAGTTACATGCTTATCAAGATGGATAAGAAAATGTGGCCTGCTCATAAAATGAAACACTTTAAGCGATTGCAATAAACTAAATCTCTTTGGATTTTTTTAATATGTTATGCTCATACATATTTAGGGGTACATGTGAAATTTTGTTACATGCCTGAATGTGGAATGATTAAGTCAGGGTACTTAGGGTATCCATCACCCAAGTATATGTCATTTCTATGTGTGTTGGGTACATTTCAGGTTCACTCTTCTATTTTGAAAAATACGTTATTGTTGACTACAGCTGCCCTACTCTGCTATCAACCTTTAGAATGTGTTTCTTCTATCTAATCGTATCTTTATGCCTACCCATTAACCAACCTTTCTCCATTCCCCCTCAACACCCACACATACACCCGTCCCACCTTTCTGTGCCTGGTTTATTTCACTTAACCTGCTGGTCTCCAGTTCCATCCAGCCATTCGTTTGTTGATGCAAATGACAGGATTCCATTCTTTTTCATGGCTGAATAACATTTTACTGTGTGTTTATACCACATTTTCCTTATCCATTCATCCATGAGTAGGCAATTAAGTTGATTCCATATTTTGGCTATTGTGAATAGTGCTGCAATAAACATAAGAGTGTAGATCTCTCTTCAATATATTGATTTCTTTTTTTTTAATAAATATCTAGTATTAGGATGACTGGATTATATGGCAGTATTATTTTCAGGGTTTTAATTTCTCTTTTAGATTAAGTGGATACATGCACAGGTTTGTTACCTGGGTATACTGTATGATGCTGAGGCTTGGGTACCGATGATTCTGTCACCCAGGTACTGAGTATAGTACCAAATAGAAAGTTATTCAACCCTTGCCCCCTTCCTCTTTGTCTTTCTAGTAGTCCTCAGTTTCTATCGTTGCCATTTTATGTCCCTGAGTACCTAATATTTAGCTCCTGCTTGTAAATGAGAATATACAGTATTTGGTTTTCTGTTTCTGTGTTATTTCACTTAGGATAATGGCCTCCAGCTGAATCCATGTTGCTGTAAAGGGCATAATTTTTTCTTTTTTATGGCTTTGTAGTATTGTAGTATGTATATTTATACCATATTTTCTTTACCCAATCCACCATTGATGAGCACCTAGGTTAATTCCATGTTTTTGCTGTTGTGACTAGTGTGCAATGAACATGGCAGTGCATGTGTTTTTTGGTAAAATAATTATTTTTTCTTTTCATTTTTGATAGGTTTGGCTCTGTGTCCCCACCCAAATCTCACCTTTTGTAATAACCCCCGCATGTCAAGGGCAGGACCAGGTGGAAGTAAATAAATGATGAGGGTGGTTTCACCCATAGTGTTCTCATGATAGTGAGTGAGTTCTCACAAGATGTGATGTAAAAGGGGCTTCCCGCTTTGCTCGGCACTCATTCTCTCTCCTCCTGCCCTGTGAAGAAGTGCCATGATTGTAAGTTTCCTGAAGCCTCCCCAGCTTTTCCTGAAGTTCCCCATTGGAACTGTGAGCCAATTAAATCTCTTTTCTTTATAAATTACCCAGTCTCAGGTATTTCCTTATAGCAATGTGAGAACAAACTAATTCAGATATATACCAAGTAATGGGAATGCAAACATTAGTTCTGTTTGAAGTTCTTTGAGAAATCTCTGAACTGCTTTCTAAGTGGCTGAACTGATTTACATTCCCACCAAGAGTGTATGTGTTCCCTTTTCTCCACAGCCTCACCAGCATCTGTTGTTTTTTGACTTTTTAATAATAGCCATTCTTACTGCTATGAGATGGTATCTCATTGTGGTTTTGATTTACATTTCCCTGATGATTATTTTTAGTTGTTTGAGGAATCTCAAACTGTTTTCCACAGTGGTGGTACTAATTTACCTTCCCACCAACAGTGTATAAGCGTTCCCTTTTCTCCACATCCTTGCCAACTTCAGGGGTATTTTTTTGTCTTTTTAATGATAGCCATTCTAACTAGGGTAAGATGATATCTTACTGTGATTTTGATTTGCGTTTCCCTGACAATTAGTCTTTGTAGAATTTCTTTGGCTATAAACAGCATCAGTGGTGTCTGTGATTTCCACAATGACGGGATGCAGTTGCTAGTGGAGACTACGATGAAGTTTTCCTGGGGACTGGGACACCAGGTAGGCCAGTCTTCAGGCCCCAGTGGTGGCAGCAGTGGGCTGAGCATGCCTGTACTTGGGACCCTGGGCAGCATACACACTGCTGTTAGTGGGTCCAGGTAGGCTGATTCTTGGGCTTCCGGTTAGCTTGTTCCCAGGAATGGCAGCAGTGGGCCAGGCATGTGAGCAGGTTCCCAAGCTCCTGGGCAGTGGGTGTGGCATGGGCGATGTCAGTAGCAGTGACGGACACCCCTCAGGGACCCAAGTGGTCCACACTGGTGTTGGCAGTGGCTGTAACAGGCCAAGTGGGCCAATCCCCAGACCCACATGTGGCACATGCAGATCAGTGGCAGTTGTGGTGGTAGCAGCAGGTTGAGCGCTCCCAACCTCAGACCCCAGGAGGAGTGCTCAGGTACCACTAGTGGTGAAGAGGGCTGGCTAATCCCCAGGCCACTAGACACTGTGCTCTGGTGTCCAGACACTGGAAGAGGTGGAGCCAGGCCGGGCACCCTTGTGGTTCATATAGACACTGGCTGTGGAATGCAAGGGTAGGGTGAGCCGTAACCAGCGAAATGCTCAGGTGGAGGCAGCAAAGGCCCTGATACTAGGGAGGATGGGTTGCTTCCCTGGGAGTAGCTGTAGGCAGGCAGCCAGGGAGCAAGGACTTCACCCTGTGCCTCAACCACTTGCAGTCTGTAGCCACAGCAGTTATGGGCAGTGGAATTTGCCCTTGGGGCATATAAGAATGCACACCCAGGGAGGGTGGAGTGGTGCAAGATTACTGCCTCATCCCGGTTGCCAGGCAAAACACAGTCCAGTAGGGGCTGGGCTTTTAACATAGCAGCATCCGACCACTGCTTAGCAATGTGTGGGACCCAGGACGAGCTGTGTCTCTAGTGCAATGCCTTGCCACGGTTTCCAGGGAGCCACCATGTTACTTTTGGGGCCACTGAGTTGAGAGGCTCTCCCATGGTAGGATTGCAGGGGTTCATGGTGGGAATGTGGACCACTGGGGATCTCTCATTTACCTTGTCCCCACATCGGGGAGTCTCTCCCAGCTCCCAGCTGATCTTGGCCAAACAGGATTCCTCTCTTCCCTCTCCTTCCTTGCTTTAGGTGTTTCCTGTCATTTCTCTGTTTAATTCCAGCATTCTCTCTTAGACGATCTATTTGAAGTGTGATTATCTGCTCACTATTTTGGTTCTTCTTAGCAGAAGAGGCGAGTAAGAGATGCCTCTACTTAGCCATTTTGAAGCCCCTCCACAATAAACTAAAACCTGAGAAGATGTCAATGGATAAAAACACAAGATGCTCTGTACGATGATCTGTATATACAGGCTTGCCATTTACATAAATTTTTAAAGACACAAACCAATACTACATGTTTAGTTAAAAACAAAAAAAAGAAAAACAACCATGGAAACAACATCCACTCACTTCCAGACTTTTTTTTTCCATCAGGAGCTATTATCATCCTTGCTCTAAAGTTAATAAACTAAATTTCTTCCAAAGTTAGATTAGCCTACATATAGGAATGAGCAAAAACTGTTAGCTTGTGAAATTAGAAGCAAGATAGAAATTAGAAGCAAGACATGTTAGATTTCTCATCGTCATAATTTTGCAAAGGCAGTTTAAAGGCCCCTATAACAAAAAATAAAAAAGATTAACAAGAGTAAAGCATACAAATGTACTTAATATAAATTTTAGGCTACACAGGAGCCTGCAGAAGTGAAGACCCAAAGAAACAGGAAAGCCAGTATTTTTGTGAACAGTTAGGCTGCAGAAGGAGGACTGGGGAACAGAAGGGTGTGATCCAAAGGTAATAAACTGGAGGAACTCAGCAAAAACTATTTGTTCAGATTCTTTGTGGTGTCTCTGTGTCTTTGGAGAGGATGGCATTTCTTTCTTTTGAGTATATAGAGGGAAGCCCTTTATCTGAAATGAGGATTTTCTGACCTACTTTCAGGGGAAGGTTGGCGAGGTTTTACGTCCTTCAGGGAAGAGGCGGGAGAGAAGGTAAGATAGAGAGAGATCTTCCTGCTTTTGCTGTTTTCCAAAATGCCAAGGTGCCATTTTTCAGAATAGCATGTCCTGAATCTCATCACTCTCTTAACTATAAAAAGCTCCTTCCCTAGTAGCTCCTGGTAAACTTTTTCTGCTGTCTTGCTAGACCAACCATGCAAGGCAGGGGGTCTGACATCATGGCTGGATGAAACCAGAGGTTCTCTGCATGGTTCCTAAACCAGCAACATCAGCATCACCTGGGAACTTACTAGAAAACATTCTCAATCCCACCTCACACCCACTAGAGGGGTGGTCCAGAAAAAAAAATAGGGGTGTGTGTTTGGGTGCACACGCATGCGTACTTGTGTGTAACAATCCCTTCAGATTATTCTGATGACACAAGAGTTTCAGAAGGACTGGGTTTGACTAATCAGGGACCCTCCCCACCCACCCACCTTACAGCTAAGGTCAATTAGCCTCTCTTGAGGCTCAAGGGCTGCATGGAGGAGGGCTGGAAACATGAACAAAATTAACATGATTTTAAGAAAGAGGAAGGGAGCTGCCAGGTAAGTAATTGAACGTGCACTGACATTCCTTGAGCATCGGCTAGGCATAGTGGCTCACACCTGTAATCCCAGCACTTTGGCAGGCCCAGGAGGGTGGATTGCTTAAGGTTAGGAGTTCGAGACCAGCCTGGCCAACAGCCCCGTCTCTACTAAAAATGCGAAAATTAGCCAGGCATGGTAGCACACACCTGTAATCCCCGCTACTTGGGAGACTGAGGCAGGAGAATTACTTGAACCCAGGAGGCAGAGGTTGCAGTGAGCTGAGATAGCGCCTCCAGCCTGCACTCCAGCCTGGACAACAGAGCAAGACTCCATCTCAAAAAAAAAAAAAAAAATTATTGAGCACCTATCATAAACCAACCTTGGGTTAACCATTTTGCATACATTATGTAAGAACCCTACAAGGTAGGTAGTATTTTTACACATATAATACATGTATAAATAGAAGCACAGAGGGTTTGTGTAACTGGTCCAAGGTCACACAACTAACTAGTGATAGAGCCTGTATTCCCATCAAACAGTCTGACTCTAGAGACCACCTTCGAAACCATGCTACTACATGCATTTGTTTTAGTTTGTTTTTGTTTTCAAAATTTCTCTACTTGCAAAATGGAAGACCAGCTCCTGGTCTATGATGCAATGAGCCCTGGTCTATCATGAGCACCTGCTCTCCCACAACGGAAGCCCACCACATAGTAACATCTGCAGCTAGCCTCGCTCACTTTACAGAAAAGTAAACTGAGGCTAAAAGATTCTAAAATACTTCTCAAAGCCACTGAGTCAGTCAGCACCATGACCAGAACTTGAAATCTTATTCTCTTAGAGTGAGATTTATGATATCTGGCTAAGGTACAACTGTCTTATCATCTAGAGAAGTTTACTTTCTTTTTGTATTCATTTAATTTGCTTTTAATCTAGAATTTTCAACAATCAAGATGCTAGTAGCTTCTTGAGTAGAGTAGAAGCCCTTGAGGAGAAAAGAGCTTAAATGGCTAGGTGCAGTGACTCATGCCTGTAATCCCAACACTTTGGGAGGCCAAGGCAGGCAGATCACCTGCGGTTGCAAGTTCGAAACCAGCCTGACCAATGTAGAGAAACCCTGTCTCCACTAAAAATACAAAATTAGCTGGGTGTGGTGGCGCATGCCTATAATTCCAGCTACTGGGGAGGCTGAAGCAGGAGAATCACTTGAACCCAGGAGTCAGAGGTTGCAGTGAGCCGAGATTGCACCATTGCACTCTAGCCTGGGCAATAAGAGTGAAAACTCTGTCTCAAAAGAAAAAACAGAAAAGATCTTAAATGAGCAGTTTTTATTTATAGAGAAAAGATCCCCTTCTTTCTTCACAAGTCCTCTAAGAAAAATTGCCATCTGTGCTGAGGTAGTAGCTGTTCTATTGTCATATTTGACTCCATAGGGATTACCTTTGGGCTCCTTTTTTAAAATTGGAAATCAATGTCAAATTAGGTGATGGAGAATGCCAATGAAGTTCTTTTGTTCATATTCCCTTGCTGTATGGCACAAACACTCTTCTCTTTGCTAGCATTGATCTGATAGCAGACAACTGTGTGTGTTTCTGTTTGGGCAACCAAGATCCTTCAAACACTCTTAGCCTGGCACAGGCTGGTCTTCCTTTGGACTAGAAAAAGAAAATCTATATATCTTTTTCTAAAACTTTTACTTGGAACAGTATTCAAAAAACTTGTACTGCTTTGGTCAAATGGAAGGACTCAGTACAAGACAACCACTCTATTTTCTGTAAGTTGCTGCCCATAAATTCCCAAGCTGACCAAGGAGACTAAAAGAGTCAGGACAATCAGTCAGCTGAAGAAAAGGCCAGCAGAATGACCACTGCTCCAATTATCACTGCAAGAGATTGGATTTTCCTATGCTCATGTGCTCACTCAATATAGCACAGAAGGTGTATAAGTATGTTCTCACACTGCTATGAAGAATACTACCTGAGACTGAGTAATTAACAAGGAAAAGAAGTTTAATCAATTCACAGTTCCACAGGCTTGACAGGAAGCATGGATGACTAGGAGGCCTCAGGAAACACAATCATGGCGGAAGGCAAAGGGGCAGCAGGCACCTTCTTCACAACGTAACAGAAGGGAGTGTAAGAGTGCAGGGGGAAAAACAACTGTCAGTCTTAAAACTATCAGATCTCGTGAGGATTCACTCACTATCCCAAGAACAGCATGGGGGAACCACCCCCATGATCCAATCACCTCCCTCCCTTAACACGTGGAGATGACAATTGGAGATGAGATTTGGGTGGGGACACAAAGCCAAACCATTTCAGAAGGCTCTGTGACCAGGTGTGTGTTGGGTTTACCACAAACCAAGCAATTCTCCAGCAGACACCAACTGGATATCCTACAACTTAATTCTTCTACTGTCTACCTGGAGATAGCACCAGCCTCTGCATTTTAAGGCCACAGTCCCACAAGACTCCTCCCCACCCCACTTCAGATGCCAATTGCAAGCCCCAGGTTGTGACCTGTGCTTCTGACTAACCAGCTATAAACCTGGGTTCCCACAACCCCCTCCTCGTGTTCAATTAATTTGCTAGAGAGGCTCACAGGACTCAGGGAAACACTTTGCTTATGTTTTCAGCCCCATTTATTATAAAGGATATTATGAAGGATACAGATGAACAGCCAGATGGAAGAGGTGCACAGGAAAAGGTATGAGGAAAGGGGCACAGAGCTTCCATGGCTCACTGGGCACAGCCCCCACCAGACACCTCCAAGTGTTTGGCAACCTGAAAATTCCCTGAACCCTGTCCTTTGTGTTTTATGAAGAATTCATTATATAGGTATGGTTGATTATATCGTTGGCATTAACTCAGCCTTCATCCCCTTTCTTCTTCCAGCAGGTAGAGAGAGATGGGTTGAAGCTTCCAACCCCCTATTCATGCCATGTCTTTCTGGTGACCTGCCTCATCCTGAAGCTATTGAGGGGACCCCAGCCACCAGTTACTCATTTGTATACAAAAGACACTCATCACTGTAGAGATTTCAAGGGTTTTGGAAGCTGTGTACCAGGAACCAGGGGCAGAGACCAAATAGTTACGTATTTCTTATTAAATCACAATGTCACAATCACCCTCTCCAATTTGGGTACCCAATTTGCCATTGGACCATTTTCTAGCTTTATGACATCTTCTCGCCCTCTTGAGGTGTATTGAATCAGCAGTTCCAGTTCTTTACCCCTTCTTTGCCATGACCTTATCATGAGCAGAATGTATTTCCTGGCTTTAATGTTGGGCTCTACAATGTGGCTTGCTTTCATCAGTGGCAGGAGGAAAGCACTAACAGTTCAAAGTCTACATTTGAGTATGTCTGTTTGTCTTCTTGCTCTGTTGTATCACCATGAGAAGAACTTGTCCCACTAGATGGCTGCACCAGAGAGAATGAGAGATATGTGGAGCTGATTTAGCCTAGACCTACAGAAGCAGAGCCACCCCAGTTGCTGCAACTTGAAGCAGAGATATCCAGCTGAGCCCAGCCCAGATGAGCCAGCGGATGCCCAACCTACACATCCATCAGCTAATTAGATGCTTACTGATGTATATTGCTAAGATCTCATGCAGCATTGTTCTAACAGTAGTTAACCAAAACATTCTCTTTTTAAAGAAAATTAGATAATTCCATGCATAAGATGAGCCTATAAAAAATATAATTTCTTTTGAAACAAATGCATAGAATGTGGTTAAATCCATGAATTTGTCCCCATTAAAGTCTATATATTTACTCTTTTGATACTGCCTTCTTCCAGAATAGTTTTGAGAAATAATTTTAAGCTTGGCTTTCTAAATGTATAGAACCATTTTGTATTGACCTCAGTAATAAAAAAATCTTCATACTTTGAAAAATCTTTGATTTTTTCGAAGGTGCTATACATTTTATAGATCTTTTATTACTGAGGATAATACAAATAGGAGATATTTGGCTTTCTTAAGGATCAATTTGAATTATTTCCATTTTTATGCAGTAGAAATAATACATAGTTCAGGCTAGGCATGGTGGCTTATACCTGTAATCCCAGAAATTTGGGAGGCTGAGGCCAGTGGACCACTTGAGGCCAGAAATTCAAAACCAGTCTGGCCAACATGACAAAACCCCTCTATAAAAATACAAAAAAAAAGTGCCAGGAGTGGTGGATGCACCTGTAATCTTGTAATCCCACATACTTGGGAGGCTGAGGTACAAGAATCCCTTGAACCCAGGAGGTGGGGGCTACAGTGAGCTGCAATCGTGCCACTGTACTCCAGCCTCGGTAACAGAGTAATACTGTCAAAAGAAAAAAAAAAGAAAACAGAAATATATAGTTCAGAAAGTTTAAAAAAATTAAAATAAAATGTTTCAAATTCACAACTATAACTCGATTGTTGTAGCATATTCAATTTTTTTCTTCAATGCATATATTTTACAAGATGTCTCAAAAGTTTTTTACCCTAAATGGATAGGTTCCCTATCACACTTTTGCAATTTGGAACTTAAATGGAAAATAAATGTTCAGTACCAATTTGAATCATTTTTTAAATACCCCTGGCCACATGTCTTTTGTGCATATTTTATTTGATTTAGGCCAAATACAGTATCCAGAATGTGTACCAATCAAATTGTCATTCAAGTACCTCTATGTTTCCTCTTGAGAAAAAAAAAAGAAATGCTTTTTCTGAGGAATGTGAGACCCCTCTTAAATGATCAAGCCCAGGGAGGAATTGAAATGTGACTTCAGGCACATCTCACTTCTCTGAGCTAAGTAATCACCTCCTGAAGCTCCTTGCTACGTGGGCTCTAGATAGACTGACACCAAGTGGCCCTAAATTAATCCAACAGTTCCATGCAATAGACACCATAACTCATACCCTATAGTTCAACAATATATAGCCAATCACTAGTTAGTGTTATTTCTGCAAACCAGTGGGAATGCTTGTCAAACTACTTTGTCTCTGCCCACTCCTTGCTCCCTTTTGCCTTTAAAACCCTGGAGAAATACCTAATATAGATGACGACGCGATGGATGCAGCAAACCACCACCATGGCATGTGTATACCTGTGTAACAAACCTGCACGATCTGCACATGTACCCCAGAACCTAAAGTAAATAAATAAATAAATAAATGTTTTAAATAATAAAATAAAAATAAACCCTGCTTGTAACAAAAGCCGATGGAGCATGTCCCAAGGCAAGTTGGAAGTGTTTCCTGGGTGGCTGTCCTCATTCGGGCTCAAGTAAAATCTTTAGTATTTTGTGCCTGAGCCTCTTTCTTTAGGTCGCCACTTTGAAATAAATTCTAGAGTGGGAGACAATGGCAGAAAAATTTTCAAATTAGGAGAATTAGAATTTGAAAGTATCATCTAGAAGTGTAAAAGCCAAGAGCCTCAATGGGTGCCTCTGCTAGATGTCGAGACACAAAGGGATGATGCGTGTTTGATGAGACTTTGAGCAAGAAGATTCTCTCCTGTAAGCCAGTTCTACATGGTTATTCCGTGAAAGTCACAGTAAGCTCTGAAAAGGGTGTACATGGAGTTTTTACCCCGGCTGCCTGACTCTGAAGATTTGGTCTAGCAAAAGCATCACATTCCTTCACTGCAACAATGTATCACCTGTGCAAACTTTTGATGACAGTGAAAATTTAGAATTTGGATGGAGTCTAAGATTTGCCACAGCCATATATTTAGTGTCCTTCAGATTTGGTGTCTTCCAGACAATGGCCATATTTCTGTGCAGATCGGCTCCAATTCTTTACCTCTAATTCCAAGGAGTGATACTAATGGCTAAAGAAGGGTCATAATCAACAAAAACAACAAGCTATACTTCACAAAATTACTTCATTTAGCACCCAGGTTAACAGCTACTGACAGAAATATACTTGTTATAAGCCTTTGCAATGAGTATTTTCTAAATCAATTTCTTTAAAAATTTGTTCTAATTTTTACATATCATTATAATTATGGTATGCCTACACACTAGTTTCCTTTCTTTAAATATTTGATCATAAGCATATAACTACATGTATGTAATGACTGTATAATACTCCAGAATTAAAGACATCATGTTTATTTAGACATTCTCTTACAAGCAGATATTTAGTTTTTTGCTTTTTAAAATAAATAATACTAAAAGGAACATGTCTGTGTATATGAGTTTTCCCTTTCAGATTAGTTACTTGTGAAAATTGCTAGCTACGGGACTATTAGATCAACACTTAAGAACATTTCTGTGGCACTTTCTACATAGTGAGATGTTTTCTAGAAGCTAAATCATTTTCACCGGAGTAAAGAATACCAATTTTACCACAATTTTATAAATATTTGATATTATCAATGATAAATAATTTTTATTGATACAATAAGCAAGTAAAGTACCTCCTTATATTTTTAAAACTAGCATTTATCTGATTACAAACTAGATTGAATATGTTTGCATGTTTATTTGCTAGTTTTATATTACATTTGTTTGCTAGTCACATTTTCATGGTTTTTTGTTTTTTTGTCGGTTTTATATTTAGCGAAGAAATGACATCAGCTAAGGAATCAGTGATTTATTAAGAGGAAGAAAAAGACCTTGACAAATAAAGAGGAGATTGTAAAGAATTGTCCTTACAGAAACATACATTAAAGAGATTCCCATCTCCCAAATGTCCTTTGAAAAATGTAAGTTGAGGCATGAGGGGGAAATTGTGTTAAATGCACAGAATATGCAAGATCTAATTGACAAGCTAGAAAGAAAGAATGTATAAGATATAGATAACAGCAGTAGAAGAGTTTTTCAAACCACTCAAAAGTGAAACTGGAACTAATGGACAAAGTGTAAAAGCCATTGTTGAACTAGGTATCTGCAGCAAGAACCTACCTATGGGGATCAGTGCGTCCAACACTTGGAAGAGGCTAAACTTTACAAAGCTAAGCTCACGTTCACATTTGGGAGCACCGGTATTGAGGGGTATCCTTGGACCCACACAGATACAATCCTTATTGAGAACAATAACAAGGATTCTTAGGGGGCATATAGCATCACCTTCATGCTAAAGGCATGAAGATTTGGTTTTGATCTCTAAGTCCTACTAGTTGTGTGATCTTTAAAAAAATTGACTTCCTCTCTCTAACACTCAATTCCATGCATGGATATGAACAGACTGTAGGGGAAACATAATAACCCCCATGGGTTGTTACTTTGAATGGACCCATAATACCAAAGACAGATCAGCAAGAGAAAAACAAGTTAACGGGAATATTTCATACAGACATAGGAGATACCAGAAAATGAGTAGTTCTCAAAGAGGTGTTGGTTTTGAATTCCAGCTGATACAGTATCTTCAGCAAAGAACAGTAAAGTTTTAGGGAAGGGACAAAACAAAGGAAAAGGACTTTGAGTCACTGGGGGAACATCTTGGGGAAAAGCAAATAACAGGCAGATAAAGGTAAGTTAATAAAGCCTGTTGAAATAGATTCCTCTGGTGCCATCTTTAGGCTGATGAGGGGCTAAAGCTGTCTTCAGTGGTTAAGCTTTGTTCTTCCTGGTAGAGAGAGGGGTGAAATACCTTTCATCTTTGAAAATCTAAGTCCTGCTTTTAGGCAAGTAAAGAGATAGTAGAAGGCGTTCCTGCATCTGCTTCTTCTTAATTGTCTTTGGTGCAATAATTCTTCATATTTTGAAGTGACATATTCTGGTCTTCAACAGCCTCACTATGCTAAGCCCATAAGAATTTGAGAATTCAATGAGACAACACGCTTAGTTTTGTCCTCATCCTGGATTTAGTCCTCAGTAGGTCTCAGCAATTATTATTTGTATATAAAAGAAATTCACACAAGAATGACATTTTAGAGTCATTTAAAGGACGAAATAAGACCAAGAACAGGGAGTTACGAACAGTCACATTTGCCAGGTGTGAACCTGCACTTTTGATTTCGCCAACACACCTGTCATATCACCCAACCAGCACCCAACAGAGCGCATCCATGGCAATTCAGTGATGACTCTCAGCCTGTTTTGAATTTCACAAAAATGAGTTACAGTTTCTCATTACTATATTAATGTAAGTTTAACGATAATACACTTACTACTATTTTTAAAATCTTGATTACCTGCTAATTGCTTTTGTGCCAGACCTATACTACAACCACACTCTGAGATGGATATTTTTATTCCACTGCAGATCAATAAAGGAATCTCTTTAACAGCTAGGCCTCTCATGGATGGGACTGCCTTGTTTATAGGCCACTTCTATAAAAGACAGATTGGGTACACCCTTTTCCTCTTTTCACCTTCCTCTTCTCTTTCTTTCTGCTGCTTGAAGCACGGGGTGATGGCTGAGACTCCATTTGCAATGATGAGGTCAGGAGCCTCACTCTAGAGATGGTGGAAGAAAAGCTGGGAGCAGTCTAAATCCCAGATGGCTGCAGCCCACCATGCAAGCCCTGGACTGCCCATTGCCAGACTTTGCTGGGGGAGAGAATAAAACTCTTTTTCAGGCTAATATTTTTGAGTCTCTATTAATCACAATCAGTCCTACTCCTGAGTGGTAGAAGAGGGCACAGAATTCACCCAAAAGCCAGACTTAGTGTCAAAGAAGAGGATGACTTCAGATGATATCTGGGTCACACCTACTTTAAATATGAAGAAACACAGGATCAAAGAGGTTAAGTGACCTGCCCAAGCTAGGTAAGTGGCTAAACTGTAATTTCAGCCAAGGTCTACCTGACTAAACTGCATTTTTTTGTCACCCCAAATTCTAATTTATCTCTTCCTTCTTACCATCTTTTCTGATTTCTGCCTCTCCCTTGAAGCTGACATTAACAGTGTTTTTCAGATATTAAACTTGGCTCCCTTCTCAGATGCAGTCTGCAATTTCACTCTGTGCGTCCTCTAATCATGGTCAGCCTCCAGACCCCTGAGAACACTGACCCCTCCCCAGTCCTGGCAAGACTAGCTCCCGTGGCTCTCTCCCAGGGTTATATGCACACAGCCAGTATTCCTGCTGGATTTCCCCAGTAACAGAGAATTAGACATTAATTCAGCTACACTTTCCATAAGACTTATTAAGTCAGGCACAAGTGCATTTTTGGCTTTAAGTTGAATCACAGTGAGATTGAAGAGAATTTCTAAATATATGAGGATAATACATTCAAATCAGTTATTAAAGGAAGCTAGAGGTGTGTAGGGTATGTCCTTCAACCTCCGGAGATTGATATCAGGGGAAAACATGTCCTTTCAAAAAAATTCTAGAATGCCACTGTGAGAGAGAAAATGCTAAGTGGCTTGACCCTTTTGCCATTTCTTTGGTTCAAGTTTAATAAATTCCTTCTTAAAATAATGTTTTTTCTATTATCAAAGTAGTTCATGTTCATTTAGAATAATTATAAAATAAAGAGAATTCTAACTCCATAAGAATGTTAAGATTTTTGTATTTTCTACTTGCAGTCTCTTTGCTTCATAAATTTTTTATATCCTTGTGATCATATGACATATAAAATACTTACATAGAGTGATTATTCACAGCAACTATTTTATTTTTGAAGCTATGAATACAGATTGTAAAATATATGGAAAATAGAAAGAAGTATGAAAAAATAAAATCATCCAGAATGTCAATGCCCAGAGAAAATTAATAATAAACATTTCAGTGTTTGTCCCAGGAGCCTCCTTGCTATATTATTTTTACATGATTGAGATCAAACTGCAGAGCCTAAATCTTAAGTAAATTCAACACAGAAACACCCAGGGTATATACAGAAGATGTTGCAAAGAGTCTTTCCCTTAGAAACCTGGGATCTACAATCATTAATATGAATTTTAAAGAAGCAGGAAATCATAGCTAAAGTTCTTTGGCAAAGAAAATGCCTAATATATTGCTCTTTGCAACTCCAATTTTATGTAAGGAAAAAAATATTATTTGTTTAGCAATTTTTCTAGCATGCTATCCCTAGCATGTAAATAGTTTTGTCATTCTTAATAAGTATAGCAGAATAACAACAATTATTTTTTCATGTGGTCCTCCAACACGGCAGCAACAGCATCCTTCTAAATTGTAGTGGGATGAATGTGGTCCCCAAAAATACATTGCTTGGTACTAGGAAAGGGGCAAAAACAAGGAGGACAGAGCTGAGAGACCCACTTTCTTCCTTTTCACATCAGCCATGTGGCTTTTCTTCTCACCTTTTCTCTTCATCCTGTCTACTAATAGATCTGCTGTCTCCATGCACAGAGGACAGAGCTACTTGCTTCATCTGTGTTTCTGCTTTCCGATTTTCTGCTCCCGTGTTTTTCTTGGAATGGCATCTTCCGAAGAAAGGAAGAGGCAGTAGCTCACATGGCGGACCTACACAGACATACAGCTGAAACCCTGGCACAAGGGTCCTCCAGCTTCCGGGGCTGTGGAATTATGTTTGTGATTAAATGAATCCCACAGAAAGCCCCAGGACCACTGCATGCCCTGGAGAGTCTGCCCATTATAATCATATGCATATAAAGTCTCTATACTACATCTTCAGAGCAGTTTTGTGTTTAAAGAAGCAGAGCCCAGGAGCTTTTAATCTTCTTTCTTGCCTCTTTCAAATATTAAAGAGTATTCACAGCAGTTCACTAAAGCTCCCAGGACTGCCTCTTTCTACTTCCCCAAAAGATCCCTTTCTCTCTCTCATTTATACCTCTTATCCCTACCAGCCTGGTGCCTCAATGGCCTCTTTCTTCATAGCCCTCTAGGAACAAGCTGTTGTCATTCCTATCTGCCACTTGACCTCAGGGAAATAGATGTTCTTCTAGGCTTCTACCTTGTTTTCTCCTGAGAAACCACCTAGTGTGTCTGGTCCTTTCTTGGAAGAGGATGGGATGGGAAGCTAAGAGAACAAGGGGCAGGTAAAGAAAAACCTGGCTTCCATCCCATCAGATAGTATGAAAGTGGTCTTGGAAAAATGAGATGTTGATGGTGTATGGGGAGGAAACTGATGAGATCAGAGCACAAAGCATCACTACTCAGCCAACGCTGTAGAGTACAAAACATTCTTCTGAGGCATGTCTATTCTTCTCAAGATGCAATCTCTTGCACGAAAGTCTGGATTGAGGACAATAGGAAACCAGTCTAGATTGGGAGAAACTGGTAGACAAGCCTGTGGAGGAGTGGCATGAAGAAAAAAGTTAAGAGCAACTCATTCCATTCCTGTCCACCAGTATTTGACTTATGCATTTATCCTTAATTATATTTGTTTGATTTCTCTTATCAGAATCTGACACTGGGCACATTCATGTGCAAGCTCACACAGGGAGAAATAAGAGCACATATCACACTGGAGTTGTAGCACTGACAACTTCCACCAACCCTGGACACCTCCATCTTTTCTTTAGCTACCTCCAGCTGCCACCAATGGCACCACCTGCACCACTACCTGGGTGCACATTACTAGTTTTTTCTCTTTTTTTTTTTTTTTTAAGATGGAGTCTTGCTCTCTAGCCCAGGCTGGAGTGCAATGGTATGATCTCGGCTCGCTGCAACCTCTGCCTCCCGGGTTAAAGCCATTTTTCTGCCTCAACCTCCCAAGTAGCTGGAACTACAACCTCCCAAGTAGCTGGGACTAGAGTCATGTGCCATCATGCCCAGCTAATTTTTGTATTATTACTAGAGGCAGGGTTTCACAATGCTGGCCAGACTGGTCTCAAACTCCTGACCTCAAGTGATTCACCTGCCTCGGCCTCCCAAAGTGCTGAGATTACAGGTGTCAGCCACCGCACCTGACCTAGTTTTTTCTTTTTTTTTAATATAAAAAATATAGAAAATAAAAGTACAACTGAGAATAGATTATTCTTGCATTTTAGAGTCTTTTTATGGTTTTGTTTATGTTGAGTCAGTGAGAAAATTCACATGATTCAGATTATAAAATGTATGAAGGGATTTAAAGTAAAACTCTTCCCCTTCACTGCTGTTGCCCCAACATCCAGTTCTCTGCCCCCACAGCATACCATGTTTCAAATAATTTTAAAATGAAAGAAATAAAACACCGTATATACAGTTAAGGTCTCCTTTTCCTCATTCTTCTTCCATGCTCCCTAGAGGCAGTCATTATCATAAATTTGATGAATCTTTCCAATGACTTTTTATAGCTTTTATATACATATGCATGTACTTGTGAACAGCAGAGAATATTGTACTGTGTGCTCTTTATTTTATTTTTTTTTTTGTAATTTACATCAATGATATCAAATCTTTTAGTACTACCCTTTGCTGCCAGCTCATTCTTTTTAACTGCTGTATGATATTCTGTTGTATGGCCATATTATGTTTTATTCATCCATTTCCTATTGATAAGAAGTTATTTCCTATTTCCCAATAGTATAAGCAACGCTACCACTAATTCTCAATTAGAATAACTGTTTGGTCTATTTCTAATTCTAATTCTCAATTAGAATAACTGTTGGGTCCATTTCTTCCCAGATGAACTGATAAATCCCAAATAACCCAATCAAAGCTTAATGGGATATTTTATAAAAATTGATAAGCTAATTCTAAAGTTCATCTGGAGGCAAAACAAACAAAATTAGCAAATATTTCTTGGGAAAAAAAGTGGGGAAATTTGCCCTATAGTTTTATAGCTTCATCTTTTTTTTTTTAACTTCATCTATTATTCACAGGAGAGGAGGAGCAGCTGGAGCTACTAAAAAGGAGGGGCAGCTCTTTTTCCCTGGACGTTGTTTTGTCTCGACATGATGCTGGAAATGCTGCAGCCATCTTACTACCAGCCTGTGAATAAAGCCAACACATCAAGGTCCAAACAAGAAGCACCAAGAAACTGAGATAGGCTTTGAAATTCCACATCTGGAGCCAGTTCTACCTCTGTGTTTGTTTTTTAGGTAATAAATATTGTGTCACCTAATTACCTAATTTAAAGGAATAAGGAGGAAGGAAGAATTGTGTTATTTGTAGCAAAAAGCACGCTGGCTGACATGCCTTATAATAATGTCTGATTTCATCAGTCCTGGACTGTTGGGGTTTTAAGCAATTTACGATTTTCTTTCATTCCCTTCAAACAAAATGCTCCATGGAAAACCCTTTTTATTAAGTATCTGTGCAAATCTATGATTATTTTCTTAGTATAGATTCCTAAATAATTCCTACTTAAGTGAAATTACTCAACCCAGAATATGGGGGAAAAAAGAGATTTGTCTCATAAAATACAATATAACAAATTTTAATTCAGTAGAGGAAAATATGGAAATTCTAAATAATCTCTAAGTCCTAACCCCAGGCTCACTGTATCCTGTCTTACTCATCTTGGGAAGGACAGAACATCTTCTTGCCCTCTCAGATCTCAAGGCCTCTATTATATTTGCTGACTGTAGAATAACAGTAACAACAATAGTAATAACAATAGCTCAGATGTTTAAGCATCTTTTCTGTGCAACCAAGTATTCATACATTATCTCAATTAATCTTCATAACAATCCTTTTGAGGAGATACAGTTACTAGTCCCACTTTACAAATGAGGAAATGAGGCTCAGAGTGAGTTAGTGACTTGTCCAGAATCCTGCTGCTACATGAAAGAGCTGAGATTCCAACCTGGGTCTCTTACTGCTCATGATTCTGTTTCTCAAATCTCTCCCAGGTTCTTTGCTGAGAGCTTCACTTCCAGATCTTTCCATCCAGTTTCCTACCTCTGTTATGTGATCTTTTAGTCGATATTCAAAGAACATTCAAAGAATAAAGGAGGCAAGTCAACATTTTCCCAGCAGGGTAACTTGCTCCATAAGTTACTCTGCAGATGTGAAGCTCACCTAAAATGAAGGCTTTGTCTTACTGGATTTGGACAAGAGAAAATATTTTTCAAGAATTCACTTACATCATCACTGTCATGATCCTTCCTTCTCTCTCAGAACTAAGTCAAAATCCTCAGTGCTTGCTACCAAAGGTCACACACAAAAATCTTCTGTAACAGACACTGTTGTCTTCCCAGCCCCTATTCCTCCCTTCCTCCTTCCCCAGAACCCCTCAGCTTAAAAATTCTCTCACTTTCTTTTTTCACTGGAGTTGAGTTCAATCTCTCTACCCTACTGCAATGTCTCTTTGACACTCTCAGCATTTTTTCCTAGAACTGCTAAGAGAAAGATAACTTCTCACCAGATGTGAGAGAGGAAGTGTAGCATCTGGTGGCCACTAATAGCCACCCTGGGATCTAGATGGAGGCCAGCCTTGGGATGAACCTGGCATCACAATGGATGGAAGATAGAGTGAAAACATCAACAACAAAAAAGCCTGATTCATTCATTCATTGATGCACTGGATCAAGTCTTATCCCAAACCCACTCTCCCTTCCAACTTTTCAAATACATGAGCTAATACATTCCCTCTATCATGTAGGCAAATCTGGGTTTGGGTTTTTGCCCATTGCAACCAAAAGTGCCCAACTGGTCCCTTTTCTCTCTGGGGCATTCAGGCACAAAACTTGGATCCCAGTCTCCCAATACTAGCCATGCAATGCACTTAATATATACCACACACTGTCCTAAGCACTTTATTTTGTATTTTCGCTCATTTAACCCTGACAACAACCCTATGAGCTAGTTTTGGCTTTTTTTAAAGCCCATTTTTAAAATGAGGAAAATAAGGTACCAAAAAAGGTTAAATATCTTTGCCAGAGCTAACAGGTGGTTGAGCCAGGATTCAAACCCAGTTAGATCCTTTTACTCCAGAATTCTTGCTCTTAACCAGTTGGCTAGCAGCTCTCAAGTGCTGTCCTGGGCTCCTGCTGTCGGAGTTCAATGGTTTGCATATTGGACTGGGGGAGCTCGGATTGAGGTGTGGGTGGGGAAGCTGCAAATGTTCATCTTCCACTTATATTTTAGGGAACCCGAAGGTACACATGTCTGTTTTCATTATCCCAAGATCAAGACTGAGAATCTGACTGTCACTCCCTTCAAGTCACTGATGAAACTTCTTCCGCCAGGTTATTTCTCAGCTGCTGACAGTTGCTGTCTATAGCTGGGTCAATATTTTCATGTCTACTCATAATCCTGTGTGTCAAGATCCCTGAAAAATAAATGCCAGTGTTTTTTCTTCATGTTCTACCTTCTGCTTTGATTTTCAACACAAAATCTAAAGTCTACCTCTCAGGTATTAAATGTGTAGAATTCAAGAGGTATAAACTCCTATAGGATTTATTCACATAAACATGAATGAAGTCTAAACCATCTTGAGTTTTGTTTTTGTTTTTTAATTTTTTTGAAGCAGTGGGGTCTTGCTATATTGCCCAGGGTGGTCTCAAATTCCTGGGCTCAAGCGATCCTTCCACCTTGGCCTCCCAAAGTGCAGGAATTACAGACATGAGCCACCACTCTCAGTCCCATTGTGCTTTTGAAGCAAAGCTGTCTATGCATCATCTTCATTGTTGCTAAGGTGGCTGCAGAAGTTTCAATCAATGACAGCTGTGCTTCAGACTCTGCCTGTATCTTCATGCCAATTTCTCTTTAAATTGCCATTAAAAAAGAATTAAACACAGAGTGCTGCAAAAATTCTCCTTGCCATCGGGAGCTTGTGATGTTTTAGATTAATAATAATCTGCTTACCATAACTGAACAGGTACCATTTTCCTTATTACTTCATCTCTCCCTCTCTTTGGTTGTTTGTTTGCTATTTAATTTCTGTTTATTAGTTCAACCATGAAAAGGGTCTAATAAGCAAAAGAAAAAAAAGCGGGCAGTACTTTCAAGTTCAAAAGACTAGCTGATGGGAGGTCACAGTTCATCACAACTGCAAGTCTGAGATGGAATGTTTAAATACGTACATTTCAAAGTGAACCAGAAACCTTTCCCTGAGAGCCAGTCGGGGTGAAAGGAGATTTTCAATATTCTTGCCCTATGCAAATGATCCTTAGAGTGGTCTGTGGGATTAATCTAAGTCCTTCCTTGCAACCAGATCTTTGATGGACATACTTCAGTAGCCCTTCTAACAATTTAGGATTAACCTTATTTGTCTGAACAGCATAAATGGGTTCAGACATTATCCCATCTTGTTTCCAAGGCCATTAGCCAAAAGCAGAATCAAACATGTCATTTCTGGAAGCCAGAAGAAAGGCACTGACCTGCAAAAATCTATAATCTGGCCACAAATATACAGTGTAATCCTTTTTTTGTTTGTTTGTTTGTTTAATAATAGATGGCTATGATGGCTAATTTTATGCATCAACTTAATTGCACTAAGAAATGCCCAGATAGCTGGTAAGATATTGTTTCAGAGTATATCGGTGAGAGTTTTCCCAGAAGAGATTAACGTTTGAACTAGTAACTGAGTGAAGAAGATCTCCCTCACTAATTCAGGTGGGCATTATTCAACCCATTCAAGGCCTGGATAGAACAAAAAAGCAGAGGAAAGACGAACTTATCCTCTGCTTGAGCTGGGACATCCATCTCCTCCTGTCCTCAGACATAGGTACTCCCAACTGTTAGGCCTTCTGGTTCAGATGGAGATTTACACCATTGACTCCCCCGGTTCTCTGGCCTTCAGGTTTGGGCTAGAAGTCTGCCACTGGCTTTCCTGCTGTATTAGTTCATCGTCACGCTGCTGATAAAGTCATACTCAAGACTGGGAAGAAAAAGCGATTTAATTGGACTTACAGTTCCACATGGCTGGGGAGGCCTCATAATCATGTCAGGAGGTGAAAGGCACTTCTTACATGGCAGTGGCAAGAGAAAAATAAGGAAGAAGCAAAAACAGAAACCCCTAATAAATCCATCAGATCTTATGAGACTTATTCACTATCTATTGCAGTGAGTAACATACAGGATTGATGGACTTTCTACTGCAACACTGCTTTACTGGAAAAAATCAAAAAGCAAATATGTAGGCTGGGTGCTGTGGCTCACACCTGTAATCCCAATACTTTGGGAGGCCAAGACAGGTGGATCACCTGAGGTCAGGAGTTCAAGACGAGCCTGGCCAACATGGTGAAACCCCGTCTCTACTAAAAATACAAAAATTAGTCAGGTGTGGTGGTGCGTGCCTGTAATTCCAGCTACTCGGGAAGCTGAAGCACGAGAATCACTTGAACCTGGGAGGCAGAGGTTGCAGTGAGCAGAGACCATGCCACTGTACTCCAGCCTGGGCAACAGAGTGAGACTCCATCTCGAAAAAAAGCAAATATGTATACTATGGATGTTTGATATCAAGACATATAGAGCCAATGACTCCAGCACGTTAGACAAGCCAGTATGAGATAGGTGTCAGTGGGGAGGTTGTTTTCACCCATCCTCAGACAGCCACAAAAGGCAGGCATATTTGCAGAATTTGAATTACCTGTATCTAAAGTTCCAGCACTACATATATTCATGCAGTAACTAGTAAAAATAGGGATATAGCTAGTGTTACAGAAAGACAGCTGATGATAATCCCATGCTTTTAATATAATTATTAAACATATATAGGCTGAAGACTGACCAATCTGAACATGATACATCAGCGCTGGACATGTGCAACACAGGCCAGCATGGGGCCCAAAAACTGACAACACAGACCCAAGATGCCAACAGAGGGAAAGGATACAAATAGGGCCAGGATGTTTCCTGTAGGAAGATTAATTATATTATATTATATTAATATCTTAGTCTAGCAGATAGGTAGGAGATACTACTTTTAGACTCTGGTGCTATGCTTTGATCAGTATAATTTGTTGCAGCTTAGTGTTATGTAAATTATACCATTCTTTCCTTGGTATAGTTGCAGCCATACTCAAAGAAACATTCGTGATCTTTTATATTTTATAATTTCAACTTTTATTTTCAATTCAGGAGGTCCATGTGTAGGTTTGTTACATGGGTATATCATGTGACACAGAGGTCTGGTGATTTTCTAGAATTACACGTTAAAAGAACTACTCCATGTAAGAGAGGAATTCCAGAAATAAGGCTGCCATTTCTACTGCTGTTGCTAAGACTGGTCAGATCCAATTTACAATTGTGCTGAAAATTTTGGTGCCTAGAGGAGAGACCCTGTAAACAGCATGAACTCTTCCTGACCAAGTCTCATTTCTGTTTGACTTCCTGAACAAGTTTATTACATATAAAATAAGCAGTATTTTTAAATCTACAGTGCTCAAAGTAAGATTTCAGGAAACTATCACTAACTTACTAAGAAATATACCCAAAAGCCTAATGTTTCCATAGATAAATCAGAGATTAAAATGTGTGCCTTCCATTATTCTTCCAAAGTTTTCTAAATGCTGGAAGAAAAGATATAGGAATGTATAGAGGTCAAGGACCATTTTGTATTAGGAATGATTGATGGCCAAAGAAGATACCAGATTTTCCTTAAACATGTGTCATCTTAGAAAAGTTTCCATAGTTTGTACGTATACATTCCTGGTTTTCCTTTATTTAAAAAAATGTGTGCTTTCCAAGGCTGGCTCCAGGTATATTAGTCCCACACCTCTCATTGATTTTTTTAACACATTCTCATGAGTTCCTTGCACACCTTCAGAGTGTAAGCCATGAAGAAAGGCTTTGTTTTGTTTTATGCAAAACCTTTGACTACTGTAATGTGGAGTTTACACCTTTAGTGTCAGGTAAATGACAAATAATCATTGTTAGAGGCAATAACACATTCAGATGTGAGGTTTTACAACAATCTCTGTTTTCCTTGAGCTGCTAAAATCATTAGATTTGTGACATTGGTAGATTAGCAGAACTGTATGCCTCTGCTCTGTTTACTTAAATTTTGAATGGACTGGAACGTGCTTTTAATGTGGAAATCATTTACAGTATTCAAATAATCTTGTACTCTGAACAAGATTATTAGCTGTAGAAACCAAATGGGATTTTATCCATTGTCATCATCCTCTATTTCCTTAACATGCTCATCCCATCTATTGACAAACCAAATTTGATGTCAGAATCTCCTCCAAAATCCTAACACGATTTGTAATTACAGAGCTAATACATATGAATAATATAACTGCAAACAAGCAGAGCACCATTAAAAATTTGAGATGATAATTTTTTAAATGATAATGTTATTTCCTGTGTATGAGAGTATACAAAGCATGGAGCATTGTCTTTCTCAAGACAGAATTCTAGTGAATTTCTGAGCCTGAGCACCCCGAGGACAGAGGCAATACATTTCCCATCAATCTCATAGTAATGTGTGTCTTCAAAAGCAGCAAGTCAGTTAAGAGAAAAATATTCCTCCCTCATTCTTCATCTTCTCTCAAATACCAAAGTTGATTACATGAAGAATGCATGAGGAATTAAATGCCCTTAGCCTCCAGCATGACAGCACTGTTCAAAACTCCAACTCTAGTCCCGTCATTGATCATCTGGATTTATTTACATGCCCTTTAAAATCTATCTCGATTTCAGTTTGTCCTAGAACCACAGAATGTTAGAGACCACCTAGTAGTCTAACACCTTCATTTTTAGGTGAAGAAACCAAGGCCTTCTTAGCTGAAAGTACCAGGCCAGAGTCATCCTCCTTGATTCTCTGTAGCTTATTCCCAGTTCAGACCCATCCAGTGCTACATGGCAGGTCTCCAAACTCTTCTTAGACTTATTCCCAAACTGCTTGCCTTGACCCTATTTGAGCTCCACAATCCAACTCTCCTTCAACCCATTGCCTTGTCTTCTTATCTCACTGCCTTCAACTCCAACAACAGGACTATTTCCCCCTAAGTTACTCTGTTAAATTGCAAATACTCTGGGAGGTGAAAGTGCCTTATTATCCAGCAATATCTACCATCTGTTGAATACTATTCATGCCCAGACACTGTATCAAGCATATCACAAACATTCTTCCACTTAATCCTCCAACATTCTGAGACTGCTGTCATTAATACAGATTGGAAAACCAAAGTCCAAGGAACGTAATTAACTTGCCTAAGTTTACACAACCAGAATTTGTAAGTGGTAACAACCAGAACTCGAACCTACCTCTGTCTGGTTGACACTGTGCTTACTGCCTGTTATTTCCTACCAAAGAATTTTGTCATTCATTCATTCAAAACACAGATTTCAGCCATCAGATATATTCCAGGTGTAGTCTTGGAAGAACAGGGAGTACAGAGATGAAAGAACAAGGGGCAGTCGTAAGGAGCAGACACTTGAAACCCAAACAATTATTCCCTAGAGCAGTGATGAGGGTGGAGGAGCCTCGTCGCACCATGGAGCTTACCAAAGGCAGAGCCTAGGACTAATTCGAGCAATGCTAAATTAGTCCTGGGCTGACAAGGACATTCTTCTAAACCTCTGTATACTCAGGAGGCTCTACAAATTCCAAATATATTTTACCAAATTTCCTTCCAGCCCTATTTGATATTCCCCCGCAGGTTCGTTTTGCCTGAGTCTATAAGTGTAAGGAAACATGGTTTTTTTCCCCTGCATACCTAGACAGGATGTTCAGTCATTCACTTCTCTCTGTTTCTATTTGTTATGCACTCACACTCTGTGGGTGTTTTATAAGTTACTAATGTTTGCAGAATTCAGAATTCGGTTCTCAGGCTGCTTCTCCGCCCCTTCACTCATTCCCCCACTGCCGATGAAGTGACAGTTCTTCCTCCTGTATTTGAACATTGGGTTCAGGCTTTCCTTTTAAAAATTGCTTCTGCCATCATTTCATTTAGCAGCATCATTTAGCTATAGGTTTGGGTCTGCTTTTTTAGAAAAAAAGTTTCTTCCTTCAACAAAGCTTCTGAAGATAGGGTTCAGGGCTTATCGCACTGTGTTCTGGTCATTTGGCATTTGCATCTCAAATGTTTTTCACTTACTGCATATTTTTTTTCTGCTGCCTCTTCCACGACTCAGATTTTTGAAATGTTTTGCAACTGTCTATGCAGGACGGGGTTGGGAGAGGCAAACTGCCTTTGGTTCTGATTTCTCATTTGAGTCTCCATGTTTGTCTTAAATGGTTTCATTAAGCTTGGGAAAAAAAAAATCAAAGCAACAAAGTATTCGTGAGATATAAGCAAAGCCAAACAGTTAAACTCTACAAAGATGAATTATGAAAAAAGAACTATGATTTACTCATAGCAAAAAATTAACAAGTCAAATAGAAAAGGGACAGTGAAGTGTGAGAAGGAAATGCTGACAGCTAAATTGCCCTTCAAGTAAAGGGAGATAATTCTCCTGCCTAGACGAAGGGACATTCATACCAGAGCTCAAATTTTAATTCCAACATCCCTGTATGGGCCTTCAGACCACTATTCTCTTTCTCGTATTCAGTTATCACCTCTTTCTTCATTGCAATAAATGTTTGGATATGTTCGGCCTGAGGCTTTTTGGATGATGAGCACATTTTCACAAAGCAGAAAAAATAAACATGATATGGTCTCTGCCTTCTTCAAGAACCCCATATGGCCACGTTTAGACAGAGGTGTCCGCCTCTAGAGATCAGCTTCCCATATGAAAGGGTGTTTGTCTCATCCTGAGTCCAGCTTTATAAATCAATTACAAAATTCAAATCTCATTCTGTCACTCACTTCAGCCAAGTAAGAAAGGAAGGGGAGACCATTTTAATGACTGGAAATTTTCATATTTGTGAAAGTTACAGCATAAAAGCTGTAACTCACAAATATTCATTTTCTTTCTTGGCAGATGACTCTGGTAATTAAGGTAAACTACTAATAACCCTTTCCAGAGTGTAGGATAGATTGTTCCCAAACATATTGAGAGGAATCATATTGAGCAGCTTGAAGACCAGACAGATCCTTAGAGAGAGCCCTGCTAAGAACAGGATCTCCCATAAGGAAAAAAACAAACCTGGAGAAATCAAAACCCCTGAGTCTGTACCAAGGTTTTAATCTGCCTAACTTCTTCTGTGCTGCCCCCTTTTGTGATAATTTGCTGCATGCCAATTCTTCACAAAAGTTGATGTACATAGCATCCTTTCTTAAAGCAGGCATTTTAGTAACTGTGTTTACCAGTCTTGTGCAGTGGTTGGCAATTTTGGGCTGTAAAGGGTCAGATAATCAATATTTTTAGCTTTCCAAGCTACAGTCTTTGCAGAAACTGTCATTTTGGCCACTGTAGGGAGAAGCAGCCATAGACAATAGTAGATAAATGAGCGTGTCTAAAAAAACTTTATAAACACAGAGGGTGGGGGCTGTAGCTTCCTGATTCCTCTTCTTGAGGACAAGGTAATAGAGTAAGCCAGTGGCTTTTCCTCCCCAGGGTCCAAACTTCCTGACACCTGATGCACATTATATCACCCAGAGAAGATGAGCTCAGCCTATTGGGAAAACAACCCCCTTTAAAAGTCTAGACTTCCTGAACCCTCTGACAACTATGACACATCACAGCATTATTTAGTCTCTCACTCATTTACAATGAGTCACTGCTTGATTTGCAAGACTCCCCACTTCGGTGGTAATATTGAAAGCCCACTAATATTAGTCACAGTAAGAAACTGCCCCTAAAACTGGGAGAGGAAATTACTTTGCAGTTTTAATTTCAGACTTTGAACTAAAACTGACTATATATCAAATGGTTTTTAATGCTGCCTTTGGTACTAACACAAACAAGAACGATCATTTTCAAGTCATGTTCTCCACAGCAGAACACTGTCTGAAGTCTTGAATTAAGAGACTTGCCCAGATATGCCTTGCAATGTAAAAGACAGGGCATGGACTTTTGACTTAATTATCTGGGTTCTGATGCCTGCTTTGCCGTTTACTACCCATGGAATCTGGACGAGTCATTCAAACTCTCTGAGTTTGTTTCCCTGTTGGCAGAATAACGCAATAAGCCCTGCCCTGACTGACTCTCTACTTCACGAGTTTGTTGGCCAGGAATTAGGGCGTTGAGAGCAGAGGGCTATGAAATGAGATCATGGTTAAGGAATCGCTTTGTCCATTGTACAGAGCTCCTTACATGGGAAAGAATTACAATTTTTAAGATGGGAACTGGCCACTAGACACAAAAGCATTGATTAATCACTGCCCCCTATTTACACTGCCTCCATTCATGCCTCCGATGTGAATTCTCAAAGTAGATTTACCTGTTTGATCTCATGGATTAAGTTCCTTGAGGATCATCCTGATGGCCACATATTGAGACTGGATATATTGGAGCTCAGTCCTCCCACACCACTTCCTATCTTCAGAACTTAGGGCAGAAATGACTGCATAAATCTAGAGATAGAAAGGCAGGCAGATGGTACAGAATGAAGGAAGTCACCTTCCCCCCATTTTGAACTCTCTTTTGTCTATCTTCTCTGGAAATATGCAAAAAGATGGTACACTCCATCATTCTCTTGGGGGCTGACATTTTCTTAGGCCAACTATTGTTCCCCTAGGAAAATTTTTCTTCTCAACTTTTTCTTTCTCCTGATCATGTCAGTGATCAAAAAAACTTTTAATTTGTTTTCTGCCATGGTGTTGTGCGTTCACAGTGGTGAGAGGCAATGGATCAGTCTGAGATAGGCCCAGGGACAAAGTAGCATTTCTCAAGAACTTGCTTTAGAAGAGAGAATATGATTTAAATAGGATGAGAAGCAAGAGTGTCCATTTTGCTTCTGTTTGATGAAACTATATATTGTCAGAGTATTTGTTTCCTACCCAATTAGTTTCATTTCTATTATTTACATAATTCTCAATTAAAATTCCAAATTGAGGCTGGGTGCGGTGGCTCATGCCTGTAATCCCAGCCCTTTGATAGGCCAAGGCAGGTGGGTCACCTGCGATCAAGAGTTCAAGACCAGCCTGGCCAACATGGTGAAACCCTGTCTCTACTAAAAATACAAAAAATTAGCCAGGCGTGGTGGTGAGTAGCTGTAATCCCAGCTACTCAGGAGGCTGAGGCAGGAGGATCACTTGAACCCAGGAGGTGGAAACTGCAGTGAGCTGAGATCAGGCCACTGCACTCCAGCCTGGGCAACAAGAGCAAAACTCCGTCTCAAAAAAAAAGCCAATTTGAGGAGGGGGAGATTTGTTTTATATACCTTGACAAGATTATTCTAACGTGCATATGATAAATAAATAGATGAATCTAGCTAAGGAAGACACAGGCTTTACATCTTTAGTTTTAAAACTGATACTCACATACAAAATAAAAATGGAAAGCCAGCTCAGTGGAAATAATTTCACACTGAGACAGATTCCATTGTTGTTGTGGTAAAGGACAAAAGATGTATGGTAAAGGTAAAATGATAAATGTAAGGGACAGAGAGGGTAAAGGATAAAGATGAAGCACTACCTCCTACAGGAAGCCCTCCTCAGTTATCTCAGTTCTAAATTAAATGTTTCTCTTTGGTAACCATATATTACTTGTGAATGCTTGTTTCTCTGTCTGTATTAAAGCATGCCATACATACAATTGGGTGCAAAACATAAGGATGGATCTCAATGAATTCTCACATAGTAAACAAATCTATGTAGCCAGCACCTAGGTCAAGAAACGAAACATTACCCAGAATCCCAGAAGCCTCCTCATTTCACTCCCAGGGAAAAATCCTCACCCCCAGTATTAAGGGGTTTTTGTTGTTATTGTTGCTGCTGTTGTTTGGTTTTTTGTTTTGGTGATTTTTTGAGACAGAGTTTCATTCTTGTTGCCCAGGCTGCAGTGCAACAGTGCAATCTCAGCTCACTGCAACCTCCATCTCCCAGGTTCAAGTGATTCTCCTGCCTCAGCCTCCCGAGTAGCTAGGATTACAGGTACCCACCACCACGTAGGGCTAATTTTTTGTATTTTTAGTAGAGATGGGGTTTCATCGTGTTGACTAGGCTGGTCTCAAACTTCTGACCTCAGATGATCCTCACACCTGAGCCTTTTTGATGGTCACTATTATCCTAGCTGCCAACACAGAGCTTAGTTTCGCATACTCTTGAGCTTTCTACAAATACACTCAAATAGTTCATATTCTTTTATGTCTGGCTTCTTTCAGCTCCTATGATTCATCTGTGATGTGAGAGCTCATTTTTTCTCATTGCTGTACAGCATTCCATTATGTGAATATAATACCATGCTATATTTTTCAAACTGTGGTAGACGGATATATTCATCTCGTTTCCATTTGGGGACTATGTGTTACTATGACTGTTCTTGTGCTTCTTTTTTGGATGGATACAAATGCCCATTTCTTTGGTATAAGCCAGGCAGTAGAAGTCATCAGGTCATTAGGTATGTGTTCATTTGGCTTTAGTAGGCAATACCAAATAGCTTCTCAAAGCATCTGTACCAATTTACATGCCTACCAGAGTTCCCTTTTGCTATGGACAAGGTTTACATCACCTCAGAATTCACAGGTTGAAACATAATTCCCAATGTGATGGTACCGGAAGGTGGAGCCTTTTGGAGGTGATAGGTCACCTTCCAAATAGGATTGAAGACCCCAGAGAGCTCCCCTCACCCATTCCATGAGAACCTAGTGAGAAGATGGCCATCTACAATCAGGGAGCTGGACCTCACCAGACAGCAAATCTGCTGGCAGCTTGCCCTTGGACTTCCAACCTCCAGAACAGCGAGAAATACACTCTGTTGTTTCTAAGCCACCCAATCTCTGATACTTTGTTATAGTCCCACAAACAGACTAAGAGACTTTCACTTCACATCCTCAATGATACTGGTATTGTCTGTTTCATTTTAGTCATTCTGGTCAGTGTTCTGGGAACACAACTAAAATTACACTGTTATCCTTAATCTGTTTACTTGGATATGTCCATCACAAGTTTGCAGGCATCCATTCTACAACCTAAGAAACTAAGGCCCAGAGAGGCTGGGCGAATGCCCAAGATCACAGGTCTGTAAGTATCCTTTACAACACAGAAGTCTCTGACGGGTGATGTTCTTATAGCCTGGGACAAGCTGCCTTCTTTTAAAAGAGTTGGAAACTTGCTTCCAGATAATTAATGCAACTTACTCATACAGCCAGAGAGTTACTCAGGCACACACATGTGTGAGCACACACACACAGACATATACATTCGACATTTCTAACTGGAAGGTTTAATTTGGAAGCACACTGCTGTTAGCTAAATGATCCTGCAACCAACAGCCACACATCTCTCCCTTATCTCCCGTTGGTTAAATGTTTGGAAATGAGTTTCAGATGGGGTTGGCACAAATGACAGCTCTTCATTTTACCTTGTTTCTGTGGATGCCATTTGTGTGAATGCTTTATGGTTCTGTTAATTACCTACATCAAGAGGTTATTCTCGCTAGCCTACAAAATAAGCTAAAAATAAAATATAAAGAGGCTATTTTATTGTTTCTAGAGAAGTAAAGTCATAAATGTAAATATTCTGAGGCAGCAAATTTCTTCAGCAAACTAAAATTAGGAGTTCTTGATTCTGTATGAATCGATGCATAGATTTAAAATGTTGTGTTATTTCAGTTACTATTAATGTCTCCAAATATTTTTCAGGCACAGGTCTGTGTATGAAAAACTGAGGCAGATGCTATGCTTTAAAAGCAGACTGGAAGTTCAAAAAATGTGTGCTCTGGCATTTAGACAATGCTTTTTACTTCTCTGGGCCTTAGTTTGCTCATCTCCAAAATGGGAAGTCATAACACTATCTATCTATTAGTATTGCTATGGGGTAACAAAGAATATTGCATCAAAAGATCTGACAGTAATAAATTCACAAGGATTGCTCACTGATGATTAAGAGCTGAGGAATTCTGTCCCGATGAGGAACTGCATTAACAGCTTGTAGCATATGGCTAAGAGTTTAAGTCCCGGGCAGTATCACCTAGGTGTATGTTCTAGCATAAAGTGTTCATAACGTATGGCTAAGTGTTTAAGTCCTGGAGCAGTACTGCCCAAGTATATGTTCTGACTTTACCACTTACTAGCTGTGCAGCTTTGAGTAAGACACTTGAACCCTCTGTGTCTCAGCTTCTGTGTCTCTAAAATGGGTAGCAACAGCAACCTTTTCATGGTGTTGTGAAGATGAACGAGACAATCCAAGAGACCTGCTTAGAGCAGACCCTAACACATGGTTGCTGAGAGTAAAATAAATGTTAGGGGCAAACAGGTGTGGCTTTGCCCCTGGGATGATCACTGGTGCCTGCTGATGACCTGACAGTGTGGAAATAGGCTGATTTTCTTTGTTGCAGTTCACCTGTCCTGACCTGGCCAGCCTAACTTCCTGTCTAATTTTTCTTCCACTGCAGTCATCCAAATGGAAGATAAATGCCTTAATTATGAATAAAAATGGAATGTTTCTTTCCTAGGTGTCAACAAAAATGATAAATTTTCCTGAGGAAACAAAATATCCTTTAGCCCTCCTGGCAGATCCCCGCTTCAGAGTCTTGCTGTGCTCAGCGTGAGGGTTTGGCACTGGCTAAGAACCTCGACACACTTGTGCCTCCACAGCTGTCAGTGCAGTGAGGGGCCTCAGCAACAAGAGCCATTGTCAACATTCCAACACCAACCAGCATCTCACCTCAGAGTCCTTTTGCTGCCAGCAGGGATGGACTCTCAGGGCAGGGCCACCAAGACGTTGCTTTGATGACAACACATCACCACCACCACTGCCTCGCTGTGGGCGGGAAAACTCGATTCCAGGATAGCGGGGAGAAGCCCAGATTTGGGTACCAGTAGGACCTGGGTTCAAATCCCAGCTCCATCATTTAGAGTAGCATAACTCAGGGCTGGTTATTTACTCCCTCAAGATTTACCTCAATATCTCACGTGGAGGGGTGAGAATACTTACCTCGATGACTATAGTTAGCAATAATAAACAGTTTCAAGTACCTAGAAGATATTGAATGCTCCCTAAACAAAGGAATGATCAGTGTTTGAGATGATAGATCTGCTAATTATCCTGATCTCCTTATACTTTACATGTATCAAAACCTCACTATGTTCCCCCATGAATATGTACAGTTATTATTTGTCAATTTTAAAAATGCAAATAAATAAATATTTTTTAAAGTATACTTCAGAGGTCGTTGTGAAAGAATAAATGAGATCAAGCAGGTCAACTACTTCTTCCAGTAGCAGGCACATGGGAGCTGTGATTATAATTTTCCAAACCTCAGCACTAACATAGCTGGACCATTCCACATACCAATTGTCCAAGAGCAGTGAAAGAAATGGGAGGCTCCTGGGAAGAGCTGGGACTGCATCTGTCCTCCTGTTTGGCAGAGCAAAGAAGAAATTGGGCTTTTTAGTCTCAAAAGACCCCACATTATCAGATCCTCATCAGTTTAGGCTGGAGGCCATGGACAGAGGCAATAGAGCCTGCCTTCACACAGCTCAATCACCTTTCATCTTTGCTTACAAACTAGCCAGATCCCTTGTCATAGAAATGTGCTAAAAATGTCAAGAAGCAGCCATCACACATCATTGTTCTGATCTTTTTCAACCACTTCCCCTAGAGGTACAGGCTCAGAAGACACACGGTCTCACTTCCAAGGCTGTTGCAGGCAACAGTTTACAATTGTCTCACCACATCAGAAGAAAGGTCACCAGCCTCCCAGCCTGCAATCTCGTCACCCCCACTGCCCAACACGCAATACCTGTCCGGAAAGCCACAAACACACATCTGGAGGGCTGTGATGGGGGAATGTTACAACAGTGTTTCATTTCTGCTTCCAAGTCCCCATGAGGAAGGATTCAGGTTTGCACTGTTCTCAGATATTAGAAACTGAAATGGGGTAAAGACTCTGGAGTCAGATAGCCGGGTTTCATCCAGACTCCACCGTTGACTACCACATGACCTTAACATGTATTATGTAAGTGCTCTGAGCCTCAGTTTCTTTATCTGTAAAATGGAAAAGGTAATCAAAAAAGTACCCTTCTGATGAGGTTGTTGTGAGTTTTGAATGAGTTGATCTGTGTAAAGTGCTTGGTGCCGGAAATGTGATAAGCTCGTTGTGAATGTTAGATCTTGTTATTACTAAACACTCATTATGTGATAGGCATTGTGGTACTTGTTGGAAAGATCATGATTCACGGACTATCCATTTTTCCGTGTCCTCATGGAGTGTACAGTATAGAAGCACAAATATTAAACACATAATTACACAGATAATTATTCATACAGCAAGAATGGTTAATGCTATGAAGAAGATGTTCCAGATCATTTACATCCTTGGTAAACTAGGGCCTCTCGGTGGAAGGGAGTATTGATGAGGTGATCTGATGATACAGAACCAGCATTTGGAACATTCTCCATGGAAATAAATTTAGAAAATTCAACTTTTTACTCATTCTATTTTACATAATACTTTAAAGTCATTTGTATTGCATTTTCACATCTGTACAGAGGCAGGATGATGTTATGACTAAGAAAATCCTCACCTATCAGACTGCCTGGGTTCAAACTCAAGCTCTACCACTGACCAGCTCTGTGACCTTAGTCAGTTTCTATACTTCTCTGCTTCAGTTTCCTCATCTGTAAAATAGAAATAATAACTCCACCATGTAACTGGGAAGGTTAAATTAACTGACACCCATAAATCACTTAGAATAGTGCTTAACACATAGCAGGTGCTCAATCAATAGTAGCTCTCATTATTTTCTTTTTTGAACTTCGCAACACAGAGAAAGGTAAGGAATTAGGTTGGTGCAAATGTAGTTGCGGTTGTTGCCATTGAAAGTAATGGAGACCCAAATCCATTACTATTTAGCTCCTCGTGTACTATTACTAATAGCTCCTCATGTACTATTCTTTCCGTACCACCAATGGCCTCTTGACTGACAAAGTGATGTTATCTTTGAAAAAGTCAATACATAAAGAGTGTAGGCTAAAGTGTTTCATGAGGAGAGATGGTGTCATGACATATAACTGGAACTGACTACAGCAGCAAAAGAAAGATAAAGCAAGACAAAGGTTTTGTTTTTAAAGATAAATGAGTAGCAAACACACTGGCTTAGAATGGGAGAAGTTAAGAATATTTTCCTGCATAATTAAATCTCCAAAGATTTGGTTAGAGCATCATAGTTTACATCAGGTTCAAACAAAAGATCACATTAGCAACCGCACGAGCTTATATACAGTTCCTTATCCACACGGCAATGTTAATAAGTCAGTTTTAGAGAGTCTAATCAAATGTTCCTGTAAGATAAAAGCAGCAGACATTTAGAGGGCAAAACTTTGAATGCAGTACACACACACACAACTGCATTTTTTCTGTCACCAGTACTTACGGAGGAATTATAATTTTTTGTCTATTTTTTCAATTTTGGTGAAATATCCATAACATCAAACTTAACCATCTGAACCTCTTTAAGTGCCCAGTCCAGCAGCACTGAGGACATCCTCTCATTGTGCATCCATCCCCACCATCCATTTCTACAACTCTTTTCTTCATGCAAAACTGAAACTTTGTCCCCATTAAACAATAGCTCCGGACTCCGTGTTTGGATCCCCTTCCATGAACACTCCCTTCATGGAAGCCGTTTTTCTCTCTCCTGGATTTTCCCTCCAGAGTCCCCTTCCACACTCTCTCATGGAAGCCTGTCTTCCCCTCCTACACTCCATCTCTCTCTATTCCCTTCCACTCAGTGTGGAAGCTGCTTTCCTCTCCTGAATTCCATCTTTCTGGATTCTCTCACTCAGTGTGAGAATAAGCTGTTTCTTTCTCTCTCCTTCTCCTGTTTCTCTCTCTAAATAAAATAAAATAAACAAATAAAATAAAAAATAAAAATAAAAACAATAGCTCCTCAATTCCTCCCTTAGAATTGCAATTCTTAAATCAAGTAAATTTTTGAATCAAGATCGTTTTCTTTCAACTACTTAGGTTTTGTTTGTTAAAACAACATTTACTGCGATTTGAAAGCTTTTTGAGAATTCCAGTATGATGCAGTTTATCCTAATCAGAAAGGCATCCTCATTCACTTCAAAGCGTTTGGAGACTGATCCCTGTCTAAGGCTATGCCACCATTTTTATGGCTACAACCAACCATCATTTCTATTTTAGAAAGTTGAACAACAGAAGAGAATTGTCTGTAAATCCAGACCAGATGACAAGAACAGAAGTTTCTAGAATCTATTACAGGAACGGCTTATCGCCTGATGTCAGTCCCATTTCCATTCAAACAGGATTAAAGAAGGGGAGGTTTCCTGAATACACAAAACCCATCGACTATCTGGTCGGGCTGGGAGAAGGTACTGGTCACCCCAACCCACACCCCATAATTATGCTTTCAAACGTGTCTGCCACACGAGGCAGAATATTCTAGCTGCTATCAGAGCTATCAGACAGACTTCATAACATCCAGTTCAACAGATAACAAGCCACAAAGAGACGCTATTCTTTGCAAATGACAAAGAATTTTTCATCTCGGGCTTTTAATGTGTAAGGGCATATATTTTGAAGGGAAAGCTTTCATTACTGCTAATCAAAGAAAGGAGGCTTTTTTAAAAAGCAAAAATTATCAGGAGTTTCTTCAGGACAAACGATGTGACCCAGAGCTTTGTTCCCGGAGAAGATGTGTCTTTGAGGACAATAGAAACTGCAACAGGGTTGTCTGATGGTCCTGCTCCCCATAGGCACAAGGCAGCCCCTTACAAATGGCCTCCCACCCTGCTGCAGAGGTAGTGATGAAAATAGTCAATCACCTCACATTTATTTGGCATTGTGTGGTTCCCCCGAGTACTATTTCTCTGCCCTGAGCTTTGTAGGCACTGCTGTTCTGCTTGCCAATGACATTAACAGGAGTATGATGTCTCATCTATGGGCAGTGACCATTTTTAGCAAACACAGTTGGTGTGGAAAGCTCCAAATTCACTAAATGATACACATTCGAAGGGTTCCTTTAGAGCAAACTGTATTTGCACCATTTTTGGCTTTAAAAGGAACTGAGGTCCTATGCATCTATAGTGTGTGGGGGGTGGGGGTGGTGTTTCATCCTATGTGCCCTGTTTATTGATTACGCATTGAGCACTTTGACTCCTTTCCCTTTTCTTAAGGAAATTGGGTCAGGGCTCACTGTAGCCTGACCAGCCTGCCTCTCTGCAGAAGCCTACCTCCTTAAGCTCTGGCCACAATAATTTTTCCCATCTGCTGGCCTCAAAGATTCGATGAAAATAAAAACATCAGAAGCATCTGGGTTCAGGCAACACTCACTTGTGAAATATTCACTTTAATGACACCGTAATGCTGTGCCCCTTGGTGTGCCATTTACTATGAGACCTAATCAAAGGCAAAAGGAAAGAAAGACGCCTGGCTCAGAGGCAGGGACTGCTTTGTCAGAGTGTGTTCCTGTAGACGGGGAGGGGTCCCAGGAGCAGGGTGCTATGCACAAAGCCTGAGCTGCCCAGATTGTTGGTGGTTGTTTTTCCGTGAGTCCAGAGGTTTTCTGTTTGTGTATGTGTGCGTGCTTTGTATAGTCTAACATATATACAACCCAGGATTCAGAGAGAAAAGGAGAGGATGGAAAGAGACTGAGAGAGCGGGGGAGAGAGAATGTGTCTTAGAGCTTTCTACGGCTCTCTCTGCAGAGGCCCTGGGGTTACACCCATACGCTTGTGGTACGTGCATGTGCACATGTGTATAAGATGGAGTATGGGTGTTCGTGTGAATGGTCTGTACATGTGTAGTTTGTGTGTGGTATGTGGGTATGCATGGTGTCTAGGTGTGTTGGGGGTGTGTGTGATGCAGCAGTGCATGTATGATGCATGTGTGTGTGTGTGTGTAGTGTATGAGTATAAATGGTGTGTTTGTGTACATGATGGGGGTATGCATGGTTTGTATGTGTGCATGCATACCTACATACATGCATGGTTACATGCATGCATACATACATACATGTATGGTTTATAGGGATACATGCATATGGTAGAGTGTGTGTGTGTGTGGCTGTGTGTGGCTGTGTATACTGTATAAGTATATAGGGTGTGTGTTCGTGCATGTGGTGGGGTGTGCATGGTTTGTATATGTGGTAGGTGTGCATGTATGTGGTAGTGTGTGCATGTGGGTGTATGCATGAACCCCATGTTCATGCATATGTCACTCATATGTCCATATATTCCTATGATCTACAGAGATCTTCATAGGCCCTTGGATTCAAGTGTGTCCTGTAAGTGTCTTATATATTTGTGGTACATGTGTCCATCTGAGCTGCCTGTGGCTAGACACTGCCTATACACTGCATTCGGGCCAATCACAGCTATTTAAGAGAAGAGAGAAAACACTTAACCTAAGTGCCAAACACATAGTGGTCATTCCATTTGGTAAATGTATTTGAAAAAGAAAGGGTGGGGGAAGAAAAGAAAATTCCAAAGAATCTCAAAATTAGGATTTCTCCTCAACAAGATTGATAGAATTTAAGGGACAATGCTCTTCATACCTCCTCCCTTATGGGCTCTGAACCCACTGAGGAGATAGACTTAGATCTACAGAGCTAAAATGATCACCTATATTTCCAAAAAGGCTGCCTTAACCCATGACCAGAACTGACTTGCCAACCAGGAGACCAGGCCTCCCCCAGCTCCAAAGAGCAGAGCAGCCCTGCTGAGTCTAAGAGACAGAGGGGCAGGGAGGGGACAAGCACTGAGGACAGGTTACAAGGAGACCCAGAGGGGCTGAACTCCACACCCCACAACCTTCTTCCCAGCCAGGGTAGAGACAGGAAAAAAGGACAGGGGCTTTCTTCCAAGGCTTCCATTCTTCCATAAGGTGGAAATTCCTACTTCATGGATCAAGGCAGGCAAAGCAAAATGAAACAAAAGAGAAAGAAAATGATTTGCTTTTTGACTCCAAAGATTGCTTTCTCGGCCAGGCACAGTGGCTCGCGCCTATAATCCCAGCACTTTAGGAGGCCGAGGCAGGTGGATCACCTGAGGTCAGGAGTTTGAGACCAGCCTGACCAACACGGAGAAACCCATCTCTACTAAAAATACAAAATTAGCTGAGCATGGTGGCGCATCCCTGTAGTCCAGCTACTCAGAAGGCTGAGGCAGGAGAATCGCTTGAACCTCGCAGGCAGAGCTTGCAGTGAGCAGATATCACACCATTGCACTCCAGCCTGGGAAACAAGAGCAAAACTCTGTCTCAAAAAAAAAAACAAAACAAGCAAACAAACGAAGATTGCTTTCTCAACCCACCAGGTTGAAGCATCCAGGCTGTGGCCAACCAAGACTGAGAGCAGGGCGTGGAGCCCCCACGGTGGAGTAGCTGGTGCTTAACCCGGACACCCTCATGAGGCCACTCCTTCAATACCAGTCACCGATCCTCTGTTTCCTACCAGGATTGCTGGTGAGCAATTTAGCTTTTGCCCTCCAAAAGAACAAACCCTGTTCCTTAAATGCCCCTGTGGGTAGCCTAGCCCACAAATTTCATTTCCAGCTGTATTCTCATCTTTAATCATGTCCAGCAATGTGAAGGTAAGTTCGTTTCCTTCTCTTTGCATTTCTGCATGTTTCTGTGTCCTTCTTATAGAGTAAAACTCCTGACCCTTCCTGCCCCTTGCTTACTTCCCAAACGTGGAGAATCCAGATATCTGCTTGGATGAGTGGGAGGAAACCCCATTTATTTCCCAGATGTGTTATATCACATGTCTCTTTCACGTGCAACCTCTTCGTCCACACCATCAGGGGACCCCACAGCTGGCCAGATCAGTCACTGACCCAGACTCACCCCATGGTGGGTTGTCCCAACATCTCTACTTAAGGAAAAATGCTAGAAAACCTGTGTGGCAATGGTCCAAAGCTATGTTCTCCAGTCCACTGCTAGCAGCAAAAAAGCCCATATTTTGCCTTCATCTAAGTTCTACATTTTTTTCTCAATTGATTTTTAACTCAGAGGAGAACCAGAAGTATGATATTAATTAGTCCCTTCAACCTTGATAAAAGATGCCAATTTCATAGGCTAGGGAAAGAGAGAGGGAAGTCTGCATTTCCATCAGAGTTGGTGTGATGTTGATGTCATGCTTCCCAGTGTCTTTCAGTCTTGTGAAGCCCACTGGCTCTTCATAACACCTTTCTTTGTGCTCATTCCCCTTCATTTCCATCAGCATTTCCAGGCTTTCATTGCCTCTCAACAGACTTTCGCCACCACTACTGTATTAGTTGATTCTCACATTGCTATAAAGAAATACCTGAGACTACATAATTTATAAGAAAAGAGGTTTCATAGGCTCACAGTTCCACAGAACTGGCAGCATCTACTTCGGGGGACGCCTCAGGAAGTTTCCAATTATAACAGAAGGCAAAGAAAGAGCCAGTAATTTACATGTCCAGAGGAGGAGGAAGAGAGAGGGTGGGAAGAGGTGCCACACACTTACAACCAGATCTCGTGAAAACTCATTGTCATGAGAACAGCGCGGAGGGGATGGTACTAAACCATTCATGAGGACTCTGTCTCCATGGTCCCATCACCTCCCAGCAAGCTCCACTTCCAAATATAAGGGATGATGCAAATCATATCAACCTCCAACTGGGGTCCCAGGATCTAGTCTTGAGCTCCCCCCTCCAAACTAGCATACACATAATTGTCATATTTAATCTCCCTATAACCAGGGGATTCTCTTCAAGAGAATCCCCTGGTTAGACATATGCAAAGACACCTGTCAACCTAGAAGACTGAGCCCAAAATCCTATCCTACTTATCACCACCAGGTCTTTTCCAAATGCACCTTTTTTTCTGCAAATCCTCTTCTCCCAACAAACCCAGACATACTCGTGTGAGTTCCTATCTCTATACTTTTAAACTAATATCACATCTTTAAAAAGTTTAGCTGATTAGAATTCCACCTTATGCAATCTTCCTACCACTCCAGTCATCCCTCCATTCCACTGTTTGGCCCATGAGACAAACATACAGTGTCTCCTTGTGAGAAATGTTTATTCTGCTGCTGACTGTTCTCCTCTAACTGAACATGAGCACCTCATCCTCGCTCTTCAATACTTGACATGGCTTGAGATCAGCATAGCTAGGGACATCTGAATGTAGATGTGATCACTCCTCCAGCCTCAAGCTCACTTTGGCTTGTCCTCAGCAAACTGAGAGCTCAGTGATGCTGAGGTACAGTCCACAGAGGTGAAGCCCCACCTTCCTTGCTCTTCCACCAGCCTTCAGTTGCCTCCTGTATCTGGTAGTACAAACATCTTGCCCTGCAGATTTGACTCCAGTGACTAAAGCGATGCTATTTTTGTTCAGCATCATCCCAAACACAGATCAGCTCTAGAAATGTGAAGGCTAGAAGGGGCTACGTAATCCAAAAAAGTAGCAATCCTGTACTAACTCTGCAGGGAAGAGTGACCGTGCTGAACTTGAAGACAGAAGCCACATGCACATCACAGAATTGGTACGAGCTTATACTTTCTTGTTGACTTCAAGGAATTTTAAGAGTAAAATCTGACTTCCCATATATTGATATTAATGTGCTCCCCTTTTGGATGCAATTCTTACATTACATATGACACTGCTGTGCCTGCTTCAAGTCTCCAACCCTGTCTCCTTCTGTTTCAATCCCCAGCTGCAGCCCCACCTGCTTCTTAGTCCTCACCCTGACCACTGAGCCCTCAGTGATCTCTCCCTCCTCTGAACTCATTTAATACCAGTAGCATTTCCCTGGCATGTAACTTATGCAACCTTGTGCCACTATCCGTCTGGTTATGGGGGGGGGGTGTATGTGTATGTTATCAATCTCTCTGAAAGGGGTTATAGACCCCTGAAAGACAAAGACCTTCTCTCTTAGTCTTTGCACTTCCACCCTCCAGCCACAGTAAGTTCTGGGTAAACATGTGTGATGATAACGAATAAATTTTAAAAATCCAGTTCTTTGGAAAGACCCCAAAGTCAAGGTGCCAAGAAAAATGTTTACATATTCTGTCTACCTAGGAAATGCCTGCTCATGCTTCATGATCCAGACCAAACGCCAGCTCCTCTTCAGTGTCGCTGAAACAAACACAGACTTTGGAATCAGCTAGACAGGGATTCAAGTTTTCTGCACACCAACTGGATAAGTGAATTTGAATGGAAGTTGTTACTAAGGATTGGTTTCTAGTTCTGTTATGTAAAAATAGAGAATCCGCCTTACAGGGCCAGAAAAAAAAATAAAATAATTTATAGACAGTACCTAGAACAAGGTAGGCATGAAATCGATGGCAACTAGGAATATTCATTATCTTCCTCCTGTGCTCCCATGCACTTTACCCATGTTGCACCCCCACCTTACACACTGCACTATGAATATCTGGATCTGCATCTAGCTCCTCCACTCTTCTGGGAACGTTCCAAGGCCAGGAATTATCCCACCTCTGTGGGTGCTTATTTCATGACAGGCTCTGTGTTAGGCTCTCTGCATACACCATCTCATTGAATATTCACAACAAACAATGATTCCCACTTTATACCTGAGAAAATTGAGCCTTGGAGAATTTAAGGAATTTGACCCTGTTCACGCAAGTGCAAGAAACGGATCTGACCTCTGCACCAACGTCACCCAAAATCCAAGCCCATATCATCTTACTGTGCTGGGAGCAAGGATGCCTTAGCTATGCCATGTCGGCCTTCCAATACTACCACGTGAGTGCATAAATAAATCTGAACAAAGTGATTATTTACTGAATAACAGGATTCTGAGTTCATGTCAATGAATATCTTTGTTTCACTTTGAGATGATCCAACATCTGGAACAGTGCCTGAAACATGACCACTATGGCATACGTCACTTTAAAAAAAAAAATGGTTCTACATTTACCAGCCTCCTGTTTCATAAAAGCCACAAATTTAGTTCATGAAGAAAAACCACAGTTTAGATCCCAAGGAGATTCTCCCACAAATCCTGAGGGAGGATGTTCAGAGCAGCATTATTTGTGGAGGCAGGAAATTGGAGTCTCATCCCTGGGAGAGTGGAGAGGGAAAATGTGATGGATGTTCACCCTGGGGTACAGCAATCAGCTCAACAGATCACAAGTGGACGTAGTGACATGGGTGCTTCTTAAAGGCAAAGTGCTGAATGGAAAAGTAAGAAACAAGGCAAGATTTATAACAATGTTATTTATCCAATATCATTTATAAGAGTTAAAAATACATACACGTAAAGCACAGGATACATTCCAGCAGTGTGGTTGATGATTAAGAGCTTGAACTTCAGGGCTCAAGTGCCTAAGTTTAAATTCCAGCTTCGTTGCTTACTAGCTATGTGACCTTAGGCAAGTTACTTAACCTTCCTATGCCTCAGTTCCTTCATCAATTAAATAGGGATAATAAAGGTAAGTAATTCATAAAGTTGTCATGAGAATTAAAATGATTACACATAAAGAACTTAGAGCCTGGGACAAAGTAGGTTCTATATAAGTGTTTATTATTATTATATTTTGTACACACACAATAAAAGATGCATATTAAAAACATTAGATGACTGTTCACAGGGAATGGGGAAGTGACAAAAAAGAATAAACAGACAAATAAAAGAAACTGTGCACGTAACAGTGATGCTAATTTACCATTAACTCAGAAGTATGATTAATTTAATCCTCTTCAGTTAACATTTTTAAAAATTTACTAGCATTTACTAGTCAAGCTGTTATCACTTACCTCACTGAGAGTGATTTGCAAGTGGCATTTGTAGTAAGTTAGCTGTTTAGAGTTCAAAAAACTCACCCTTACTTAGAAACAACATTATACTTAAGATGTGGCCACAGCCAGGCCCACTTTGCCCCAACGCCCATTCTCAGCCAACCCTGACCCTGGGTGAAAAATTAACAAGCATTTATTAAGTGTCTACTACACGCAAGACACTGAATTGTCTATAATTAAGAAAAATAAAGCCATTGATGTGCACTTTTTAAAATATAAAATGTTAAATTGAAGGACAAGTTGAGTGGTACCTACTATATCTGTTGAAATCTGTTCAAAAGTACTTCCAGCTGCAATACAGGGGAACCCTTTGCAGAGAAAGTGGGAAACAGAGCTAGCCCCAGCAATTGCTTGAGCGACTCCTAATGGGTCTCCTTATTAATGGATGACCAAGAGATACACAGGAAAGGAAGACTGGTGACAAAATAATTCCAACTGACCTTAGCCTCCAAGTTAACTAACAACTCGTGAAACCTAATTAATACAACTAAAATCAGCCTGTTCCCTAGAGGGTGAGCCAGCAGCATTTGCACTATGGACAGCAGGTAAACATGAAGTTATTATTTCAGAAATTGTAGTGAAAATAGTTTTTAGAACCAGTTACTTTTTGATGTTATCAAATCATTAAAAATTACCAAATTATCAGCAATAAGGTGTAAATGCTGAGTGATATGATTATGCCATGAGTACAGTCCTGATTTTTTTAAACACATTAGTACAAATATCAAATCCATAGGTATGATTTTTGCTCTACCAAACATCATTCCAAAATCCATTCCAAAGAGAAGTCCCATTATTCTACCATCCTCTTATGATTCTTGGCAATTTCAGATTGCAATGGCCAAATTGTTACAAAAGTTTAGAATACAGAAACCTATGTATGCTGACACTTTCTATGTCTCTTTCATAGGTAAATAATGTGAAATCAAAACTTTGACTTGGCCAGCCTTCATATTGGAACCCAACAGAATAGAAATGGTTGTTTTCCTTCCTTATTTTGATTGGATGGCAATTTAAAAAATAAGTGATTAAAAGAAACCCACATTCCTATTGAGCCTTGACTTTGTGTCTTAAAAGGTTGAAGTCCTTTTAAAGCCACATCTTTCCATGACTGTATCAATGATGAAATAATGATTAGGATCAGGTTTCGGTGCAAGTGACTAAAGCCCTCTTGGCTTTGGAAAGACAGATGTATGTTCTCCCTCCAATAAGCACTGGATATCCAGTGCCGGCAGCTGCATATCGTGCTTCTCCATCCTTAAACAAGGCCTTCACCTTGGGGTCCAGATGCCTGCTCCACGCAGTTCCAGGCATCACATCCACATTCCAGGCAGTAGAGAAAGAAAGGGGAGGAAGAGAGTACACGATCTTTCTTCAAAGAAACATCTGATAGATTGCGCACACTATTTCCTCTTATAGCCCATTGTTTATGGTTACATATAGCTTCAGAAAACAAAACTGGGAAATGTAGTTGTTATTCCAAGCAGCCATGGCCCATCTAAAATGAAGGATTCTATTACAACAGAAGAAAAGGAGAATGACTTTGGAGGAAAATTAGCAGACTCAGCCACACTGTTTCTGAATAAAATAATGATGATTTTTTTATATATTCATTTCCCACCTTATATATGCTCTAGTATATTGCACAATTCCCAGTGTTACTATTTCTATCACCAAAAGAATGAAAACCAAAATTAATATTAGACTATTTCTAGTACATATTCAAGAAATATTAGGCATTGCATTGGTACATTTACATTTGTTACTCCATTCAATTCTCACACAGCATTAGCCTCATTTGGGGAAATTGAGATTCACAGCATTGATATGTGAAATGGGAGCATTCAAGCTTGGAGCCCCTCCCAGTTTTCTCTCCTATAAAATGTACTTAACTAAATTCTCTTCCTTAGACTCCATCAACTTCTTTTTTCAATGCTCCTGATAATCAAGATCTTTCTTCTGAAGCACCAGTAAACAAACCAGGATTCTGCCATGCATCTGTGGATGGATGAATTGCCAGTGTTCTCCATGTGGAATGGGCATGCTCAAATGTTCCCATTCCTATTTTAAATGACAAACTCATGTTCTTCATGCCCCCATCATTAGCAAGAGCTTTCATTTTACCACGTGCATTCAGAAGAACTTCATAACGTTATTGCTTGTGCTCATGCCATATAGCATTGGAGTGGATTCATTTGGCTTCCATCCTAGAATAACACCCAAGTTTCAGGATGTGATTTAGCAATCCTTCCTTCCTCTCAGTCCTAAGTACGTGTCATCTGCATCACTGGAATTTCAAGGTAATTGAATTCATAATTATAGCAGAAGATATTGAGAGTGTAATATGTGCCAATGATGTGGAAATGATCTATGAGGTAGAGCGGAGTGCAGTAATTATTATTGTCCCCATTTTAGAGATGAAAACACAGGATCTTAGAAAAGCTAACTTGCCCTAGTTCTCATAATTAATATGTAAGAGAGCTGTGACTTGAACTTCTTTTTGACCAAATAGCTCATACTGTCAACCTGCCTACTATGAATTAGGTACCATCTAGATTGTTGGCAACACAGCCAGTATGCAAGACTCAGTCCCTGTTCTCAAGGGATCACAGTTCAGTGGGATAAATAGAAATATGCCTTCAACTGCACTGCACTACACTGTAACAAGTGCTAGGACCGGATAAGAACCAGTTGCTGTTGGTGTCAACAAGAGAAGTAGCTAACGTCATGCTCAGAGTATAAGACCTTGTGTTATAGCCTGTTATGTGCATGGCCTGTCTCTCTCTACCTAGGAAGCAGTGTCTCATACATCTTTGTTTCCTTATTCTCTAATACAATTCCTGACACACAATAAGTGTCCATGAAGTGGTCCAGGCTACAGAACCAGTGCTTGCACAACCCAGAGTGAAGACTTACTATTCGGACAAATAATACAATTTAGGATTAAATCCACGCTTTCTAGCTGAGATGCAACCTGCACAGATTTACACTAAGTTCATTTTTCAACCCATGGTATTTGAAAACACATGAACTAGTTGGACAGAAAAATCCCAGAGTGAACAGCAGCTGGACTGTTTTTAATACCTGGGACAGGACAGAAGGAACAGGTTTTAGTCACGTTAGCAGCTACAGTACGGAAGTTTTCTGAGCAGTGTGGAAGATCTGCAGTGCTCAGGACTAAAGTTGCTTTCTTTCTTAAAAATGTCTGTCAGATGTCTAAAAATCCTCTCTCTAGCAGCAGAGGTGAAGGCATTATCTAATGACCAAAGCAGACATTGAATCAAAGTGGACATTTGAGAGAAGCAGTGGACAGGTGACTGTAATAGCAAATTGGAACAGAAGTAGCAAAAGCTATAGAAACACAATTCATCAGTTGATAAAGTCATAGTGATTTAAGTCGGTTCTATGAGCAATTTTGGACAGAAAGACTAAGAATTATCTTCAAATGAAATGTCAACCCAAATCCAAAAAAAAAAATGACTAGTCCAACATGAAACCACGTGAATCAGCATAGTAGGTAGATTGATGTGGGACATGAAAGAGATTCAGCATAACCCAAAGATAATACATGGTGACCACCGTGGCAACAAATGAAAACCAACCAAACAAGAACAAGCAAAGGCTCCTTATTCATTGAGAGCTTATTATGGAGCAAGGGAGCCAGCCACTATCACTTGCATTTGGCAAAGACTCGGAGGCAGGGGAATGGGAAAGCTTCATTGTGGAGAAAAGGGAAGGCTTCAGGTGTGCCCTGATTGGAGGCTTGTTGACCTGGAGAAGCTGGAGGCAGCCTAACTAGAAGTGGAGCATGCTACCTGATGGGTATGGTACATAATTTGGCTCACTCTGGTTATTTCTAAATTGGAAACAAGGGCAAAAATTAGAGATATTGTCAGTTGTTAATCAAGCTTGGCAGTTTGGGGCCAATTGTTACAGGGGTTATTGTTTGGCTTCCTGAACCAGTTTCTGGAGATAGTGGCCTGACTTTCTGCAAGTTGATTTAGAGATAGCAGGCTGACTTCCTGGGCTAGTTACTAAAAATAACAGATTAGTTTCTGAGTCTGATTGCTGCAGATTGTGGGACAGAGTTCTGTTTTTTCATATTCAGTTTCTCACCAGGGAAACACATTTTAGGAAAATCTAGTGTAGGGCTGAAGTCAATGTACCATGAGCAGGACCAGCTTCATCTGCCACTTTCTAGTTGTGTGATTTGTGCCAAGTTGCTAGACTTCTTTCACCCTCAGTTTCCTCATCTGTAAAATTGAGATACTGCATAAGAGTTTGATGAGGATTAAATAAAACAATATACATAAAGTGCTTAGCACAGTGCCTAGCAAATTAATGTCATCTACTATTAATGTAATCTTACTAATATCTTTTTTTACCTGACTTAATCCAGGAACTTAACCAGATTAAAGTGGTAAAATTCCAAGGGATAGCATTTCAGGGAAAATCCACTGGGGAGATTTCATAGGCCATGAAGACTATATTGGGTGTTCTGTGTAATAATAAAAAGACTAATTGGGAAAAGGCTGTATATGCCTTACCCCAAGAGAAGGATACCATTACCTTTAAATATTTAATATCTTATGTTTGATTGATAAGTAATCTGCCTGAGAGCAAATTTATTCCAGAGACAGTTACATGGCAGCATTGTGAAAGAAAGAAGTACAGGAGAGGTTAAAACAGTCTGCAAACTTTTGAGAAGAGACAATAAAAGAATGCATGATAATAAACAAACATCTCATGACAACCTCAGAGATAGGCACTATCATTACACCTGTTTTACACACAAGAAAACTGAAGCAGAGAGGGCTCAGTAACATGATAGTCATAGTCAAGATTCAAGTAGAAAGCTTAGCAGCTAAGTAGGAAGTTGCAGCAAAAAAAGGGGATGGGGAGGAGTCTGGATGGTTCTCTTAAGAATGCACCACAGAGAGACGATGCTTAAGTACAAATGAACTGAGAGAATGGGACAAAAAGTGTATAATCACCAAGTTCCTCATTCAAACTTTCTCCATATTATAAAACACTGGCATCTTTCATTTTAGCACATAGGGAATTATTGTATTTCATTTTCTGCCTGCATTTTGCATGAAGTTTCTCTGGCATGTTATTCACTCCCTAATGGAAGAAGATGCCTGAAAGAAGCAAATTATTCTGTTTTCAACAGGACCAAACTTGTAGTCTTGACCCCCAAGGTTCTAAGGATGTCGTGTAAGTGCCAACAGTAGGGTAGGCTTCGGTTAAAGAGCCTGAGTTTGTAAGAAAAGAAGAGGAGCACCCACTAAAAATGTTTGCTTGATTTAACAAAGCAGTTTGTACCTTCTGAAATGTACAAGTTGCTAATAAATTGCATTTTTTTCGCTGTTTTTATAGAGTACGTTCTTAATGTGGTATTTTGGTTTGTGTTTTATGATAGGTGCTATAGTTTCAGGGTTTGAATATGGGTTTCATTAATCCCATAATTTGTGCCTCCACTGAAAGGAACTGAGTATTCTAACATTGGTGCATAGTGCCCTCTCCTGGATGAAATGAAATTTCCTTTCCTAATATGCAAAACCTGGAGATAACTAAATGGATGCTAAAAGAAGGGATGGCTCCAGAGGTACATGGGTGGGAACTGCCATCTCCCCTGGCATCCAGAAAGAGTTTGCCCATGCCCAAGATGGTCTGCAAGCCCCAGACTCAGTCCTATCCTAATGAAGGATGAGAGACTGCAAGACATCCCTGGTTTACAAAGAAAAAAAAAAAACAGGCAAGGGAGGATATGGTCACTGTCCAGATCCAGAAATCTAACCAGAAATCTAAACACCTGAGAATGAGTTGGACAGGTGAAACTAATCTTAACAGATCAGTTCAGGGACCCAAACAGAACCTTAGTGGTCTGAAGAAAAGAAATGTCATAGCCAAACGCAGTGGCTCACGCCTGTAATCCCAACACTTTGGGAGGCTGAAGCAGGTAGATCACCTGAGGTCAGGAGTTCGAGACCAGCCTGGCCAACTTGGTGAAACCTGTCTCTACTAAAAATACAAAAATTAGCCAGGCATGGTGGAGCACACATGTAATTCCAGCTACTCTAGAGGCTGAGACAGGAGAATTGCTTATAACCTGGGAGGCAAAAGTTGCAGTGAGCCAAGATCGCACCACTGCACCCCAGCCTAGGCAACAGAGTGACACTCTGTCAAAAAAAACTCACATATTTACTATTTAGAATGACCCCTGAAAATCCGATCCTCTTCATCTCCTAGATTTGTTTAGTTCTGATCTCAGCAGTTGTAAAATATATAGGTTGCAGTTAATGGTTGCTTTTTGAGAACGTGCTAATCTAGAAATAGCAGACTTTTCTAAAAAGAATAGGAAAGGCATGTGTCATCAATGGTACTATCCACCAATGCTTCTGGTTCTCCTCCTTCTGGGCACAAACAAGGACTGCACTTTTTGTACCTCTGTGAAGTCAGGTGTGGCCTTGTGGCTTGCTATGGCCAATAAAATGTGACCACGTAGAAGTTAAGCCTTAAAGAAGCCATGCAAGATTTGTCACATTTCCTTCCCCTCACCACTGCCAGGTGGGCAAACTATAGTCCCTGCAGAACAAATTCAGTTCTCTATCAATTTTTATAAATAAAGTTTTATTGAAACACAGCCATGTCCATCTCTTTACACATTGCAGCTGCTTCCATGCTACAATGGCAGAGTTAAGCAGCTGCAACAGAAACCACATGGCTAGCAAAGCTGTGTACTGTACTGTCTGATCCTTTACAGAAAAAGTTTGCCAACCCCTGCTCTTAGTGGTGAGATCCCTGAGAGAAAACATCATGGAGCATAGCCAGGTGGAATGTGATGGACGTGTATAAGAATGAAATAAACCTTTTGTCTTTGGATAGTGAGATTTCAAAGAAGTTTTGCTACTGTAGCATAGCCGAGTCCATCCTGACTCTACACAGGATAAAGAAAAATCTCTGACAAAAACAGGAAAATAGAAAGTATAGAATTGAAAACACCTTGAAAGAGGCTCTCCAAACATTAATGATAGAAACTATGCAAATTGAATGGCACTGACATTATTCTTTTAACCAGGTGGGGGATAAGCATGATCCCCATATACTAATGAAGCTATTTTTAGGTTAAGCCAGACAAAGACACGATATTTTCCCCCAAAATTCTAAATGAATTCATTTCTGTATCCAAAGAAGACCAGCCAGCTTTAATCAGACACTGGCTTGTTTTATGAGAGGAGTGAAGAAGCTCATTACAGCAAATCCCAGGCACACGTTGATAAATTCCTAAACTTGGACTCTCATAAAACTCAGGAACACACTTCCCATTCCACTCTTCTTCTGAATCACTGAGCCAGAGGCAGTGCCTGATTTGTGACCTTCAGCTGTCTGCCATCCCTCATAGATCATTTCCACCTAATAGAGCCTTAAAATTGTCATCATTTTCTTTCCTTCCACATTTGAAAGAAATGTTAAAGATTAATCCACCACTAGGTTAGCTATTTTGCAACCTCCCCAACCTGGTTAAGAAGGAAGTCGTTGTAAATAAATGTAGCTTTCCATTTTAAACGGTAGCAATCACAGCAATTTCAGCAACACAGAGGGGAGGGGAGCGGAGAGGAGCGAAAGTGGATATAATAGGCTATAGGTAACATATTTCACCTCTAGGGAACCAAGGTAAGGCTTTTCCCAGTTCTCTCGGATTGAAAGTTGTAACCACCTAATAGTTAGTCGGGAGCTTGGAGGAAAAGAAGTGTTCCCTGCCTTGTTTCCCATAAGCCTTGACATCACATCTGGCTAACTCTAATCGCTCCTCTGTGTACCAAGGCAGGATGCAAAGGAATGAAGAGACATGGCTTCTTGTTGACTGGAGCCTAGTGGAGAGAGATTAACAGGTACCTATATAAGATCATTGCAGATAAACAGGGGACTCTGATCAGAAAGGCCTCTGTACACCTAAGAATTAATTCAACTGAAACTGGGGTAGGGACAGAGAGGGTGGCAGGAAGATGTGCTCAGTCTCAGGGGTCAGCCTCCAGGCATTCTGTAATGCAGCTCCATCTTCCTGAGGCTATGGATTTGTGCTGCTCAAGACTGAGTCATCCAAATTCAGCTCAGAATGGAAATTCTAACACAGAGCTCTACCTCGGGCTGTGACAAGTGTTCTCTACAGGTCCAAAGACTAAGGAGAAAGAAAGGAAGGGTTTTTTTTTCTTTTGTCATTAGTGACAGCCTTCTCTGCGAGCCTGTCTGATTCCTTCCAGTGTATACCAGAACAATAAGTAGAAATGAGCTCCCCAACCCCTGCGAGGCAGGTAAGTGCCATAAGAATGAAAACAGAGCTGGGAGCCCCAGTTGAGGAGTTAAACTGGGTCCAGCATTTTGGTTTTATAAATTACCTGGGCTTACTTAAGTTCACAGATGACTTCTAACTAGGGCAGCTGCTGAATGCACTGGAAAAACAAAAATTCAAAACAGCCTCACTAAATTACAGGTGAGATTCAAAGCCACCAACAAATGAGCATTAATAGAGAGCCCCTACTGCAGCTTAAATTAAGAGAATAATAAAACTACCCATGTACAAACAGCATGCAAAAGCTCTGGCTATATATGTATGACAAAAGAAGACCTGAAGATCTTAGTGGACAAGCTCATTGAGTTGGCAATATTGTAGAAGTGTTAACAAGAATATAAAAGGCAAACTATGGAAATCTCTTCATAGATGCACGCATTCTTTTATTCAGCAACCTTTATCAAATGCCTTCCATGCTCCACATATTGTGCTAAAATCTAAGGCAAGGCTCAGTAATCTATAGCAGCCCACCAGCCATACTATTTTACATGGCCCTTGAGCTAACAATGATTCATATATGGTTAATATATAATATAAAACAGAGTGTTAGCCTTTTGGAGAGAATAGTCGCTCAAAGAATACATTGCCTCTCAGCCTGGAAAGCCTAAAATATTTACTCTCCAGCTCTCTTCAGGAAAAAAAAAAATACCAACCTCTAATCTAGGAATACAAAGTTGACTAGGAAGTGGCCCCCACCTTCAAAGAACTCACTGTTTGGTGTGAGCTATATAATCAGTATCATAGTCCTTTGTCCTCTCCTGGCTTCACAAGATAGAAAATTTGAGGAAAGCTCATAGAAAATGATAAAGATTAATAAAAGAATGAGAAGAAGAATTTATGAGAAAAGTTTAAAGGAATTTAGATTATTTATTCTCGTGAAAAAAGGAGTCTATGGGGAGACTTAAGAATAGTCTTCAAATATTTGAGGGGATATTATTAAGCAAAAGGCTTTCCATCATGAACAGAAAGATTAATAGAATGTAGGCTAAAGAAAATTTTTATTATAGAGATGGAAGAATTTCCTGGAAAGCTTTTAAACTTTTACAATGAATTGAGAAATCCATTGTCTTTAAGCCTCTAAATCTAGCATATTTTCTCATCTGTCTGGGATTTTTAAGGGCTGTTTGAGTGTCGTCCGAGCTGACAGTGAGGGGTAGACTAGATGCCCTGTGTCTGGGTCTAGGTTTCCAATTCTTCTCTTCAGAAGCTGGAGCTTTTCAGAAGAAGTAAATCTTCTTGCCTCTCTGGGCCTCAGTTTCCTTCTCTTGCAAAATGAGAGCCTCATGTGCTCTGAGTCTGTGATCTCTTAAGCCAAAACCTTGAAATGGTTCAGCAGCCAAAAGAATGTAAAGGAGGTTAAATTATCTCATCTCACAAGGGAAGAAGCAATAGACGCTGTTTTATTCTTCATGTGAATGAGGAAATGTAGACTCAATATTTGTTTTCAGTTAAAGGTAGCTACTAGTTGGAAAACAATAGAATAGGTTCACTGGAGGAAAAAGACCAAAAGAAACTTGAAAATGTGACTCAAGATTATAAAAGAAAAAGGGAGAAACGTCAAGGAGGCTTAACAAAGAAAGATATAAAATGGGATAGCAGTAAGAACTGACATTCCACAGTCACAATCAATGTGAAGGGGTTCTGTGCTCCTCTTTAGAAGACATACATTCTTAGATGAGAGCTAAATTCAAAATTCAACTGCATGCTGTTTGCAAGAGAGCCACTGAAAACCAAAGGATCCACATGTGTAAAACATAAAGGGTTCAGTGCGGAACTTGGCTAATCATATGCCAAGTTTTTGGGAGTCTTTAGGAATGAAGTTGTTTTATTTGGATGTAATCTGTGCCTCTATTCCAATGTGACCATCCCTTCCTTTTTAGGGTAGGTCACAGAGACACATGGTTTAAAGATAGTTGTTAGGAACTGACGGTATTTGAAGATTTCTTTCCATAGACTGACTCATATCTAAAGTTCTTCATCAGTAGAAGGACATTGGTGTTGGAATCAGATAAAGTATTATTTCACCCAATTCCATCATGTTGTAGCAACGGTCGTGTTAATTAAATGCTGGCTCTTGATCAAAGAGAGACATGCGATAACATTGGATATGTCATATGCCATGCAATATAACTCAACGTCTCCACTAATGTCTAACAGGCACCTTACACTAACACATTCAAACGGAATTCCTGATGTTGCACCTCAAATCTGCTTCTCCTACAGACTCACCATCTCAAATGGGAAGCTGCTCAGGCCAAAATCCTAGGCACCATCTCGTTTCCCTCGCTTTATCTCAAACTCCACATTCGCTGCAAATCCTGTTGGCTCAACCGTCAAAATATACCCACCTCCAATGCTACACCTCTGGTTTCATCCACTATTGTTTCTTCTTTGGATTAGTACAGTAGCCTTGGAACTGGTTTGCTGACTATAAACCTAGGCTTCTCTAGTTTGCTCTCAACATAGCAGCCGAACTGATCTACTGTGTGCAGTCATGGTTGATCATGTCATTCCATGGCTCACAACTCTCCCATAGCTCCCCATCTCAATCAGAGTTAAACCCAAATTCCCCAGTGGTTTCGAGGTCCATCTGCTGCTATCTCGGTGGCCACTCTCCTCCCACTTGCCCCTTTGCCCACTTCACTTCAACCACACTTGTCTCCTTGCTGTTCCTTAAACTGGCACTCAAACACGCCAATCCCAGAGCTTTTGCTGTTCTTTCTTCCCAGAACTCTCTTCCCCCGATATCCAGATGATTCCCTGACTCCTGTTCTCATGTCTTTTCCTGCCCACCTATGTGGAATGGCAACACCACACTCCTAGTTCCCCTCCTCTGCTTTATTGTTTTCTAAAGTACTTGCCTTCCCTGGTATCTTGACACTTACTTGTTGTTTTATTGTCCATATGTCCTGCGTCTCATACAAAAGCTCCAAACAGTCAGGTGCCTTGTCTCCACCATTACTAAATGCTCAGAACTGGAACAGAAACTGGCACTTTTTTTTCCTCAACAAATATTTGCTGAAGGAATATGAACGTGCTTTGAAAATGATAAAGCACTGTATATATGGATAATTATTATCTGCATGGGTGGGCAAAATGAGATTTTTTTTCTTAATTTCCAGTTCATTTTTCTCCACAACATATCCTTTTGGCTCCATCATAAGGAGATTCTTCCTCTAACTACCTAAAGATCAGATACTGCCAGTTTGGGTCATGAGACCCCCAGAGATTATATTCGGAATAGCCTACAACCTGTTCTGAAGGAACCCATGGGAGTGGACCCAACAACCCATCAAAATGATGCCAGCTGAAACCAACATGTCCCGCCAGAGCAACATCAGCCTGGAGAAACTTACAACCACTGACAGCAGTTCTACTATACCACTGTTTTGTAAACCTTGTAGAGAAATAAGCATTGAACCAGGAATCAAAAAACCTAGTTTGTTGCCACTTCCCCAACTCAGGGTTTCTTAACCTCAACACTATCGAGGCCACATAATTCTTTGATATAGGAGATACTAGCAGCATTCCTGGCCTTTGCCCACTAGATTCCACTAGCATCTCCTCCCCACTCCTACCCCACCACCAGCTGTGGCAGCCAAAGTTGTCTTCAGACATTGCCAAGTGTCCCTTCGGGCTGAGAACCACTACTCCAACTCCTAGCTATGGAAACTAAAATAAATCAGTAAATCTCATGAGTGTTAATTTCTTCACTCATAAAATAGGAACAGTAACACCTATCACATGCAGTAGCTTTAAAGACTCAAGAGATAATACATATATAACAAGTACTTAACAAATTTGACTATATTATTGTTATACCTATTAGTTTTCACTCCTGACAAATAATGGGAACAATTTATCTTGCTCTGATAAATGACTGCTTACATAGGCTACACTGAGGATGGGAATATTGCCTTTCTACAATCATAAAGTTGAGGTTGTTTGTGCCTTATCAGGCCACACCTGCAAGACACAAATTATCTCCAAATCCATTCCCTGGTTGGTTTCTCCCCTTAAAGAGCATGCCCTTTAAAGAGTGCATTTAGAGCCAGTCTGTTCACCCATGGTTAATTTTGTGGGCTGTTTATCTACAGTAGGATTTATTTGAGTCTATCTTGGTAAATGTAATGAAGCCTGGGTATGCTTTTATGGGGATGTGAGGTGAAGCTAGGGACAGCAGAGAAAAGTCTTAGGTTAGTTTTGGAAATGTCATTTCAGAATCACTTAAATTGGAAAAGTCCTGGACAGTTCTAAAAGGGAAACTCCAATAAACAAACCCATCACAACAAATAAGACAGAAAACCCACATCTGCTTTTTGGAGCAGAGGATAGTATAGCATTTGGTATACATTCTATCTTGGAAACTATTAACCTGCTCTGTCCATTTTTAAGCTCCCTGCCTGCAAGGACTAGACAACTGAATTTCGTGGTAGACTGTATCTATTGTGATATTAATTTGGTCTTTCTCTGGCGAAAAGACATAAGTGAATGAATGGTAGGAATCTACGAAGATGGATATAATTACCCCATTTTGCAAATGAAGAGATGGAAAGAGTTTTCACAGCCTGTCAAAGGTCACACAGATAATTGATGGGGCCAAGAGATGAACTCAAGTCAGCTACCTTCAGATCCCAGCTTTTTTCATTAAACGGTACGGAAATACCTTCACATTCTTCAAGTTCATTTACCTGCCCCCTACCCCCGTTATTTCACCATCTGCCCTAGAGAAAGGAATGGCAGGAAATATAAGCAGTTTTTAAGAGGATTGGTGCATTTGTAAAGGGCAAAGCCCAAAAATCTGAGAAAAGAAGTTGAGTTGATGTTGTTGATACTGAAAGACAATTGGGCCTTCCCTGAAGCTACCACTGGTGAACCAGCACTGGGCAGGAGCTTCTGCATCTGAACCCTCAGGAGGATTCACACCTTCTCTTATGGAAAGTTTGAGCTGGCTGGGTGCAGTGGCTCATGCCTGTAATCTCAGCACTTTGGGAGGCTGAGGCAGGTGGATCACCTGAGGTCAGGAGTTCAAGACCAGCCTGGCCAACAAGGTGAAATGCTGACTCTACTAAAAATACAAAAATTAGCCAGGTGTGGTGGCGGGCACCTATAATCTCAGCTACTCAGGAGGCCGAGGCAGGAGAATCACTTGAACCCAGGATGCAGAGGTTGCAGTGAGCCGAGACTGGTGCACCATTAATTACATTCCAGCTTGGGTGACAAGAGTGAAACTCCGTATCAAAAAAAAAAGAAAAGAAAGAAAGAAAAAGAAAGAAAGTCTGAGCTTATTGAACCTTAGCCTGCCAGGTAGGATGCACGCCATAAAAACTACCTCCACTGAGGGGTGAGATCCAAAACACGCACAAAATTTCAGGGAGACCAACAGACACAAAATTTCAGGGAGAATAAGTTCAGGAGATCTATTGTATGTCATGGTAATTATAGTTAATAACAACATGTTTTATAATTGAAAATTGCTAAAAGAGTAGATTTTAAGTGTTCTCACTATGAAAAAATAAGTATGTGAAACCCACAACCAGCATCATACTGAATGGACAAAGGCTGGAAGCATTGCCGTTGAAAACCAGCAGAAGACAAGGATGCCCTCCCTCACCACTCTTATTCAACATGGTATTGGAAGTTCTGGTCCGGGCAATCAGGCAAGAGAAAGTAATAAAGGGTATTCAGATAGGAAAAGAGGAAGTCAAATCGTGTTTGTTTCCAGATGACATGATCCTATATCTAGAAAACCCCCCATTGTCTCAACCCCAAAACTTCTTAAGCTGATAAGCAACTTTAGCAAAGTCTTAGGATACAAAGTCAATATGCAAAAATAACAAGCATTCTTATACAGCAACAACAGATAAGCAGAAAGTGAAATAATGAATGAACTCCTATTCACAACTGCTCTAAAGAGAATGAAACACCCAGGAACGCAGCTAACAAGGGAAGTGAGAACCTCTTCAAGGAGAACTACAAACGACTACTCAAGGAAATCAGATAGAACACAAATAAATGGAAAAACATTCCATGCTCATGGATAAAAAGAATAAATATCATGAAAATGGCCATACTGCCCAAAGTAATTTATAGATTCAATGCTATTCCCATAAAATTACCATTGACATTCTTCACAGAATTAGAAAAAACTTTTTAAAAATTCATATGAAACCAAAAATGAGCCTGTATAGCCAAGACAATTCTAGGCAAAACGAACAAAGCTGGAGGCATCATGCTACCTGACTTTAAACTATACTACAAGGCTACAGTAACCAAAACAGTGTGGTACTGATACAAAAACAGACACATAGACCAATGGAACAGAATAGAGAACTCAAAATTATGACCACACATCTACAGGCATATAATCTTCGACAAACTTAACAAAAGCAAGCAATTGGGAAAGGAGTCCTGATTTAATAAATGATGCTGGAATAACTGGCCAGCCATATGCAGAAAACTGAAACTGGACCCCTTCCTTATACCTTATACAAAAATTAACTCAAGGTGGATTAAAGACTTAAATTTGAAACCCAGAACTAAAAAACCCCAGAAGAACATCTAGGCAATACAGGATATAGGCATGGGCAAAGATTTCATGATAAAAACATCAAAAGCAATTGCAACAAAAGCAAAAGTTGACAAATAGGATCTAATTAAACTAAATAGTTACTGCACAGCAAAAGAAACTATCATCAGAGTGAACAGACGACCTATAGAATGAGAGAAAATTTTTGCATTGTATCCATCCTAACCTGACAAATGTCTAACATCCAGAGTCTATAAGGAACTTAAACAAATTTACAAGAAAAAAAAAAAAACACATTAAAAGTGGACAAGACATTAACAGCCACTTCTCAAAATAAGACATAAATGCAGCCAACAAACATATGAGAAAAATCTCAGCATCACTGATCATTAGAGAAATGCAAATCGAAACCATAATTTACCATCTCATGCCAATCCAAATGGTGATTATTAAAAGGTCAAGAAACAACAGATACTGGCAAGGCTGCAGAGAGACAGGAACGCTTTTACACTGTTGGTGAGAATGTAAATTCGTTCAACAACTGTGGAAGACAGTGTGGCAATTTCTCAAAGACCTGGAATCAGAAATATCATTTTACCCAGCAATTCAATTACTCGGTATATACCCAAAGAAATATAAATCATTCTTTTATAAAGATACATGCATGCATAAGTTCACTGCAGCACTATTCACAATAGCAAAGAAATGTAACCAACCCAAACGCCCATCAGTGATAGACTGGATTTTAAAAATGGGATACATATACACCTAGGAACACTATGCAGCCATAAGAAGCAATGAGACCATGTCCTTTGTAGGAACATGAATGGGAGCTGGAAGCCATTATCCTCAGCAAACTAACACAGAAAGAGGAAAACAAACACCACATGTTCTCACTCAGAAGCAGGAGCTGAACAATGAGAACATGTGGACACAGGGAGGGGAACAACACACACTGGGGCCAGTGGGTGGGGGATGTGGAGAGAGGGAAAGGATCAGGAAAAATAACTAATTCATGCTGGGCTTAACACTTAAGTGATGGGTTGACAGGTGCAGCAAATCACCATGGCACATGTGCACCTAAGTGACAAACCTGCACATCCTGCACATGTACCGCAGAACTGAAAATAAATAATTTTTAATTAAGTATGTGAGATAATAAATAAGCTCATTAGCTCGGTATAGCCACTCCACAGGGTTTATATATATGCCAAAACATCATGTTGTACACCATACATATATACAATTTGTCAATTAAAATATTTTTTATTTTTTAGTTTTTAAACAAAATATATATACCTAGTTCATCAGAGGAGATGCTGGCCCCAGAGACCTCCTGCTATACTCACCCCTTCCTTATGCCTTATACAAAAATTAACTCAAGACCTCCACACTTCCTGGATATGTGGCCTTACACAATGACTAAACCCTTCCAAGCCTTCATTTCACTTGTTTATAAGATGGAGGTGATGATAACAATGCCTATCACCCTGTATATTTGCAAGGATTAAATGAGACGCAAGTAAAGTGCTATTCATTGCTGCCAACCCATATTAGAGGCACAATAAACATAAGCTATCATTACTATTAAAGCAGAAAAATTAGGCTGGTGCGGTGGCTCATGCCTGTAATCCTAGCACTTTGGGAGGCCAAGGCGGGTGGATCACGAGGTCAGTAGTTCAAGACAACCCTGGCCAACATGGTGAAACCCTGTCTCTACTAAAAATACAAAAATTAGCTGGGCATGGTGACATATGCCAGTAATCCCAGCTACTCGGGAGGCTGAGGCAAGAGAATTGCTTTAACTGGGACCTGGGAGGCAGAGTTTGCAGCAAGCCGAGATCGCGCCACTGCACTCCAGCCTGGACTACAGAGCAAGACTCCATTCCAAAAAATAAATAAATAAATAAATAAGATTAAAATAGGCAACATTTCAATTAACTTTAGCAAAAATGAATTTAATATGACAATTTCCTCAGGTCAGACAAACATGAGATAGGCTACCCCTCACTGAATCATACCTTCCAACCCTGGTAACTGAGTCAACTTGATTCCCTTTAGGTTCAATTCCAGGCTCTGGTACTAATTTTGTCCCCAGTTAAGACAAATAGGTTGACCTCTCTGTCAACAGGAAGACATGGAATCCATCATGACTAATTCTGTTTCTACCAGGGGATTGAGCCCCATGACTTCCATGTTGAGTTTTTCACTGCAAAGCCTCAACCTTCCCAACCTTCCCAGTCACTGAAAGCAGAGTTCTATGCCCCAGCTACCATGGCTAGCTTTCCTGTCTCTCAACACTTGTCCCCATTTCCCTGACTACTTTTTCCTGGCTTTCCCAGTGCTCAGTGCCAGTTTGATTGGAACTAAGCCACTTCAAAGCTGTGGGAGTCTCATCTCAACAGTTTTCAGATCTTGGATCCCTAGTAGACCCTGGATTAAAAGGTTCAGGAATCCTACATGTCCTTCCCCTGGACAATTCCCTGAGAGGGATCTTCTAAACTCACATCCCTACGTGCCAGTTCTGAATATGCTACATTTGGCTCCCATCTTTGGCTGACCTAACCTCCAGACAGTAAAACATGGCATGTAGGAGCCCAAGGTCTGCAGTCACACAAGGAGCACTTGAGTCCCAGTTCTGCCACTTGCTAGCTGTATGATCTTGATCAATTACTTATGCTTTCTGAGCCAAACTATAAAATAACAATAAAAACTCATACCTCTCGGAGTTGTTGTGAAGATTGAAAGAGGTAAATTCAATTTAGTTCCGTAATTGGCACATAGAAGCTTTCAATAGGTCAGTGTCATTCTTGATGGAAGGGATCTTCCACTGTAGCATGTCCCACCTCTGCCACAACTTGATGTCTAGCCATTCTCTACCTATTTAAACTAGACCTTTAACAAAACCACTTAGAAATTGCTCAAAAGCCTAGATAGCTGCTCATGACAGTACTGATATAAGAGGTAAAAAGAAATTATTTAGGCAGATAGGGAGGGTAAGAGAGTTCTCAGTAAGGTTTCCTTTTAATAAAAAGCAGTCCTAAAATCATTTCTTTTCTAACAAAAAGCAGCCTGAAAAATCAAGCTGCAAGCATAGAAAGCAAGCTAAAAGCGTGAATAGGTAAATACTGGCAGCCGTGCCAATAGGAAAAGGCTACCTGGGGGCCAGGTATGTTCAGCATGGCAGCTCTATCTTCCCTTTTCTTTGACAACCACATGTACAGTAAGGAACAAACAACATGGCACCGGCCAGGTAGAGAACCCACCTCCGTAATAAAAGACTAGGGTAGGATAGCCAGCTTCTTCACAGGCTATGTAAATGGCACACCTGGTCCAACCATCTTTGGGCCCTATGTTAATCAGACACCGCCTCCTCAAGCTCGTCTATAAAACTCTGTGCATTTCACAAAACCAGAAGACCCACTCAGGTGCCCCTGTCTCTGCAGAGAGAGAGCTGTTATTCTCTTTTCTCTTTCTTTCACCTGTTAAACCCCTGCTCCTAACCTCACTCAATGTGTGCCCGTGTCTTTGATTTCTTTGGCATGAGGCAACAAGCCTCAGGTATTAACCCAGACAAATGAAGTTGTTTCAATATTTTTAGGTCTTTCAAATCAAAGTTATCCAAAATCAAATTTTGACATACACTGTTGTTTAATATTTATTTAGAACTTCATTCCTTCAGCAAATATATAATGAGCATCTACTACCATATTCCAAGGACAGGGCCATGTCAGTATCAGACAGACATGGTACCTGCCCTCATGGACGTTACACTCCCCTATTTTCCCAACCATAATTAAAGAGATCCTTTTTTGTGGAAAATTTCTTACAAATCCAGATTTGTGTCTAGCACACTAATAGCTGGTAAAATGGTTCTTTTGCTAGTAATTCCCTATACTTTCCAATATTTTAAATGTATTTTTGTTCTCATTTTAAAAATTTATTAACATTCAAAAATGTGGCCAGGCGCCGTGGCTCACACCTGTAATTCCAGCACTTTAGGAGCCGAGTGGGGCAGGTCAGGAGTTCAAGACCAGCCTGGCCAACATGATGAAACACCATCTCTACAAATACAAATTTTTGTATTTGTAAAAAATTTACAAATACAAAAATTAGCCAGGTGTGGTGGTGTATGCCTATAATCCCTGCTAATCAGGAGGCTGAGGCAGGAGAATCGCTTGAACCCAGGAGGTGGAGGTTGCAGCGAGCAGAGATACCAACACTGCACTCTAGCCTGGGCGACAGAGCGAGACTCTGTCTCAAGAAAAAAAAAATTTTTTTGAAAAACGCTTGCTGACTGACTGCATGAAGGTAACCTTCTGAAGAAGGGAGATGTGGCCATTTCACTGCACTACCCGTGTGTTTCTACTGGTAAACCTGAGCAAATGGTCACCACTGGGTCCCGATCTGTGGCCCAACATCTATTGTCCTCCCTCAAGGTCCTTTGCCCTTTTTTCTCTTCCGGAACCTTCCAGTATTTCAAAATGAATATTGTATTTTTAAAATCTGAAAATTTAGAACACATACCAGTTACTTACCTGAATTTTTTTAAACAAGAAAGGACTCCCAATTGCTGCAGTCAGTCTTTTAGAAAAGCAGAGAAATTTCTCTCTTGGGGAGTTGCTACATGACGCTACTCTGTTTTAAAGGGTCTTAGGTAAGTCTTCAATTTCGTAGAGTTTCGAGATTAATAATACCTTAGGGGGAAAAATGCTGAAAGGTAGGCAGGTCTTGTCACAGTAAAAGAAAAGATTCTTTCCTGCTTTGCTGTGATTAGCTGCATAAATTGTGGTGCGAGTTCCAGTGCTAAATGAATTAGCATGCATCCCACCCAGAGTACTGTATTTGTTGAAGTAAAATGCTTACAATCTTTGCTTGGGGGAGGAAAAAAAGGGTATGTCATTGAGTGAATATGAATTAATCAGTACTTTATGGACAGAACCCATAATTTTAAAGCAGGGGAATAAAAAGCCGAGGCATTTATCAGGATCCCACTCAGCAATCTCCCTCTGTCATTGCTAATAAATCTTTTATGAAACGGAGTTTTGCAATCTTTGCAGGAACATTACTTTTGTTCCCCCCAATTTTCCTATGCAGGAAAAAATAAGTTAGCATCCATCTCTAGTATTTTCTCCTCCCTTCCTTATTTCAGTGTCCTGTACTCAGAAAAATCTCTGAAGCTCTTTATTTTTAAAGCTTTCCCCCTACCCCCACCAATTTATAATGTTAAGACCCCTTTCTTCAGAAGAAATAATTCACATAGGTCTTCTCCCAGGAGACTGAAGGAAAGAAGCTGAGTTTCAGGTGAGGAATGCAATATTTTTAATAAGTATTAATATCCCAGGCCTGCTAAACAATCAATATTTATAGATGGAGTGATAAAGTCCATAGGGAAATAGGGTTTGGAGATGAGTAAAAGGATAATTAAAGGATACAACATTCCAACTCGAATGTTTTATAATTTTCCTATCGCTACTCACAGAAGCAAGATTCTGCCGAATTATAAACAGCCTGCCAATAACCTCATGATGCCCTTATTTAATTAGGATTTGATGCTCCCACCTGAAGGTTAGGTTCATTAGCTGTAAAATAAGCCACTGGATGTCTGGATTAAGAATTAAAGGAAACCCTAAGTGTAGAGTGGCACATCGCCAGTTTCTAGCCGCTTCAACCGTGCAAATGGACGTGTGATCATTCTCCCCGAGGTTGGTAACTTTTTATTTTTAGCCACAAATCCACAGGCCATTTCTCTTGGTGAGGGCTGGGACCTGATGGCCCGTCGAAAGCTTAAAAAGGTACACAACTGAGGAACAAGTTGTTAAGAGGCTATTATGAAGGATTGACGGGAGGGGGTTGGAGGCTCATAATGATTTTGCCATTAAGCCTTGGTTCCATTTTACAGCTTGGATTTATTTATAACAACAGGTGGTGGTATTTGTGGGGAATTGCTTGTTTTTTCATTTGAGAAGGGCAGCTCCATACATCTGCTGGGAGGTGAAACAAAACCTTTTCCAAACACCCGTTTCCTCGCTTTGTGCATCCCCATTAGGAAGGAAGAATTTGTAGCAAAAGGCCACCCTGCCATTATTTCTTCCTGATGACACTCATTTAGCAGCCATTAAAATGCAAATAGAACTATGATTTTTAGATCACAAAATTAACATTAACGGTTGGATGATTGATTAAAGGTCATGGCAACGGTATAACTTAATTTCTTAGATAATTGTGTTCGGTTTTCTGCAGACTGTTTGGGTTTCCGAATTAATTTTATCTGTTGTTGAACACTGACAGGTGCAGTAATTGGCACCGTCTCCTTTGGGCTCATTTCTTCCCATGCACCTCGTCCTCTCCTCTTCCCCAAAGCCATAGCCTACCACAGAGAAGAGAAGTCCAAACTGGCCAGCTGCATCAGTGGACTTCTGCATCTGGGTGAGGTCACTGGAGGGCTTATTACAGAGCTGCAAAGCCCCAGATAGAATTTCATTCTGTGGCTAACGAGTTTTCCCTCTAAGAACTCCCTGCGTCAGGCTCACTGTGGTAAAAACTGACCCCTGCCCCTCCCCTGGGCCTGAGGTTAGCCTCCTCAGATTCCTGGCTGAAGGATCCCATCTCACACCCATTTTTCTTTAATAGAGGCAATAAGCCATGGGATAGAGGTAATAATAACGCCACCTCCCCCCCACCAGCTTTCTGTGTCACCTTTCTATATGAGAGTTCAGGCAGTGACCCAGGAAGCTGAGATAGGAAGTGGACGGAGATTGGGTCTATGTGCAGTGCTTCTCAAATGTCAAAAAAAATAAAATACAGATGGTGCTTACTTGGCAGGCTAAATACCTTCCCCAATCCCAACAAACATGGAACCCTGTATTGTAAAACCAGGAATTCACAGTAGCACCATAGTGCTGAGAGAATTGAGTTACACTTTATTATAATTATTACTATTACTATTAACTCTCAAAATGATTTTTCCTAGAAGTTTCAAAAGACTTCGTTTTATCAAGATGGATTCTATTTTGCAAACTTCTGTCCATCAGCAAGATTCTAACTCAAATCATATCCTCTCCTTGTAGTCTTAGACTAATGCTGCACAGCCAATTCCTAATTGACGAGTCCTGCCCTCTGAGAGCTTACAGTCTGGTGGGAGAGACTTGCACATGAAGCAATTAAAGAAAAATGCAAAGTAGAATGCTAAGCCATGGCTAGATGTAAGATCTTTGAGGTCACAACCATGTCTCATCAGGCTTTAATTCAAAGAAGTATTCATTCAACAAACATATGTTGAACACCTTCTCTGTGCCAGGCTCTGTCCTAGACTCTAGGATACTCTAGAACACCGTCCCTTCAGAATGTAACTTATGGCCTCTGATGGGTACAAGGAAGGGGTAATAAGCAATAGACAATATTTAAAAGTGGGCTGATGCCAAGTGCAATGGCTCATGCCTGTAATCCCAGCACTTTGGGAGGCCAAGGCAGGAGGATTACTTGAGCCCAGGAGTTTGAGACTAGCCTGGGCAACATGGTGAAACCCCATCTCTACAAAAAATACAAAATTTAGCTGGGTATGGGGGTGTGCACCTGCAGTCCTAGCTACTCAGGAGCTGAGGCAGGATGATCACTTGAGCCTGGGAGGCCGAGGCTGCAATGAGCTAACTGTGACACTGCACTCCAGCCTGGGTGACAGAGTGAGGCCCCGTTTCTAAAACAATAGTAAAATAAAAGTGGACTGACGTCACTCCACTCCAGCCTGGGCAGAAGAGTGGACTCCGTCTCAAAAAAAGAAAAAAAGTGGACTGAGCATAAAGAAAAAAGGAAAAAGTACCATGGGCACTTGTAGCAGGCTTTGTATTCTCCGTGCCTGGCACAGTGCATAATAGGTCCCAAATTATTGCTTGTTGAAGCCATCAGTCTCTTTAGGAATGAATCAATAAGAGGCTATAAAGATATAATTCTGAGGAGTTCTAGAAAAGTCCACGGGAGAAATGGGACTTTTAGGCCACCACACTGGCTACTGTCAATTTCTGAAATGCACAATACTTCTCTTACCCAAGAGACTTTATACATGCCACTCCTGCTGAATGACACTCCCTTGTCTCTTATACGCCTCATTAACATCTACTGAGACCTCAGCCCAAAGGCCAGGACTGCATGGAAAGCTGCTCTGACCTCCCCGTCCCCACCGCCGCCCAGAGCAGGTCCAGGGCCTGGGTGCAAAGACCCAGCCAGACACAAAGGTTCGAGTTCCCACAGACCCCACTGCCCTAACACCCTGCTTCCACTTCCCCAGGGCATTTGCTGATTTACATGATTGTTTAATGTAACTTCTTTCCTCTAACTGAACTCTAGGCTTCATGCAGGTCTGGCGATGTCTGTTTTGTACCACTGTGCCCGTTTTGTAGGCCCTCAATAAATCATCATTAAGTGCATAGATAACGTTTGCTACATTCAATCTTGAAAAACAGAAAGCACCTAAACAAGCAATGAAGAACAAGAGCAAGCAGGGAAGGTAGAAAGAGTGCAGAGTGCGTTCCCTGGGTCTATGCACGGTGCGCAAAGTGTTTCACCAGCTGCCTGGCTGGGGCTTGGATGGAGCAGAGCAGACAGTGGTGAGGCTGGCGCTTCCTGGTTCCCAACCGTTAACCCTTGTTTGGTTCCTGGGTTGTGGACAGATGGATGAGTCCCAGGCAAAAGCACACCTGGGTCTGGGGGGTAGCAGTGTTCCTGGGACAGCAGCTATCTACCAACGGTTTAGCAATCTCAAGACTCTATGAGGGGGTACCAGCTGATGAGAGCAATCTCAGAGGCAAAATCTGCACCCCAGGGGGCTATACCCATGTGGCCAGAAAGGAAAATACGCTAAATTATGAGCAGACTTAAAATTCAGGCATAGGCTTTTGATCTTGAGTGCAGCAGGCAACATAGGAAGTTACTGTAAATCCCTAAGAATGGGGAAAATGATGAAAGGCATATTTTTAGAAGGACTGATTTCAAAGTGGAAGCCAAATACTGTGCTGGGCACTGGAGAACTAAAGGTGCTATAGAGATTTAGGCTTTTCCAAAACTCAGTTTCCCATTTTATAAAGCTTCTGGGAGATTCTGATTGTCCCGAGTTCAAGTCTCCACAGTCAGCTGCTAAGAGAATGGTTTGGTTGGTTTTCTCTTCTGGTTTCTAAGCTCCCTAAAAGCAACTCCTCACACCTGAATGATGAAGACAGTGTCTAGCCCTTGGTAAAGGTCTGTTAAATAGATAAATGACGAATTGTTCTATTAGAACACAAACATAAAAAGCAGCCCCTCAGTCTGTGCTGTAATGCAATTCCTTCCTCCTCTCCAATTATTTCTTTTCCATTCTTTTTTTTTTTTTAAAAAAAACAGAGTCTCACTCTATCACCAAGGCTGGAGTGCAGTGGCACAATCTCAGCTCACTGCAACTGCCAGCTCTCAGGTTCAAGCAGTTCTCCTGCCTCAACCTCCCAAGTAGCTGGGACTACAGGCACGCATCACCATGCCCAGCTAATTTCTGTATTTGTAGTAGAGACAGGGTTTCACCATGTTGGCCAGGCTGGTCATGAACTCCTAACCTCAGGTGATCCATCCCCCTTGTCCTCACAAAGTGCTGGGATTACAGGCATGAGCCACCATGCCTGGCTCTCCCTAATGATTTATTAAACAAGTTTCCTCAACGAAGACTTGGCTTTTATCAACGTTGCCAGGACCAAAGACAGCCTAAGCTTTCCCCTCCCTTGACTGCAATGTATTAGAGCTCCTTCCTGGAGTGAAACCAGCCCCTCTCTGAATTCAACACAGTCCTCCTCCTTGGCAAACACTAACCTGGTAAGCTGTATTTCATGAAGTTAACTAGGCTCATTACAGAGAACATATTTCCAGGAGGAAGGATGTTAATTTCTTCCACATACAAAGAACAAAAATCAATATCATAAATCCAGGAAATCTCCCCTAAATGTCTTCCCCATCATCACTCTCTCCTGCACTCTGTGTAAATACCATATGACAGGTTAGCTATATTTCTACTCAGGCAATATGATATTGAGGTGACTGCAAGACAAGTCATGCTGCTGAAGTGAGGAATATTGGCCAAGATGTTACTCCTCAAGGAATTTTGTGACATTGGAATTCTGTCAAGTGGAGCTGAATGTACCTTCATCTTTTAAACTAACCCCAGTTCTGATTCACAGCCTGCTTAGAACACGCTGAACTTGAAGGGTGACCTATAGATTTTCATCATGAGTTAGAGGTAGATAAAAAGGAAGCAGTTTTCTAGGGCATGTTTGGATTTCAACATATTCATTGACTGGAATATGTAATAAACACAAACTGCATGTACTGTGTGAATGATACATTAAAGGCAGGGACGCAGGCACCAATTTTACAGGAACTGACAGTCTAAGTAAGCAAATAGAGTTTAAACTAACACTTAGTTTTAATTTTAAAACACACACATCAGAGCCTAGTAAATTCCTATGCAGAAATGTGAAATCTCCAAGTAATGTTTTTTCTGCCACCTTTTGAGAGGCCCCTTAACCTCACGCAGCCCCAGAGAGGGAAACACAGCTTCATTTTACGAGTAAACAAGAATCTAATTTTAGAAATCCTCCAAGATGTTGACCTTTGTATTGGGATCTGTCAGTCTAAGACCCTGGGTCTTGGATGGGTTATTATAAATTAAAATCTAATACACCTTCCTTCTCTCTGGATCTATAATGCCTCGTTCCTTCAGCAACGTCCAGCTTAGGTGTGCAATACAGCCCACGAGGTGGACTGCAAAACCTGGTGACTTCAGCATCCCGAGGGCATAGGCAAAATTAATTAAGACACTGCCACAAATATTAGCCCTCCTTGAATCCTCCCTCCCAAGTTTATTTCTAATTATCTCCCACTGAGTCAGGTCTCCAATGAGTCAAAATTTTTATTAGATTCTAGAAGCCTATCTCCTGACAGCTTCAAAGGATTTTTATATTTTAGCATAGTTGATTCCCTCTAATATGCTTCCATCTCTTAACTAATCTCTACCTTGAATCATATTATAAAACCATAGAGTAGAAAGAGTCATTTGAGGTCACCTAGCCCAATTCCATCTGATTATAGACAAGGAAACTGAGGCCTAAGGAAGTTTGGTGTCTTAAAGAATATGAATAAATTAACAAGGCAAAAACTTGATGCTACAGAGATCCACTGTGAGGTAGTTTCAAGATCAGATTGGAAATGGTCTAGAGTAAAGGCCAACATGCTTTGACATGTTGGATGGAGTATTTCATCAGAAGGTCAGCCTAAGCCCAATCACCCTACATAAGGCCCTCATGTCAGCCCCCGTAGTCCGAACATTCAGAGCCTCTAACCCACCTTTGGGTTCCTGCTTCATGAATGTGGACAGGCCGATGTCTCTAGGTTCCTTTCATTTTGCTTTGTTTTTAGTATGTTTTTTTCCTTTCCTTAGGACAGGAAAACATACTAAAAACGAAGCAAAACAAAAGGGAGCTAGAGACAACAGAAAATTCAAGAAACAGAAGAAAATCTCAAAAAAAATAAATCCTCAAGGCCATATTTCATACATAAAATATAATGCTGCAAAAGGGAATCTATTAAAGAACACAAATTAGTTCTTAGTAAGACCATAAAGGCAAATAAACAACTTGAGTTTAGACAGTCAAGCCAAAAATCTCACAAACAGTAAAAGAGATAAAGAGAGGAAAACCTGGCCAAAAAGTGAGGAGCGCTAAGGGGTTAATCCGGGAAGTCCACCATGCAACCAACAAAAGTTCCAGAATTTGGCACAGAGAAACACGGAGGAAAGGAAACTATTTCAAGGCATGAAACAAGCCCATTACCCAGGGCTGTAGGTAGACTTCTCTGCCTGAGAGAGCTCCATGAGGGCTCAACACCACAGTACAGCCCTGTGGATTCCGGAAGGCCAGAGATAAAGAGAACTGAAGAGCTTTTGAGAATGGAAGTAGAGTTTTCATCAAAGGATCTGGAATCTGGATGACTGTGGACTTCTAGGCTTTGGAAATAAGAAAATAATGGAGCAATGCCTCCAAAATTCAGAGCAATTACTTGGGCTGGGCGCAGTGGCTCACACCTGTAATCCCAGCACTTTGGGAGGCCAAGGCAGGTGGATCACTTGAGTTCAGGAGTTCAAGACCAGTGTGGCCAACATGGCAAAATCCTCTCAACTGAAAATACAAAAATTAGGCCAGGCATGGTGGTGTTGCCTGTAATGCCAGCTACTCGGGAGGCTGAGGCGAGAGAATGGCTTGAACGGGGAGGTGGAGGTTGCAGTGAGCCAGGATCACGTCACTGTTCTCTACCCTGGGGGTCACAGCAAGACTCCATCTCAAAAAATAAAATAAAATACAAAAATTATCCAGGCATGTTGGTGCATGCCTGTAGTCCCAGCTACTTGGAAGGCTGAGGCAGGAGAATCACTGGAACTCAGGAAGCAGAGGTTGCAGTGAGCCAAGATCATGCCACTGCACTCTAGCCTGGGTGACAGAGTAAGACTCTATCTCAAAAAAAAAAAAAAAAAAAAAAAAAAAGATTATTTGAAGCCTAGCATTCTATTCCAACTAAATGATGAGTCTAACATGAGGATGGAATATTGACATATTGACATTCTTACACAGGCAAGGTTCAGCTTGTATCTCCTATGCATTACTCTTAGGAAGTTACTGAAGGATTGGGCTTTTTGCAAAAGGAGAGAGAGAAAACAAAAAGAGGAAGACACGGTTTTCAGAAAAGTGACCCACCAAAGAAAAATGGTGGAGGGAAGTCCCAGGGAGAGAGCTGTGAAGCAAGCCATCAGGGAGAGAGCTGGACAGAAAACTAATCATCCAGTTATCTTTGATTTGGGGAGAGGGAGGCTCGAATGGCTGCCTGCCCACAGCCATTTCCCGCTTTGTCCATGCCACTGGATTTTGTTTGGGCTGCAATCTGCTCAGCTCCCACAGATGAACTGAGATTGTTCTAAACCTTAAACTAAGACTCGGTTTTAATTTTAAAACACACACATCAGAGCCTAGTAAATTCCTATGCAGAAATGTGAAATCTCCAAGTAATGCTTTTTCTGCCACCTTTTGAGAGGCCCCTTAACCTCATGCAGTCCCAGAGAGGGGAACACAGCTTCACTTTACAAGTAAACAAGAATCTAATTTTAAAAATCCTCCAAGATGTTGACCTTTGTATTGGGATCTGTCAGTCTAAGAGCCTGGGTCTTGGACGGGTTATTATAAATTAAAATCTAATACACCTTCCTTCTCTCTGGATCTATAATGCCTCATTCCATCAGCAACATCCAGCTTAGGTGTGCAATACAGCCCATGAGGTAGATTGTTATGGTTGCCAACAATTCATCTAATAAAGGCATGTGACCAATTCTGGCTTATGAGATATACGGCAAGGCTTCAGGAGGATTCTAAGAAAGAATTTGATCCCTGGTCAAAGAACAACAGAAGGTTCAAAGTCTGAGTTTTGGCTCCTGCCATCCTCCTTCCTGCTTCCTGCTTATGTAGAACAAGAACATGCTCCTAGGAAGTGCAGGAGGGGTCTTGGGATCACCAGAAGAGATAAGGCCAATATACTGAGGATGGGGGGAAAAAAAAGACAGGGACACCAGGTCTACATCCACCTCTAAACCCACCCCGGGAACCACCTACAGCCATAATTCTTACTGTGTGAGATGATTCTTTGCTTTTTTGTTGTTGTTTTTTAGGAGTCTTGGGGGGTTTATTTGTTTTGTTTTTGTTTTTGAGATGGAGTCTTGCTTTGTGGCTTAGCCTGGAGTGCAGTGGCAGGATCTCGGCTCACCAAAACCCCCACTTCCCAGGTTTAAGCAATTCTCCTACCTCAGCCTCCTGAGTAGCTGGGATCACAGGCGCCCACCACCATACCTGGCTAATTTTTTTGTATTTTTAGTAGAAACAGGGTTCCACCATGTTGGCCAGGCTGGTCTCAAACTCATGACCTCAGGTGATCCTCCTGCCTTGGACTCTCAAAGTTCTGGGATTAAAGGCATGAGCCACCAAGGCTGGTCATCTTTGTTATTTAAGCTATTGTTAGTTGGGTATTTTGTAACTTGAGGCCAAAAGCATCTTAGCTAGTATGAAAAATATGGATAGGCTTTGTTAGGTGACATTTGTTTAAAAAAAAAAAAAAAAAAAAAAAAAACTAACAATGGGTACACTGAAATCTGAGAAGATAAACGAGATCCTCATGCACTCCAACAAGGAATGGCCAATGAACTTGTGAAAGATGTTCAGCCTCACAGATGAAATGGAAACACAAAATCGAAATCACATTTAGATACCACTTTATGCCCATGATACTGGAAAAAACAAATATTAAAAATCGGTTCATTCCAGAAGAGGCCTCAGGCAGCAGGCAGGCAGGGAAGGGAACCTCAGGGCTGCGGCCGTCAGTGGCCCAGGAAGCCCCATTTGCACCGTTTCCTTCTGATGCCACCTGCCGCTGGCTCTGAGGCTTCCCTCGGCTTCCTCCCCGCTTGCCTCATCCCTGACTGAGCCCCAGGCAGAAGCTGCGAACTCAAACCAGCTTCAGAAACATGCGCATGTAACCACATTCTCACCCTTTTGAATTTAATTCCGCAGTATAATTAAGCACATATACTGCACACGCAAGGCTATAATACCAGCTGTCGATTCAATTTGGAAGTGTACATTAAACAAATCCAAGTAAGAGGCAACAATCTCTGAGCCTTAGGCCTGGGGGAGGAGCCACTCAGAAGCCCCGCGGAATGAACATTCCGTGTGACACACTGCCACCAAGTGGCCAGAATGCAGAATGCCAAGACCAAGAAACCGCTTTGGCTGTCTTTGGACCAGAAGCGCCTTGCAAATGCTTGGAAATACTCTGATCCAAATTGAGTTGAATATAACTGGACCAGGTGCGGTGGCTCACGCCTGTAACACCAACACTTTGGGAAGGCGAGGCAGGAAGATCATCTGAGGTCAGGAGTTCAAGACCAGCCTGGCCAACATGGTGAAACCTGGTCTCTACTAAAAATACAAAAAATTAGCTGAGGGTAGTGGCAGCCGCCTGTAATCCCAGCTACTCGGGAGGCTGAGGCAGGAAAATCTCTGGAACCAGGGAGGCAGACGTTGCACTGAGCCGAGATTGCACCACTGCACTCCAGCCTGGGCAACAGAGCCAGACTCCATCTAAAAAAAAAAAAAAAAAAAAAAAAAAATGTAATTGAGTTGGAATAAAGTGAAGTGAATTGAATTAGCATAAAATGGACAAGGGTATGTTGGAACAAAACCAAGGTTTGATGAGCTATGCCTAAACCCATGGAAGCACTGTATCCTTTAGGCCAAAGGGAAGCATCCTCCCCGCACCTTGCACCAAGGAGAGTTTTGTCAGAAAAGATCTCAAAAAGGCAGGTGTCTGTGCATCCTCTAGCTAAACGATGGTCCGATGTGGTCCACCAGGTCTGCAGTATAAAGCCATTTCTAACACTTTACAAATAAACACTGACTAAACAAATACAGGCTGGGCACGGTGGCTTGTGCCTATAATCCCGGCACTTTGGGAGGCCAAGGCGGGAAGATCACCTGAGATCAGAAGTTTGATACCAGCCTGGCCAACATGGTGAAACCCTGTCTCTACTAAAAATACAAAAATTAGCCGGGCAGGGTGGTACATGCCTGTAATCCCAGCTGCTCAAGAGGCTGAGGCAGGAGAATGGCTTGAACCCGGGAGGCGGAGGTTGCAGTGAGCTGGGATTGTGCCACTGCACTCCAGCCTGAACAACACAGCAAGACCCTGTCTCAAAAATAAATACAGAAATAAACACATGCAAACAAAATATGAACTGAAATCTTAATTAACTGGCTGAGATGAAGGGAACAATTTCTCAGCTGCCACCATCAGTCTTGGGAGCCCCTTCCTTGGTGTCCAGCTGCACCTAGAACGCTCAACTCCCATTCCAGCTACTTCCACCTTGTGTCGTGGTGGCAGGTTTAAAGACCTCTCCCCACTTTGGGTTGTGAACTCCCACGTTTGCTCAGCACCATACCCATCATATAACAGATAAGATATGGGAGGGAGGGAGGAAGGAAGAGAGGCAGGCATCCTTACTATAGCGCTGATAAATAATTTCAACAGAAACCATTTCTTCTTTGTTTTGACATAGACCTGGGGTCTCCTAAACAGAGCTTCTGCCATTTTCCTGAGGCTTTATGGCTGTAGGGGTGATCACAGTTACAAGCTCTCCAAATTTTGGGGGGAGTTTTTTTGTTGTTTGTTTTTGAGATAGAGTCTCACTCCATCACCCAGGCTGGAGTGCAGTGGCACAATCTCAGCTCACTGCAACTTCCACCTCCTGGGTTCCAGGGATTCTCCTGCCTTAGACTCCCAGGCACTTGGGACTAAAGGGGTGTACCACTATGCCCAGCTAATTTTATATTTTTAGTAGAGATGGGGTTTCACCATGTTGGCCAGGCTGGTCGCGAACTCCTGACCTCAGGTGATCTGCCTGCCTCGGCCTCCCAAAGTGCTGGAATTATAGGCATAAGCCACTGTGCCCAGCAAGCTCTCCTAGGTTTTTATTTGGCTTCAAAGAGCTCCCCCAGTTTTTCTTTTGCTTTTTGTTTAATTTGGTCTAGTTTTTTCCTGTTTTCAGGTAGCTTCCAAACATGCTACATGGTGTGGAATAAATCTATAATGAGGTGGGAAAATAACACCCAAAGATCTTGACAATTTACAAACATCTAGTTTGGGATTGCTGTGAGACAGGGGCACCACTTCGCAGATGTGGAAACTGAGACTCAAGGAACGAGAGCACTTGCCCTAAGTCATAGGCAAAGTCCACAGCAGCACACAGAAAAAACTGAAGCCTCCTCACCAGCTGAGGCCACCTTCATACCTCACTTGATTTGGAATTCAGGTGAAGACGGGAAGTGACTTATGGGGCTCTCTAAAACCTCAGTAGAACTTATGTCTTGAAAAGGATTAAGAACTGCTGCTAGTTTGTTTTGTGTTTCGTTTGTTTGTTTGTTTTGAGACGGAGTCTCCCTCTGTCACCCAGGCTGGAGTGCAGTGGAGTGATCTTGGATCACTGCAGCCTCCGCCTCCTGGGTTTAGGTGATTCTCTTGCCTCAGCCTCCCACGCCCTGCTACACTGTTAGGTTTTTGAAGAAGAGTCTGTCCCTGCCCTCAGGGAACTTGTACATTCCTAACCTAAAAACTGACGCTCTGGGGTACTGGGGATAAGAACTTTATAAGAGTTAAAAACTAAATCCTCTAGGATCAGCCAGTGACAGATGAACCCCTCTCATTAAAAGGACTCTGTCCTGTCTTTGTAACATCCTCCAAGGGTACGTGGATGGTATTCTCCTTCCCTGGACAATAGCTGCAAGCATGTGTCTGAGAGGATGATATATTTATAAGAGATTTGGTTTTCAACCCAATAAATCAGGCCCAGTGCAGTGTCCAGGCAGAGCTGTGAGCCTGTGACTGGCTTAATAATTGTCTAGAATCATCTTGATTGTTCTCTGAACTCCCAAGGGGGATGATTATTCTTTCACGGCATTTTTGGCCTCAGGATGCGTAATGTAGGCAGGGATTAAGCAGGGTGAGCAAACTTCAGACAGGTTCAGAACAGTAGGGCCCCCTCACTAGTTTTACTCATAGACACGGGGTGTCAGTAGAGATGTTGTTGTGAGTCCTAATCTGGGACTTATTCTGAGGCATTTCTTCTTTGCCTTTTCACAAAGTCCACCCCGCAGAGCTGAGTGGCCGCCTGCTGAGGGCTCAGCTGTTGGTGTTGCTCCTGCGTGTACACACACACACACACACACACACACACACACACACACACACGCCTCTCTGCTGAGTCATCCTTCCTTCCTTCCCACTCCCCCGCACCCCACTCAGAGCACTTCAAAGCCGTTTGAGGCCTCTCAGATCCCTATCCCTTCATGGTCCTCTAGAAAACTATTCACCAGAGATAAACTCCCGGGGAGAAATTTTGTTAAATCGGATATGGATCACAAGTGAGGATGGTTTTAAAGAAAATAAAGGCATTCTTGGGAGAAAACAAGGGCAGGGGAGTCTTTGTTGGGAAGAGTATTTGAATTAAGATTTTCATTTACAGCACCGATGAGTCCGAAGTGAAAGCAATCACCACCGTGAGAACTATAGCTGCGTATTAATATTTTTAAACTCCTCTTTTCTTAAAAGATTCATTACACACACACACACACACACACACACACACACACACACACACACACACACAGCATGCTCACATCTACCATGGAAACTCTACTCTTTCTTTAAGAGAGTTCAACTCCCCTGTGAAGCTCTCCCTGTTGGCCAAAGTACCCCTCTCCTGTGCGCATCCCCTACTCCCTTGCACACCCTGCTTAATCCCTGCCTACATTTTGGTTGCCTCACTAGCCCATACGCATCCTGAGGCCAAAAATGCCGTGAAAGAAAAATCATCCCCCTTGGGAGTTCAGAGAACAATCAAGATGATTCTAGACAATTATTAAGCCAGTCACAGGCTCACAGCTCTGCCTGGACACTGCACTGGGCCTGATTTATTGGGTTGAAAACCAAATCTCTTATAAATATATCATCCTCTCAGACACACGCTTGCAGCTATTGTCTAGGGAAGGAGAATACCATCCATGTACCCTTGGAGGATGTTACAAAGACAGGACAGAGTCCTTTTTAATGAGAGGGGTTCATCTGTCACTGGCTGATCCTAGAGGATTTAGTTTTTAACTCTTATAAAGTTCTTATCCCCATTACCCCAGAGCGTCAGTTTTTAGGTTAGGAATGTACAAGTTCCCTGAGGGCAGGGACAGACTCTTCTTCAAAAACCTAACAGTGCAGCTGGGCATGGTGGTGCTTGGGAGGCTGAGGCAGGAGAATCGCTGGAATGCAGGAGGCAGAGGCTGCACTGAGCAGACATCATGCCACTGCACTCCAGCCTGGATGACAGGGCGAGACTTCCTCTCAAAAACAACAACAACAACAACAACTAATGGCTGTTCTTAATCTTTCCTCAAGATATCGGCTCTGTTGAGGTTTTAGAGAGCCCCATAAGTCACTCTCTTCTGCTCTTCTAAATTCCAAATCAAGTGAGGAGTAAGGTACAGGAGTCCTGGTGATAAAATTATAATAGCTATTATTAATAACACTATGTTCTAGGAACCACAAGTACTTAGATATGTTGAGTCATTTAATAGTGTTACCCAAGCTTTACAGGATAGGAAGCTGAGGCACATGAGGTTGAATCATTTGCCCAAGGTCACATACGTAGTAGGTGGCAGAACTGGGGTTTGTGCCCAGCCGTGGCCCACACTTACAACCGCCACGCAACACTGCCTCTCAAACGCCCACCATGCCAATGGAGCTGGGGGAGAGCAAACCTTGGTTCTGTCGCCAAATGGGCTTCCTAAAACATCCCTTGTAAATTGAAATTTACTCCTCCAAACCTTCAGGCCTCCCTTTGCAAGGGCAGGGCCATCTCCTTATTGGAGGGCAGATGACAATGTGCCCTCTCAGGCAGGACTGGCTGCACAATCTCCAAAGACCAGTGTCAAATGAATACATGAGGACCCTTGTTCAAAAGTTGTTCGTAATTTCAAAAGGGCGATAGCAGGGCGTTAAACCAAGCCTGAGGCCCTTGTGAACACAGTGCCCTGTGCAGCCACACAGATCCCACGCCCATGCCGCTGGAGAGGAGCCAAGCAGGCACTTAGAAGCGCACCCTCAGTGCCTTTCCAACCAGAGAAATGGCTCCCGGGAGGAGCGAGCGGGTTGCTGGAGAGTGAAGGAGGCATGTTCCCATGCTCTGTGCTTCTGGGGAGTAAAATTAAAACCCTTCTCCTCAACAGTAAATAAAGAACAGGTAAGAAACAATCCACCATAGGGGGATCTATTTTGAGAAGATGGTGAAAATTATATATATGCACACTATATTTTGCACACACTTTCATGAGATTCAAATCCCTTGAGTATATCTCTGCAAATCCTTCTTGCTTAAATGTCTTAAGCATAGAGGGGATAAGATGGACATACAACACATACACACACACACACACATACACACAAATACACATATGTGTATGCACATATAATACACACACGCACACACATATGTATATACACAAGAGATCCCTCAAGGTCCCTTCTGGCTCTCAGATTCTTTGGCTCTGACCATCACAACTTAATTACTGGCTGATCTTCCTGAAACTTTAATCCCAGCAGAGTTCTGTCTAGCTCAGAATGAGTCAGCTCATTTGCTTCCATAGATAAAGGTCAAACTGCATCCATTATTTGTGCATAGGCATCTTCAGTCTCTGTCACCCATGGCTGTCAATCCAAAGGCTGGATTTACACTCAGTGTGGTCTGGGTTCTCATTAACCTTGAATCACCTCCTCCTACACAAGCTGTGACATTTAAAATCTTATCAGAGTACTCTAAAACAACCATCTGATTGAACCTTCAGGGGATAAAATAAATGGTCCACAAGCCCAGGATGAGAAAGAAATAAAAACAAACCTTAAAGAAGGAAGGTCTCCAGTGAACGCATCACTCACAACACAGCATTTTGTGCTGGTCTCTGTCTGTGGTCTACCCGGAATTGAATGATATTCCTCTAATTTATCCCTTCAGATGTAATTTTGGTTCTGAATCCCACCTTGAAAACAATGACCAACCAAAATTTCCAAGAAGGGGGATTATTTTTAATGGGTTTCAAAAAAAATGTTATACAAGTTTCAAAGACTGAGGTCTTATTTTTTTTAATGATGATTCATGTAGGCCGTTTCAAAATGGATTGATTTTCCAATATTTTTATACCACATCAAATACATCTCTTTGCCCAGGCAGGCTGATGGACAATGTGCATCATTTATACACATTTCACTGGTTGAAAATTTGTGGAGAACCTACTACATGTCAGATGAAGTGACAGGAGCTAGGAATGGAAAGATAAATAAAAACTGGGATTTGACTCGCAGGGCTGCCCCATGCAGGGAAGGAGACAGCCACGGGGGATGAAATGCAGTGACAGCAGCGTGCACACAGCTCATGCTCTCAAAGCCTGGAAGAAGCACTGATAGAATCTGGGAAGGGACATTTTGATGGGGAGAATGCTCTAGGCAGAGGAAAGGGGATGAGGAGAAACAGCGGTATAGATGTGGATGCCAGTTCAGGGAACCTTAAATGCACTCTGGTGTCACGTTGGGCAGATGAGTCTTGATTCTGCCATTTTGTAACCTCATGACCTTGTGTGGCTCACTTGACTTTTCTGGCTCTCAGTTTCCTTGTCTGTAAATTCAAGTCATTACCTCTAGTCACTGAATTTCTATGAGGTTCCAATGAAAGTGTATAAAAAGTGACTTGCAACCCTGACGTACTATTCAAATGTTAATCATGCTTGCCTTTTATTTTAAACGAACCGTGTCTTGTTCCTCTTCAACCTGAAAGTGTGGACTGTCAGAATGGCAGTGCCAGAAGGGATTTCATGGACTGCCTGGTCCAAGACACTCATAATAACAAAACCAAAGCCCCAAGAGGTGGTTGCCAGCATCATCATTATCAATAGCAACAGGACCAGTGTGACATCATGATTGTCACAGACACCATTTCTGAGTCCTTGCTTTCTCCCAGGCTCTTTACTCTCATCTCATTTACAACTCCTTGTGACCAATAATTATCTCCATTTGATAGAGGAAGAAACCGAAGCTTGGGGAGGTCAAAGAGCATGTCCAGCAACTCAAAGCTGGAAAATAGCAAAGTCAGAATTTGAACCCAGGTTGGACCCCTTGACCCAAGCCCTTAACATTCTGTTATAATGCCCCTTTCTACTGCTTTTTCTTTACTTCCATTCTTTATCTCTCTCTCTCTCTCTCTCTCTCTCTCTCTCTCTCTCTCTCTCTCTCTCTCTCTCTCTTCCTTGGCATGAAAGTAGGCCACTTCTAAATACCCATCATTTTCAAGGAGAAACCTTTCTGAAAGGAAGTGAGAGGAGGAAACTGGTAGAGAGGTCCCCACCTGCAAGTATCTGAGCCCCATGTCACCTGTCAACAGAAGAACACCACAGGACACAGGAGAAGTGCTGGCCCCTCCCCAAATTAGAGCTCAGCAAAGAAAGCAGGAACTGCACAGTGGGAACTCAGAGTGGATGGCAGACACAGCTGCCTGTGCAGTAACTTTCCCTGATCCACTAGCCTTAACATATTGTTTCATCCGCAGGGAGAAGGCAGGCGAAGGAGGCTCAGCAGCAACGCTTGCTTGCCCACTCAGCTGGTCCTCCTCTTCCGACAGGCTCCGCTTCTTCTAGGTTACTCACTTCCCCCTAAGGGGTTTTGTTTGTTTGTTTGCCCTACTACTTTTTGACTTCTGGAGTGGGCTTATTGTTTCCTCTTCTTATTATAATACATTATAACAGACATTTATTGGGATATTGGGAGACTATTTAAACTCCTTTGCTTCTGTGGTTGTCTTTGGAAGGCAAGGGGACACGTGATCATCACTTTGTTAAAAGCCTTGTGTTCCAGGAACCAAGTTCAGGCACGACTGGATAATTTTGTAAATAAGAAGTGCCCGTGGGGACACAAGTCAAAGGAGAAAATAAAATTTATAATCTGAAAGGAACTCATCTGTCATGAGTTTGGATGCCAGAGTTTCAAAGGACGAGCAGGACAACAGGTGCCTGCCACTGGGGGAGCATTGGAACCCAGCATGGACTCTGCAGTCCTTCAAGTTTCAACTTTCTATCTTCTTCAACTTTCTATCTTCTTCTTCTATCTGCTTACAGTTTCTGTCTTAACCATTCCAAGGTTCTGGCCTCTCAACCCTGAGCCTCAGGAAGGCAGAGTTCATCAGTAAGACCCAGAACCTAGCACTGACTAGCTCCTCATAGATATTAACAGAATGAATAAATGAAGACATTGAGGGTCCTAGTAAAACAGTAAATATCTCATGGAAGTGGTACGAGAAGGTAGTTATGAGGCCACACTTCCACCAAGAATTTGAACTTACCCTCTGGGAATAAAATGGAACATTGGTATGTAAGTCATAATAAATGAGCATAGACTCTAACCAAACTTAACTTATGACACAGGGGGAGAAGTCTCTTACATTCAACATGCCAATTCCAATCAAATGGCCCTGGAGTGCTGCATAGAGAAGGATTTTTGGACTTCTTCTGAGTCTAGCAGGAAAGAGAGCTACAATCAATTAGTAATGTCTGCCATGTGCACAAGAGGGGAATGATGGCAAGGATAGCATATAAGTGCATCCTTTTGTTGATACATTCAGAAAACTGTGAATCAGAAGTGGAATTCACTGACCCCAGGAGTATGGAAAAGGGGAGCCACTGAGGCAGACTTGGGCACTGCCCAAGGAGCCCTAGAACAAGTATTTTTCCGGTGAGGAAGAGCACAAAGCAGAAACCATGTCATTAAGCACAGTACTCACACCCTGGTGCTGCTTCCAAATTTACCAAGCAATGTCTTCTGTGCCTTCCCCTGTAGCATGCCTTTAGGGAAAGAATGTTCGGAGTCAGGACATGATTAGAGTCCAGTGGCCAGTTCTCTTTATGTTAATAGTTGTTGATGGAGATTAAGAAGAGTCTTTCTGGCTTCACTGATGACTCTCTGTGGACTTGGTATCATGTATGCCTATCCCACAAAGATGAATCCACTCTCAGGTACCCTTGGCCAATCAGGTCTCTGAGTCTACAAGGCTGAGGACAAAATCTTGAACTCTGGTAAATTCATCAAAATCAGGTCCCCCTGCCAAGCCTTTTCCTGGGCTTGCAATTGCATTCCCTTCTGCATGCCATATTCATTTGACAATTGCCATATGCTAACAGGACTATGGAGTGAAATTAAATTGCTAGTGTATTTTTAGAAACCTGGCTAGCAGGTTCAGGTGAGTTCTGAAGGTGAGGCCACAGGATTAGTCATTTTAATAAGGACAGAAAGGAAGTAAAGTGTCTAAAACCTGGAGATTGGTAGGCCAAATGGAGCCTGTAAGCTCTTCAAGGGCAGAGACCATGTCTTAGTTATGTACATACCTATTCTCAACACACATCACCACTCTGAGACATGGGAAGTGCACCATAAATATGTGTTGAATGAATGAGTTCATCGAATGGGCAGCAGAAGTTTCCAGAAGTGTTGTGGAAGGAGCTTTTTGGGTAATGGAATGAGCCAAAAGGGCCAACAGGAAATATCAACAGTAAACCACAGGCTTTGCAACGTCACCTTGCGCTTACCCACCCAGTTTAGGAAGTTTTCACCTTCAAGCCAGCAATATAACTGTTTATACAATAGCCTTGAGCCTTTACGTATGCTGTTCTCTCTGCTTGGAGTATTCTTGCTACCCTGGCTATACACATGAATTTGCACATGCATGTGTGTGTGTGCGCGTGCATGCACACACACACACACACACACACACACACACACTGCTTCTTTACTTGTCACCTCTTCAGAGACATCTTTTCCAACTGCTCTAAATTCTCCTCCTCCCACTGCCTTGTATCCTCTAGCTCAACCCCTTTTATATCTTCTTCATAACATTTGTCACCATCTGTAATTATCTTAAGTGTTTTCACTTATTTCCTGTTTGCTTCCTCCCCTAGGGTATAAGCTCCATGAGTCAAGGACAGTATTCTCTTAGTCACTGTTTTATCTCCAAGCACCGAGCTCAGTGTCTGGTCATAGTAGATACTCAAAAAGTATCTGTTGAATAAATTATGAACGAACAGTGCTTTTAAATTTATTGCCTCACTGGTACAGCACACTAGCCTTTTATGAGTTAGACTTCAGTAAAAGGAGACTGAAAACAGCATTCTAATTATTTTAACCAGAAAAATTTGAACTCTTACAAAATTGTTGCAGTGATAGGAGGATGGGTTCTAGACTGGGCCTCCAGGAATGACCACCTAGACAACATTGGATCCCACTTTGTTAGAATCAGTTACAAGGGGCAGTGGGGAGGCCACCCCTGAAACTATTGAGTTCAAGGACATACCACTGAGCTTGCAAAACAAGGGTAGGGAAGTCATTGGTGCTGCAAATGCCTCTCAGCATCCTCAGAACTAGGTAGTAAGCACTGGAACATTGCTGCAGGGAGAAATGCCTCTGTGACCAGGCTCACCAGCCTTTTGGGGTAGCAAAGCAACACGAAGATGGTTTCCACCTAACGTCCATCTTTCATATGATGAGTCATTGGAACGAGGAGAAACCTAAAGCGTAGTTGTAACCCTAGCTGCAAGAGAGTCTTGGAAATGAAGTGCCTACCTTTCCAGTTTCTGTGGTTCTGGAAGGCACCCTATGGAGGCTGGAAAGGATGATGATGACTTCCAATATCAAACCACCACAAGCCCTAAAAAGTAGGCAGGGAAAACTCCACTATTGCCTGGTGGCACAGTGGCTTATGCCTATAATCCAATCACTTTGGGAAGCCAAGACAGGAGGACTGCTTGAGCCCAGGAGTTCAAGACCAACCTGGGCAATATGCAAATACCTTATCTCTACAAAAAATTAAAAATTTGCTGAGCATGGTGGCTTTTGCCTGTAGTCCCAGTGACTCAGGAGACTGAGGTAGGAGAATCTGCTTGAGCCTGGACGGTCAAGGCTGAAATGAGTTATGATGACACCCACCATTGCACTCCAGCGTGAGCAACAGAAAGATGCTGTTTCTTTCAAAAAATTGCATCATTGCCACTTCTACAGATGAAAAACCTGAGTCTTCAGAAAATTAAATGATAATCCCTATTGATTGATTCTCAAAATTATTTATGGAATAAGTGAGGATGAATGATTTTCCCAGAGTCAAAAAGCAAACTCCTATTGTCCTTAAAGACCCAAGTGAAAGGAGTCTCTTCTGTGATGCCTGACCTAATTACCCAAGCCAAAGTCAATGCTATTATTTATGCATACACACATACACACACATACCATGACTTTGATATTTTCATCCTGGTACCCACCACAATGTATTTTAAGGACCCGTTTCTGTGTCTATTTCCCTAAGCAGACAATGAAATCCTCAAGGGCAAAGATGACATCTTAGTCTTCTCATCAACCCGGGTATTCACTGTGCATAGCTCATAGGCAGTCAAATTAATACTTGGTTTATTGACTTAGTAAGTGTAGTGCTCTGGGCTCTTGACATCAGGCCAGTAATCTTTCCACTATGCCACACCGCTTCTACCCAACTTTTTCTGAAATCCACTGGCTTTGTTATTCATTTGCTCATTCAGGCAAGAAATATCTATTAAGTACCAGTAATGCATTTGTGTTTGACACAGGAGACATAATAGTGAGCAAAAAGAGACAGTCTCATGGCCCATAAAGACTAGAGTCTAGTGGGGGAGACGGATATGAATTAACTGATCACACAAATAAATATGTAACTACAGCCATGGTAATGACACCACAAAAGGAGGTGCATGGTGGTCTGAGAGCATGTGGTAGAAGGTTTGAACTGCACAGGGAAATCAGAAAAGACCTGTATAAAGCAGTGACGATAGCTGAGATCTAAATGATTAATGGCAGCTATGCAATGCAAAGGGGTCAGAAAGTCAACTCCATGAGAAAGGGAATGGTCATGCAGAGATCCTGGGTAGGAGGAAGGTGAAGAAACAGAAGAATGAAGATGGTATCAGGTGGGGCTGGAAAGTGAGGAAGGGGTCAGACTCTGCAGAACCTATAGGTCAAATGTATAATGTTTTTCTTTCCACACCTGGGGAAGGGGATGACATGCTTACAGGCGGGCTTTAGAAAACTTCAGTGTGTGACCAGGCAAGGTGGCTCATGCCTGTAATCTCAGCACCTTCAGAGGCTGAGGAGGGCAGATCACTTGAGGTCAGGAGTTCAAAACCAATCTGATCAACATGGTGAAACCCCATCTACCAATAATACAAAAATTAGCTGGGCATGATGGTATGCTTCTGTAATCCCAGCTACTCAGGAGGGTGAAGCAAGAAAATCTCTTGAGCCCAGGAGGTGGAGGTTGTAGTGAGGTGAGATCGCGCCACTGCACTCCAGCCTTGGTGATGGAGCAAGACCCTGTCTCAAAAAAAGAAAGAAAAGAAAACTTCGACTCATACCTACAATCCCAGCACTTTGGGAGGCTGACACAGGAGGATCACTTGAGCCCAGAAGTTCGAGACCAGCCTGGGAAACATAGGTAGGCTCCATCTGTAATTAAAAAGAAAAAAATTAAAATGTAATTTAAAAAATAAGGAAACTTCGAAGAATACAGTATGGCATAGCATACATTCATTCAACCTCCCACAGTGCCCCACTTTGAGCCAAGCACAGAACTGTGAGCTGAGCCACCTACTGCAGCAGCTCCATTCTCTTGGTTCATCTTTCAAAGACTGCATTATATTTTGAACATCAGGTAAATATATGCTATGCACAAGAACAACATGCATTTCCAAAGAAAACTTTGCCCAGAAACAACTTGCTTATGTCATTCACATACAGAGGCACAGAGAGGTTTATATTGGCTTTTTAGCATTTAATTTATTTTGCAGAAAGAAATTTAAAAGTCTTTGGGACTGGAGGTTTCCTTTGAACTAACATCAAACTACCAGACCTGCTAAGGAAGTTTCAGCCAGGCTTTGATATGCCTCAGCACACACACAGCACTGCTTCTGCTTTAGACATGCAAAGGGAGAAAAATATAGTACTCGACATCACGAATCCCTCCTTATTAAAAATAATTAGCAGAGATAGTGCATAAGTCACTTTTAAACCCCTCCTTTTCTCTAAGTATCTTCTTAAATAGGTACCAAGACCTATTCACCAAAGACTGCCCTGGATATTTTTTAAAATGTCTTTTTACTCTACCCAACGAAAATTTAAGCAAGAAATTCTTTTCACTCAGGCCACTCAGGCCAAATAAAATAATAATTAAGCTGACTGCTATGGTTTGCCTGTGTCTCCCCAATTTCATTTGTTGGAAACTTAATCCTCAAATTCATATGTTGATGGTGTTTGGAGAAGGGATCTTTTAGAAGTAATTAGCATTAGACACGGTCATCAGTGTAGGACCCCATGATGGGACTGGTAGCTTTGTAAAAAGAGGAAAAGAGACCTGAACTGGCATACTCTTGCACTTTCACCATGTGATGCCCTCTGCCATGTTATGACACAGCAAGAAGGCTTTCACCAGAGGCCAGCACCATGCTTTTGGACTTCCCAGCCTCCAGGACTGTGAACTAAATAAACTTTTCTTTAAAATTACCTAGTCTGTGGCATTCTGGTACAGCAACAGAAAATGGACCAAGACACTGACTTTTTTCTTTGTTTCTCAATCTCACTCTTTTTAACTATTAAATTTTGCCTGCCATGTTTTTTTGGGGTTTTCTTTTTAATTCATTTTTATTCTTTTGGTTTTTTAAGAGATAGGGTGTTACCATATTGCCCAGGCTTGTCTCAAACTCCTGAACTCAGGCAATCCACCTGCCTCGGCCTCCCAAAGTGTTAGGATTACAAGCATGAGCCACTGCACCCAGCCTGCCTGCCACGTTGTAACTGAGAATTAATCCCCTCCAAAATTAAAACTGTATTAGAAAGCACAGATAAATCCACAACCATGGAATTTTGCGTACTTCCCTGAAGATTCTGCAGAAATTTTGCATGAAACAAGGACATGTACTTTGTAGGATACATTTTTTAAAACCTATCTAAACCTTGACTTTCTATATACTCTAATAGCAATACCAGTAAGATCATTTTATGTTTGTGGTCATTCTAACCTGGCTGTTCTCCTTATCAACCATGTGACCTGGATGAGGCACTTCACCCATTTGAGATTTGGTTTGTTTGCCTTTAAAACGAAAACAATTATTAAGCTTCCATTTGAAGACAAGTTCAAAGCAAAAGGTGAATTGGGCCTATGTTTCTGTGGAATGCTGAAAATGCTCTAGTTTTCTAGAACCTTGGCACCTTGGTCATACTCTCTCCTTAGCACACCCCACTCTTGCTCCACTGAAGTCATGCTTTTTGTTGCTGTTTGATGCCTATTTCGCTCTGCCTGAAATTCCCCAACTTCTCTATCTCAAGTTGATCACTCCCTACTCTGTGTTTCATGACAGCTTATTTCATCATATTATAATTATTTATTTATGTCACTGGTTCTCCTAAATTGTTTGTTACTTGGGGTGACAAGAAGGTCTTATTCATCCCTATATCCTTAGCCCCTAGCAAATGTCCTGGCATAAAATATGCATGACTGAATAAATGAATGTATGACAATACATAAAAAGTCTAGTAAAAACATGCCAATTATGGGGAGACTAAAAATTGTAATAGTATATATCAAGGAATCACTATGTTTATTAAGTATTGGTTTTATATTCATTCAAGTATCATGAACAATTTTAATTAATGGTAGAATGTACAAAGATGAGAATTTCTTTTAACCAAATTCATTCTAGCTAAAGTCACCCTCTTCCTCTTACTCTTCACTTCTCTTATTTATTTCCGTCATAGGAATAATCACCATTTATGACAATTTCCTCTTACTGTTTCTGATTTTCTCCACTAGTAGTTCTTTATTTTGTCTGTCTTACTCATGGCTGAGGCATAGCTCCTGAGATACATTGTAGGTGTCCAAAAAATGTTTGTTCAGGGCCAGACACAGTGGCTCACATCTGTAATCCCAGCATTTTGGGAGGCAGAGGTGGGTGAATTGCTTGAGCTCAGGAGTTTGAGACCAGCCTGGGCAACGTGGTGAAACTCCATCTCTACAAAAAAACCCACAAAAATTAGCTGGGTGTGGTGGTATGTGCCTGCAATCCCAGCTACTCAGGAGGATGAGATGGGCGGATTGCTTGAGCCTGGGAGGTGTAGGTTGCAATGAGCCAAGATCACCCATAGCACTCCAGCCTGAGTGATAGAGCCAGACCCTATTTCAAAAAAATAAAAAATATTCAGGAAATGAGGGAAGCCACCAAGTATGGAACAAAGTGTCTTACCGAATCTCTCCATGCCATCAGCTACTTGTATTACATTTCCAAGATGATTAAGGAAAGTCAGAATTTCAGCCTTTTGGGGGAGCCTAAAGAGGCACTATGAATAGCACTCTCTTCTCCCTTCCAAACCAGTTGAGTATTAAAGCAAAGGAGCTGTACTCAGAGGATCAAAATTTTACCTTTATTAACAATCAAGCTGAAATCAAAAAACTTGATAAGTGACCCCATCATATTCAATCTCAGAATCGTATAAACTCAACCCCAAATCTCTGTTTGAGGGTGGAGGAGCTAATTTTTTCCTTAAAAATTATGGCAGAGGAGAATGCAAGTTTCCTGGACAGCTCATCCCAAGAACAAAGGCTGCAAGGTGTGGGTCTCAAATGCACAGTTTGTGAGTCCATGCTCACTGATCAAAGGCAGCACTTCACCTCCCGCTGGCAGAGTGAGAGAGGAAACCAAGAGGCCAGTAAACTAATGGGGCTCCCAGTCTCTCACATGGAATACAACCTCAGGACTGGAGTTTCCCCTTTTACCCCCAGCTTGCCTTGACTTCAGATACACCTGTTTTCAGATGCTGTCTGTAGACAGCCTGAATTTGGCTGTGTGCATTAAGCCCACCAGGTCAATGTTAATGATTACAGGAGATAGCATCACTCTTATGTCAACAAAATAAACAGAGGTTCAGGCAACCTAAATAAGTTAGCCTTTTTTCATCAGTATTGGAACCCACAATACTACTGGCCAGTAATGCAACCATGAAAAAAAAAATCTATGAAATAATGCTTTCCTTTTTTCTTTTTTTTTTTTTTTTTTTCTGGAGGGGATGGAGTCTCACTCTGTCACCAGGCTGAAATGCAGCGGCACGGTGTTGGCTCACTGCAGCCTCCACCCCATAGGGCTCAAGCAGTTCTCCTGCCTCAGCCTCCCAAGTAGCTGAGACTACAGGTGCGTGCCACCACGCCCACCTAATTTTTGTATTTTTAGTAGAGACAAGGTTTCACCATGTTGGCCAGAATGGTCTCCATCTCCTGACCTCATGATCTGCCCACCTCAGCCTCCTAAAGGAGGCGTGAGCCACCGCGCCTGACCTTCTGTCACTTTTATTGATCTATCTTTGGTTGCATGGCTTGCTCTAGAGTATCCCAGCCAGCTTGCTCCCTGATTTGGCCCAAACCACTCCCAAGCCACCGAGCTCCGGGTGAGGGTAGTAAGAACCTTGCCTTAGTCAGCAGGGGCTGCATAGAATAGCCTTTTCTTAAATTCTCAAGATCCCCTGTCTTGAAGTTGTTCTTTTCCTGGATGGCCAAAGATCCTGAGGAATTCTTTGACAGCAAATCTCTCTGGCTGGCAAAGCAAGATAGAGGAAGACAGAAGAGCAAGGAAGAGACCCTTAACATTCTTCAAAAATACTTCTTCAAAATGCCAGAAGGAGAAGCAGTTTCCCCAGACCTCCCAACCTACCAGTAGGACACAGAGCTTCTATGGAAGGGTTAAAAAGAATTTTATCACTTGGAAAAAACAGAGAGAAAAACCCAAACGTAAATGTTTGAAGATTTGGTCTTTTCAGGTGCCTTCCTTCTGAACTCGAGGGGGAAAGAGTAAAGGGGGAAAGGCCCTTAAAACTACTGCTTAGTGTTGTGGGTTTTTTTTTTCTACTTTGCTTTTCCCTTGTGTAGAGCAAACTCTTAGGTTACATCCCAGCCCAGAATAAATCTTCTGGGCTGAATGATAAATCAGCGATTGTAATGGAAATCACTATTGACCTTTAAAAGGGCACTGTCTTTATATTTTCACACTGTGCTGTTTGAAATGTCGACTCAGAATTGGGAAAATAATATGCCATCGATTTTTCTACATATCTCTTATAACAGAGCTTGAAATTGACCTAGAAAGCATTGGTATGGGTTTTCTCATTACGGTTTCAACATCATCGGAAATGGTGATTAATGATTCAGTCTTGGGAACAGTGTTGTTAGACCTTGTAATTACTGTGTGAATCGTGTCCAAGCAGCAACTAGCTTATCCTAGTTGTACCACCTCCCAGAAGTGGGTGTATTTTCACCTTCATGTGGTAAAATTTTGTGGTTCTCAATTAAAAACCTCTACTATATGAAATATTATTTCCTCACATCGTTGTTTATCTTGGTTACCATCCTCTTTTTGTCTAATTACTTCTCTTATTCATCTTCCCATTTCTCAATGTGACACACCTCTCTGCCAATTCACTATAGTTTTTTGTTCTTTTTCTTGCTAATTTCCCAATTTTTCCTCCAATTTCAAAATCTCTCTCTCCCTCTAATTAATCTTTTTTGTATTTTTTCCTTTTTCTGCCTGATTTATATGTTCCATCTCTTGTTCACTCCAGAAGGACCTTTTAAAGTCATCCAGGTTTTCTAGCCTTGCCTCTTCTGACTGACAATATGGAAGGTCTTTTCCTTTCTGGCCTTTATCCTCACATGTGCTGGCCCTTGCAGGATGGCCGAGCCACTCACCGCCATCCCTTCCCGCCAGCTCTCCTTTGGATCTTGTGAAGAAAGCACAGTGAAGCACCATTGAGAGGTGTCCATAGACTTTCAATTAAACATAGAAGCTGACAGCTTTCTTTCTTCGCAACAGCCCTATAAAGTACTGTATTTGATATAATCCAAGATGCCATCAGTCATAAGAAACACCATTATTTTATGTGCCATCAAGAAAAAAAAAAAAGGACTTACATTTATAAGTAGTTCTTGTGGGACACAGTGGCTCACACCTATAATCCCAGCACTTTGGGAGCCCAAGGCGGGCAGATCACCTGAGGTCGGGAGTTCAAGACCAGTCTGACCAAAATGGAGAAACCTCATCTCTAATAAAAATACAAAATTAGTCGGGCATGGTGGCACATGCCTGTAACCCCAGCTACTTGAGAGGCTGAGGCAGGAGAATTGCTTGAACCCAGGAGGCAGAGGTTGCGGTGAGCCGAGATCACTCTTCATTTTAAAAATAGCTAGGAAGCCATGATTAGTATTTTCTCTGTTAAAAGAATTTTAAATGACTTTTAAATGATATGGCCTTCCATGGAGTTTTTCTTAGGAACCAGTTGTAACCACTCTGCAAAAGCAGGAAGGACACCCCACTCAAAATTTGGTCCAGATGTCAAGACTGATATTGCCACACATATACCAAAAGAACATGAAATGGTTTATTATCTACATAATTGAGGCTTTTCTGGGGGAGAGCATGGCAGGCCTTGCAAACAGGTTCCAAACGGCATGAGAACACAAGCAAAGGGACTGCTAGCTTATGTGTCGTGCAGGGACGGGGGCTAAGGTGAGGTTTCCCACAAGGTGGCAGGGCCAGCAAAGAAGAAAAACTCCCCCTGCATTCAGATGAGGTCATTGGCCACCCACAAGATGTAATTTGAACAGCACAGGTAGTATACTGTCTTGCCCAAAGAGTGTTCTGCCTCATGGGCGCCAATGAGCCAGACACACTCAGTAAGGCCTCCTTTAAAAGCGGAGATCAAAGATACCCGTGACATTTAGAATAACCCTGAAGGAAAAGCATATCTCACGGACCTAGACCCAAGTCCCTTTTCTGCCAATGTCGTGACCTTGAGAAATGCACTCATATCAGAGTCTCAGGTTCTGCATCTGTGCAATGGGGATAAGTAATATCTATTCCATTTCGTCAGTTCTAAAATGCATTCTTCCTCTGGTTTTAATGTCTCTGAAAACTGGATACAATTTAAGGACTGCTTTTTCTTTTTCTTTTTCTTTTTTTTTTTTTTTTTTTTTTGAGACAGGGTTTTGCTCTTGTTGCCCAGGCTAGAGTGCAATGGTGCCATCTCAGCTCACTGTAGCCTTCACCTCCCAAGTTTAAGCGATTTTCCTGCCTCAGCCTCCTGAGTATCTGGGATTACAAGCATGTGCCACCATGCCCAGCTAATTTTGTATTTTTAGTAGAGATGGAGTTTCTCCATATTGGTCAGGCTGGTCTCAAACTCCTGACCTCGGGTGATGCCCCTGACCTCAGCCTCCCAAAGTGCTGGGATTACAGGCATGAGCCACCACACCTGGCAAGGACTTCTTATAAATGTAATTGGCAGGATTTTCTTCTTGATGGCACATAAAATAATGGTGTTTCTTATGATTGACAGCATTATAAATTATATCAAATACAATACTTCATAGGGCTGTGAAGAAAGAAAAAGAAAACAGGAAAGCATTTTATTCATTGTAAATGCTAAATAAATATTTTATATACCCCTTCGGGCCTTAGTTTTTCTTATCTGTAAATTGGGAGTAATAATAATACTGACTGCATGGAGTTGTTGTGAGGGTCAAGTGAGTGAATATATGTCAAATGTTCAAAACTATGCCTGAACCAGAGTAGGAGGACTTAGTCTTATTATTAGTCCAGGACCTTCTGTGACTCCTTTGAAGACATGTTAGCCACTGATTTACCCTCCAAACACTGAATGTTTGGTGGGTGTCAGCAGGGTTCTAGAATCATCCTGACTGTGCCACTTACTAACTCTGAACAATTTCTATAATTTCATACAGACTCCTCTTTTGCACCCATGAAATGAGAAGAATAATTGCACCTACTATGCAAAGTGCAGATGAGCATTAAATGGGTCAGTCTATGGAGAGAGCCTAGTACAGTGCCTGGCAAGTTAGAACCCTCAAAAAATGTTAGTTATTTTTAATACGAGATTTTGCTTTAAAAAGTATCTGGTCTAGCTAGCCCAGAAACAGAAAATGACAACACTACAAGTTAGGGGTGGCTCCTCTTCACACAGTGCCCTTGTATAAGCCCCATCAATGCTCTCAAGTCAAAGACCCTCCAGGAACACATCTGATGTCAGACAGAATTGGGTTTGCTCTTGATGGTGAGAACAGTTCATACCATAAGGATCCATGAAGCATCTCAGAAAGAGGGTGTTACAAAGGGCTTGTTATGGGAGTGTTAGCTGATTTCAGCTGAATCGGTGTGTTAGCTGATTTCAGGGAGCACTCAAGGAAGTGGGGGATCTGTGCGGGATGGAAGCTGTCAGAACACAAGGAAATTCAATGATTACCTTCATTTTTATTTAGTGAGTAGGAGGATAGAAGTAGGGCTAGAGTTGTGTTTGAAGAAGAAGCAATAGTCACTCCTGGTAGCCAGGAGAGGGGGGTGTTTGTTCATTTTTGCAGTTGTACAGCATCTGTTTTTATCTCTGGTCAGGCAAAATTACAGAGTTGTCTTGTTTTTGTCTTGCTCTACATCCTTGAAAGTCCTCATCTGATACAGTATTCTGCCTGTGTTCACCAAGCCAACAGCATGACCCAACTGGTAGCAAATAAGCCAGCAACTGGTTCTCAGCTGTAGGGAGACCAACCAGCCCAGATTGCCAGGGACTAAGGGTCTTCTCAGGATACGGGACTTTTCACTCTAACATGGGAAAAGTCCCAGGCAAACAGGACTGAAGTCGGTCACCGAGCTGCCTGGGCTGCCTTTTTCTCTCTCAGCGTTCACCTTTTTAATAACACCGCCTATAAATTAGCCACTTTGTACTTTTCTTTATTGACTCATTTGCATATGAAGATGTGCTTGACAGGAAGACGAGTCCCAGCCCTATCATTTACTAGCCATGTGGCCTTGGGCAAGTTACTCAATGTCTCTGTGTCTTGATTTCCTCCTCCTTAAAATGAGGCTGATGCAGAGGCTTACTGAGATAATGGCATCTCCAGCAATGCCTTGGACATCATAGATGCTCCATCAGTATGAACCCAGCTCCCATCTCTATCTACCCCATTCCATATCAGCTCTGCACCGTTTCGTGCAAAGCCCTTGAATCTACAGTGATATCTCTGAACCTTATTTTTATAGCTCTTAGCATGGTTCCAGGTGCCTAAAAACACTTAAATTTTCACTTAAAGGATGTTATCTCTGCTCCTTTTTATTTTCTTCAGTTCCTCCCATTATTTCCTTCTGGGTTTGTTTTTTTGTTTTGTTTTTGTTTTTGTTTTTCAGTTCAGTTTCAAAACAGACTGCAAAAATTGCTCCTGCCGACTATATTTTAAATCATCATGGCAGGGTACTGGGAAAAGTTTTCAACTAGCCATAATCAGGCCTCAGATAAACCTCATAGGCTACAATACTGCCACTGTGCAAAGCTCCCATTATTTCTTATACTTCTTTATCCTCTTTTCCTGCAGGAAATTCAGACCTGTAAGTAATAACAATTGTAAAAAAAAAAACTACATTTCTAAAGCCCTTGGTAGCTTATAAAACACTTTTGACAAAAGGAAAAAAAAAAAAAAAAACCTGAGAGGCAAGTACTATTACTCTCCTGTTTACAGATTAACAAACTGAGGCTTAGAGAAGCCACTGCCTGATTCAAAATCACAAGTCCAGTAATGTATGAGAACCAACCCTCTGAGTCTCTGTTCTGCTCCGAAACAACCTTCTTCAGATACTCAAACCTGGATATCAAAGCAGCCCCATTCTTCACATACCCGGGGCCATGGATCAGGCCTCTTGACCAGATGTTGCTATTGAGACAAGCAGCTGTCATTTGTAATATCCTGTGCTGTCCCCCAAGGTCCACGGCTCAGTTTCACTTTTAATTCAGCAATGGCTCTTGCCAGACCAATGAGGAAATCCCATCTGAGGTGGCACCACTGAAATCTGATTCAGAGCTCTCTGCTAGCTCTTCCTCTGACTATCATTTCAGCTTAAGCCCTGGCAGCTGGGCTTCATTGGGGCTGGATAACTCTAACTTCCCTTGACTTGCCATCTCCTTCCACAGTGCCCCAAGAAGGAATGCCAAATGGACTCACACTTGTCACCCTTTGGAATCCTTTACGTGTCACAGCCTAAGCAGAAATTACGAGGAAGGCTTTGGTATTTAATTCAGACCAGTACCAAAATACTTCCCTGTCTGGAGTTCCTCCATGAAGAAAGCATTTATAGTAAGCAGATACAGGGGGTGTGGACCTGCAGGCAGCCCAGGAATGCAAGTCAACAGCCTTGAGTGCTACTCGAAGAGGGGTGTGGACGCAGGGCACATTTCCAGGGTAACTCAAGCAAGTGGAGTTTGTGGTAAGGCAGAAAAAGGCTAAGATTTGGGGCCAGCAGAGCCAGGTTTAAATACTAGTTCCCGTGTTGACAGGGTGAGTTGCTGCATGCTAAGCATCCAGTCTTTCCTAAGCTCTCCTTCGTAAAAATAAAGCAATGCCTGTCCTGCCCTTTCTTTAGGGTGGTCTCGAGGTAATGGACATAAAAGCACTTTAGAAACTGGAAATCGCCAGACAAGCATTGCTGTTAATATTACAGAGCAATGTCTAAAGTCTGTGATACATTTTTCAGGCTGATTCACTATGCATTCCAATTCTCTTTGGTCTTTGTTTTTCTTCCGGTTCCTTTGATCTGTCTGCCTGCACAAGCTCAAAGTTGCTGAAGAACAGGTCAGCGTTTGTTTCATATTCCACACGCTTATTCAAGCAGTACTCCAACCCAAAAGGATAGTCTGAGGGAGCTTAAGGGATTGAAAGGAGGGGAGAAACACTTCGCTCAAAATAGGATTTTTGGGTTTTGTTTCTCTAGTGTAGAGGGAAATTTTAGATTTTGATTTGGAGGAGAAAACACAGAAAAGTAATTGAAATTGAAGCCAGCATGGTGGCTGATGCATGTCATTCCAGCACTTTGGGAGTGTGAGGAGCATGGCTGTGCTGCAGCCAAGCAGACATAGGGCAGCAGGCACAGGCCGAGGTCAACCGCCTAGAAGACTCAGTGGGATTGGGCACACGTGCACAGTTCCACGTCTCATACAATCACAGCCGTGTAGACGCAGCATAGAGAAGCTCCCCACCTGGCTCTCAGCTACTATTGTTTGTGTAGAAGATAAATGCAACACTGACCCCATGGGGGGGCTGCTGAATCGGCCTGTACGCCATTGGCCCATTTGGGGCCAAATGATGTGGCAAGACCTCTGAGAAATAGGTCATCAGAAAGATATAACTATCAATCATGTGTCAGGTCACGTGCCTTTGGCCACCCCCTGTAATGATGAGTCAGATGCCTTAGCCAAGGTCCGATGGTTAGAGTCAGCACCTACACAAGATGTAGCTTTGTGGCTACACAGGAAACTGGGACATGCAGGGAATGAACTGATGCAACAGGCCAGTAGGTGCTGGGGTCTGTCTTTGACTTCACAGGACATTTTGGAGGCCTGCCGGAAGTGCCTGGCATGTGCCCTGGCATACCCCAGATGGAGACAGCTGTCCAGTGTAATAGCAAGTGACAGTAGAGCGGATGCCCTTAACCAGATGGCAAATAGATTACCTTGGGCCACTGCCAGGATCGCGGGACTACACATATGCACTGACGGCTGTAGACACAGCCTCTGGCTTGTTGTTCGCCTACCTTTACAGGGTGGCCAACCAGCAGCACAGCATCCGAGCTCTGCAACACTTAAGTGCTTTGTACGGCCATCCCCTGGCCATTGAAAGTGATAGGGGAACACATTTCACTGGACAGCAGGTACAACAGTGGGCACTACAGATGGACATACGACGGGGGTTCATATTCCTTACACCCCACAAGCTGCTGGCATGGTTGAGTGATTTAATGGACTCTTGAAGAACAGGTTATGGTTGCATGTTACTCCCCCATCTTTGTGGGGCTGGAGTTCCAGAATGGATCTGGTCCTTCAAATTTTGAATGAGTGACCACAGAAAAGTGGCCTAGCCCTGGTGGAGGCACTGTTACACCAGGCTGCGGCCCCCATTCAGCTACAGATACATGCCAAGGATGGCCTCCTCCAACCAGGTATGGGGATAAATGGTAATCTATTGTTGCCTGCCCCAACGCTCCCAAAGACAGGGGAACAGAAAACCTGGCGTTGGCCATGAACCCTCCAAGCCCCTCATTGCAGATGGCTGGCTATCATAGCCCCCTGGGAGGAGGGCCTGCAGTATGACTTACATGTTATACTCTTTGTGTATTTAATGTGTGGCCTCCACAATTGAGCGTCATAGGGGAACACCCAAGGAAGGGACCATCCTCCGGGGGATACCTGTGTCTGTGTGGCCTGTTGGGGGAGCTGAGAAGGTGTGGCATCATCGCCCAGGGCAAAAGCCCTTGGCAGCTGCATCATTATCCAGAGATGAAAAGTTCGCCTGCATTTTGCCTGAGGGATGTGATTTGCCCTGTTAGTTCCGATAGCTGTTTTGTCATTCTGGTGGTAGGTCGGCACGCTCCAACAGCATCGTGGACTGGGCCCACACTACACCGAGGTGACCGATGTCTCCAGCCATTGGATCTGCACCACCCCTCCAGCAGCAGCTACAGACGGCTTGCCCTGGCACCTGCATCCAGCTTCTGTGAAGAACTGGACATGGCTAGTGAAGTGGGGGTCCCACAGGCAATGCGTGGGATGCAGGACAGTGGGCTCTGGATACGGGGTGTCGCAAAACCCATGGCCAGCCTGCCCCCTGGCTGTCTCACAGTGACTATGATGGAGGGGGCTTGCTAATGGGAGAACACGTGGTGCCCCACTGCAGGTACCATGCTGTATAGAGCAGCACTGGGGTAAAGTCACTGTAGGATGGTTGCCTGCTGAGGTTTGTGCAAACATATGTCACCATGCCAAGGGTGTGGAGGAACAAGCAAACTTACCAAGGCCAGGCCCCATGGACTTTGTGCCCCCTGGGAGTTTATGGGACTGTGGAAACACAGAATGGCCATACCTGCCAGCCAACTGGCCTGGACATTGTACCCGGGGGTGGCCTTATGTGCCTACCATTGTGCGTCCCACATTGCCTAGTCGCCCACATAGTTGGGAGGCACTAGGTTCCCACTTTTTCTGAGTGTGGGGCACCCCCTGGCGGTTTTATCCCTTAGCAATAACTATTCCTGGAGCAGATGTCATTACTGTGGAAAAGCAGGTTATAGCCTTTGCAGAGCTGGGGCCCTGAATTACATCCAAGTTGCTCTCCTTTTGTTAACTGGTGAAGTTCACCAGATCAGGAAGCCACGTGGAGCTGCAAAACCAGATGTCCTTAGACATAGCCTTACACATGCAAGGACATAGGTGGCACCTGTGCCCTTGTAGGGACACAATGTACATTTGTCCCTGAAAACCACCGGAATGTAATGGTGGCTTTACAAGAGGTGTCATAGGAGATTAAGCCAATTGGGCAACTTACTGACCCCCTGTAGAGATGGTGGGCATCTTTTGGGCTCTGGCCTACTCATAATCATAAGTAGCGTAAGTAGGATATTCGTGGTAGGTTGTTGCTCTCTGTATGGTTGCTGCGGCCTCTGGGTCCAGGGTGCTGCCGCATGTACACCAGTCCCTAGTAAGAGGATCCCCTCACCCTAGGGAGTGGAGTGTAAGGAACGTGGCTGTGCAGCAGCCAAGCAGGCATAGGGCAGCAGGCATAGGCCGAAGTCAACAGACTAGATGACTCAGCAGGATTGGGGCGCGCACACACACAGTCCCATGTCTCATATAATCATAGCCATGCCGGGCATGGTGGCTCATGCCTGTAATCACAGCACTTTGGGAGGCCGAGGCGGGCAGATCACTTGAGGTCAAGAGTTCGAGAACAGCCTGGCCAGTATGGTGAAACCCTCTCTCTACTAAAAATACAAAACTTAGCCAGGTGTGGTGGTAGGCGCCTGTCATCTCAGCTACTCAGGAGGCTGAGGCATGAGAATCGCTTGAACCCAGGAGGTGGAGGTTGCAGTGAGCCGAGATTGAGTCACTGAACTCTAACCTGGGCAATAGAGCAAGACTCAGTCTCAAAAAAAAAAAAAAAAAAAAATCATAGCCATATAGACACAGCACAGAGAAGCTCCCCACCTGGCTCTCAGCCACTATTGTCTGTGTAGAGTATAAATGTAACACTGACCCTGTGAGGAGCTGCCAAATAAAGCCATATCTCATCTACCTGCTGTCTCTTGAGTGTTCTTCCAGCTCCCTGCCCCACATCCACCCACACCCCTCAGCCCTCAGCTGGGGCTGGAACCTGACCCTGAACATGACAGAGAGGCTGAGGCAGGAGGATTACTTTAGCCCATGAGATGGAGACCAGCCTGCACAATATAGTAAGACCCTGCTCCTCCCACAAATGATTAAAAAGTTAGCCAGGTGTGGTGGCACTCACCTGTGGTCCCAGCTATTCAAGAGGCTGAGGTAGAATTGCTTGAGTCCAGGAGACCAAGACTGCAGTGATCATGCCATGGCACTCCAGCCTGGGCAACAGAGTGAGACCCTGTCTCCAAAAAAAAGGGAGAGAGAAGTTGAAAATTAAACAGAAAAATTGCATTTCACATTTAAGAATGATTAAAAAGAGATTACATTGATAAAGTTAATTGATAGAGTCAAGTAGAAGTTGTGAATTTGCAGTATGAAGAGATAAAATTGTCAAAGCAATATTCCAAGTACTTACATAACTTTGTTAAGCAAAGATACATTTGCTTATCACAACTCAAGTCATAATTACACAACTGAAGTACATTATCATCTCTGTCTAGGGCTTTGTCCAGAGTAAAAAAGATTCTTAGAAAATAGGACTCACCTGTGCTTCACCACATCTTAACAACATTATTCTTTTACCCACACAGGGGTTAATATGTTTTCTGGAAACTGACCATATTTTTTATAAGTAATCCACAAAAGACAGAGACAAAAAAGTTTCAGAAATATCTTTCTTTGTATTACCCTTGCAATTTGGCCCTGCTTCGGTTCATAGAACACGATGTTATATGTTTCCAGCAGAATCTTTCATTTAAGACTTTCCACTATAACAAGACAATTTATAGACAAGCCTGTCTGTGAGCAGGTGACAGGCTGGACATGGACTGACCACATAGCATGAAATCCTTCTGCAACACTACCCACCCCACATATAATGGAATTTGGATTTGGCAGTTAAATCTTGGACTCATTCCAGAAGATTTCGTTCAGTAAATACCGCAGGTTCTCGCGACCGTGCAGCAACTTCACTTTCAAGGCCAGAGGGAATGCAGACACCAAGAATGCAGACACTGGGTGTCAGGAATTAGAAACTTTCCAGGTGGCCACCAGATGGCGTCACTGTTCAGAACCACATTATATTGTATGTTTAAGTTACAATTTTAAGTCCTTGAAGCCAGAGGGCCCAGAGGTATATTTTAAAGATTGCCATTAAAAATGGCAATACACAGAAAGAGATTTCTGAACCTTTTTTGTCTCAGTCTTTTGTGTATTACTTATAAAGAATATGGTCAGTTTCCAGAAAACATATTAACCCCTGTGAGGGTAAAATAATAATGTTATTAAGATGGGGTGAAGCACAGGTGAGTCCTATTTTCTAAGAATCTCTTTTTCCCTTCACATGATTAAAATCATATGAAGTGACAGATTTTTTGTTATTCACTAGGTTTTTTAACCTAGATTACCAACAACAATGTGGGCATCTAATTTCTAGTCTCCAGTGGAAGGAAATAGAAAATTACACATCTTTTACTCTAATCTTAAAGCCAAAATATTTTCTGTAGATTACGTACTTTTGTTGGGTTTTCCTGGAATCTTGATGACATTATAGACCATAGTGATCAATCTACTATTTAATAAGTATTTCTTTTAAAGTGATATGCTGAAGGCCCTTTACACATACTATAAATTGCTTCTGCAAAAGGTAGCAACTAGTTTTAGGCTAACAGACAAGATAAGAATATCCATCACCTGTACCTCATCATCATTCAGTATATCTTTTTTTTTTTTTTCCTGAGATGGAGACTTGTTCTGTCACCCAGGCTGAAGGGTAGTGGCAGGATCTCAATTCACTGCAACCTTCACCCCCTAGGTTCAAGCAATTTTTCTGCCTCAGCCTCCCAAGTAGCTGGGATTGCAGGCACCCACCACCACGTCTGGCTAATTTTTGAATTTTTAGTAGAAACAACATTTTACCATGTTGGCCAGGCTGGTGTTGAATTCCTGACCTCAGGTGATCCGCCTGCCTCAGCCTCCCAAAGTGCTGGGATTACAGGCATGAGCTGCAGCGCCTGGCCCAGTATATCTTTTTTTATTATTATGATTTATTTTTTTGAGAGGAAGTTTTGCTCTTGTTGCCCAGGCTGGAGTACAATGGTGCAATCTCAGCTCACTGCAACCTCCACCTCCCAGGTTCAAGCAATTCTCCTGCCTCAGGAGGAGTAGCTGGGATTATAGGCATGTGCCACCACACCCAGATAATTTTGTATATTTAGTAGAGACCGGGTTTCTCCATGTTGGTTAGGCTGGTCTCAAACTCCCAACCTCAGGTGATCCACCCGCCTCAGCCTCCCAAACTGCTGGGATTACAGGCGTGAGCCACCGCATCCAGCCCAGTATGTCATTTGTTAAATATTTCTTTTGTGTACAATGTTCCCTAGGATTTGGGTGAAACCTCATATCACATGCTATGTATGAGCTAGAGAATCAGCTTAATTTAAAAAAAGAAATTTTCAAGGCCAGGGTCAGCTTGACAAAAGCCCTCCGCAGTGACTCCCTTCCTATAAAGAAGCATGCCAGGGATGTTAGATGTCTCTTCCTTCTCATATGATAAGCATGTGAAAACAGCCTTATCAGTATCCCAAGCAGTCTGGTTTAGGGTTGCTTGCTATTTACGAGAGTTATTTAGAATGCCAGCCTCCCAGCACCTGGCAACTCTGAAGCCTGCAGGATGTTTCACCCACTGCCTACACACCCTAGGCAGGGAATGAAAGCACCAGTTACATAAGAAGCCAAGCTTGGGCACTGCCCCTCCAAGTGGGAGAAGGGCAAGACGCTGAGTCCTAATTACCCTTTGGCCAGCCAGATGAGCTCACTGGGTTATGCAGCGTAATTATATCCCCTTCATGAAACTTAGCCATTTGATTAAGCAAAAAGCACAAATAATTATTTTTATTTTCATTTCTTTGATTACTAACTTATTTGTGCTTTTTTACATACTTTTTGGCCAGTTGTATTCTTTTAATGATCAATTTATGCACTTTGTCCACTTTTCTTTGGGGATATTAATATTTTACTCTTTAATTTGTAAAATAATTATTATGTAGAATGTCTTTTAATCCAGTAAAATCATCATGCAGTTTTTCTTATTAGATCTATTGATAACATATTTTGCATTAATATAGAGGCTATTTATTGATTATTTTCTCAGTATCCACACTCACCCCTTCCCTGTAGTATCCTAATGCTTGTTTGGGGATCTAAGTGGTAGAGGAAAAGCTGACTAGACCCCCAGCTCCAGGTGGGACATAGAAGTTGACCAAGCCAATCCGCACCGAGTCACGGCCCTCACCAACATGGCTGGTACAAGGGTGGGCATGTGACCCAAATCATTCTAATCAGGGGAAATCTCAAGATTCTTTTTTTTTTTTTTAAGATGGAATTTCGCTCTTGTTACCCAGGCTGGAGTACAATAGCGCAATCTCGGCTCACCGCAACCTCCACCTCCTGGGTTCAGGCAATTCTCCTGCCTCAGCCTCCTCAAGATTCTTGCTATAAATGCTAACACAAAGAGACAATCCCTACTTCTTACTAAATAAAAATATTGAAACACACAACCTCAGAAGCCACTGGCAGCCAACCTGGGGATTCAGTTTAGGATGAAAGTCACAGCAAAGAAAACAGGGCAGAGAATAAATAGGTTTTGGTGTAATATTATTGAGGCACCAGATCAAGCCTCACTTGAGGGTAGCCTACTTCTGGATATCTCCTTGGGTTTATGAAACTAAACCCAAGAAGATATACTGAGCAGTACACACTGGAATAGCCATCCTGGTTGGACATGGGTGATATCATTTTTTTTTTTTTAATTCCAGGGTACATGTGCAGGATGTGCCGGTTTGTTACACAGGTAAATGTGTGTCATGGTGGTTTGCTGCACCAGTCAACCCATCACCTAGGTATTAAGCCTGGCATGCATTAGCTGTTTTTCTCAATGCTCTCCTCCTACCCTTTGCCTTCCCACAACAGGCCCCAGTATGTGTTGCTCCCCTCCCTGCGTCCATGTGTTCTCATTGTTCAGTTCCCACTTAGAAGTAAGAACATGCAGTATTTGGTTTTCTAGCCCTGCATTAGTTTGCTGAGAATAATGGCTTCCAGCCTCATCCATGTTCCTGCAAAGGATGTAATCTCCTTCCTTTTATGGTTGCATAATATTCCATGGTGTACATGTACCACATTTTCTTTAACCAGTCTATCATTGATGGGCATTTGGGTTGATTCCATGTCTTTGCTACTGTGAATAGTGCAGCAATAGACATACACGTGCATGTAATGATTTATATTCACATCTTTCTTTTTAATCAGATGCCTATTCTAATTGGTTAATACCTATGCTGTACTGGTTGATATTAAATATTTTTAGTATCATCCTTATACATGCCAGGAAATATCCTTTATTATTAAGCTAGTTTGAGTAAGATTTGGCTTTTGGTTTTTGTTGTGTTTTTTCTTTTTCATCAGCATATTCAACAATATCTCTAACACAAAGATTTTTTCAAAGTCTAATTGAAGCTTTCATTGGGCTGGGTCTAGTGGCTCACACTTGTAATCCCAGCATTTTGGGAGGCTGAAGTAAGAGCATTGCTTGAGGCCAGGAATTCAAGACAAGCCTGAGCAACATAGTAAGATCCCATCTCTACAAAAAAAAAATTCAAAATTAGCCAGGCATGATAGTGTGCACCTGTAGCCCTAGCTACTTCAGAGCCTAAAGGAAGAATTAGAATTCTGTATCATCTTTCTTACCTAAATCAAACCCCTAATGCATTGTTATTTTCAATTTGATTTCTTCAAAAAAAATAATAATTTCAAATTGCTCTTCAAGGACAGAATTCTAGAGTTTTGTGACTTCTTCCCAACTGTTACAATTGTCTCATTCTCACCTAATTTAATTTTTAATGATCATTTATATTGAGTTCATCTGATACATTCAATACAGTTTTCATAGGAACAAATTCTTTTTCCATGCTATTATTTCATCAGTTTACATAAATATTTAATTAGATTCCATAAATATATTAACAAATACAATTGACATAAACTTGTTTGGAAATCTGCTACTATGGGAACTGAACTGCCAGGGAACACCAGGGCAAATTAGCCATAAGTATTCATCCTTCTGTGGATGGAAATCAATGTTTTATAGAAAAATAATGAACTTTTTTAATCTGTTGAATCAGTTAAGTAGAAATTGGTCAACTAAATATAATTGAGTTTAATTTTCTTATTTTTTCAATTACAAATTTCTCATACATATTTGCACATAAAGTTGTTCTATAGTTTGATATTTTTTTTGTTTATATATCAGGTCCAAATGGTGAGGCCGTGCTAACTGTATAGAAGGAATTTCATGGCATCACTTATTTCTATGTAATTAACAGAGCATAAAATTTATATATTTCTTGAAGAAACAAAATAATCAGATCTTGGAATCTCTTTGTGAGGTAATTCATTTATAATTTCTTTTAGGGTTGTTGCTCTATTCAGATTGTCACTTCTCCAGTCAATTTTATTAATATGTTTTTTCAGAAAACCATCTACTTCATTGGGAAGATTTTCAAATTTATTAGCAGTAAGTCAAGCATAACATTCTCTTCTAAATTGTTTAACTTTTTATTATGGAAATTGTCTTAGTCTGTTTGTGTTGCTATAAGAAAATACTTGACAGTGGGTAACTTGAAAAGAGGTTTATTGCAGGGCAAGGTGGCTCACGTCTGTAATCCCAGCACTTTGAGAGGGCAAGGCAGGTGGATCACGAGGTCAGGAGATCAAGATCAGCCTGACCAACATGGTGAAACCCCATCTCTACTAATAATACCAAAATTAGCCAAGCGTGGTGGCAGTCGCCTGTAGTCTCAGCTACTCAGGAGACTGAAGCAGGAAAATCGCTTCAACCCAGGAGGCAGAAGTTGCAGTGAGCTGAGATCACATCACTGCACTCCAGCCTGAGCAAGAGCAAGACTCCGTCTCACAAAACAAAAGAGGTTTATTTTGCTCATGGTTCTGCAGGCTGGAAAGTTCAAGGGCATAGCTTCTGGAAAGGCTTTCAGTGTGGCCTCATAACATGGTGAAGAAGGTCAAACAGGAAGCAAACGTGTGAAGAGACAAAACTTCAGGGACATCCTAGCTTTATAACAACCCACTCTCTTGGGAACTAATTCATTCCAGTGAAAACTAAAAACTAATCAGTCTCATACGTGTGAGAATTCACTCACTACCTTGAAAAGGACACCAAGCCATTCACTCAAAAAGAACCCACTCCATGAATCAAACACTTTCCAAAAGGCCCACCTCCAAACACTGCCACCCAAGGGACCAAATTTCAACGTAAGTTTTGGTGGCAAAAAACCATATTCAAACCATAGCAGAAATGCTCAAGCATACATGTAAGTGGTTAGAATAGCATAATGAACACTCAAGCACCCATGACCAGCCTCAAAAGTAATCAACATTTTCACCAATACTCCTTTGTCTATTTTCCTATTACTTTTTTCAGTGGAGCAGGGCAATTTTTTTTAAATCCCAGACTTCCTATTACTCACTTATATACATTTCAATAATTCTCACAGAAAAGAACTTTTTTATATAAACGTTTAACCTTTTCTATGTCTAAAACTTTACCTCATTTTTAATTTTTTGTTTTCTCTTCTATTTTTCCCAGGAAAAGGGAAAATTAATTTTCTTTAATTTTCTTAAAGACATTGGTTTCTCAGAGTCGTCTCTTGCATTAATATCAGTTCTGCAGTGTTTCTGTTTTCAGTTATTTCTGTTAAGTTTATCTAACACTTCATTCTTATTACTGCTCTCCTTAAGTTGTTTCAGTTTGTTTTTCTCAGTTTGAATGCTTTCTTGTTAAATAATGAATTCCAGCTGGGCACAGTGGCTCACACCTGTAATACCAACATTTCAGGAAGCCGAGGTGGGCAGATCACTTGAGGTCAGGAGTTTGAGAGCAGCCTGGCCAACATGGTGAAACCCCATCTCTACTAAAAATATAAAAATTAGCTGTGTGTGGTGGCACGTGCCTGTAATCCCAACTACTCAGGAGACTGAGGCAGGAGAATCACTTGAACCCAGGAGGCAGGGGTTGCAGTGAATGGATATCATACTACTGCACTCCAGCCTGGGTAACAGAGTCAGAATCCATGTCAGAAAAAAAGAAAAATAATAATAATTCTGAGCACACCTTTAGCCTCATCCCTTACAATGTTCTTATCTTCCATGTTTTCTAAATACTCTATAATTGTGGTTTTAAATTTCTACTGTAAACCATAAATTATTTAAATTGTTGTTTCTCTTTCCTTTTTTCTCATTTCTAAGTGCATGTAGTTTTTGTTCAAAATGTTTATGTTAATTTTTCAGTATTTATTTCTCTTCACCCACTCCCATATTCTAGTATTTATTATTATATCACATATAATAATCCCACATTATAAAATTTTATACATACATGTGTGTATGCATATATATATATATATGTGTGTGTGTGTGTGTGTGTGTGTGTGTGTGTGTGTGTGTGTGTTTTCCCTGAGATGGATCTTACTCTGTTGCCCAGACTGGAGTGCAGTGGCACGATCTCAGCTCACTGCAACCTCCACCTCCCAGGTTGAAGCAATTCTCCTGCCTCAGCCTCCCGAGTAGCTGGGATTACAGGTGCCCGCCAACACGCCCAGCTAATTTTTGTATTTTTAGTAGAGACAGGGTTTTACTGTATTAGCCAAGCTGGTCTCAAACTCCTGATCTCAAGTAATCTGCCTGCCTCAGCCTCCCAAAGTGCTGGGATTACAGGTGTGAGCCTGTGTTTCCCAGCCTGGTCTCAAACTTCCGGCCTCAAGTGATCCTCCTGACTTAGCTTCCCAAAGTGCTAGGATTACAGGAGTGAGCCATCACACCCAGCCCAAAATTATTATTTTTACTTATTTACTTATTTATTTATTGAGACAGAGTCTTGCTTTGTTGCCCAGACTGGAGTACAGTGGCACAATCTCAGCTCACTGCAACCTCCGCCTCCTGGGTTCAAGTGATTCTCCTGCCTCAGCCTCCTGAGTAGGGGGATTACAGGCACTTGCCACTATGCCCAGCTAACTTTTTGTATTTTTAGTAGAGACAAGGTTTCACCATATTGGCCAGGCTGGTCTCGAACTCCTGACCTCAAGTGATTCTCCTGCCTCAGTCTTCCAAAGTTGTGGGATTACAGGCATGAGCCACCGTGCCCAGACTATTATCTGTTAAATCAGCAGGAGAACTAAAGCAATAGATCCTAGATCTGTGCTGTCCAATACAGAAGCCAAATGTAACTGCTGAATACAATTGACCCTTGAACACAGGTTTTATTCTGCCTCTGCCACCTCTGAGACAGCAAGACCAACCCCTCCTCTTTCTCCTCCTCCTCAGCCTCCTCAACATGAAGACGATGAGGATGAAGACCTTTATGATGATCTATTTCCACCTATGAACAATACATATAATTTATCTTCCTTATAATTTTTAATAACATTTTGTTTTCTCTAGCTTATTTTATTGTAAGAATTATGATATATAATACATATAACATACAGAATATGTGTGAATCGACAGTATGTTAAAAGTAAGGCTTCTGGTCAACAGCAGGCTATTAGTGGTTAGGTTGTGGGATAGTCAAAAGTTATACATGAATATTCAACTATGTGGGGGTCAGCACCTCTAGCCTCATATTGTTCAAGGGACAACTTGAAATGTGCCTAGTCTCAAATGAGATATGGTTTAGTATGAAACATAAAAAGAAAGTGATATATCTCAACAATACTTTCATATTGACTACATTTGGAAATAATATTTTAGATATAATGGGTTAAATAAAACATATTATTGAAATTAAAGCCAAACAAGCACACTACAAAAAAGGAAAATTACAGGCCAATATTCCTGATGAACATAGTTGCAAAAATTCTCAACAAAATACTAGCAAACCAAATTCAACAACACATTATAAGAATCACTCACCATGACAAATGGGATTTAACCCTGGGAAGCAAGGATGATTTAAACATATTCAAATTAATAAATGTGATAATCCATATTAACAAAATAAAGGATATAAAATATATGATCATTTTAATAAATGTAAAAAAAAGGTATTTGGCAAATTGCAACACTCTTATGATAAAAACTCTCAGCAGATTAGGTACAGAGAAAATGTACCTTAACTCAGTAAAGACCATATGGGAGAACCCATAGCTAACATTATACTTAGTGGTTAGGAAATTTAAAAAATAAAGTAAAGTAAAAAACAGTGAAAAATTGAAAGCTTTTTCCTCCAAGATCAGGGACAAAAAAAGGATGCCCATTTTCACCACCTCTTATCAATATTGTACTGGAATTCCTAGCCAGAGCAATTAGGCAAGAAAAAGAAATAAAAGGCATTCTAATAGGAAAGGAAGAAGTGAAATTGTATCTGTTTGCTGGTGACATAATCTTATGTATAGAAAACTCTAAAGATGCCATCAAAAAAGCTGTTAGAACTGATAAATGAATTTAATAAAGTTGTAAGACACAAACTCAACACACAAAAATCAGTAGTGTTCCTATACACTAATAACAAACTATCCAAAAATTAAATCAAGAAAACATTACCATTTACAATAGCAATAGAAAAATACAACACTTCGGTGTAAATTTAACCAAGGAGGTGAAAGACCTATATGCTGAAAACTACAAAACATTCATGGAAAAAAAAAATTGAAAAAAAAATGAGTAAATTGAAAGATACTCTATGTTCACAGATTGGAAGAATTAATATTAAAATGTCTACATTTCCCAAAGCATTCTACAGATTTAGCACAATCCCTATCAAAATTCCATTACATTTTCACAGAAATAGAACAAAAACAATTCTTTAAGTCCATATGGAATCACAAAAGACTATGAACAGCAAAAAGAATATGGAAAAAAAGAACAAATCTAGAGGCATCCCACTCCCTGATTTTAAAATATATTATAAAGTAATTATAATTAAAACAGCATGGTACTGATATTTAAAAAAATACATCAAACAATGGAACAGAATAGAAAGCCCAGAAATAAACCCTACACTTCATAGTCAACTGATTTTTAACAAAGTTGCCAAGAACACACAATGGGAAAAAGGACAGTCTCTTCAATAAATGGTGTAGGAAAAACTAGATATCCACATGCAGAAGAATAAAATTGGAATCTTATCTACACTAAATACAAAAATCAACTCAAAACTAAATAGGCTTATATATAAAACCTGAAACTGTAAAACTACTAGAAGCAAATGGGAAAATCTCCATGGTATCTGTCTGAGCAATGACTTTTTGGATATGATGCCAAAAGCACAGGTAACAAAAGCAAAAATAGATAAATGAGGTTGTACAAAATTAAAAAGCTTCTGCACAGCAAAGGAAACAATAAAATGAAGAGACAACCCATAGAGTGAGAGAAAATATTTGCAAATCATATATCTGATAAGGGGTTAACATCCAAAATATATAAAGAACTCAAATAATTCAATGGCAAAAAAACCAATGACCCAATTTAAAAATGGGCAAAAGACCTGAATAGACATTTCTCAAAAGAAAACTTAAAAACAGCTAACAGGTTCACAAAAAATTGCTCAACATCACTACCATTAGGAAAATACAAATTAAAACTTCAATGAGATACCACATTTTAGAATGGCTATTATCAAAAAGATGTTATTCATAAAAATGTTGGTGAAAAGACGAGAAAGGGAACGCTTGTGCACTGTACACAACCTGTGGCACATTGAACAAGTTGGATTTATTACCCGTTGCAGTGGGAGAGAATGCAGGCTATTAGGAGCCATGGGGAATGTCTGTATGAGAACGACAAAAAGGACTTGCTCTAGGATCTGGATTTTTTTTATTCTCTCTGGATTTGGCAGTGTGAAAAAGCAGGGGCAATTTTACAATTGCATATCTCATTAAGTCTTATTTATAGGGAGGGAAGGCTAGAGATTTTCTTCTGCTTCAGTCATCCCTGAGACAGCAAAACCAGCCTCTCCTCTCTTTTCTCCTCCTCAGCCTACTCAATGTGAAAATGACAAGAATGAAGACTTTTATAATTATCTACTTCCACTTGATGAATAGTAAATATACTTTCTCTTCCTTATGAGTTTTTGTTTTTTGTTTTGTTTTTTTTGTTTGTTTGTTTGTTTTTTGAGACAGAGTCTCACGCTCTTGCCGAGGCTGGAATGCGGTGGCATGATCTCAGCTCACTGCAACCTCCTCTCATGTTCAAGCAATTCTCCTGCCTCAGCCTCCCAAGCAGCTGGAATTAAAGGCTTGTGTCACCACACCCGGCTAATTTTGGTATTCTTAGTAGAAACATGGTTTCACCATGTTGGCCAGGCTGATCTTAAACTCCTGACTGCAAGTAATCCACCCACTTCAGCCTCCCAAAGTGCTGAGATTACAGGCAGGAGCCATCACGCCCAGCACTTATGAGTTTCTTAATAACATTTTCTTTTCTCTATCTTACTTTACTGTAAGAATACAGTATGTAATATATATGTAACATACCAAAATATGTGTGAATCGACTGTTCATGTCATCAATAAGGCTTCTGGTAAACAGGGGGCTATTCGTAGTTAAGTTTTGGGGGAGTCAAAGGTAATTAAAAATTTTTCAACTCTCTGGGGTCAGTAATCCTAACCCCCACATTGTTCAAGGGTCAGCTCTAGACAGACCCACATCTACATCTATGTATACAACTAGAGCTAGTTCAGGGTACAATGGCCCAAACTAGTTTGAAGCTATTTTAGGGCAAAGCCCATGGTTTTAAGCAGAAGGACTTAAACCCGTGACATATAGGGAACAGTTGATGGAATTAAAGATGCCTATCATAAAGGAGAAATGATTTGGTGGCAGGGGTGGAGGGTGGGGTTCCAGCTGGAGTAGGGACATAATTGTCTTCATATATTTGAAAGTTATCGCGTAGAAGAGAAACTGGCCTTGTTCTAAATGGTAAGTATAAGGTAAGAACCAGAACCAATAAGTGGAATCTTAAGAAAGCAAATGTGGACCTTCTAACAGAAGTGGCCCCATTTAGGACAGACCACCACTAGTGGTGTCTTCATGCAAATAATGAACAGCAGGGATTTTAATAGAGGGTATTTGAGAAGCCACAGGATGATTTATTTAGAAGACCTTTAATGTCCTTCCCAATCTTAAAATTTAATGACGCAAAGAAAGATTTAGGAGGAAACTATGAAAACATGACAACTAAATGTAATGTGGGACCAAGGGTTGGATTCTAACCACAAAAAGAACATTCATTAGGAGCTGGACGTGGTGGCTCACGCCTGTAATCCCAGCACTTTGGGAGACCAAGACAGATGGATCACAAGATCAAGAGATCAAGACCATCCTGGCCAACATGGTGAAACTCCGTCTCTACTAAAAATACAAAATTAGCTGGACATGGCAGCACATGCCTGCAGTCCCAGCTACTTGGGAGGCGCAGGCAGGAGAATCACTTGAACCCAGGAGGTAGAGGTTACAGTGAGCCAAGATCACACCACTGCACTCCAGCCTGGCGACAGAATGAGACTCCATCTTAAATTTAAAAAAAAAAAAAAAAAAAAAAAAATTTGTATCAATGTTACTTTCCTAGTTTTAATAGTTATGCTATGGTTATATACAAAGTTAGCATTAGGAGAAGCTGAAGGAAGAATATATGGGGATTCACTGTAGTATTTTTGCAACTTTTCTATAATTGAAAAATTATATGGAAGTGAAAAGTTTTTAAACCCTATCTCTGCTATTCATTAGCATTATTATCTTGCACAAGTTGATTAACTTCTCTGAGATAGAAATTTTTTATTTTTGTAAAATATTGATAAAATTCCTATATTGCAGAATTGTTAAAATTAAATGAAAGAGCCGGGCACGGTGGTGCGTGCCTGTAATCCCAGCTACTCGGGAGACTGAGGTGGGAGGATCGTTTGAGCCCAGGAGTTCTGGGCTGTAGTGCACTATGCAGATCAGGTGTCCGCACTAAGTTTGGCATCAATATGGTGACCTCCTAGGAGTGGGGAACCACCAGGTTGCCTAAGGAGGAGTGAACCGGCCCAGGTCGGAAACAGAGCAGGTCAAAACTCGTGTGCTGATCAGTACTAGGACTGCGCCTGTGAAAAGCCACTACACTCAAGCCTGGGAAACATGGTGAGACCCCGCATCTAAAAAAGAAAAAAAAATTTAAATGAAAGAGTATTGCAGTGCACTTTGTCAGAGTGCCGGCACATAGTAATCTGTCAATAAAGGTTATTATTACTTAACAAAAATTAACAATATCAAAAACTTTAAAAAGAAGTCTATAATATCAATGTTCTAGAGAATAATCTGTTGCTCATCTATTCCTCAGGACTAGCCTCTCAGGAATTTACCTAAAATTATCGTCTACTTATTAAGTTTATCAAATGAGCTAAGCTCAATAGTGTACCAACAGAAAACAGTTTCATAATTCTCTGATGGCCCCCTCAGAACATGCTCTGTCACAGCATTCTTCCCCACCTCTGGGCAATATCTCAGACTTATTTCATAGATTTTGAAATTACTTTCAAAAATGAAAACTCATTAAACATTTCTATTAATAACTTCAGGCCAGACGCGGTGGCTCACGTGTGTAATCCCAGTGCTTTGGGAGGCCAAGACAGGGGGATTGCTTGAGGCCAGAAGCCCAAGACCAGCCTGGGCAACATAGCAAGACCCTGTCACTACAAAAAAATTTAAAATCACCCAGGTACGGTGGTGCATTCTTGTAGTCCTAGCCACTCAGAAGGCTGAGGCAGAAGGATCTCTCGAGTCCAGTAGTTTGAGGTACAGTGAGCTATGATCGGGTCACTGCCTTCCAGCCTGGGCAATTGAATAAGACCCTATCCCTGAAAAAAAAAATTTTAAAACTTCAATCGTGTACTCAGTGCAATCTCAGCCTGGTGTGGTGACCTACAGCATGAGAAGGTGGAACTGTCTGCTCTTCCTCCATCTCCTTCACATGTCTCCCTCTCACTCTGCTGTGTCTAAATTCTCCAGAGTCCAGGCAGGGAGCAGAGGGTATTAAGGGAAGAAGGGCAAATATATCTCTGTGGCAGATGCTCTTGTAATGCAGTGTACCATGGCCTTGGGGTAGGAAGAGACCACATGCTGGCTCTCTCCAATGGGAAACATCTCTGGGGATCGCCTGGTTGAAAAACTCCCTTCGGAGCATCACACGCTGGGGTCTGTTGCGGGGACTAGGGGAGGAACGGGGAGGGTAAAGAGTTGGTGAGGGAAAACATGGAGAGAAATGCCAGATATAAGTGATGGGGATGGAGGCAGCAAACCACATTGCCATGTATGTACCTATGCAACAATCCTGCAGGTTCTTCACATGTACCCCAGAACCTAAAGTGCAATAAAATATGTATATAAATAAAATAAAAAAGAAAAACTCCCTTCAAAGTCAGTGCACTCTCCCACTTCTCCCAGAAGTTTCTTTTCTTTTTTTTTTTTTTTTTTTTTTTTTTTGAGACAGTCTCCTTCTCTTGCCCAGGCTGGAGTACAGTGGCACACAGCTCACTGCAACCTCCTCCTCCCAGGTTCAAGGGATTCTCCTGCCTCATCCTCCCAAGTAGCTGGGATTACAGACGTGCACCATCACACCCAGCTAATTTTTGTATTTTTAGTAGAGATGCGGGTTTTGGCATCTTGGCCAGGCTGGTCTTGAACTCCTGACCTCAAGTGATTCACCCATCTTGGCTTCCCAAAGTGCTGGGATTACAGGGGTAAGCCACCGTGCCCCGTCTTCTCCCTGAAGTTTATTGCAAATTTCTCAGCTCCTGCTCAGAAGTATAGCATATAACAGCTCATTGCTGGGGTCCCTTCACTCCATAGGCAACCCTTCTGATTCAATACAGCTGTTTTCCATTGTAGCTCCTCGGAAACCCATGCCCTCACCGTTACAAATTCTCACAGTATAAACAGGTTCCACTATGACTCTCTCATTTAGGATTCCCTGGTTGTTTCAACCAACCTCCAACATCCCATATTCACCAGGCAGGAACCAAACCCTAGTTTCTATTCATTTATGTCCCTAAATGCCAGAAGACACAAATTTACTCCTTCATAATCTCTCCTACTCCTCTACTCTGATCCCAGGACGCCACAGGAGCTTGAACTCTCTCAAGAGTTTCCCCAGAGAAAGAGAACAGGAAATGCCATGACCCTGTCCCTACCCCAAAGCCACTCTCTAATCCCCTTCCTCCTTTTCAGCTGGAGGATACGACTGAGGTTGATAATCACCAAACCAGTTTTGCTGTCTTTTCATAATTTCTGCATGGATATGTCTGTGCTAATATCCTATTCAGAAATCTGAGCATAATTATCACCTTTTGCTCTCAGCTTTGGGGATTCAGATGAAATTTCAAGACACCATGAAAAGTCCCATTTGATATTCTGTTACATTTAAAACACACCATGACGCCTTCCATATGAGCTCTCAGCCCTCGTCAGGGCTGTCTGCAGATGACACAATGGGAAACAGAGAAGCTGTGACTATTGGCAGAATACTGCTTCTGGGCTGCTGAGATAAGACGTTTGGAAAGATTCAAACCACAGGCTTTTGCAAGAGTTACACAATCACTTCCAGCCCAATCTCAAGCTGAATGCCTTCCAGAAGGCTGAACATTCCTTAGGAGGTAATTATATAACTAAAACAGAAAAGGTTGTAACTGATGTGTGGAATATCATTCGAGGGTTTGAAAAGACATCAAATGAAAAGGAAAGAATTAGGACTAGAAAAAGAAAAAAAGAAAAAAGAAAAAAGAAATAAAATAAAAAACAAAATAAAAATTTTAAAAAATAATAAATAATAAAAAAAAAGAATTAGGACTAGATAGTTTTTTATAGTTAAAGGTCATGCTGTAAAGAGGGGATTTAAATCATTGCGAATCACCCTAGGGCTACCTTATGGAAACCACAGGGAAGCCAGTTTGGGACTCGAAAATGTTCATTCATTCATTCATTCATTCACTGAGTTCCTGCGAAGCTTCAGGCTCTGAGTTGGAACTGATGTTTACGCGATGGTCAAGATTTCTTCCCTGCCCTCAAAAGAATTCAGAGAAAATCTCCAAATGGAATAAGGTGCCACCAGAAAAGAAGTCATTATTCAAAAAAGATACTTGCACACACATGTTTACAGCAGCACAATTTACAATTGCAAAATAATGGAACCACCCTAAATGCCCATCAATCAATGAGTGGATAAAGAGACTGAGATAGATAGATAGATAGATAGATAGATAGATAGATAGATATCATGGAATACTATGCAGCCATAAAAAGGAATGAATTAACAGCATTTGCAATAACCTGGATGAGATTGGAGACTATTATTCTAAGTGAAGTAACTCAGGAAAGGAAAACCAAATACCATATGCTCTCCGTGGTGTGTGGGAGCTTAGCTATGAGGATGCAAAAGCATAAGAATAATACAAGGGACTTTGGGGACTTGGGGGAAAGACTGCGAGGGGGTGAGAGACAAAAGACTACCAGTATGGTGCAGTGTATACTGCTAAGGTCACGGACACACCAAAATCAAACAAATCACCACTATAGAACTTATTCATGGCCGGGTACAGCGGCTCACACCTGTAATCCCAGCACTTCAGGAGGCCAAGGCGGGCAGATCACCTGAGGTCAGGAGTTTGAGACCAGCCTGGCCAACATGGTGAAACCCCAACTCCACTAAAAATACAAAAATTAGCCCAGGGTGGTGTTGGGTGCCTGTAATCCTAGCTACTTGGGAGGCTGAGGCAGGAGAATCACTTGAACTCAGGAAGCAGAGGTTGCAGTGAGCCAAGACTATACCATTGTACTATGCCCTGGGCAACAAGAGTGAAACACCATCTCAAAAAAAGATCTTACTCCTCTAACCAAATATCACCTGTATTCCAATAACTTATGAAAATTTTTTAAAAGAAAAAGAAAAAATTATTTTAAAAAATAACTCATTTATATTATATATTTTTTTTTTAAAGTAGAGATTCCCCTGCAGATCTGGTATATCCTGGATGACCAATGAGGAAGGAGGATTCGAGTTCAAAGAGGGGGAGAAGAGAAGCAGTGAAACAGGTGATCTTTAGGGTGCCTTCTATCCTTGCAAACCTGAGGCTCTGTTTGTGCTCTGGAAGGTTCAGTGTAAGCCATGATGCCCTGCTGGCCATGTGCTAAAGGAACTGACTTGGTCAGTTGGATGTTTGCTACACAGGAGGTTTTTGCAGAGTAGATCTGGCTAGGTTAAAAATACATATATATATAGCTCTCAACTTCTAGCCCTTCCTACCTGGCTAACCCCAGAGCATCTAGCAAGTGAGACAAGAGGTGGAGAGTGGAAGAAAAAGGCAGATCTTACCTCAAGCCTCTGGGAGAACAAGGGAGGAGAGGCTCTTAATTAAAGATGTGATTAAAGTTTTCATTTAGATTAAATAAAATTAATTTCAGACAGGGAATAGGACCAACGGTGCATAGCCTAACATCAGACGTGTGTTCATCAAAATGCAGACAATCAGTAAGAGGATTTCCATCAAGCAGATCTCACCTAGGCCGAGGGAATTCAGGTAGCTGGTGAGTAACGGAAACGCTTAAAAATGGTCTACATGTGCTTGCACTGAAACACAGAACAAGGGACAAAGCTTTATAAAATGTGTCCAACAGTGCTAAATGAGACTTTTCCTGCTTCTACATTGTGACTAAGAGAGTAAGAGCTGGACAAAAAAGATTTTTAAAAAAAGGAAAGAAAGAAAAAAGAGTAAGAGCTGGACACATCAAGAAATCCACCTCTAGCCCAGAGCCTATATATAAGAAAGAGTGAGGACAATAAAGTTGTCAATCCATGGTAGAGAAAAACGTGCTGCTGGCCAGGCACAATGGCTCATACCTGTAAGCATGATTACAATCCCAGCACTTTGGGAGGCCGAGGTCGATAGATCACCTGAGGTCAGGAGTTTGAGATCAGCCTAACCAATATGGTGAAACCCATCTCTACTAAAAATATAAAAATTAGCTGGTGTGGTGGTGTATGACTGTAATCCCAGCTATTCAGGAGGCTGAAGCAGGAGGATCACTTGAACCTGGGAGGCGGAGGTTGCAGTGAGCCAAAATCACGCCACTGCATTCCAGCCTGGGCGACAAGAATGAGACTCTGTCTCAAAAAAAAAAAAAGAAAAGAAAAACATTCTGTTGCCTTCCCAAACCAGGCAGGAGGAGTTGCAAAAGCAGCAGTGGTAGAGAATGAAAGCAGACAGTCCCTGCCAAAGGAAGGACGCCATCTCACCATCCTCTTCCTTGCCTGCTTACTAAAAGGCAGAACTGGTAGACCCAGGGAGAAAAATCTGAGAGGACGCTAGTTTTCTATTGCTGCCACTAAAAAATTGCCAAAATGTAGTTGCTTAAAACAACACAAATGTATTATCTTGCAGTCTGCAGAACAGAAATCACTAGTAGGAATCTCAGGCTAAAATAAGGTGTCAGCAAACTGAGTTGACTTCTGGAAGCTCTGTGGACTAATCTATCTCCTGTTCAGCTAGGTTGTTGGCAAAATTCAGTTACTTGCAGTTGTGGGATTGAAATACATGCTTTCTCTCTCTCTTTTTTTTTTTTTTTTTTTTAAGACAGAGTCTTACTCTGTTGCCCAGACTAGAGTGTGGTGGCATGATCTCAGCTTATTGTAACCTTCACCTCCCGGGTTCAAGTGATTCTCCTGACTCAGCCTCCCAAGTAGCTGGGATTACAGGTGCCAACCACCTTGCCTAGCTAATTTTTGTATTTTTAGTTGAGACACGGTTTCACCATGTTAGCCAGGCTAGTCTTGAACTTCTGACCTCAAGGGATCCACCTGCCTTGGCCTCCCAAAGTACTGGGATTATAGGCGTGAGCCACCACACCTGGCCAAAATACGTTTTCTTGTTGGCTTCTAGAGGTCATTCACTGACTTGGCCTGTAGCTGTCTCCCTCCATCTTCAAGTCAGCAATGGTAGGGATCGTCCTTCTTATGTCATATGTCTCTACCCTTTCTCTATAGACATATCCCTCTCTCTATCAGTGAATACCTCTAGAAGCTGATAATGGCCCTCAGCTACAGCCAACAAGAAAACAAGGAGAGAGTTACGACTACAGAAAAAAGGTAGAGACATACGACATAAGAACTTAAAAGTTCTCCACTTTTAAGGACTCCTGTGGTGAGTTAACTAGGCTGGGGCCACATGGATAATCCAGGATAATCTTCCCCACTCAAGGTCCATAACCTCAATCACATCTTTAAAGCCCCTTTTGCCAGGTAATGTAACATATTCACAGGTTCCAGAGATCAGGCTGTGGACATCTGTGAGACATTCTTATTCTGCCTATCATGGAGGATTGACCTGTGTTCCCTCAAGTTTGGGAAGTGCAGAGACTGGTGCCTGATTCTCCCCTAGAAAAGCCCAAGGAGGAGAGGCTGGCTCGTGCTGTCTATGATGGAGAAGAAAGAGAGAGTATCACACTTTCAGAGCTTAGTAAAGCAAAATGCAGAGCGGACGCTGCAAAGACCCCACCCAAGAAGGCTGCTGACCATTGTCCAGCCAGAAAGAGGTGACACACTGTAAACTGCCGGAACAGGGATGATGGTATGTCATAAGAGGGCAGCAAGAGAGGACCTCACCATGTCAGGAAATTTTGCAATATCAGAGGTCTCCAACAGAGAGTCTCCAAAGAACCCACAAAAGCCCTATACTGAAAAATGATCAGTATTTGGATGTTTGCTACACAGGAGGTTTTTGGAGATTAGGACTGGCTAGGCTAAAAAAAAAAAAAAAAAAGCTCTCAACTTCTAGCTCTTCCTCCCTGGCTAACCCCAGAGCATCTAGCAAGTGAGACAAGAGGTGGAGAGTGGAAGAAAAAGGCAGATCTTACCTCCTCCTTTCCTACTGCAAGCCTCTGGGAGAACAAGGGAGGAGAGGTTTTAATTAGAACTGTGATTAAAGTTTTTATTTAGATCAGGCTGAAATTTGTAATCGCCGAAACTATTCTGATCCCCAATGAACAGAAAAACAAAGGGCTGTGCCTGAGACACCATCCAGGATGTTGCAATAAAGTTTATTTGAGGACTTTATTTGAAGGCAATAGTGACAAAGAATACAATGGTTTCCTCCTGGAATAGAACTGTGATGGTTAATTTGTTTTTTGTTTGTTTGTTGAGATGGAGTTTTGCTCTTGCCACCCAGGCTTGAATGCAATGGCACCATCTCAGCTCACTGCAACTTCTGCCTCCCAGGTTCAAGTAATTCTCCTGCCTCAGCCTCCTGAGTAGCTGAGATGAAAGGCGTGCACCACCACACCCGACTAACTTTGTATTTTTAGGAGAGATGGGTTTCATCATCTTGGCCAGGCTGGTCTTGAACTCCTGACCTCAGGTAATACACCAGCCTCATCCTCACAAAGGGAGTATAGGTGTGAGTCACCACACTCAGCCAATGTGATGGTTAATTTTGTGTCAACATGATTGGGCCACAGAGTACCCAGATACTTGGTTAAACATTATTTCTGGTATGTCTGTGAGGGTGTTTCTAGGTAAAATTAACACTTGAATTAGGCCAAGGGTGGTGGTTCACACCTGTAATCCCAGCACTTTGGGAGACAGAGGCGGGCAGATCAGCTGAGGTCAGGAATTCAATACCAGCCTGGCCAACATGGTGAAACCTCGTCTCTACCAAAATTACAAAAATTAGCCAGGAATAGTACTGCACCTGTAATCCCAGTTACTCCAGAGGCAGAGGTTGCAGTGAGCCAAGATCATACCCCTGCCTGACAGAGTGAAACTGTTATCTGAAAAAAAAAAAAAAATTGAATTAGTAGGGTAGTAAAGCAGATTGCTTTGGGTAGGCCTCATCCAATCTGTGGAAGACCTGAATAGAATAAAAGATTGAGAGAAAAAAAATAATTAGTTCTCTGCCTGTCTTCAAGCTGCAAAGTCGGTCTTCTCCTGCCTTTGGACTTGGACTCAGACTAGAACTTACACTATCAGCGCTCCTGGTTCCCAGATCTTCAGACTTGGACTGGAAATACACCACCACCTCTCCTGGGTCTCCAGCTTGCTGACTGCAGATCTTGGGACTTCTCTGCCTCTCTAATCATGTGAACTAATTATTTATAGTAAGTCTCTCGATAGAACTCCTCTGGGTCTGTTTCTCTGGGGAATGCAGACGAACACAGCACCCAAGGCCAGTACGTTCAATATCCTGATCACACTTGCGGTGGCTCCTCCAGGACCCTTGAAGAATGAAGATATTCGATTCTCTATGAGCTCTGTACTGTGCTTTGTTTTGCTTGATGTCAGACTCAAGCTAAGATTTGACAAGTGAGCTTAGTTCTAATAAGTAAAGAAAGAAGAAAAGTGTCCCAGGAGGGAAGATTAGATACAGAAAGGAAGCAAAGGCATCACAGATAGGAGTGAATAGGGCAGTTGCAGGGAAAAGAGAACGTAGCTATTTGACTGGCACAAAAGGTAGGTGTCCAGGAAGCAGGAGAAAAAAAGTGACCTAAGTAGGGCAGACTCTCTAATTCTAGAAAAAGAAAGTCTGGGCTCATTGCAATGTATAATAGAGAACCATCAAAATTTCTGTAACTTAAAGATTTCTCTAAGCATCGGCACATATAAGCATTTTGTTTTCTTTAAACAAAAATGAATGATAATATCTAATAGATAATATCTTCTAATAGAAGGGAGGAGTAGGGTTGAGAACACTAGCTAGGAATCTGCTGCTACGTTCCTATGCCAACTCTATCTTCTGAAAAGAACTTGGGAGCTGCAATCTGACAAGTAGGAATGTACATGAGTCAACATAACAGAATATTTGAATTGAGGACATCGCAGAAAATCTCTAGTTATTGTAAGTACACTAGATATGTGGCAATGAGGAGGCAGGATTTCTTAACCCCTCCTTCTCTGTCACAACATGTTGTAAAGTGAACCTCCCCCAATCCTTCTGTAATTGGTCCATTTGGAGGCAAGCAGGAAATTATTAAGCAATGATTGCATCATTGTGAGATTTCATTCTTTCCTGGAGTTGTGTTTTATTTAGATTTCTATTTACAACTAATTTATTTCAAGCAAAACAAAACAAAAATATTTTGAATGAGAATAAACTAGTTGTCTTCATTTCCCATAATGCAGCACGCTCCCTACTTCATTCTAACTGCACAGCTGGGTCTCCTGGTACCAGCCACACTGAAAGTATTATTATCTCCCAGGAAGGTCAGTATAATTCCTCTGTGGGAAGATGTTTCTCTCTTTCTCTGTCTCTCAGACACATGCATACACACACACACACACACACACACACACACACACACACTCTCACACTCTCTCTCTCTCTCTCTCTCTCTCTCTCTCTCTCTCAACAATACAACTATTGCCGGGCGCGGTGGCTCAAGCCTGTAATCCCAGCACTTTGGGAGGCTGAGGCGGGTGGATCACGAGGTCAAGAGATCGAGACCATCCTGGTCAACATGGTGAAACCCCGTCTCTACTAAAAATACAAAAAATTAGCTGGGCATGGTGGTGCGTGCCTGTAGTCCCAGCTACTCAGGAGGCTGAGGCAGGAGAATTGCCTGAACCCAGGAGGCAGAGGTTGCGGTGAGCTGAGATCGCGCCATTGCACTCCAGCCTGGGTAACAAGAGCAAAACTCTGTCTCAAAAAAAAAAAAAAAAAAAATACAACTATTGATGCAGCAATACAATATTTCTCCTAATTTTCTCAAAGAAATATTCCAAGCTCTTCTCTCCCATCAACCCCCAACTCCTCACCTGAGAAAACCTGAAGTGCCCTCGGGAACCTGCGGTACAGGAAAATGACAGAAAATACTGACGTGGCTGAAGGCACAGAGAGCCAGCAGCCCATGGGGGCTCCTGTCCCACAAGCACCATGTTTCCTACCTCACCAGTCACATCCCGGCTCAGCAGGTCCTGCATCCAGGGACCCTCCCCTCTCCCTTCTCCAGCCTTTTCTCATTTTTCAGTCAGCTAATTTCATCACTCAGAAGCTCTTCTTTGCAAGGACCTGCCTATCTGTACTGCCTCTTCTCCCTTCCCATCTTCTCCCAGCCTCTGGGTGATTGCCTCATTTCAGAAAACCTTTTTCTCTCCATCATTCTCTTCATGCCTTTTTTTTTTTTTTTTTTTTTTTTTTGAGACAGAGTCTTGCTGTATTGCCCAGGCCAGAGTGCAGTGGTGTGATCTTGGCTCACTGCAACCTCCAAGGTTCAAACAATTCCCCTGCCTCAGCTTCCCAAGTAGCTGGGACTACAGGTATGTGCCACCACACTCAACTAATTTTTATATTTTTAGTAGAGATGGGTTTTCACCATCTTGGCCTCTGATCTGCCTGCCTTGGCCTCCAAAAGGGCTGGGATTATAGACGTGAACAACCATGCCCGGCTTCTCATGCCATTTTTGAACTGAGACCAAACTCACTACCTCCAATTAAAAGATCTTAATCATGATCAGTCTGCTCAGCAAACAGCAAATGTGGCCATCTCCCTTCTCATTGTCCAAGTGCTTGCTTTTCTTCAAGCATCAACAGTCATCTGTTTTTACACCCTTTTCTCAGTTGATATTTCTATTCTTTAAATGTATTCCTCTTGTAAGACCATCACTGGAAATGTTTCTAATTATTTCTAATGACAGTAAAACATTTCCACTGTATTATGGGCTTTGATGGGCTGGTCTAGGAGCCTTAAACACCATTTTATAGTAGTTTCTACAAGAAAATGTATGTCAATTTCAAATAACTGAGTTGTAAACTTCAAAAACACAAACCTTTTAAAATCAGAGAATGCTGATCAATTAGACATTGTGAGGCCGTAAGACTTAAGGTAATTGCCTGCTACAAAATAAACAAGATGCATAATTACTTCTTCTTTTAATGGATCTTCTTTCATTCAACAAAGGCCTCCAACTGGTATCTAAACAGGAGTTGGAACCAGCTGCTGTATTTGCCATTGTGAAGAGAAAGCTTTAAAAATACACACAGGGACAAGAGGAAACAAGAATGCTAAGGAAAGGGACTGTGCAAAGGATTTAAAATATGGGAAACAAATGGTAACGATGACAGAACACAATGAACAGTGAAACAATTCTTGAGGGTTTATGTTTAATGGAAAGTTAATTGTCATGCAAATATGTATTTACACGTTATCTTTGTTTGTTTGTTTGAGACTGGGTCTCTCTCTGTAACCCAGGCTGGAGTACAGTGGTACAGTCTTGGCTCATTGCCTCCCAGGCTCAAGCAATCCTCCTACCACAGCCTCCTGAGTAGCTGGGAACAGGTGCCCACCACCACAACCACCTAATTTTTGGTTTTTGTTTATTTTCATAGAGACAGGGTTTCACCATGTTGCCCAGGCTGGTCTCAAACTCCTGAGCTCTAGTTATCTACCCACATCAGCCTCCCAAAATGCTGGGATGGCAGGTATGAGCCACCACTCCTGGAGACATTTTATTATTTTTTTTTTTTTTTTGTAGAGAGAGTCGCACTCTGTCACCCAGGCTGCAGTGCAGTGGCAGACTCACTGCAGCCTCTGCCTCCCAGGTTCAAGTGATTCTTTTGTCTCAGCCTCCCTAGTAGCTAGGAAGGATTACAGGTGTGGTTATCACGCCTGACTAATTTTTGTATTTTTAGTAGAGACAGAATTTCACCATGGCCAGGCTGGTCTCCAACTCCTGACCTCAAGTGATCTGCTAACCTTAGCCTCCTGAAGTGCAGAGATTATAGGTGTGAGCCACCACGCCTAGCTTTATCATCTTTTTAAAGACACATGGCCACATGAAAGAAAAAACTGAACAAAATCTAACCATCTCGACTCTACTGTTTTTGTACTTTTTCACCTTTGTATATTTTGCCCAGCACCATTCTGCCCTTTCCCCCATGCATACATATTTTACATACGTAACCAGCAACCTGGGGTATAAAATGAAACTGTATTTTTTTTAACATTCAAATTAACTTCAACCTCCTATCCCACCTATAGCCAGAACGTTGTTCTTCACTTCCTGCTCCTCTGAGTAGGCTGAGAAACTCAGGGGTGCTTTTTCAAACAGACAGGTCAGTCCTGGTTACTTGCCTTTGAAGAGGAAAGGAAGACACCCCAAGAAGAACATGTAAATACATGCCCTTCCTGTCAAGTGATCCAACATCAACCATAAAAAGTCTTCTCCATATAACAACCTGGGCCATCACGTGGAGCCCGGGCCAGCAATCCAGACTCCCTCTCTTTAAAGAGGAGGTTTTTCTGAGGGTGTCTGGCTCCTTCAATCAATTGTCTTCCATGAAGCCTTTCTAAGGTCATGAGTAACAGTCCTTTGCTTTGAATCCCAAAGAAAAAGGTTCATGTCTTCACTACCATCCTCCTGAAGATTTATTGGCCAATTTGCCCATCTTGTTAGCAACCTTCAAGTTATATGAAACAGGGGGTTGGAATACCTCCGGGTATAGATTTTTGCCAAGCTAAATCAATGATCACTAGTTTTTTACCCTGTAACTAGAACCCAGGCTGGAAACTGCCCCATGCAAACAAGGTCTGCTCCAAGGTGACCCAAAGTCTCGACCACAAGAAATGAAGTACCTAGCTACTTTAGATGATGGGCACTTAATTAAAATAATAACGATCTGGCCGGGCAAAGTGGCTCATGCCTGTAATCCCAGCACTTTGGGAGGCCGAGGCAGGTGGATCACTTGAGGTCAGGAGTTCGAGACCAGCTTGGCCAACATAGTGAAAGCCCCTGCTCTGCTAAAAATAAAAAAAAATTTTTTTTAATTAGCAAGGCTTGGTATCGGGCATCTGTAATCCCAGCTACTCAGGAGGCTGAATGTGAAAAGTAGAAAAGTCCTCTTCAAAGTTTCATAAGTGTTAAGTCATCACTGGTCATTAGAGAAATGCAAATCACAACCATATTGTGATATCATCTCACACCAGTTAGAATGGGGATCATTAAAAAACCAGGAGACAATAGATGCTGGAGAGGATGTGAAGAAATAGGAATGCTTTTACACTGTTTTTGGGAATGTAAATTAGTTCAACCACTATGGAAGACAGTGTGGCAATTATGTAAGGATCTAGAAATAGAAATACCATTTGACCCAGGAATCCCATTACTGGGTATATACCCAAAGGATTATAAATCATTCTATCATAAAGACACATGCATATGTATGTTTATTGTGGCACTGTTCACAATAGCAAAGACTTGGAACCAACCCAAATGCCCATCAATGATAGACTGGATAAAGAAAATGTGGCATATATACACCATGGAATACTATGCAGCCATAAAAAAGGATGAGTTCATGGTCTTTGCAGGGACATGGATGATGCTGGAAACCATCATTCTCAGCAAACTAACACAAGAACAGAAAACCAAACACTGCATGATCTCACTTATAAGTGGGTGTTGAATAATGAGAACACACGGACACTAGGAGGGGAACATCACACACCAGGGCCTGTTGGGGGAGGGATAGCAAGGGTTGGGGGATTGGGGAGAGAATAATATTAGGAGAAATACCTAATGTAGATGACATGGAGGGGATGAATACAGCAAACCACCATGGCATGTGTATACCTATGTAACAAACCTGCACATTCTGCACATGTACCCCAGAACTTAAAGTATAATAAAAAATAAATAAAAATAATAGTTTGGGCTGGGTGCAGTGGCTCACACCTGTAATCCCAGGGCTTTGGGAGGTCAAGGCAGGCAGATGACAAGGTCAAGAGATCAGGATCATCCTGGCCAACATGGTGAAACCCCTGGTGAATCTCTACTAAAGATCTCTACTAGAGAATTTACTCTACTAGAAAATCTACTGAATCTCTACTAAAAATACAAAAATTAGCTGGGCCTGGTGGCACACGCCTGTAATCCCAGCTACTTGGGAGGCTGAGGCAGGAGAATCATTTGAACCCAGGAGGCAGAGGTTACAGTGAGCCAAGATTGCGCCACTGCACTCCAGCCTGGCAACAGAGTGAGACTCCATCTTTAAAAAAAAAAATAGTTTTAAAGACTTTCTTCAAAGCCTTCTTGCATTTTGCTAATAACTCTTTGTTAAGCCCTATCCTATGTAGCTGTTAGACATGCTTATGGGCACGCAGTACATTCTATGTCCTTGTACCTTAACCAAGATATCTGTGCTGGACGTGCTCATAGGCAAGTCCCAGCTCACAACCTATGACCCTTCCTTATTCAGACTTCTCCATTGCTTTTACCTGTTTAGAAAAGTTTTAAGTTATTAGCCAGTCAGGTTTTCATTTAGATTGCGAGGTCTAGCTTCAATCAACGGAGATCAGACGCAGCAGTAAGGACAGCCCCAAATGCATAAGGGATAAATATGTTTGCTTTTCCTTTGTTCATTTGGCTGGCAAGGTTACCCTTCCTGCAGGAAGTAAAAATTGCTTTGCTGAGAGATCCTCTGTCTCAGTGCCAATTTTTCTTTGCAGGAGAATCACTTAACCCTGGGAGGAAGAGACTGTAGTCAGCCGAGATCCAGCCATTGCACTCCAGCCTGGGCAACAAGAGCAAAACTCTGTCTCAAATAATAATAAAAATAACAATCCTCTGGGCATGGTGGCTCACACCTGTAACACCAGCATTTTGGGAGGCCAAGGTGAAAGAATTGCTTGAGCTCAAGGGTTTGAGACCAGCTAGGGCAACATTGTGAGACCTTGTCTCTATGAAAAATTAAAAACTCAGCTGGGTGTAGTGGCATAGGCTTGCAGTCCCAGCTACTCAATAAGCTGAGGTGGGAGGATCACTTGAGCCCAGAAGATCAAGACTGCAGTGAGCCTTGATTCTACCACTGCACTCCAGCCTAGGTGACAGGGCAAGACCCTGTCTCAAAAAAATAAAAATAATTTTAAAAAGAAGGGCTCCTCATATTTAGAAGTGGACTATTAATATTTTACACTCTTTAAAAAGTGCAGCTTTTGAAAGACTTTAGGTTGAATAAACTCAATTTCAGTATTCCTAAGAGAGTCTATCAGTCAAGACAAACTATATTATTACATCAAAACTACATTTTGACAACAACAACAATTTGGGCCAGGCACAGTGGCTCACACCTATAATCCCAGCACTTTGGGAGGCTAAGGCAGGCGGGTCACTTGAGGTCAGGAGTTCAAGACTAGCCAGGCCAACATGGCTAAACCTTTCTCTACTAAAAATATAAAAATTAGCTGGGCCTGGTGGTGCACACCTGTAATCCCAGCTACTTGGGTAGCTGAGGCACAAGCATCACTTAAACCCAGTAGGTAGAGGTTGCACTGAGCCAAGATCATACCCACTGCATACCAGGCTGAGCAGAAGAGCAACATTCTGTCTGAAAAAAAGAAGAATAACAATTTGTTTCTCATTCCACACTACATGTGTTTTGCAGATCAGCAGGGGTGTTCCGCTTACCACAGCAAATCAAGGGCCCCAGATAATGGAAGTTCCATTGCAACCCAGTACTTCCAGGAGTGCTAGGTAGAGAGTACAGGACACAGTAAAGTACACAATGGCTAATAAATTTTCCACGAGGAAGTAAGGAAGTAACACACAATGTGTGTGTGTGTGTGTGTGTGTGTGTGTGTGTGTGTGTGTGTGTAAATTAATGGGGCACATGTGAAATTGTGTTACAGGTATATGATGCATAGTCAGGGTGCTCAGGGTGTCCATCACCCAAGTACAATGCATTTTTGTTAAATACAGTCATCCTGCTCTGCTAGCAAATATTTATTTCTTTTATCTTTCTGTATATTTGTACCCTTTAACTCACTTGTCTTCATCCTCTCCCCTCTTCCCCACTCATCCTTCTCAGTCTGTTATCTATTTTTCTACTTGCTACCTCCATGTGTTCAAATGTTTTAGCTCCTGCATATAAGTGAGAACATGCAAATTTGTCTTTTTGTGTGTGGCTTATTTCACTTAAGATAACATCCTCCAGTTCCATCCATGTTGCCTCAGATGACATTATTTTTTATGGCTGATTAGTATTTCATTTTGCATACATCCTACATTTTTATTTTTATTTTATTTTATTTTATTTTGAGACAGAGTCTCGCTCTGTCACCCAGGCTGGAGTGCAGTGGTGCAATCTCGGCTCACTGCAACCTCCGCCTTCCATGCTCAAATGATTCTCCTGCCTCAGTCTCCCGAGTAGCTGGAATTATAGGCACTCACCACCACACCCAGCTAATAGTTGTATTTTTAGTAGAGACAGGGTTTCACCATGTTGGCCAGGCTGGTCTCAAACTCCTGACCTCAAGTGATTCCCCTGCCTCAGCCTCACAAAGTGCTGGGATTACAGACATGAGCCACCATGCCTGGCCCATACTACATTTTTAATGCATTAATCTGTAGATAGACACTTAAGTTAATTTCATATATTTGATATTGTGAATAGTGCTGCAGTAAGAATGCAAGTGCAATTTCATTAGCCACTATGAGTCGCATGGCAAGGCAGGAGTGAAGTGAGATCCTTCCATGTGCCATGAAAGAGCAAAGCAGGAAATATTTAGTTTGCACAGGGCTGGTCATTCTCACAGAAAAAGACATTCATTCCAGTGGAAGACAGCCAAAGCTGACAATGCTAAAGAACCTGACTCTACCCTGGGTCTGAGTGAGACCCTCTGAGATTGAGGAGAGTGACCAACTGATAAGAGCTGTCATTTCTTTGCACTTTAATTGATAAAAGAAAGTTTAATTATTGGACTTTGATTTCTTCCTGGAAATTTAGTAATGGGAAAGCTTCAAATGTTTATTGTTTTAAAGTAGGATGTTTTTATATTGCTGATGTTATATTACTTAAAGTATTTTTATGTCATCGTCTGGGCTCTGATATTCTACATTGGCTAACAGAGCTAGGCATAAATTGAAATGAGAAACAGCATAGCGATTTATTTTCAGCCAAGAGTGCAGAACAGCCTTGCTGATAATTTAATTCATGTTCCTTTTCCATCCCATTTCATATCCTTCCATTATCAGAAGATAAACCTCCCACCTACGGTCACAAAAGGACACTCAGGGGATCTATGGTTAGTATTAGGAATGTGTTCTTAGGAAGGCAGAAGTGAGAACATCTGGAAAAACTGATGGTCTCCTCCACCGAGGGAAATCACCACACTGGACATGGAAAACCCTAAGGAGGAATAAAGGAAGAAAAAGCTGGGAAATAGCTGGGAAAGGCACTACTTACTCCCTTATGTGAGTCGTACCAAGGTCTAGGCTTGGAGGGACGTTATTAAGAAACCCAGTTGCTGCCATAGGTCCAGGCTCTAATTCCTAGTTGGGCTTTATCAATTAAAAAAAAAAAGCTGATTTAAAATATCCATCTGCAAGGAATAAATGTGCATTTGCTTCTCAAATGATTTGAAAGTTGGAAGTCAGAGAAAAGCTGTGAATTCTTAAAGCAGAATATTTCTTTCAAAAATTATCTTAGAACCCCAAACTATAAAACAGATGAAAGTGGAGATCTTTTAGTGAAAGGGAAGAACTGTGAGTTGTGAAGTCCATCCACTCAGCCTCCCCCTCGCCTCCGTTGGGGGTCTCTTGAGTGATCCTCTGAGCACAGCCTGAAAATCACTGCCTTAAGGAATCAGAGCCACTGGCCACTTTCCATGACGAAGAGGCAGTTAGAAGAGCTTAATTCCTTCATTATCCCAGAAAAAAGTATTCCTGATTTCTCCTTTAAGAGTATTGCAAGAATGAGGACTCTCCATTTCCTCACTGTATTGCACACTCTTGAAGTTCAATATGTAGAAGAATCTCCTCGCATTCCTGTTTACCACATGGATTCCTAGGCCCCACCCATAGAAGTAATATTCATTGTTTCTAGGGATGATCTCAGGAGAAACCTGCACTTTCAAAAGCACTCAAGTAAATCTAGGTTGGGCATCCTGAGGACTACACTTTGAAAAGCACAAGACTCAAAAAGAAATCTAATGAAGAATATATCGAAAGTATCCAGTAGGCCTGCTATATGATGGGCCTTGAATGCCAAGCAAAGACATTCAGACTTTATCAGCAGAAAGCTACTGAGGTTATTTAAGCAGTAGGATGGCATAAACAGAGGTGAACTTTAAGAAAGTCAATCTGGGCTCCACACAGTGGTTTACACCTGTAATCAAGAAGGGTGGTCACTTGAGGTCAGGAGTTCAAGACCAGCCTGGCCAACATATTGAAACCTTGTCTCTAATAAAAACACAAAAATTAGCTGGGTGTGGTGGCGGGTGCCTGTAATCCCAGCTACCCAGGAGGCTGAGGCAGAAAAATCACTTGAGCCTGGGAGGCAGAGGTTGCAGTGAGCTGAGATCATGCCACTTCACTCCAGCCTAGGTGACAGAGAGAGATTCCGTCTCTTTTTTTTTTTTAAAAAAAAAAAAAAAAGGAGAATGCTGGGAAGATGGCCGCCTAAGAACAGCTCAGGACTTCAGCTCCCAGTGAAAGTGCAGAGGAGACAGACAACAGGTGGATAAACCCACAAAAATGGGAAGAAACCAGCGCAAAAAGGATGAAAACTCCCGAAACCAGAAAACCTCTCCTCCTAAAAGGGATCACAACTCCTCACCAGCAAGGGAACCAGACCGGATGGAGAAGGAGGGTGATGAAATGACAGAATCAGACTTCAGAAGGTGGGTAGTAAGAAACTACAGTGAGCTAAAAGAACATGTTCTAACCCAACGCAAAGAAAATAGGAACCTTGAAAAAAGATTGGACGAACTGCTGACGAGAATGGACAGCATAGAGAGGAGTATAAGTGAATTGATGGAGCTGAAAAACGCAACACGAGAACTTCGTGAAGCATGCACAAGCTTCAACAGCCGAATTGACCAAGCAGAAGAAAGGATATCAGAGGTCGAAGATCAACTCAATGAAATAAAAAGAGAAGGCAAGAACAGAGAAAAAAACGCAAAAAGGAATGAACAAAATCTTCAAGAAATGTGGGACTGTGTGAAAAGACCTAATCTACGTCTGATAGGTGTACCTGAATGTGATGAAGAGAATGAATCCAAGCTGGAAAATACTCTTCAGGATATTATCCAGGAAAACTTCCCCAACCTAGCAAGGCAGACCAATATTCAAATCCAGGAAATACAGAGAACACCACAAAGATATTCCTCAAGAAGAGCAACCCCAAGGCACATAATCGTCAGATTCACCAGGGTTGAAATGAAAGAGAAAATGCTAAGGGCAGCCAGAGAGAAAGGTCGGGTTACCCACAAAGGGAAGCCCATTAGACTCACAGCAGATCTCTCAGCAGAAACCCTCCAAGCCAGAAGAGATTGGGGGCCAATATTCAACATCCTTAAAAAAAAGAACTTTCAACCCAGAATCTCCTATCCAGCCAAACTAAGCTTCATAAGTGAAGGAAAAATAAAATCCTTTGTGAACAAGCAAGCACTCAGAGATTTCATCACCACCAAACCTGCTCTACAAGAACTCCTGAAAGAGGCTCTACACATATAAAGGAACAACCAGTACCAGCCACTCCAAAAACACACCAAATGGTAAAAGAGCATCAACACAATCAAGAATCTGCATCAACTAACCAACAAAACAGCCAGGTAGCATCAAAATGACAGTATCAAATTCACACATAACAATACTATCCCTAAATGTCAATGGACTAAATGCCCCAATCAAAAGACACAGACTGGCAAATTGGATAAAAAGCCAAAACCCATCAGTGTGCTGTATCCAGGAAACCCATCTTACATGCAAGGATACACAAAGGCTCAAAATAAAGGGATGGAGGAAGATCTACCAAGCAAATGGAGAGCAAAAAAAGGCAGGAGTTGCAATTCTCATCTCTGATAAAATAGATTTTAAAGCAACAAAGATCAAAAGAGACAAAGAAGGACATTACATAATGGTAAAAGGATCACTGCAACAAGAAGAGCTAACGATCCTAAATACATACGTACCCAATACAGGAGCACCCAGATACATAAGGCAAGTTCTTAAGGACTTACAAAGAGACTTAGACTCCCACACAATAATAGTGGGAGACTTTAACACCCCATTGTCAATATTAGACAGATCATCCAGACAGAAAATCAACTAGGATATCCAGGACCTGAATACAGACCTGGAACAAGCAAACCTAATAGACATTTACAGAACTCTCCACCCCAAATCCACAGAATATACATTCTTCTCAGCACCACATCACACCTACTCTAAAATTGACCATGTAATTGGCAATAAATCACTCCTCAGCAAATGCAAAAGAACAGAAATCATAACAGTCTCTCAGACCACAGTGCAATCGAGTTAGAACTCAGAATGCAGAAACTAACTCAGAGCCGCACAGCTTCATGGAAACTGAACAACTTCCTCTTGAATGTTGACTGGATAAACAATGAAATGAAGGCAGAAATAAAGATGTTCTTCGAAACCAATGAGAACGAAGACACAACATACCAGAATCTCTGGGACACATTTAAAGCAGTCTCTAGAGGAAAATATATAGCAATGAGTGCCCACATGAGAAGAAAGGAGAGATCGAAAATTGACACCCTATCATCAAAATTGAAAGAGCTAGAGGAGCAAGATCAAAAAAACTCAAAACCTAGCAGAAGACAGGAAATAACTAAGATCAGAGCAGAACTGAAGGAAATAGAGACACAAAAAACTCTTCAAAAAATCAATAAATCCAGGAGCTGGTTTTTTGAAAAGATCAACAAAATAGACAGACCACTAGCCAGATTAATAAAAAAGAAAAGAGAATAACGAAATTGATGCAATAAAAAACGATAAAGGGGATATCACCACAGATTCCACAGAAATCCAAACCATCATCAGAGATTATTACAAACAACTCTATGCACATAAACTAGTAAACCTGGAAGAAATGGATAAATTCCTGGACACCTGCATCCTCCCAAGCCTAAACCTGGAAGAAGCCGAAACCCTGAATAGACCAATAACATGGTCTGAAGTCGAGGCAGCAATAAAGAGCCTACCACCCAAAAAAAAGCCCAGGTCCAGATGGGTTCACAGCTGAATTCTACCAGACATACGAAGAGGAGCTGATACCATTCCTTCTGAAACTATTCCAGACAATCCAAAAAGAGGGAATCCTTCCCAAATCATTTTACGAGACCAACATCATCCTGATACCAAAACCCGGCAGAGACTCAACAAGAAAAGAAAATTTCAGGCCAATATCCATGATGAACATAGATGCAAAAATCTTCAATAAAATACTGGCAAACCGATTGCAACAGCATATCAAAAAGCTCATCCACCATGATCAAGTAGGATTCATCCAGGGGATGCAAGGCTGGTTCAACATACGCAAGTCCATAAACATAATTCACCACATAAACAGAACCAAAGACAAAAACCACATGATTATCTCAGTTGATGCACAGAAGGCTTTTGACAAAATTCAACAACGCTTTATGCTAAAAACCCTCAATAAACTAGGTATTGATGGAACGTATCTCAAAACAATAAAAGCTATTTACGACAAACCAGCAGCCAATATCATACTGAATGGGCAAAAACTGGAAGCATTCCCTTTGAAATCTGGCACTAGACAAGGATGCCCTCTCTCACCACTCCTATTCAATATAGTACTGGAAGTTCTAGCCAGAGCAATCAGGCAAGAAAAAGAAATAAAGGGTATCCAAATTGGAAAGGAGGAAATCAAATTGTCTCTATTTGCAGATGACATGATTGTATATCTGGAAGACCCCATCATCTCAGCCCAAAATCTCCTGAAACTGATCAACAACTTCAGCAAAGTCTCAGGATACAAAATCAACGTGCAAAAATCACAAGCATTCCTATACACCAGTAATAGACTTCAAGAGAGCCAAATCAAGAACGAACTGCCATTCACAATTGCTACAAAGAGAATAAAGTACCTAGGAATACAACTAACAAGGAACGTAAAGGACCTCTTCAAGGAGAACTACAAGCCATTGCTCAACGAAATAAAAGAGGATACAAACAGATGGAGAAACATTCCATGTTCATGGTTAGGAAGGATCAACATCGTAAAAATGGCCATACTGCCCAAAGTAATTTACAGATTCAATGCTATTCCCATCAAGCTACCAACGACCTTCTTCACAGAACTGGAAAAAAACACCTTAAACTTCATATGGAACCAAAAGAGAGCCCGCATAGCCAAGTCAACTCTAAGCAAAAAGAACAAAGCAGGAGACATCACACTACCGGACTTCAAACTATACTACAAAGCTACAGTAATCAAAACAGCATGATACTGGTACCAAAACAGAGATATAGACCAATGGAACAGAACAGAGGCCTCAGAGGAAATACAACATACCCACAACCATCTGATCTTCGACAAACCTGACAAAAACAAGCAATGGGGAAAGGACTCCCTGTTTAATAAATGGTGTTGGGAAAACTGGCTAGCCATGTGCAGAAAGCAGAAACAGGACCCCTTCCTGACACCTTACACCAAAATTAACTCCAGATGGATTAAAGACTTAAACATCAGACCTAATACCATAAAAACCTTAGAAGAAAATCTAGGCAAAACCATTCAGGACATAGGTGTAGGCAAGGACTTCATGACCAAAACGCCAAAAGCAATGGCAACAAAAGCCAAAATAGACAAATGGGACCTAATCAAACTCCACAGCTTCTGCACGGCAAAAGAAACAGTCACTAGAGTGAATCGGCAACCAACAGAATGGGAAAAAATTTTTGCAGCCTACCCATCTGACAAGGGGCTGATATCCAGAACTTACAAAGAACTAAAGCAGATCTACAAGAAAAAAACAAACAAGCCCATTCAAAAATGGGCGAAGGATATGAACAGACACTTTACAAAAGAAGACATACAGGAGGCCAACAAACATATGAAAAAATGCTCATCATCACTGGTCATCAGAGAAATGCAAATCAAAACCACATTGAGATACCATCTCACACCAGTTAGAATGGCGATCATTAAAAAATCGGGAAACAACAGATGCTGGAGAGGATGTGGAGAAATAGGAACACTTTTACACTGTTGGTGGGAATGTAAATTAATTCAACCATTGTGGAAGACAGTGTGGCGATTCCTCAAGGACCTAAAAATAGAAATCCCATTTGACCCAGCAATCCCATTACTGGGTATATATCCAAAGGATTATAAATCATTCTACTATAAGGACACGTGCACACGAATGTTCATTGCAGCACTGTTTACAATGGCAAAGACCTGGAACCAACCCAAATGCCCAACGATGATAGACTGGATGGGGAAAATGTGGTACATATACACCATGGAATATTACGCAGCCATCAAAAACGGTGAGTTCACGTCCTTTGTAGGGACATGGATGAATCTGGAAACCATCATTCTCAGCAAACTGACACAAGAGCAGAAAATCAAACACCGTATATTCTCACTCATAGGCGGGTGTTGAACAATGAGAACACATGGACACAGGGAGGGGAGCACTACACACTGGGGTCCGTTGGGGGGAAATGGGGGAGGGGCGGGGGGTGGGGAGGTGGGAAGAGATAGCACGGGGAGAAATGACAGATGCAGGTGAGGGGACGGAAGGCAGCAAACCACACTGCCATGTGTGTACCTATGCAACAATCTTGTTCATCACATGTACCCCAAAACCTAAAATGCAATAAAAAAAAAGTCAATCTGAAAGTAGGATGTGAAATTAACAGGATAAGAAAAAATAAGATAAGAGGCTGTCATGTGGGTCTGAGAAAGAAATGAGGAGTTTCCAGATTTGGATAATGAAGGTGAATATCGAAAGAAGAGAATAGGTTATAGTCTTTGTTCTATGGAACTGTAAGAAATAAATCTCTGTTGTTGAAGCCACCCAGGCTGTGATATTTTCTTACAGCAGCCTAAGCTTACTAAGATAGTCTACAAAAAAATCAGTATGAATTGGCAGAGGTTGGAACTGAATATTAAGAGAAAAGATGGATTCAAATAGGAGACCAGGGTTTTTTACCCAACCAGAAGGCAGGATGGTTGTTCCTTTAACAGAAATGGGAAGGGAAGAGATTGGACTTTGGGACCGTACCAGGCATGCCGGCCATTGTGCTGCCCAGCCGCGGGCCCTGCTGAAGTAGTAAGGGCAGGTCTCAGGAGCCACATCATCCCACCAGCCACAACCAGTCAAGCAAGTGTGGACACCTGACCTAAAGGCAGCCAACCTATAGGGTGACCAGAAACCTTGGCATTTCCCTGGTTCAAAAACATAGCATGGCCAATCAGATTATGTGTCTCAGGAACTTGAGGGGGAAAGCAGCAAGGAAATAAAGCTGTCAAGTGTAGATAACTCTGAAAATATATCAAGAAAAATAAAAATAAATACAAGGGTTTTTTTTTTAAAGATATCAAGAAAAATCATGGGCTGGGTGCAGTGGGTCATGTCTGTATTCCCAGCATGTTGGAAGACTTGAGGTCAGGAGTTCAAGACCAGCCTGGCCAACATGCTAAAACCCTGTCCTCACTGGAAAAAAAAGAAAAATTAGCCGGGGGCATGGTAGTACGTACCTGTAGTCCTAACTACTCAGGAGTCTGAGGCAAAAGGATTGCTTGAACTTGGGAGGTGGAGGTTGCAGTGACCCAAGATCATACCACTGCACTCTAGCCTGGGTGACAGAGAAGGGTCATGAACTTAAGAACCATAAGCCTATGTAAGATGAAGATGCAGCAGCTATGAGAGAGAGGGAAGCACTAAGCTAGCAGCTAAGACACGAGGAAGCAGACATGCAGAAAGTGAGTCTCACCAGCAGTTCAGCACTAGAGTAGAACTGAGGTTCCATAACTGGGTGTTTGGGGATTCCCTCTTTACTTGGCACATAGTAAACACTCAAGAAACAGGTACTTATAGAATTTAAAATAGAGGCCATTTGGGTCCTGCTCCATTCCCCAGTTCCTGCTCTTCTTAAAGGTTTGATGTCCACTTTCTCCAAGTTCCCAGGCACATGCATTTCACAACATACTCCCTCATTGCTTGGCAACTTGAATGAGAATTTGTTCATAGTCAAGCAAGAGCATAAGACAAGGACATACAGTATGTAGGGTACTTTCAGAAAAGAAAGGTATAGAAGAAAAGACTGCTGGAAACACAGAACTGGAGCTCAGGAGAGAGTCAAGCCAAAATGTTGACTTGAAGGTCATGTCCACAAAGCATTAAGGGCCGGATATCTGACAAAGCAGATCACATATATCACAACAAGAAGAAAGACGAGCACAGATCCTGAAGAAACTCTTCACTTAGAAGGTGAGAAGAGAAAAGAGGCAAAGGAGACAGAATCCATCTTTGTAAAGGCCTTGACCTATTTTTTGCACCAGGTTTGTCCATGATGATTTGCACTGATCATATGAACAGAGCTGCTTTGATCTTATACAAATCAGTGGTTAACGGGAGACCTCTTTCTCTGGCTTCATATTTTCATATAAAGGAAGTTGATTGGGAATTGTTCTCAGAATTGACACCTGTGGGATCATGGAAGGAAGCAGGATTACAGTGTCTTAGTCTGCTAACTTACGTTGTCATAATAAAGAACCATGGTGGGTTAAAGAACAGACATTAATTTCTCACAGTTCTGGAGGCTGAGAAGTCCATGATCAAGGTTCTAACTAACTTAACACTTGATGAGGGTCCCCTTCCTGTATTGCAGAGGCCAGCTTCTCACTAGATCCTCACATGGCAGAGAAAGAATATCGCTCTCAGGCCAGACACAGTGGCTCACACCTGTGATCCCAGCACTTTGGAAGGCCAAGGCAGATGGATCACCTGACATCAGGAGTTTGAGACCAGCCTGGCCAACACAGTGAAACCCCGTCTCTACTGAAAATACAAAAATAAGCCAGTCATGGTGGCTTATGCCCGTAATTCCCGCTAGTCAGGAGGCTAAGGTGGGAGAATCACTTGAACCCAGGAGGCAGTGGTTGCAGTGAGCTGAGTTGGCACCACTGCACTCCAGCCTGAGTAACAGAGTGAGACTCCATCTCAAAAAAAAAAGATATTACTCTTTCTCTTTTTATAAAGACACTAATCCCATCATTAGAGCCCTACCCTCAGAACGCCATCTAAACCTGATTACCTTCTCAAAGAAGGTAATTTGAAAATTACCATTTTCAAATACCTTCACATTGGGGGTTAGGACTTCCATCAGTGAATTTTGAGGGGACACAATTCAGACCACAGCACAGAGGAAGAGAGTAGGCTGCAATGCAAACACAACAAAGCCTCACAGGACTGCCAGATTTAGCAAATAAATATACAGGATGCTCACTTAAATCTGAATTTTAGGCCCGGCAAAGTGGCTTATGCCTGTAATCCCAGCACTATGGGAGGCCAAGGTGAGCAGATAAACTTAAGTCCAGGAGTTTGAGACCAGCCTGGGCAACATGATTAAACTTCATCTACACAGAAAATACAAAAATTAGTGAGGCACGGTGGCGTGTGCCTGTAGTCCTAGCTTCACATGAGGCTGAAGTGGGAAGATCACTTGAGCCCTGGGAGGTCAAGGCTGCAGTGAGCTGTGATTGTGCCACTGCACTACTCCAGCCTGGGAGACAGGGTAAGACCCCGTCTCAAAAAAAAAAAAAAAAAAAAAAGCCAGGCACAGTGGTTCACGCCTGCAATCTCAGCACTTTGGGAGGCCAAGGCAGGTGGATCACAAGGTCAGGAGATCAAGACCATTCTGACCAACATGGTGAAACGCTGTCTCTAATAAAAACACAAAAATTAGCTGGGTATGGTGGTGCGTGCCTGTAATCCCAGCTACTCGGGAGGCTGAGGCACAAGAATCGCTTGACCCCAGGAGGCGGAGGTTGCAGTGAGCCAAGATCACACCACTGCATTCCAGCCTGGTGACAGAGCAAGACTCCTTAAAAAATAAATAAATAAATTATATATATATATATATATATATATATATAAAATATGTGGCAATAATAATAATAGCACTATGTCCCATGCAATATTTAGAACCAACAGATACCAAAAACTACTTGTAGTTTACCTGAAATTCAAATGTAACTGAGCATTGTGTATTTATTTTATCTGGAAACACTAAGGCACCCCACAGGAAGCTCAGAAGCTGCGCTAGTTCTTTTATCCTATCCTGAGTTGGGTAAGGGCACAGAATCTTTAAGTATGAGTATTGTAAATTATGTAAGTAAGTATGAATATTGGCAAGGTAGATTTATACCTCCACATAGGCCAGTCATTGGATGCAGCTGCCCCTGGGAGGAGAGTAGCACTTTGAGTAAGGTGGTTCTCTTTTGCCACAGGGCAGTTCCTGGAAAGTGCCAGCTGCTGGAGAGTGTCAGTCAATTATAATCCCAGCAGCTGGAGGGTGAGTCCTTCAGTCCTGAAGGGAAGCTCTGTGTGGTGCAACAGTAACCTACCCCTCTCTCCCCAAAAAATCCTCTAACAATACATAATCTATTTATTCCCTTCTGTGTTTTCAGCAATAAGCTAGGCCCTAGAGGCACCTCTCCTCTTATCATAAGCTCTCAGTTAATGAAAAGAGAGAGAAGCAAATCTAAATATTTGGTAATTTTTAATATTGAAAGTCTCATATTAATTTTCCTCGGTCATCAGAAATGAATGGCTCCTGTAATACCTTTTCTTTTAAAAAATATTTTTCTGATGATATATTTCCAATAAAATAATTTACAATAAACTAAGAAAATATATTTTCTTTTCTTTACTTTTTTTTTTTTTTTTTTTTTTTTTGAGCTAGAGTTTCACCATGTTACCCAGGCTAGAGGGAAATAGTGTGATTTCAGCTCACCACAACCTCCACCTCCCAGGTGCAAGTAATTCTCCTGCCTCAGCTTCCCAAGTAGCTGGGATTACAGGTATCCACCACCATAGCCAGCTAAGTTTTGTATTTTTAGTAGAGACAAGGTTTCACCATATTAGCCAGGCTGGTCTCAGTCTCCTGACCTCAGGTGATCCTCCCACCTCAGCATCTCAAAATGCTGTAATTACAGGCATGAACCACCATGCCCAGCCTTGGAAAAGATACTTCAGCCTCCCAAAGTGCTGGGATTACAGGTGTGAGCCACCACACTCAGCCTAAAAAGGGGTTTCTACCAAAAATCTAAAACAAGTCTCATTCTTTTTTTTTAATTTGACTCTTCCTAGAATTTAACTTTTTTCTTATGGAAGTTTTCAAACATACACAAGCATAGAGAAAATAGATTCATGGACGCTATGGACCTGTCACTCATTTTCAACAATAATCAACATTTTGCCAATCTCCAAATATTCATTCTAAAGATCAAAACATTAGACCACATCTCCACAGAACTCAGAAACAACACATAATGATGTCTACTTTTATCATCAATAGTAAACATTGTCCTAGAGTTACTAGACCATGAAAAAAGACCAGAAAAAAAGAAATAAATATGAATATTGGAAGGTAGATTTGTACCTAGAAAATCCGGAGAGAGATCCAAGATGGCTGATCACTAGCAGCTCGGGATTGTAGCTCCCACTGAAAACGCAAAGAACGAGAGGACGCCACACCTTCACATGAATTCTTGTTGCTCACGCACCAGGAGATTCCCAGCAAAGGAGCCCCACGGGTCGCCAGCGCGACTCTTGTGACCGGCGAGGCGGTTTTGCCGGCGCCTCGGAGCGTCGGTTCTTGGTGCAGAGTCAGAAAAGCACCATCCATCTTAATGCCGCCGATTTGGTCGGCGCAGTGGGTTGCTCAGATTTCGGCGCTGAGAATCAATAAGTTGGACGTCCACTCAGAAACCCAATTACAAAGACGGTAATTATAAAGACCACAGATGGATAAATCTACAACGAAGGGAAGAAAACAGCCAAAAAAGGCTGCGAATGCCCAAGATCAGAACGCCTCTCCCTCAGCAGGGGATCCCAGTTCCTCATCAGCAACGAAACAAGGCTTGATGGAGAACGAGTGTGTTCCAATTACAGAAGCAGGCTTCAAAACATGGATAATAAGAAACTCCTGTGAATTAAAAGAACTTATGCTAACACAATCTAAAGAAACTAAGAACTTTGAAAAAAGGTTTGACGAAATGTCAACAAGAATACAAAATTTAGAGAGGAAAATAAGTGAATTGATGGAACTGAAAAACACAATACGAGAACTAGGTGAAGTATGCACAAGTTTTAACAGCCGAATTGATCAAGCAGAAGAAAGGATATCAGAGGTCGAAGACCAACTCAATGAAATAAAACAAGAAGACAAGATTAGAGAAAAAAGGATAAAAAGGAATGAGCAAAGTCTCCAAGAAATATGGGACTATGTGAAAAGACCTAATCTACGCTTGATAGGTGTACCTGAATGTGACAAAGAGAATGAATCCAAGCTGGAAAATACGCTTCAGGATATTATTCAGGAAAATTTTCCCAACGTAGTAAGGCAGGATAATATTCAACTCCAGGTAATACAGAGAACACCACGAAGATATTCCTCAAGAAGAGCAACTCCAAGGCACATAATCGTCAGATTCACCAGGGTTGAAATGAAGGAGAAAATACTAAGGGCAGCCAGAGAGAAAGGTCAGGTTACCCACAAAGGGAAGCCTATCAGACTCACAGCAGATCTCTCAGCAGAAACCCTACAAGCCAGAAGAGAGTGGGGACCAATATTCAACATCCTTAAAGAAAAGAACTTTCAACCAAGAATTTTACATCCAGCCAAACTAAGCTTCATAAGTGAAGGAAAAATAAAGTTTTTTGTGAACAAGCAGGCACTCAGAGAATTCATCACCACCAGGCCTGCTTTACAAGAGCTTCCGAAAGAACCACTATACATAGAAAGGAACAAACAGTATCAGCCTTTCTAAAAAATACCAAAAAGTAAAAAACATCAATATAATGAAGAATTTACATCAACTAATGGGCAAAATAGCCAGCTAATATTAAATGACAGTATTAAATTCACATATATCATTATCAATTCTAAATTTAAATTGACTAAATTCCTCAATTCAAAGACAGCCAATTTGGACAAAAAGCTAAAACTGTATGCTGCATCCAGACCCATCTCACATTCAAGGATACACAAAGACTCAAAACAAAGGATGGAGAGAGACTTACCAACCAACCAGAGAGCAAAAATAAATAAATAAAAAGCAGAAGTTACAATTTTTGCCTCTGATAAAATAGTATTTAAAGCAACAAAGATCAAAAGAAGCAAAGAAGGACATTATATAATGATAAAAGAATTAATGCAACAACAAGAAGAGTTAAAGGTCCTAAATATACACGCACCCAATACAGGAATACCCAGACATACGAGACTTATAAAGAGACTTAGACTCCCACACAGTAATAGTGGGAGACTTCAACATTAATATTAGACAGATCAATGAGACAGAAAATTAACAACGATATCCAGGACTTGAACTCAGATCTGGAACAAGTAAACGTAATTAACATTTATAGAACTCTCCACTTTACACAAAGTATACACTCTTATCAGTACCACATCATATTAACTTGGAAGTTTAAACGAAATGTTGGTTGGCTCCTTGTTTGTTATTCTCTTCCCTCATTTTCTTTCATGTCTCCATTATTAAGGACAATTATAGGCATACCCATATTTAGACTGCATTCTAGCCCGGGCAGCAAAGCAATACCCCCATTCTCTCTCCCTCTTCCTCTTTCTCTTTCTTCCTCTTCTTTTCTCTTTAAAAAAAAAAAAAAAGAAAATCCAGTGAATCATATATAATCTATATGGGCTAATTAAAACTTTCAGAAAGGTAGAAACAAGATTAACATGTAAAAACCTACAGCTTTTCTAAAATCAGAAAAAAATCTACTTAAATGTTCCAATAGACCTTGAGTTACCCAGGAAAAAAACTTAAAAGTATGAAAGCTGTTGCCAGTCATGGTAGCTTATGCCTGTAACCCTAGCATTTTGGGAGGCTGACATGGGCTGATCACCCGAGTCCAGGAGTTGAAGAACAGCCTCAACAACATAGTGAAGCCCAGTCTGTACAAAAAATCAGCCAGGTGTGATGGCACATGCCTATAGTCCCAGCTACTTGGGGGGCTGAAGTGGGAGGATCACCTGGGCCCAGAAGATTGAGGTTTTAGTGAGCAGAAATTGTGCCACTGCACTCCAGCCTGGGGGACAGAGTGAGACCCTGTCTCAAAAAAAGGAAAGGAAAGGCATTGAGGATAACCATGTAATTTTACTTAAGACCATAAAAGATATTTCTAGATGAAAAGACTCAATAGTATACAGACATTATGCCCCAAATTAAATAATAAATGTGATATAATTTTTATCAAAATTCCAACAAGGGTATTTTATAGAATAGGCAAGTTAATTTTAAAGTTCATCTATGAGGTGTGCCAAAAATATTGATTCAATAGAAAAAAACTTTACCAGATGGCAAATACATTGTAAAGTCACAATAATTGAAATAATGCAGTACTGTGAAAAACAGACTAATAGATAAATAGAACAGAATAAAAAGCCAAGAAAAAAATATATATACACACATACACATATATATTTATGTGTCCGTGTGTGTGTGTATGTGTTATCTTAGTATATGTTAAAGGAGACATTCAAAATCACTTGGGAAATGACAGACTAATAGTGTTGGGACAAGGAGCTATCTATTTGGAAGAAAAAAAGGTAAATTAAATCCCTTTCTCATGCTGGGTGCAGTGGCTCATGCCTGTGATCCCACCACTTTGGGAAGTCAAGGCAGGCAGATCACCTGAGGTCAGAAGTTTGAGACCAGCCTGGCCAACATGGTGAAACCCCATCTCTACTAAAAATACAAAAATTAGCCAACCATGGTAGCCAGTGCCGGTAATCCCAGCTACTAGCACTTTGGGAGGCCAATGTAGGGAGATCACCTGAGTCCAGGAGTTCAAGAACAGCCTGGGAGACTGAGATAGGAGAATCACTTGAACAAAGGAGGTAGAGGTGGCAGTGAGCCAAGATGGCACCAGAGCACTTCAGCCTTGGCAACAAAGCAAAACTCTGTCTCAAAATAAAAAAAAACATCCCTTTCTCATACCATACATAAAAATAAATTCCAGTTGTATTTATTTTTTTTACCATAAAATCAAAACAGACTTTATTATAGATAAAAAGGAAAGAGGAGAATAAAAATCATTCAATTCTTCTTTGGTTTTTTTATTTTTTATTTTTGAGACAGGTTCTCACTCTGTTCCCGAGGTTTACAGTGGCATGATCTTGGCTCACTGCAACCTCTGCCTCTTGGGCTCAAGCAATCCTCCCACCTCAGCCTCCCAAGTAGCTAGAGCTATAGTATGCCAACATGCTGGTCCCACTTTTATATTTTCGTAGAGACAGGGTTTTGCCATGTTGCCCAGTCTGGTCTCGAACTCCTGAACTTGAGTGATCCTCCTGTCTTGGCCTCCCAAAGTGTTAGGATTACAGGTATAAGTCACTATGCCTGGCCTCAATTTTATTTTATTGAATCATATGAAGTTGCCACTCCTGTTTTTACACAATGGTCAAATATCAGCAAATTCATATGGCTCAACTTAATTAAATATATATTTTCCTGATTTGCACAAATTATCAATCCAAACACAAAGCTGTGAAGCAGGCCAGACACGGTGGCTCATGCCTGCAATCCTAGCACTTTGGGAGGCCAATGCGGGTGGATCACCTGAGGTCAGGTATTCAAGCCCAGCCTGGCCAACGTGGCAAAACCCCATCTCTACTAAAAATACAAAGTTAGCCAGGCATGGTGGCAGGTGCCTGTAATTCCAGCTATTTGGGAGGCTGAGGCAGGAGAATCACTTGAACCTGGGGCGGGGGTAGGGGGGTGGGGGAAGCGGAGCAGAGTTGCAGTGAGCCGAGATTGCACCATTGCACTCCAGCCTGGGCAAAAGAGTGAGACTCTGTCTCAAAAAAAAAAAAAAAAAAAAAAAGTTGTGAAGCAATGTCTTATTTAAAAATTGACTATTAAACATGCGAATTCAGAAGATTAAATGGCTGATTTCATTATGGGTGGACTAGACGGGGACACTATTTTTTCTGCCATAACAAGAAAACACCCACATTATTAAAAGCATTTTTTAGAAATTGAGTTGCGAAAAAAAAATGCTAGCACTGAAGCACAGAGACACGAGGAGAACAAACTTTTCCTGAGAGGTCTTTCAGTATTTCAGCACTACAGGTGTGGGCGGGCAGAACAGCTCATCCAGGAAGATCCCAAACTGAAAACCTAACTTTCAAATCACACTCACATATTAAGCTGGTGCAACAGCCTCCCCAGATATAAGAAAAATGACCCTTCTATGCGTGGCATTCAAAGGCATAAAGATACTTGTATTCTTAAACTGATAGAAGACAGAACTTTCTAGTGGGTTGAAAGTGCTTAACATTCCCTTGACTCCCCTCTGATTTCTCATGTGGCCACTGAAATCTCATGCATTCGTCAGTTCAAAGTTCAGAATTCTACCCAGTCTTGAGACTACTATCCTGTATTTCTTTGCAGTTAATTGTTCGCATTGAGATTTCTAGCTTGTTGCCTTGTAGGTTTCTTGCTGCCTTCTCTTCCCCAGATAATAGCATCCCACAAAATTTGGTGTTATTTCTAAACCCACAGTAGATACCTCAATCCTACTGATTATTTCCTAGGCTGTCAGCTTATATGATAGACCTCAAAAGCTGAATGCTTATATGGTAGCCCTCAAAAGAAGTGATACGGTCCTCAGTTTCTAAATACCTCCTATCTTCAGATTAACTAAAAAACAACAGTGTAACACTATTTGCCTTTGGTTTTAAACATGTCCTAACTACTTCTTTATGGACATCTCCAAAGAAGGAACTATAATTCTTGGTACAGTGTTGAAATGTTCATGAATATATTTTCAAATCTTCAGTCTAGAATAAGCACAGGTAGCATAAAAGTCAGGAATCCTGATAGGCGGTTGCAGTCACACAGCCTTCGTTGCCAGCCCCTCCACTCATACTGCTTTTTCACGTTTTCTGTTTCATTTAACAAGTTTCCCATAATCCTTGGAGGTCCAATCTCAATTACCTTCCTTCTCGATCTTTCTTCCAGCCTATTCTCCCCTAGCTTGATATTTCTATGGTCAGCTAGACTTGCACCACCGTGTAGTGAGACGCAACCTCTCGTGGGAGGAAGCCCCCCACCCAGCACCTGCCCTGCCTTGTTCAGACACTGCAGGTGAATGAATTAAAAGACTATTAAAGCATACTATTTTTTTGTTTGTTTAACTCTGAAACAGCACACTATTACATGAAAAAAGTAAAAATAGGTCTACATCTGTCTGAATTTAGAGACACTTTTGCCTCACTATCTGCATCATGAGTTAAATTTTTTTTAAGGCAGCAAACCACAGTGCCATGTGTGTACCTATGCAACAATCTTGCATGTCCTTCACATGTACCCCAAAACCTAAAATGCAATAAATAAAGTAGTTAGAAGCATGAGTTAAATTTTAAGTGTTACAGTAGCTTCGGACCCTGATAAAATAGAAGAGTCATTCACTCTAGTCACTGCCCCACCACAAGCAATACTGGGGCTTGAAGCCAACCTCACCCCATTGGGAGCCTACCCCATCGCGCCAAGGTTTGGAGGGAAAGTCAAACCTTATCTTCCAGATGAAACAGTAGGTGAGTGCCCCGACTCAAAACCTTCTGCTCTTTCATTCCCAGGTCTTGCTCCAGCACTTCCTTCCAGCTGCTCTTCATTCTCTGGCTGCCCTCAAGACTCGTGGAGGCAGTGTGGGAACCTAAGAGCCATTTGCAGTCATTGTGCTGTTCCCGTAGGTAAATATGAGATAAAATTGGAGTCTCCCTCTCTCAGTGGCTCTTGGTTATCATACACTTGGGGACTGGTCAGACACCGAGCTAGCAAACCACACCAGGCGGGGAGAATGGTGGTTAATGGGGGCCGCTGTGTGTGAGGATGGGCTTCAGGTTATTGTGATCAAAGCTGTACCACAGCCTGAATATCCATGTGCCCTCCTGTTTTGTCCAGTTTCCTCTGGCAAAATCTGGGCCATCCCCTTCTAAGACTTGAAAGCTGTAGATGTTGGGTGGTGGATCTTGATCGGGGTCAACGCCAACTCTGAAGTACTGCCAGTGGTGTTCACTGTGGTCCTCTTTGGAGGGCTCCTCAATGCCAACTCTGAGATTAAGCCATGACAACATGGGTGTCGTGCCTCCTCCGATGATCCAGATAGTGAAGAACACGATGAGGAGCGTGGTGGTGAACATCATCTGGCGAGCATAGGATGCCATGTCACGGATGGCCAACACAAATGCCTTGGCCATTATCTTCCAGATGAAACAGTAGGTGAGTGCCCCGGCTCGAAACCTTCTGCTCTCTCATTCCCAGGTCTCGCTCCAGCACTTCCTCCCAGCTGCTCTTCATTCTCTGGCTGCCTTCAAGACTCGTGGAGGTGAGAAATGCTCCCCTGAGGCCAGAAAACATCATCATGTGTTGAAAATTCCAGCCAATGGTATGCCTCCTGCCCAAATTGAGGAAAAAGGAGAACTGCTAGATAATGGGCGGCTCTGCCCAGTCAGATGGCAACAAAAGCTCCAATGATGAAAATGGGGCTGCAAACATGCTTCTAGAAGGTAAACAGCACCAGGCCCATGTAAGAGAAGATGTCTCTGCCGGGAAATGTAACACCTCAAAGAGCTGCTTGGTTCAACTTCTTGATTCCACCGACAGATCGTTGTAGGTGTAAAGAGTTTGTGTGATTCCACAGAAAAGGACAGCTACAACACCTGTAAATCCACAGGCTTCTGTCAAGAGAAGTATGCTCCAGGACATGAGGAAAAAGAAGGCTGTCTCCAGCAGGAGGAAGCAGTCCAGTCTGGTAAACTTGGTCACTAAAGCAGTCACAACATCAGTCACAACTCCCATGATAAAAGAGCCACTAAATATACCGAGAAAAATGCCAACTGACATTAAAAAGGCAGCAGCATCAAAGGTGTGAGTGTTCAATCCTGCTGGCTGGTAGGCAACAATAGATGAAGAAAGTACAATGGCAACAATGTCATTTAGGACCCTCTCTCCAAACAGAAGTGCATAAAGATCCATGTCTGCATGCAATTCATTAAATATCGCCAGCACAGTCACTGGGTCAGTGGCAGAGATGTTTGCTCCAAAAAAGAGACAATCTGTATAGTAAAATTTATCTGAGAGCTGTCCCATAATCTTCATGAGCTTCACCACATCATACATGAGATTTCTAACAATAAAGGATGAAACAGCAGACCCTAAGAGGGCACAGGCCAGTAAAACCTGAAATTTCTGAAAAAGCGTCTTTTATTTTTTGAGACAGAGTTCTGCCCTGTCACAGGCTGGAGCACAGTGGCGCGATCTCCACTCACTGCAACCTCTGCCGCCTTCTGGGTTCCAGCAATTCTCCTGCCTCAGCCTCCCGAGTAACTGAGATTACAGGTATGTGGCACCATCTCCAGCTGATTTTCGTATTTTTAGTAGAGATGGAGTTTCACCATGTTGGCCAGGATGGTCTCAATCTTCTGACCTTGGCCTCCCAAAGTGCTGGGATTATAGGCATGAGCCACTGTGCCCAGCCAAAAGTGCCTCTTCTTTAAGCTGTATCCAGCATGGAAAGTAACTGGAGGGAGAAGAATGCTGAAAAATATCTCTGGGTGGAATGCTACCTCCTAGCATGTCATTCTGCTCTACGCTGAATCTTGCCAGGGCTGATTTCTCCTTTCAGAGTGTATTCGAAGAACTTCCCGCTGACATTCACTACTAAGATGCTGAAGGCCTGGTCTTCCTGAGTGCAGCTGAGCGATCTGTCACGGCCACTGGTGGCAAGGGGTACCATACCTCAGGATCACCCCAACGATGAGCCCATAGATTATGGCCAGCCCAGTCTCGTGCAGAAAGCACACCGGGCAGTGCTGGACAAGCCAGATGGTGAGGATGGTGAGCGTGAGCAGAAGGATGAAGGTGAGCAGGTTCACGCTGTCTTGCCAGTGGGTCTCCTTCTCAGTGATGAGCTCCTCCATGGTGCTGCTGTTCTCAACTGCCTTGGAGGAGGAGGTCGAGGCTGCAGCTGTGACTCAAAGCCCCCGACCCAGCAGCAGCAGCCAGGGCGCCCAGGCAGCCCCACTCAGGCCTGGGCGCGCTGCTTCACCAGGCTCCAAGGTCCCGGGGCCGCCGTGCCTCCTCTGCACGGGGACCAGCAGCCTGAGCCATCTGCAGATTCCAGCAGCAGCCCGGATCTGCCCAAGTGGCTGCGGCCAATGCAGTTCCTCCTCTTACTCAGGCCAGACCCGGCCTGCACCTGGAGCAGTGCCTCCAGCTGTATTTAAAATGTAGTTTTTATATATATTTGCTGACAGAAGATAAAACTCCTAGAAAAATATGCTCTGATCAGAAAATATATGTATAAAATCTGTTCAGTGCTTATGTTACTAATTTTAAGTTAATTAATTGGCATTCTGGTATTTGCAAAAGTCTCTTAAAAGTTTGGTTAGAGTGAGCCAGTGGCCAAGAGTATAGTGTGATCAACTCTGAATACTAATTAACTAATAAAGTGAAATCCTTGGACCTGCAAGACTGGGAACAGAGAGGACTCACGATACTGTCAGCCTATCTGGACAGGCTTTCCGAAGACATCTACCTCTCTGCTTTCATCAAACCAAAACATTTTCAGCTGTTTCTCTCTTGAGACCATTTCCGACCTCCCTCATCATCATAGTCATTTCCATTTTGTCAGTATCTCTGTTAAAAGATAACATTTGGGCCGGGCGTGGTGGCTCACACCTGTAATCCCAGCACTTTGGGAAGCTGAGGGAGGTGAATCACCTGAGGTTAGGAGTTTGAGATCAGCCTGGCCAACATGGTAAAACCCCGTCTCTGCTAAAAATATAAAAAATTAGCTGGTGTGGTGGTAGGCACCTGTAATCACAGCTACTAGGGAGGCCAAGGCAAGGAGAATTGCTTGAACCCAGGATGTGGAGGCTGCAGTGAGCTGAGACTGTGCCACTGCACTCCAACCTGGGGGAAAGAGCAAGAATCCATCTTTAAAAAAAAAAAAAAAAAGCTCCAGGTTGGGCACAGAGCCAGCCAAAATTGTAATAAGACCTGCCTAACACCAAAGACCTACTTTTTTTTTTAAAGACAGAGTTTTTCTCTGTTCCTGATCTGGCATGATCAGGACTCACTATAGCCTCGTCGACCCCCTAGGCCCAAGTGATCCTACCACCACAGCCTCCGAGTAGCTAGGACCACAGGAGTATGCCACCATACCTGGCTAATTTTTGTTTTGTTTTCTGGTTTTGGGAGTTTTTTGGGTAGAGACAGGGTTTTGCCACGTTGCCCAGGCCAGTCTCAAACCCTTGGGCTCAAGCAGTTCACCAGCCTTGGCCTTCCCAAATTCTGGGATTACAGGCGTGAGCCACTGCTTCAGCTCTCTACATTTTTTAAGCTTTCACATAGCACAATACAGAGATAAAGAACAAAAGCCCAGCTAGGCACAGTGGCTCACGCCTGTAATCCAAGCACTTTTGTGGGCCGAGGCGGGCAGGTCGCTCTAGGTCAGGAATTCAAGACCAGCCTGGCCAACATGGCGAAACCCTATCTCTACTAAAAAAATACAAAAATTAGCCAGGCATTGTTGTGCATGCCTGTAATCCCAGCTACTAGGGAGGCGGAGGCAGGGAAAATTGCTTGAACTTGGGAAGCAGAGGTTGCAGTGAGCCAAGATCGTGTCACTGAAATCTTTGTCCAGCCTGGGGGACAGAGCCAGACTCTGTCTCAAAAAATAAATAAATAATAGCAGAGCACAGTGGCTCATGCCTGTAATCCCAGCACTTTGGAGGCCAAGGCAGGCGGATCACCTGAGGTTAGGAATTTGAGACCAACCTGACCAACATGGAGCAATCCAATCTTTACTAAAAATACAAAAAATTAGCCGGGCATGGTGGCACATGGCTGTAATCCCAGCTACTTAGTCCCAGCTACTTGGGAGGCTGAAGCAAGAGGATTGCCTGAACCTGCTGGGAGGTGGAGGTTGTGAGCCAAGATCGCACCATTGCACTCCTGACTGGGCAAAACTCTGTCTCAAAAAAAAGCTCCAGGCTGGACTAAGTGGCTCACACCTGTAATCCCAGAACTTTGGGAAGCTGAGGCAGGAGCCCCACTTGAGCCCAGGGGTTTGAGAGCAGCCTGGGCAGCATAGGGAGACTCTGTTTCTACAAAAAAAAAAATTAATTTTCCAGGTGTGATGGCGTGCACCTGTAGTCCCAGCTCCCAGCTACTTGGGAGGCTGAGGTGGGAGGATCTGCTTGAGCCTTAGAGGTCAAGGCTACAGTGAGCCATGATCATGCCACTGCACTCCAGATTGGGTAACAGAGCAAGACTTGTTTCAAAATAAAAAAGAGAGAAAGAGAGAGAGAGAGAAGAGTGCCAGCTCTATGGACAGACTGCCTTGTTCAATAATCTTGGCTGAGTTATTTAATCTCTATTTACAAAATCTGGGACATTACTTAACTTCATCAAGTCAGTGTCCCCATCTGTAAAATAAGAACTTAAATAGCAATATTGGCCAGGTGTGGTGGCTCACACCAGTAATCCTAGCACTTTGAGAAGTCTAGGTGGGTGGATCACCTGAGATCAGGAGTTCAAGACCAACCTGGCCAACATGGTGAAAACAGTCTCTACTAAAAATACAAAAATTAGCCAGGTATGGTGGCAGGTACCTGTAATCCCATCTACTCAGGAGGCTGAGACAGGAGAATTGTTTGAATTGCAGTGAGCTGAGATTGCGCCACTGCCCTCCAGCCTAGGCCACAGAACCAAACTCCATCTCAAAAAAAAAAAAAAAAAAAAAAAAAAGAAAAGAAAAGAAAATAATTTTAATAGCAATATCTACATTCAGGAGTTTTAGTGCTGATCACAATGAGATAACATTTAACACAGTGCCTACCCATTTGCTAGGACACAGTCGATTTTAGCTCTCTTATTCCCTCTCCATTTCACCTTGCTGGTTCCAGCCAAGTGCTTATACTGGTCAAAGTAATTCTAAATCCCGGCAAATCCATCCAACTCCTAATGATCAAAATATTCTCTTCTAAGTGCTCACATGTCATCTCCTTAGTACACCATCCTAGAGTGTTTCTAGAGATTAGCATTGAATTTACAAAAATAAATCCTGCAAAGGTTTTCCTACATCTAAGATAGAAGTCAGATTGCATCTAGAGTTCTTTCCCTCACTTTCATGAACTCTGACATGACCATATTGTAAAGAGGGAGAAATGAAGGCCATTGTAACTCATTAGATGCATAATAAGACGCAGAAATAATAGAAAGTTGACTTCAGCTGTGATTCATCAGCAGTTCTTTGCATCAGTTCCTACCATTTTACCACAATTTACTTCCCATATTGCTCAGCCCTATATATTTATCACTGGCAACCCACATTTGAGGGCAATGATTACAAAATGTTCTTCTGTACGTCAACCCAGCTGCCAGGAGCCCACCCCCATCCCCACACTCAGCAGAACTGGTTCAAATAATTAAGCTTTTGATATTTCAAAGCTGAAGGAAAAGGAGCTCAATCCCCACATAAGTCCTGTGAGATATTTATTACTGTTCTCATTTTCACTGCTGAGGAAGATGGGGCTTCTCAAGGTCCTTCATACTTTACCTGAAGTCACAGAGTTGATTAGAGACACAGGTAACTGTTGACCTAGTTCTCCCGCCACACCACTACAAGTAAAAGGAAGGCTGCAAACAGCAATGGTTTCCCAAACTGCTCATCCACCCACCAACCACCCACAGCATTTTTGCAATATCTCCCTACCTCCTATGAAATTATTTACTTAATTTTTTTAATCAATGCACTTTTTGCTGCCTAAATAAATGTAGTGACTATTAGTCTAAACAGTAACAGCTGAGAAATCACAGGTTTTACAACATCATCATGTATATTTTGTGTAATACATTTTTAAATGGCCAGGCACAATAGCTCATGCCTGTAATCCCAGCAATTTGGGAGACTGAGGCAGGAGGATCACTTGAGCCCAGGAATTCGAGACCAGCCTGGGCAACATAGAGAGACCCCGTCTCTATTTTTTTTTAATTGTTTTAATTAGCTGAGCATGGTGGTTCATGACCATAGTCCCAGCTACTTAGGAGACTAAGGTTGGAAGATTTCTTGAGCCTGGAAGGTTGAGGCTACAGTAAGCTGTGATCTTGCCACAGCCCGGGCAACAGAGTGAGACCATGTCTCATATATACATACATGAATACATACATAAATAAATAAATAAGGCTACCATAACAAATCATTATAAACCAAGTGGCTTAAAACAACAGAAATGTATTGTCTCACAGTTCAGGGGGCCAGAAGTCCAAAATTAAGATGCTGATTTTCTGGAGGTTCTCAGGGAAAAATTGTCTGATGCCTTTTTCCTGGCTTCTTGGTGTTCTCAGCTTGTAGACATCATTCCAATCTCTGTCTCCATATTTACATGACCTTTTTCTCTCTGTGAATCTTTGTGTCCAAATATCCCTCTTCTTTCTTTTTTAAAGATACCAGAGATCAAGATCCTTGTTTAACTACATCTGCAAAGCACAGTAGATCTAGTTTATATTTCCAAATAAGGTCATGTTCTGAGGTTCTAGTTGGACAGAAATTTTGAGAGGGAGATTATTCAACCCAGCATGGTAAGTAAATGATGATTAGATCATTTGAAAGCTTATCCATTCACTACCTAAAACCATCTTGCATCCTGCCAGTGGTTTGCAAACCACACTAGAGAGATGTTAGTGAACACGACATTTCAAGGTGCATGGGTCCCTCCCCAGTTTTAAAAGCAACAGATTTTATAGTCAAGATGGTTGCAGTCCTTTACTGCATTTGAAGCAATATATTTTTGGTAAATCAAGAAGTTGATACAAAAAATTAGCCGGGCGTGGTGGTGCATGCCTGTAATCCCAACTACGTGGGAGGCTAAGGAAGGAAAATTGCTTGAACCCAAGAGGCGGAGGTTGCAGTGAGCTGAGATCGCACCATTGCACTCCAGCCTGGGCGATGGGACAAGACTCCATCTCAGGAGAAAAAAAAAAAAAAAAGCCATTCGGCAACACTGGATATTGTAAAACTCCATCTTGTGTGGCAAGGCAGGATTCCTGGGAACACTGTAAACAGGAACTCCGAGTACATTTATAGGAACCAAAAGCCCAAATGTTCAGTCCATAGAAAAAGGATGAAGAGAAGGATTTTATTCTCAGCAGTCTTTATGAGACCTTGACCTCTGTGTGAATCACAGGTTGAGTCAACTTGGGTTTTTCCATTTGAGATAAGATTCAGAAAACCTTACTCTTCTAAATGCACAGACTTCAGCTCTTTCTAAACAGCATGCACTGCATAATGGAAATTAAAGACCTTTTTATTGATCATTTTTGTTTTTAATTTAGATGTTTTTTTTCCTTCCCAAATATTGAACATTATCATTTCTCAAGAACGTAAGAACGGAAACTGTCTTAAAAGGAAAACAATCAGATGGTGGAGATCAATTATTGCATAGGCTCCCTGCAAAATAATATAAAAGATGCACAAGAGCAGATGCTGTGCTTGGAAACGACGTCTCAATAAGCACATTTCCATAAACACATATGGTGTAGGCTCTTTCACATACACACCACCTCAGTGTTTACTCTGAGTTAAATAATTCAAGATGGTATAATCAGCTCACAGAAATGTGATAAAACACTTTAAAGAAAACGGGTTGTTGCCATGACAAACAACCTACACAAAAGGAACAACAACAAAGTCACACAGATGAGAGGAGATGGGTTAAGTCCTAAAACTGGAAGGTCTCATATTTGTTGGCAAAAACCCAAAGTACAAGATGTTACTAACCTGCACCTTGTTTCCCCCACACAAACGTATCTTAAAGAAGCAGTTCGAATTTTCATGTGTGAATGATTATTGGCCTTCAAATAGTATTCGTTACTTTATAACTCAATATCACCCAACACCATGGCCAATATAGAGAGCTTTGTAAAATTTCTCTTGCAGAACTTCCTGAGAAACTGACTACCCACTTCATGAAATGACGAGTCCTTTCTTTACTTTTTAATCACTCCTAGGTTTTCATGATGTGCACTGACCAAATGAACAAGAAGGCTTTGGAGGGTCAAGAATGATCAACTCCAGATGAAAGTGTATTGCTTTACCAGAAGCTTCTTTTTTTTTTTTTTTCTTTTTGGAAACAAGGTCTCATTCTGTCACTCATACTGGAGAGAGGTGGCATGATCATGACTCACTGCAGCCTCAACCTTCTGGGCTCAAGTGATCCTCCCACCTCAGTCTCCTGAGTAGCTGGGACTACGAGAATGCACCACCATACCCAGCTAATTTTTTTATTTTTTTGTAGAGATAGGGCTCTCACTATGTGGCCCATGGTGGTCTCAAACTCCTGGACTCAAGTAATTCTCCCACCTTGGCCTCCCTAAAGTGCTGGCATTATAGGTGTGAGACAACACACCTGGCCAGAAGCTTACATTTTTAACTGGAGACAAACAGCCGTCTGATATGCTTCCAGAGGGAAGGAAGGAAAGATGGGAAAGGAGAAAAAGGTCTACTGGAAGAAAAGCTGGAGAATGAGAAAGAAGCTGTAATGGCTGGGCCCAGTGGCTCACACCTGTAATCCCAGCACTTTGTGAGGCCAAGGCGGGTGGTTTGCTTGAGGCCAGGAGTTTAAGACCAGCCTGAGCAACATGGTAAAACCCAGTCTCTACCAAAAATACAAAAATTAGCAAGATGAGGTGGTGTACACCTGTAGTCCAGCCTGGGTGACAAAGTGAGACTCAGTCTCAAAAAAAAATCAGAGTACTGAAAGCTGTATAGAATGACTACAGGAAAGAAATCGCTTAACTGGCTTTAACATATCCTCTCTAATACTGACTGACTGCAAAGCCCTTCTTTATATAAAAACTTTTAACATCCCAATTCTACAGGATGAGTTTTGGGGAATGTGGTAGCCAGCCTCCAAGATGACCTCCAAGGATTTTCACAGCCTAGGATTCATATCCTTGTGTGACCTCTCTCACATTTGAGAGGGCTGACCTGTGTAATGAAAATAATATTGGAGAAATGAGAGAGTGTGATTTTTGAGGCTAGGCCATTAAGGATGTTGTAGCTTTCACCTTGGGCTCTCTTTGCTTGTTCACCCTGAGAGAAGGCAGCCACCATGTTATGAGGACACTCAAGCTGCCTGTGGAGAGACCCACACAGAGAGGAATGGAATGAGCTCACTCGTGTGTGCCATCTTGGAAGTGGATCCGCCAGTCCCAGTCAAGCCTTCAGATGACTCCAGCCCCAGCCAACACCATGACTGCAATCTCATGAAAGACCCTGAGGCAGACCCACCCAGCTAAGTCAGTCCTAAATTTCAAACCACAGAGACTATGTGAAATCACAAATATTTACTGTTATTTTAAGCCACTAAGTTTGGGGGTAATTAATTATGCAGCAGCAGATAACTAGTACAGGACTATTAATCTAAAGTACTTGATGTCAATCATTTTGGTTTATCATTTAATCATCACTCAGCTTCAGTGTGGCATATGGTTTTACACATTCTACCTCTCTAGGTACACTTCATTGATGTAGGGATGGATTTGTATCTAAAGCCAATCAATCATTGCCATTCCCTAGAATTTCTGTAACTGAAGCTGAACAAAGATTTATTTATTCTCTGGTGATTAGGCCAGGAGATGGTGAGACTCAAGAATCACCAGTGGCCACATTTCTTGCTACGTAAAGAAAGCTTTTCTAGGAGAAGGAAGTTGACAACACAGAGAGAGAAGCAGAATTAAGAACTGAGAAAAGGCTGGGTGCGGTGGCTCAAGCCTGTAATCCCAGCACTTTGGGAGGCCGAGTCGGGTGGATCACAAGGTCAAGAGATCGAGACCATCCTGGTCAACATGGTAAAACCCCGTCTCTACTAAAAATACAAAAAAAAAAAAATTAGCTGGGCATGGTGGCACGTGCCTGTAATCCCAGCTACTCGGGAGGCTGAGGCAGGAGAATTGCCTGAACCCAGGAGGTGGAGGTTGCGGTGAGCCGAGATCGCACCATTGCACTCCAGCCTGGGTAACAAGCGCGAAACTCCGTCTCAAAAAAAAAAAAAAAGAGAGACTGAGAAAAGAAGACCCAGCAGCACTCAAATCGCCTGTTCCAATAGCCTTGATACCACCTGCCACTCACCCTTCTCAGTGTGAGCCTTTAAGTTCCCTATTTTGCCTAAGTTGCTTTAAGTTGATTTTCTAGAGGGTGGGAGGTGGGAGGAGGGAAAGCATCAGGAAGAATAGCTAATGGATGCTGGAGCTTAATACATAGGTGATGGGATGATCTGTGTAGCAAACAACCATGGCAGACATTTGCCTATGTAACAAACCTGCACATCCTACACATGTACCCCTGAACTTAAAAGCTGGAAGAAAAAAAAACTTGCAACAACCCCTAAAAAATAATAATAATGACCGGGCATGGTGGCTCATGCCTGTAATCCCATCACTTTGGGAGGCCAAGGCAGGCGGATCATGAGGTCAGGAGATTGAGATCATCCTGGCTAACATGGTGGAACCCCATCTCTACTAAAAATACAAAAAAATTATCTAGGCATGGTGGCGGGCACCTGTAGTCCCAGCTACTTGGGAGGCTGAGGCAGGAGAATCACTTGAACCTGGGAGGCAGACGTTGCAGTGAGCCAAGATCACGCCAGTGTACTCTAGCCTGGGCAACAGAGCAAGACTCTGTCTCAAAAAAAGGAAGAAGAACAAGAAGAAGGGGAGGAGGAGGAGAAGAGGAGAAAGGGGAGGGGAAGGGGGAAGGGGGAGGAGAAAGGGGAGGAGTGGGGGGAGGGGGAGGGGAAGGGGGGAAGGGGAAGAAGTAGTAGTTGGGTTTCTAAATCTTGCCTCCATATGGGTCTTGACTGATGTATTCTCACATAACTTCATCCTTCCCCTAGCACAGCACTGATGACTGAGCTGTAATTGCTGGGTGCTTGTCTACCTCTCTGTCCAGATGACAGTGGCTTTCAGGTTCATGCATTCTGCCCTTCTCTGGGGCACTCAACTTAGAGGGAAGGAAGTGGGGATGCACTCAATACACAGGTAGGATTGCGACAACCATGTGTGTACTTCATAACCCTGAACCCTGAACCACAGATGATTTACTTGAGCTGGGCGAGAGTCTCCCCGTAGCAATCAGGGACTGAGTCATACAAAGATTGGACACAGAAACTCCTTCATACGAATAATAGCATGCTTCAGAGGATGTTATTAACCTCTGGCTAGTAAGGGGCCCTGAGCTGTCTTCTGCAAATTCTCTAAGAACTTTTAATATTCTTCCAACAAGCTTGCAAGGTCATTTCTGCTTCCTAAAGCCAAAAGAAACTGAACTAATATATGCCCCCACCTACTGTAGTTTCTGTGTGAGCAGGGACAACTTGTTCCTCATTATAGCTCCAAGGCCGGCACAGTCCCTAATCAGAACTCACTGAACATCTGATGAATGTCCGAAGCTTACTGCACTGAGTGGGAGATGTTCTTCTTAGACAGGGATTTTTTTTTTTAACTCTCTTGCCTTCAAGGTCCTGCATGCAATCTTCCCTGACCTTGGTCTCCCTGCGCCATTAGCTACAGAGACCAGTGTTTCCTCTGTAGGGTACATCACATCCCTGCTCAAGAATGTACGTTAGAGACTAGAGGTGTTAGGCCTCTCATCATCTAAGAAACTTTACCCTTGACTACCTGCCCAGGGTCATTAGGCCTATTATGCTGGTCTTCCTATACACCTTGTATGTGCTAAACTAGAGCCATGATGATGAGTCAATTTCTATGGCCAGTGTTGTTTTTAAACTTAAATGTTTCTAGGAGGCTCTAACCCTCAGATCATATTGTTCCTCTCGTCCTTGCTGTCAGCATTCTAGGAGGGGCTTTTCATCCTGGGCTTATGGCTTTGGGCAGGGAAGAATAGTTTCCAGGGAAATTTTCATCCATCTTTCTATGGAATGATACTTTTTTTTTTTTTGAGATGGAGTTTTGCTTTTGTTGCCCAGGCTGGAGTGCAATGGCACGATCTCGGCTCACCACAACCTCTGCCTCCTGGATTCAAGCAATTCTTCTGCCTCAGCCTCCCGAGTAGCTGGGATTACAGGCATGCACCACCACACCCAGATAATTTTGTATTTTCAGTAGAGATGGGGTTTTTCCATGTTGGTCGGGCTGGTCTCGAACTCCTGACCTCAGGTGATCCCCCCCGCCTCCAAAGTGCTAGGATTATAGGCGTGAGCCATCAGGCGCAACCTGATACTTATATTTAATGAGAAGAACAGACCTCTGTGTGAATAGAATGAGAAGAGTTAGTAGGGAATGGGACAGGGCATGAGGATTATAAATCAAGTTCAAGAGGTTCCAATTGCAGGAGAAGCTAAGAAATCATGATTAGCAGAGGATAAAAAAGCAAATGTAGTGGACAAGTATAGGGTTGACCATATAAAATTCATTCCCCATTTTCTCCCCTTTCTAGAAGTATCCCAGAGTTTCCTTGAAGGAACTGCCTCTCTGTGCTTAGCCATGGGTGGAATTCATACCATTTTAGCTGCTCCAGGCCCTTAATGACCTGAGCCAATTATGTGGCATTTCACAGATGGCAGCAATTGCTGAGCACATGACCTAAACTCATATAATCAGAGTGAAGCCCAGCATTTCCTTTGATAGTTGGAGAAAAACTAGGCATTAAGTACCAGTTTAGTTTCCTGGTACTTAATGCCTAAAAGATGAACCAATACACAGGGGCTAACTAGGAAGCACCACATGCTAAAGTCTATACAGAATTGCAATAGGGATGATTTTCTACTCTAGAAAAGACTTCTTGGCAGGGCACAGTGGCTCACATCTGTAATCCCAGCACTTTGGGAGGCTGAGGCAGGCAGATGGCTTGAGCCCAGGAGTTTGAGACTAGCCTGGGTAACGTGGTGAAACCTCATCTCTACAAGAAATACAAAAATTGGCGTGGTAGCACAAACCTACAGTTTCAACTACTGGGGAGGCTGAGGCAGGAGGATCACTTGAGCCCAGAAGTGGAGGTTACATGAGCTGAGATTACACCACTATACTCCTGCCTGGGCAACAGAGTGAGACCCGGTCTCAAAAAATAAAAATAAAATAAGGCCAGGTGCAGTGGCTCATGCCTATAATTCCAGCACTTTGAGAGGCTAAGGTGGGCAGATCACCTTAGGTCAGGAGTTCTAGACCAATCTGCCCAACATAGAGAAACCCTGTCTCTACTAAAAATACAAAATTAGCTGGGCATGGTGGTGCATGCCTGTAATCCCAGCTACTCAGGAGGCTGAGGCAAGAGATCACTTGAACTCAAGAGGCGAAGGTTACAATGAGCTGACATCATGCCATTGCACTACAGCCTGGGCAACAAGAGTGAAACTCCATCTGAAAAAATGATAATAATAATATAATACAGAAATGACTTTTCCATGGTCTTTCAGATCTGCCCCCTCAATGAACATACACCTATTGGTTTTTAAAGTGTGGATTTAGAACCACAAGGTTAACAAAAATTTGTAGAGTTATTGAGATATATGTAATTCTAAAGGTTAACCGCATAAAATATATTATAATTTGGGCTGCATTTTAAATTGCCATATCTGGCTGGGCACAGTGGCTCACACCTGTAATCACAACAGTTTGGGAGGCCAAGTTAGGTGGATTGCCTGAGGTCAAGAGTTCAAGATCAGCCTGGCCAACATGGTGAAATACCGTCTCTACTAAAAATACAAAAGTTAGCTAGACATGGTGGAGCACGCCTTAATCCCAGCTACTCGGAAGGCTGAGACAAGAGAATTGCTTATCTGGGAGTTGGAGGTTGCAGTGAGCCGAGATTTTGCCACTGCACTCCAGCCTGGGCAACAGAGTGAGACTCTGGTTCAAAAAAAAATTAAAAATTAAAATAAAATTGCCATATCTGATGCACTTGATTAAACATGTAGCTTATTCACAAGCAAATAAAAACATACTAGCTAAATTTGCTTCCAAGTTTAAGTGTTGAGAACTGACAGAGGCTACTATCTGCTACTAAACTATACAGAACTTAGGAGTTTCTTGGGATTTTCAGTTTATAAGATGCAGGCAAAACTTGAGGGGGTGATGAAAGATAACCAGCATCACAGGAAAACATAAAAACACCATTATGGCTGGGCATGGTGGCTCAAGCCTGTAATCCCAGCACTTTGGGAGGCCGAGGCAGGCAGATCACCAGGTCAAGAGATCGAGACCATCCTGGCCAACACGGTGAAACCCTGTCTCTACCAAAAATACAAAAATTAGCTGGGCGTGGTGGCGTACACCTGTAGTCCCAGCTACTTGGGAGGCTGAGGCAGGAGAATTGCTTGAACCCGGGAGGCAGAGGTTGCAGTGAGCCAAAATTGCGCCACTGCACTCCAGCCTGGCGCCTGGCGATAGAGGGAGACTGTCTCGAAAAAAAAAAAAAAAAAAAAAACACCATTATGATCATTACATTTTCCTGAAATCCCAGAGAGGAGGTCGAGGATAGGATGCACGCACCCTTCCAGTCAACTGTCTCCCAGAGCCCTGCGTCTGATCCCATTTGTGGCGTGTTCCACTTCCCTCCTAACACAGCCTTTGCTATGGCTGACCCGTGAAAGGCTAGGGAGCTAAGCAGGGAGCTCTTGAGGAGAGTGATTCTGCATAGGCTGGGAGTCAGAGACCAGGCAAGTCTGTGGGACCCAGGCAGGCCCCAGGCTTATCCCCTTCCCCAGTGCTCTCCAACCCACCTCTCCATTCTCTGCTGAGACTCTGATCTACCAAGTATCTGAGATTTATCTCCAACCTCTTCTTTTCTCCTAACTCTCACTTAATCTATAAACATCCTCATCCTTTGAGAGACAGGAACAGAGAGAGAAAGGAAGGAGGGAAGAGAGGAAAATAATATGCTAGCCAGGTGCAGTTGCTCATGCCTATAATCCCAGCACTTTGGGAGGCCAAGGTGAGCAGATTGCTTAAGCCCACAAGTTTAAGACCAGCCTGGGCAACATGACAAAATCCTGTCTCTACCAAAAATATAAATAAACTAGCCTGGCATGGTGGCACACACTAGTGATCCCAGCTACTTAGGAGGCTGAGGTGAGAGGATAGCTTGAGCCTTAAAGGTGAGATTATGGTGAGCCAAGATGGCACCACTGCACTCAGCCTGGGTGACAGAGCGAGACCCTGTGTCAAAAAAAAAAAAAAAAAGAATATACTAGCTCAGTGTTTCCCAATATTTCATGTCTACGTGGAACCTCAGAATGTGACCATATTTGGAAAGAGGGTCTTTGCTGATATAATCAGTTAAATTAAGATGAGGTCCTGGCAGGACACAGTGGCTCATACCTGTAATCCCAGCACTGTGGAAGGCTGGGGTGGGCAGATCATCTGAGATCAGTTGTTTGAGACCAGGCTGGCCAACGTAGTGAAACCGTGAAAACCCATCTCTACTAAAAATACAAAAATTAGCCAGGTATGGTGGCATGTGCCTGTAATCCCAGCTACTTGGGAGGCTGAGGCAGGAGAATTGCTTGAACCCAGGAGGCGGAGGTTGCAGTGAGGCAAGATCATGCCACTGTACTCCAGCCTGAGTGACAGAGCGAGTCTCCATCTCAAAAGAAAGAAAGAAAGAAAGATGAGATCCTATTAGATTAGGGTGAGTCTTCATCTAATGACTGGTGTCGTTATAAGAGAAAACAGAGACCCAGAGGAGACATACAGGAAGAACATCCTGTGATGATAGAGACAGAGATTGGAGGAATTGTAGCTACAAGCCAAGGAACACCAACAATCGCCAGCAACCACGAGAAACTAGGGAGAGGCAAGGAAGGGTATTCGCATAGGGCCTTCAGGGAGAGCACAGCCATGTTAACACTCTGATTTCAGACTTCTAGCCTTCACAACAATGTGAACAGAAACTAAAACATTTGTGTTGTTTCAAGGCACTCAGTTTGTGGTAATTTGTTACAGTAGTCCTAAGAAATGAATACACTTCCCATTTCATTATTTTCTTTCTGCTCATCTGAATCTCCTAATTTTTCTGCATTGAACATGGATTATTCAGATAACAAAAGCTTAAAAATTCCAAGCTCTTCCTTGATTCTGCATCCCTTGCTCCTTCCCTGCGTGGTCCAGCTTCCCTCATAGGCTGAGTGCACTCAATGTCCTACCTGCTTTCCTCTCAAACAGGCCTCTGCTCGGTGCAGTCTGGCTTCTACCCCCACGACCCCAAGAACCTGCTCCACCAAATATTGCCACTGGCCTCCATACCATGAAATCTCCCAATGTGTACTCCTTCTTATTGACCATCTCTGCCACATTTGTCAAATTCTCTTGCCTTCTTAAAAAACTCTCCTCCTAATGATGCACACCATGGAGTATTCACAGCAATTAAAAACTATAAGTTGGGCCAGGCACAGTGGCTCACACCTGTAATTGCAGCACTTTGGGAGGGCGAGGTAGGCAGATCACCTGAGGTCAGGAGTTCAAGACCAGACTGGCCAACATAGTGAAACCTCATCTCTACTAAAAATACAAAAATTAGCCAGGCGTGGTGGTGGGTACCTATAATCTCAGCTACTTAGAAGGGCGTGGCAGGAGAATTGCTTGAACCCAGGAGGTGGAGGTTGCAGAGAGCCGAGATCACGCCACTGTACTCCAGCCTGGGTGACAGAGCAAAATTCCATCTCAGAAAAAAATGTTTTTAAAAAACTGTGAGTTGGGGCTAGGCACAGTGGCTCACACCTGTAATCCCAGCACTTTGGGAGGTGGAGGAGGGTGGATTTCTTGAGCCAGCAGTTCAAGACCAGCCTGGGCAACATAGTGAAACACATCTCTACCAAAAAAATTTGCCAGGCGTGGTGGTGCGTGCCTATAATCCCAGCTACCAGGGTGGCTGAGATGGGAGAATCGCTTGGGCCAAGGAGGTAGAGGCTACAGTGAGCTATGATCAAGCCACTGCACTCCAGTCTGGGCAACAAATTGAGACCTTGTCTCCAAAGAAAAAAAAGAGAAAGAAAGAGAAACCTCAATGAAATTTTCCAGCAGGGACCCACACTGTAAATATAGACACTAGGCAATTGTCTTATTCAACTTTATGTTCCCAATAAGGCCACACACTTAAGAATTGCAGGAATATTAAAAATAACTGAATTATGGGCCGGGCACCGTGGCTAACGCCTGTAATCCCAGCACTTTGGGAGGCCAAGGCAGGTGGATCACAAGGTCAAGAGATCGAGACCATCCTGGTCAACATGGTGAAACCCTGTCTCTACTAAAAATACAAAAAATTAGCTGGGCATGGTGGCACGTGCCTGTAATCCCAGCTACTGAGGAGGCTGAGGCAGAAGAATCGCCTGAACCCAGGAGGCAGAGGTTGTGGTGAGCCGAGATCACGCTATTGCACTCCAGCCTGGGTAACAAGAGCGAAACTCCTTCTCAAAAAAATAATAATAATAATAATTGAATTATTTCAATCTCAGACCATTCATTTCACTTTATAGTATCAAAGTTGTAGAACTCTATATAAATCAGTCGATTTATTCAAAACACTTTATTTCAACAAGAAAAACTGAAAGATTTTATGTTCACATTTCCAGGAATTTGAAGTGGGAAAAATATTAAATTTTAAGAACATTGTTTTAATATTGTTTCTTGTAATTGATACTTATAATAATAAAATTTTTTTCACCTTCCTCATTACTAAAACTTTAGAAACAGACAAGGCACAGTGGCTCATGCCTGTAATCCCAGCACTTTGGAAGGCTGAGGCAGGTGGATTGCAAGGTCAGAAGTTCAAGACCAGCCTGATCAATATGGTGAAACCACATCTCTACTAAAAATACAAAAATGGCCGGGCGCGGTGGCTCAAACCTGTAATCCCAGCACTTTGGGAGGCCGAGGCAGGTGGATCACGAGGTCGAGAGATCGAGACCATCCTGGTCAACATGGTGAAACCCCGTCTCTACTAAAAATACAAAAAATTAGCTGGGCATGGTGGCGCGTGCCTGTAATCCCAGCTACTCGGGAAGCTGAGGCAGGAGAATTGCCTGAACCCAGGAGGTGGAGGTTGCGGTGAGCCAAGATCGCGCCATTGCACTCCAGCCTGGGTAACAAGAGCGAAACTCAGTCTCAAAAAAAAAAAAAAAAAAAAAAAAACATACAAAAATTAGCCAGGTGTGGTGGTGCGCACCTGTAATCTCAGCTGCTCAAGAGGCAGAAGCAAAAGCATCACCTGAACCCAGGAGGCAGAGGTTGCAGTGAGCCAAGATGGTGCCACTGCACTCCAGCCTGGGTGACAGAGTGAGACTCCTTCTCAAAAAAAAAGGTAACTTTAGAAACAATGAACATAAGCCTTTAGAAATCAAAATGCTATTTAGATTTTGTTTACACAGGCAGGTCTTGAGTTCCTAGAAAAAAAAGAAAACCAGAAACCAAAAATAAAAGGCTGGGCGCAGTGGCTCACACCTGTAATTCTAGCACCATGGGAGGCCAAGGCAGGTGGATCATGAGGTCATAAGTTCAAGACAAACGTAGCCAAGGTGCTGAAACCCCATCTCTACTAAAAATACAAAGATTAGCTTGGCATGGTGGTGTGTGCCTGTAATCCCAGCTACTCAGGAAGCTGAGGTAGGGAACTGCTTGAACCCGGGAGGTGGAGGTTTCAGTGAACTGATGACACACCACTGCATTCCAGCCTGGGCAACAGAGCGAGACTCCATCTCAAAAAATAAAAACAAACAAAATTGAATAAACAAATCAACAGATCTATTCAAGAAAAACACATAGGGGTCCAGGGTTACAGGCTGCAGGCCGCAGGCCACAATCGCCCCAGAAAAAAAAAAAAAGAAAGAAAGAAAAACACACCACCTTTTTTCTTTTTTTTTTTTTTTTGAAACTGAGTCTTGCTCTGTCACCCAGGATGGAGTGCAGTGTTGCAATCTCTGCTCACTGCAACCTCCGCCTTCTGGATTCAAGCAATTCTCCTGCCTCAGCCTCCCAAGTAGCTGGGATTATATGTATGAGCCACCATGCCTGACTAATTTTTGTATTTTTAGTAGAGATGGGGTTTCACTATGTTGGTCAGACTGGTCTTGAACTCTTGACCTCAAATGATCCACCTGCTTCGGCCTCCCAAATTATTGGGATTACAGGCATGAGCCACTGCACCTGGCCTATCACCTTTTTTTCTATCTAAAAAGTTCATTCCTAGATTATCTCTGTGGCTTAAATCCTGATACTATACAGATTTCAGCAGCTTGGAAGCTTCCTCTGATCTTCCTTTTACATAAGCTTCCCTATGATTTTCTGTCATATTTTCAATCTGTTTTAAAACGTAAAATTAAAACTACACACACACACACACACACACACAAACACACACACTCCCATATCCTCCTCTCCCATATCCTCCTCTCCCAGGGCTCTCCTAATAATCTGATTCATCTTTCTTCTTCTTCTTCTTTTTTTTTTTTTTTTTTTTTTTTTTTTTTTTTTTTTTGCCAGAGTCTGGCTGTGTCACCCAGGCTGAAGTGCAGTGGTGCAATGGCGCAATCTTGGCTGATTGTAGCCTCTGCCTCCCAGGCTCAAGTGATCCTCACACTTTAGCCTCCCGAGTAGCTGGGATTCCAGGCACATGCCACCACGTCCAGCTAATTTTTGTAGTTTTTGTAGAGATGGGGTTTCATCATGTTGTCCAGGCTGATTCTGATTTATTTTCAAGGCAATTGGCACCACTTAGGGAATCCTCATTTTCTCTGTGTGCTTCATTGTCCAGGAATGCCAAGCATTCTCTCTTGTGGATTACACTGGACAGGCATGTCTTCCTGGCAGCAGCAGCACACTCTGGGCTAAAGCAACTGCAGAGACTGCCAAGAAAAACAGCACCTCCATTTCCCCTCCCTCAGGGACTATATAAGCCTCAACCAAATTTGTAATCTGACTAGGATCCAAATTTTTACCCTACAGCAAACCAACAGCTCCAGGCCAAGAGCCTAGGATTCTTCTGTCCTAGGAGTGACCCACTAGGTGAGTTAAAACCTACCAACCTAAGCTAACCTAAACTAGGAGCTGCCCCTAAGCTATACCAGTGTTTACTCTTCCTCCAATGATATCCTCTTCTGATAAAATTAATCAAAGAAGTTCAACTGGGTTATAACTGTACTCTTTTAAGTATACTTCTTAAATTTCCCATTGGCAATAATATACTAATGTTTAGTCGAATGCTATTGTATTATAGTAATTAGATTTATATCCTGGGATTATTTGATATTAAAAAATATTGGTCGATCCTGATTATGTAGATCAAAAAAGTATTCCTATAAGTAAACAGCATACAAATTTTTTTTTTTTTTTTTTTGAGACGGAGTTTCGCTCTTGTTACCCAGGCTGGAGTGCAATGGCGCGATCTCGACTCACCGCAACCTCCGCCTCCTGGGTTCAGGCAATTCTCCTGCCTCAGCCTCCCGAGTAGCTGGGATTATAGGCACGCGCCACCATGCCCAGCTAATACAAATATTATATAATATAATGTAGATTACATATTTTCTTATCATTCAGAATGTACGTTTGTAGCACTTCTATGCATATGTAGGAATATATGCAAGCTGATATATAAAATGTTAACTAGGCCAGGCGGGGTGGTTCACACCTGTAATCCCAGCACTTTGGGAGGCCGAGGCAGGTGTATCACTTGAGGTCAGGAGTTTGAGACCAGACTGGCCAACATGGTGAAACCCTATCTCTACTAAATATACAAAAATTAGCCAGGCATGGCAGCACATGCCTGCAATCCTAGCTACTCGGGTGGCTGAGGCAGGAAAGTCACTTGAACCTGGGAGGCAGAGGTTGCAGTGAGCCGAGAAAATGCCATTGCACTCCAGCTTGGGTGACAAGTGCGAAACTCCATCTCAAAAAAAAAATATTAACTGCCTTGGTTTCTAAGACTATGTGTTGCCCTACCCCCCACCCACTCCCCCCACTTCCCCACCCCAGAGAAGAAACAATTCTAAAGTGTCAGAACTTTAAGTGACTGAGAAACCACTTAAGTCAGTTGTGATTACCTGGAAGCAACTAAGTATCATTTTCTGTATCAGAAAGAATGGGCAGGAGATGGGCTCTGGAGGTAGAAATACAGGGAAAGAAATCATAAATTGAGGCTGGGTGCAGTGGCTCACATCTGTAATCCCAGCACTTTGGGAGGCCAAGGTAGGCAGATCACTTAAGGTCAGGAGTTCAAGACCAGCCTGACCAACATGGTAAAACCCTATCTCTACTAAAAATACAAAAGTTAGCCAAGTGTGGTGGGGTGCTCCTGTAATCTGGCTAAAGCAAGAGAATCACTTGAACTGGGAGGCAGAGGTTGCAGTGAGCCGAGATCATGCCACTGCACTCCAGCTTGGGTAACAGAGACTTCATCTCAAAAAAAAAAAAGAAAGAAAGAAAAGAAAGAAAGAAAAATCCCAAATTGGTGAGTTTTAGAAAATAATTAAGTTATATTTCTAGCACACTGAGATGGTTTGGTTCTCCGTCCCCACCCAAATCTCATGTTGAATTGTAATCCCCATGTGTCAGGGGAGGGACCTGCTGGGAAGTGATTTGCTCATGGGGTCCGTTTCCCCCATGCTGCTCTCATGATAGTGACTGAGTTCTCATGAGACCTCATGGTTTTAAAAGTGTTTGGCAGTTCCCCATTTGCTCTCTCTCTCCTGCTGCCATGTAAGACGTGCCTTACTTCCCCTTTGCCTTCCACCATAATTGTAAATTTCCTGAGGCCTCTCCAGCCATGCAGAACTGTAACTCAACTGAACCTCTTTCCTTTATAAATTACCCAGTCTGAGGTAGTTCTTTATAGCATTGTGAAAATGGACTAATACACACACCCATTTTGTGTTCTTGATACATCATACTCACTACCCACATGCACACATACACACTCATGCACACACATACACATATGGCTTTGCATAGCAAAAGTGGAATCATACCACACATGCTGTTCTATAACCTGCCTTTCTCATTTAATAACATACTAAGCTTTCAATGCCAGGCTGAAGTGGGCTCAATCACCCTCACCCTACCAGGTTTTGGAAGATGGCATTTTCCAAAGAAGCCTCAACAATATCCTCTATCCCATATGCTCTTCTGCAATGTGACCTTGTCATGCTCCTCTCAAGAAGTGGAGTCTAAGTCAGCTTCCCTCAAATTTGGTTTGGTTTTAGTGACTCCCTTATAGCATAGATGGTGACAAAAGTGACAACATTGTGACTTCTTTTTCTTTTTTTATTAGAGACAGGGTCTCACTCTGTTGCCCAGGCTGTAGTGCAATGGTGTGATCATAGCTCATTGCAGACTCGAACTCCTGAGCTCAAGAGCTCCTCCTGCTTTGGCATCTCAAAGTGCAAGGATTACAGGCATGAGTCACCACACCCAGCCCAGAACATACGTTGACATATCTGGCATTCTGTGTTGTAATGGAAAACAGATAAAGCAGGAGGAAGATGTAGAAAGATGGCAAGTATGACAGAGGCATTGATAAATTATCAGAATATTAGTACTAATCCTTCTTGGCGTTTTTAAACCAGAAAAGGGAGCTCTGAATTTAATTCCCAAACTGTAATTCCTACTACAGAAACTGTCTAAGGTACTGTAATAGTTAAATTTTATATCATCAGTTTTGATTGTCCCACGTCAACACCAGTAACAATACCAACAAAATAAATAATAATAGTAATATAAGCTTGTAATCAGTGACTTATTAACCATGCACCAGGTAGTAGGTTAAATGCTTTATGCTTCATCTTATTTAATCTTTTTTTTTTTTTTTTTTTTTTTTTTTGGCACAGGATCTCTCTCTGTCCCCCAGGCTGGAGTGCAGTGGTACAACCATTCCTCACTAAAGCCTCAAACTCATGGGCTCAAGCAATCCTCCTGCCTCAACCTCCTGAGTAGCTGAGACTGCAGGTGCATGCCACCACACCTGGCTCATTTTTTTATTTTTTGTAGATACAGGGTCACACCATGTTGCCCAGACTGGTCTTGAACTCCTGGACTCAAGGGATCCACCTGCCTTGGTCTCCCAAAGTACTAGGATTACAGACGTTAGCCACCAGGCCCGGCCTCTCTCATTTAATCTTAATAGCACCTCTGTGATGTAGCCACTGTTATCATACATATTTTGCAAATGATGAAGCAGGCTTACAAAGGTAGAGAAGTTACCCAGAATGACTCAGGTGGGAAGCTGTGGAGCTAAACTTGAACTAAGGTAAACCTAACTCCATGCTTTTAAGCCTGTCTATTGTTCAATTTGACATGTGTTCTATTCATAGATATTATATTAGTCCATTCCATTCTCACACTGCTATAAAGAACTACCTGATCACCCACTACCCACATGCAATTTAAGAGGCCAAGGTGAGAGGATCACTTGAGCCCAGGTGTTCAAGAACAGCATGAGCAACATAGCACAACCCTGTGTCTACAAAAAATATAAAAATTAGCCGGGCATGGTGGTGCATGCCTGTAGTCCCAATTACTCAGGAGGCTGAGGCAAGAAGTTTGTTTGAGCCCAGGAGGTAGAGACTGCAGTGTGCCAAGATTGCACCACTGCACCGCAGTCTGGATGACAGAGTGAGACCTTGTCTCAAAAAACAAACAAACAAAAAAAAGAACTGAGGCTGGGTAATTAATGAAGAAAAGAGGTTTAACTGACTCACAGTTCCACAGGCTATATGGAAGCGTGACTGGGAGGCCTCAGGAGACTTATAATCATGGCAGAGGGGAAGGGGAAGCAAGTACATTTTACTGTGGCAGAGAAAAGGAGAGAGAGAGAAAAGCGGGAAGTGCTACACACTTTTAAACCATCAGATCTTGTGAGAACTCACCCACTGTGAGAAAAGCAAGGGGGAAACCTGCCCCCCATGATCCAATCACCTCCCAACAGGTCCCTCCCCCAACATTGGAAATTACAATGCAACATGAGATTTGGGTGAGGACATGAAGCCAATCCATAGAAGCATCTTTTGCTCAGAATTCCGAGAATTATCCGCATTATAAGTCCCACCCTCATAGGTGGAAACAAGAAACCAGACTTCTCAGCCCTTCTTGCAGCTGGCATGCTGACTTTCGGCACAGGCTTTACTAACCAGATACCCCCATATGAAGATTCAATTTGCTGAAGAACAGTAGGAGAAAACAGGCAGAGCACAGAACCCATGCTTCCAGGGAGGGCTCCAGTGAAGGTGCCATTCCCACAAAGGTCTTCACAGCAGACAGCAGTGGAGGGTGCTCTAACGGGGTCTTCAGTGATAGATGCCATAATGAAATATTTTCTGTACCCACCAAGTCATTTGTTTCTGACTGTTGAGCTACCAAGCCTAACTCTAGCCCTCCCAGAGTTTCTGTGAGCTCTGAGTTAGACCTCAATAAATTATATTTCCGTTTTAACTAGCTAAAGTTTTGCTGCATAGGACTAAGAACCTGACTGGCACAGTCTCTTCAAAACTCAGGAACTAATATTTCAAGCAGAAGTAGAGATACCTGTTTGTTCTCTTTCTCATAAGCTACAATCAATTTCATTATCAATGATTTGTTTTAAATGTACGCAGTTTGTTCTAAGTGGGTGAGTCTTCTAATAATTCATCAAAAGCAGCAGGACTGGCTAACTTTGTCAGCTACATAGAGAGGTCCGCTGACTCTTCCCCTAGCTGAGAAGCATTTCTTTCATGAGTAGAAATCCCAAAACACTTCAAATACACTTTTTACCCTTTGGATATATTTTCTTTCTTTGCTTCTCTTGCTATTAATATTAATGTAACATATCTGGTTCTAACTGTGAATTTAATCAAATTCTTATTCTTTTGTCTTCACTTTATTCCTAAGGCCAAACTCTGAAACTTTGGCTAATTCCCGTCAGATGTTTCATTCTCATAAAATACCATCCTCATTGTCTCTCCTACTGATGGATTAAATGACATTATGTAACTGTGAGGCATTTAGAACACTTTTTAAAATCTGATTTTGCCTACTGGTTGCCAACTGATGAACTGATCAACTGGTCAGTAGCATAACATACTGCAATGTTACATGCGGTATCCTTACGTGAGGAACATGTCAGACAATTGGTTCCCTTCTTAACAGCCATTTCCTCTTCTTGGTCAAAAAGAGCTTCCATTTTTGCAGGCATAGGCAGAAATAGGCTCCTCTCCCAGCCCAGGCTGATTAATCTTGATGGTTTCTCTTTCCTTTTGCTGTGATTTCGGGGTGGGCATGACGTAAGTATACAAATTTTCCCAATCACTCAAATTTACCCAATAACTTTGAGACAATTTATGCTCCTGGTAAAACAAGACAAATGATGAAGAAGAGCGTCTGTACTCTCTTCTTCCTATTTTAGACATCGTGCACAGATTTGATGTTTGCAGTTGCAGCAGGCATTTTGTAACCATGAAGAATTTTTTAAAAAAAACATAAACCCGGCCAGGCACGGTGGCTCAAGCCTGTAATCCCAGCACTTTGGGAGGCCGAGGAGGGTGGTGGATCACAAGGTCAAGAGATCGAGACCGTCCTGGTCAACATGGTGAAACCCCGTCTCTACTAAAAATACAAAAATTAGCTGGGCGTGGTGGCGCGTGCCTGTAATCCCAGCTACTCGGGAGTCTGAGGCAGAAGAATTGCCTGCACCCAGGAGGCGGAGGTTGCGGTGAGCCGAGATGGCACCATTGCACTCCAGCCTGGGTAACAAGAGCAAAACTCTGTCTCAAAAAAAAAAAAAAACAACATAAACCCACAAAATCTTAAAAACAAGAGAGGAGGCAACACAGCGAGAAATGTTGGAAATTGAAAAACAGATGAGGGGTAACTGATGACAGACCCAAGAAAGCTGAATTCTAAACTGGCAGTGAAGAAAGCTGAGAACCAACCTAATTAACACTTCAGAATTATCAAAGGTCTTAGGAACTGGCAGCACAGGGAGTGGAAGAAGATAATAAATAAGGAGACAGCAGTTAATACCTTTCCTCTTTCCTCATTCTGTATAGATACACCAGTTAACCTTCTCCCACACCAGAAAATACTGATGATTTATTTTCTGAAAACAGTAAAATAAAGTTCTCTAGACTTGAGGATAGTTAAGGTCATGGATACTGTAGTGAAATTAAGAGTATTAAGTAAGTTTCAAGTAGCTATGTGTTCACTGAAGGCTGAGACCCTTACCCTCTTATCTCAAAGCATTGACAATGCGGCCTTAATCCTCCAGACAGGTAATTGGAATACTTTCTAAGTAATCTAACCAAGTGAAAGGGGAAGACCAAAAAATACAGATATGGGGGTGGTGGATAATCATCCAGGACATCTACAGTGAGGCCCCCAAAGTGGAAGGCTCTACCCACACTCAGAACAGCGAATTGTCTTAAGGAGCAGATAACCGAGGATTTCCAGTCATCTCAGGAAAGCCCCTAGAAACAACATCAGAATCCAAACAGCAGGGGGAAAAGCAAAGCAACTTGAAGAAAATGGAAGCTGTAGAAGAAAACCTCAGAAAAACTCCCTGATAGTCTCAAAATGATAATATTTTGTTTCCATAAAACAAGAACTAAATCCTATCATATGAGTCTAAGAATGACCACTTGATACTTTAAAAGATGCTAACATAATTAAAACCTCAAAATAAGGAATGGAAGATAAATTTATAGAAATCTCCCAAAAGTAGAGCAAAAAGACAAAGCTATAGGAAATAGCAATTAAATTTTTTTAAAAAACTAGCCCAGGTCAGGCGCAGTGGCTCATGCCTGTAATCTCAGCACTTTGGGAGGCCAAGGGAGTGGATCACTACGTCAGGAGTTCAAGACCAGCCTGGCCAAAATGATGAAACCCCTGTCTCTACTAAAAAAAAAAAAAAAAAAAAAAAAAAATACAGGCTGGGCACAGTGGCTCACACTTGTAATCCCAGCACTTTAGGAGGCCAAGGCAAGTGAATCACCTGAGGTCAGGAGTATGAGACTAGCCTGGCCAATATGGTGAAACCCCATCTCTACTAAAAATACAAAAATTAGCCACGTGTGGTAGTGCACGCCTGTAACCCCAGCTACTCAGGAGACTGAGGCAGGAGAATCACTTGAACTTGGGAGGCAGAGTTTGCAGTGAGCCGAGATCGTACCACTGCACTCCAGCCTGGGCAACAGAGCAAGACTCCATCTCAAAAAAGAAAAAAACAATACAAAAAAATTAGCTGGGTGTGGTGGCACACGCCTGTGATCCCAGCTACTCGGGAGGCTGAAGTAGGAGAATCACTTGAACTGGGGAGTCGGAGATTGCAGTAAGCCAAGATCGCACCACTGCATTCCAGCCTGGCAACAGAGCAATACTCCATCTCAAAAAAAAAAAAAAAAAAAAAAAATAGCCCAGGAAGTCCAACATCCAGATATAGTGGTTCCAGAAAGACAAAACGGAAAAAATAAGTAGAAGAAAATAGTCAATCTAGAAAAATATCTTAGAACTACAAGGCATGAGTCACCAGATTGAAAGGCCTCTTGGCCAAGCACGGTGGCTCACACCTGTAATTGCAGCACTTTGGGAGGCCGAGGCCGGTGAATCACCTGAGGTCTGGAGTTCGAGACCAGCCTGACTGACATGAAGAAACCCTGTATCTACTAAAAATACAAAATTAGCCAGGCATAGCAGCACAGGCCTGTAGTCCTAGCTACTTAGGAGGTTGAAGCAGGTGAATCACTTGAGCCTGGGAGACAGAGGTTGCAGTGAGGTGAGATCGTGCCATTGCACTCCAGCCTGGGCAACAAGAGCAAATCTGTCTCAAAAAAAAAAAAAAAAAAGAAAGGTCTCTCTGGGAGCCATGCACCATGGACAAAAACAGAACCACTCACAAAACATCATTGTGGAATTTCAAAACACTAAGGGACAAAGAGATGATTCTATCAACCCCCTGAGAGGAACAAAAGGGTCACACATAAAATATCAGGAATCAATATCACTTCAGATACCTCAACAGTGATGCTGAGAGCAAGACAACTGATACGATTTGGCTGTGTCCCCAACCAGATCTCATCTTTAATTGTAGTTCCTATAATTCTCATGTGTCATGGGAGGGACCTGGCGGGAAGTAATTGAATCATGGAGATGGGTTTTTCCCATGCTGTTCTCGAAATAATGAACAAATCTCAGGCTATCTGATGGTTTTATAAAGGGCAGTTTCCCTGCACACACTCTCTTGCCGGCCACCATGTAAAATGTGTCTTTGCTCCTCCTTTGCCTTCTACAATGATTGTGAGGTCTCCCCAGCCATTTGGAACTGTGAGACCATTAAACCTCTTTTTCTTTATAAATTACCCAATCTCAGGTATTTCTTCATAGAAATACGAAAATGGACTAATACAACAAATTAGTTAGGATTTGACCAGGAGAACAGAAGCCATTCTTAGTACAGAAATAGGAAGAGCACTGAGGAAATCAAAGGTTCATAGAACTAAGTGTTGAGGCCAGGTGTGATGGCTTACACCTATAATCCCAGCACTTTGGGAGGCCGAGGCAGGTGGATCACTTAAGGCCAGGAGTTCAAGACCAGCCTGGACAACATGGTGAAACCCTGTCTCTACTAAATATACAAAAATTAGCCAGGCATGGTGGCACAAAACTTGTCTCTATTAAAAATACAAAAATCAGCCAGGCATGGTGGTGCATGCCTGTAATCTCCATTTGAACCTGGGAGTGGTGGTTACAGTGAGCTGAGATTGTGCTGCAGCCTGGGTGACAGAGCAAGACTCTATCTCCAAACAAAAAGAACTAAGTGTTGAGGATGTGACAGGCAGGAGAGTAGCCAGTAGAAGAAAGTGATTCACAGAACTTTACCGCAAGCCATGGAAAAATCTCAGCAATCTAAGGTAAGCCATTGCCTTCAATCCCAGCTTCTGACAGCACCAAAACAGGAAACTCTCAAGGGCTTGCCTTCAGCCCACGTGTCTGCCTTCAACTGCCTCTGTCAAATAATGGTTTCTTCTTTTCTATTTCCTTCTCATGCAAGTGCATCTCATTGCAAACTCCAACTTGGAATCAAATGAAGGAGGGGATTCTGGCACATGTAACTACAAGTTTCTCTTCTTTAACATTGAGCGGACTCTAGAAGGGATAATGGGGATGCACAGCTGGACAACAGACTATCCAGCACAATGAAAGTGAAATGATGCCTTCAAAATTTTGAGGGCTAACAACTTCCAACTAGAATTATATTGTCGGCTAAGCTATCAATCAAGTATAAACATAAAATAAAATCCAGGCATAGTGGCTCATATCTGTCATCCTAACCCCTTGGGAGGCTGAGGCAGGAGGATTCCTTGAGCTCAAGGTTACCATGAACTATGATCATGTCACTGCATCCCATCCTGGGTGACAGAGCAAGATCCTATCTCTAAAAATAAAAATATAAAGGTTTTTATGGCTGGGTGCAGTGGCCCACACCTGTAATCCCAGCACTTTGGTAGGCGGATCACCTGAGGTCAGGACTTTGAGACCAGCCTGGCCAACATGGTGAAATTCCATCTCTAGTGAAAATACAAAAATTAGCCAGGCATGGTGAGACATACCTGTAATCCCAGCTACTCAGGAGGCTGAGGCAGGAGAATCACCTGAACCCAGGAGGTGAAGGTTACAGTAAGCCAAGATTGCACCACTGCACTCCAGCCTGGGTGGCAGAGTGAGACTCCATCCCAAACCAAAAAAAAGCTTTTTTAGACATAAAATGTCTGAAAAAATTTAACTTCTGTATACCCATTCTCAAGAAGTTTCAAGAAGATTGGCTCCATCAGAATAAGAGGAAAGCAAAAGAGTGTAAGAGTAAAGAGGAAGAAGGCCGGGCGCGGTGGCTCACGCCTGTAATCCCAGCACTTTGGGAGGCTGAGGCGGGTGGATCACGAGGTCAAGAGATCGAGACCATCCTGGTCAACATGGTGAAACCCCGTCTCTACTAAAAATACAAAAAATTAGCTGGGCATGGTGGCACGTGCCTGTAATCCCAGCTACTCAGGAGGCTGAGGCAGGAGAATTGCCTGAGCCCAGGAGGCGGAGGTTGCGGTGAGCCGAGATCGCGCCATTGCACTCCAGCCTGGGTAACAAGAGCGAAACTCCGTCTCAAAAAAAAAAAAAAAAAAAAAAAAAAGAGTAAAGAGGAAGAAATGGGATGCAGGTGAGAAGCAATTCAACACGAGAGAAATTAAAAGGATGCTCAGGAGGATGATAAAAAGAGGTCCTAGAATGACAGCTACATGTCAGATGCAGAGGACAGTCAATCAGATTGGAGCAATGTGACAGAAAATGCAGATATCATAGGTGCCATCTCCAAGATACTCCTTGCCATTGGACCATCTTTTTGAGGCCTGGTGAGTCTGACCTAGATTTTGTCTGTGCTTGGCATATCCTGACTATGTACCATTTGAGTTTCTGCCCTCCTCACTGTGATAGGCAGAATTCTAAAATGGCCTCTATAATCTCTACCCCCCTAGCTATGATTAGGTTTACGTCACCTTGCATGACAAAAAAATTTGCAGATGTAATTAAGGTGACTAATCAGTTGACTTTAAGACAGAGGATTATCCTGGTAGACCTGACTTAATCACATGAGACCTTTACAAGCATTTAAAAGCATTTTCTCTGGCTGGTGGAAGAAGAGAAAAGCCACAGAGATTCTAAGCACGAGGGAAACTCAACATAAGGGAGACTCATCATAAGGGAGAGTCTCCATTGCTGAGTGGAGGATCCCACCTGAGAGCAGCCTCTAGGAGCTGGTAGCAGTCCCCACTGACACCCAGAAAGAAATGAAGGCCAGGAGCAGTGGCTCACACCTGTAATCCCAGCATTTTGGAAAGCCAAGGCAAGAAGATCACTTGAGGTCAGGAGTTCTAGACCAGCCTGGCCAACATGGTGAAACCCCCTCTCTACTGAAAATACAAAAACTAGCCAGGCATGATGGTGAATGCCTATAATCCCAGCTACTTGGGAGGCTGAGCCAGGAGAATTGCTTGAACCCAGGAGGCAGAGGTTGCAGTGAACCTAGACTGTGCCATGGCACTCCAGCCTGGGCAACAGACAGAGGCTCCATCTCAAAAGAAGAGGAAGAGGAAGAGGAAGAAGAACAAGAAGAAGAAGAAGAAGAGGAGGAGGAGGAGGGGAGGAGGAGAGGAAGAGGAGGACGATGAGGGGGAGGAGGGGGGAGGAGAAGGAGGAGAGAAAGGAGAGTGAGAGAGAGAAAAAGAAAAGGAGGAGGAAGAAAGAAGAAGAAGAAGGAGAAGGAGGAGAAAAAAAAAAAAGAAAGAAAGTGGAGCCTTTGGTGCTACATCTGCAAGGAAATGAACTCTGCTAACAACCTGAGCTACTTTGGAAATGAATTGCTCCTTAATGAGCCTCCAGAGGAGGGGGCAGCCAACCAATGTCTCACTATCAGTCTAATGAGACCTTGAGCAGAGGAACCAGCTAAAATGTGCCAGACTCCTGACCTGTTGAAACTATAAGACATGTCAGTCACTGTGTCTCATGCCTGTAATCCCAGCACTTTGGGAGACTGAGGCAGGTGAACACCTGAGGTCAGGGTTTCAAGACCAGCCTGGCCAACATAGCGAAACCCCATCTCTACTAAAAATACAAAAAATTAGCTGGGCATGGTAGTGGGCACCTGTAGTCCCAGCTACTCGGGAGGCCGAGGCAGGAGAATCACTTGAACCCAGAAAGTGGAGGTTGTAGTGAGCCGAGATCACACAATTGCAGTCCGGCCTGGGCAACAAGAGCAAAACTTCATCTCAGAAAAAAAAAGAGGCTGGGCACAGTGGATCATGCCTGTAATCCCAGCACTTTGGGAGGCCAAGGCAGGCAGATTATGAGATCAGGAGTTCAAGACCAGCCTGACGAATATGGTGAAACCCTGTCTCTACTAAAAATACAAAAAATTAGCTGGGCGTGATGGTGCACACCTGTAGTCCCAGCTACTTAGGAGGCTGAGGCAGAAGAATCACTTGAACCCAGAGGTGGAGGTTGCAGTGAGCCAAGATTATGCCACTGCACTCAGCCTGGGTGACAGAGTAAGACTTCATCTTAAAAAAAAAAAAAAAAAAAAGCCGGGCGCGGTGGCTCAAGCCTGTAATCCCAGCACTTTGGGAGGCCGAGGCGGGTGGATCACGAGGTCGAGAGATCGAGACCATCCTGGTCAACATGGTGAAACCCCGTCTCTACTAAAAATACAAAAAATTAGCTGGGCATGGTGGCACGTGCCTGTAACCCCAGCTACTCGGGAGGCTGAGGCAGGAGAATTGCCTGAACCCAGGAGGTGGAGGTTGCGGTGAGCCGAGATCGCGCCATTGCACTCCAGCCTGGGTAACAAGAGCGAAACTCCATCTCAAAAAAAAAAAAAAAAAAAAAAGCTGGGTGCAACGACTCACATCTTAATCTCAGCACTTTCGGAGGCCAAGGTGGGTGGATCACCTGAGGTTGTGAGTTTGAGACCAGCCTGACCAACATGGAGAAACCCTGTCTCTACCTAAAATACAAAATTAGCCAGGCGAGGTGGCACATGCCTGTAATCCCAGCTACTTGGGAGGCTGAGGCAGGAGAATCACTTGAACTCAGGAGGTGGAGGTTGCAGTGAGCTAAGATCGTGCCATTGCACTCCAGCCTGGGCAACAAGAGGGAAACTCCCTCTCAAAAGAAAGAAAGAAAGAAACCATGAGACAATAAATGTGTATTGTTTTAAGCTGCTGCATTGGTGATAATTTATTATGCGGCAATAGAAAACGAACACACCCACCATGACATGCTGTCTGCATAAACTGAGGAAATTTGCCTTACCCTATACCCCATAGAAGGGGTTTTATTTGATTTCTTCCTGAAAGTAGGTGAAAAACCATTGAGAGCTTGGGAGCTGCAGATAGAGAGCCTCCCACTTCTTGAACATGTTTCTGCTGATATCCATTACCTGACCCAAACTACAGCCCCGCCAGATGTTCCAGCTGTGATATATCCTGTTTCCCAGAACTCACTCTTGACCCTGACCGCAGACTTCCCTAAAGGAGCTCTTGCATTCTCTCAGGAACACTGACTGCCACTGCACCTGGCCCAGAGCTTATCTTTTGAGAGTCTGTCGCAATGGTTGGGCTTGCCACTCAATTGTCAAAAATAAGCAATATTTTTGAGCCGAGATCACGCCATTGCACTCCAGCTTGGGCAACAAGAGCGAAACTTCATCTCAAAAAAATAAAAACAGGCCAAGAGCCATGGCTCACGCCTGTAATCCTAGCACTTTGGGAGGCCAAGGCAGGCAGATCATTTGAGTCCAGGAGTTCGAGACTAACCTAGGCAATACGGCGAAACCCTGTCTCTAAAAAAAAATACAAAAATTCACCAGGAATGATGGTCCATGCCTGTAGTCCCAGCTGATTGGGGAGCTGAAGTGGGAGGATTGCTGAAGCCTGGGAGGTCAAAACTGCAGTGAGCTGTGACTGTGCCACTACACTCCAGCCTGAGCAATAGATCAAGACCCTGTCTCAAAACACAACAACAACAACAAAGATATTTTCATCAAAGATAAAAAAATAAACAACATAGTATTTAAGGATGCATATAGGTAGTAAAACTATAAAGTAAAGCAAGAAATAATTATCAAAAAATCAGAATAGTAGTTACCTCTTGAGGAGGAAGAAGGAAACGATTAAAGTAGAGCGCACAGAGGATTTTCAAGTCACTGGCAAAGTTTTACGTGTTCATCTGGATAATAAGTACACAGGTGTTCATTTTACCATTATTCTATAAATTGTCTATATTTTTATATAGCCTTCTATGGTATTATGCTTAATACATACATGCTTCATAAAAGATAGCATTATCATCAATTGAGGAAGTGGAAGACATGAAACTACAAATTAAAATTCCATCCTGACTGCTTTGCCCTTGAGTTTCTTTCCTTAGAATTTGCAGAGTGTTAAAAGTTTCATAGGAAATAGTCTCTGAATATCAGGAACTCTCCAGAGTTTCCACCAGTGGGGAAGAGATGAGCTATTCAATAAACAGTATTAGATTTTATTCACATCTCAACTCTTACACCAAAATAAATTTCAGATAGATAAAGACTTACATAAGAAAAAAACTGAAAACTTGAAAGTAAGACAAGAAAAAATGGGAGAATTATTTTACAATCTGGGAAAGTCTTTCTAAGCTTGATGCAAAATATAGATGCAATAAAAGGAAAAAAGCTAAATATAAATGCATGTTTTAAATTCTGCTTACTACAACACCACAAACAAACGCAAAGATATGAAAACCTTGGAACAACTATTTGTATTTCTACAGATTGATAAGAAAAAGACCAGTAATTCACTGGAAAAAAAAATGGGCAGAGGATATGAACAGACAGTTCTTAGAAATTTCGGATGGCTTTTAAACATATGAAAGTATGCTCTATCTTTTCATAATAAGGGAAATGCAAATTTAAACTACCAGATTGGCACAGATAAAAATTTTGATAACACCATGTGGTTGAAGGTTAGAGAAACAGATGCTCTCACATATTGCCGGTGGGAGTGTAAACCAGCTCAGTCCCTGCGGAGAACATCTTAACGATATCTATCAAAATCTAAAATGCATGTTTTGGCAGGCACCATGAGTTGTGTACCCCAAAATCATTGCTCCATATTCCTTGTTAATAGAATCCATTTGTTCAAGTGGCAATGTGCCAAGTCCCAAGAAATGAATTTATGCACAGATGTATTCATATTTATTAAGCACTTACGGGGTGCTGGGTACTGTTCTGGGCTCTGGGGATATAATAGAGGCAGAACAAACCCCACCCTTTATGACGATCCTGCTCCCACTGGTGGAGACACCAGAGCAAAATGCCAATAGTGGTATTTTGATGGGTATTTCAGATAATAAATGACTTTTTTTTTTTCTGGTGAGACCAAGTCTTGCCCTGTTGCCCAAGCTGGAGTACAGTGGCCTGATCTCGGCTCACTGCAACGTCTGCCTCCTGGGTTCAGTGATTCTCCTGCCCCAGCCTCCTGAGTAGCTGGGATTATCGGCACCCAGCCTAATAAATGACTTTTCATCAAAACCCAGACACTTTTAAGATTGAATGCAATCTGATTATAAAATATACTAGGGCCGGCCGGGTGCGGTGGCTCAAGCCTGTAATCCCAGCACTTTGGGAGGCCGAGGCGGGTGGATCACGAGGTCAAGAGATCGAGACCATCCTGGTCAACATGGTGAAACCCCGTCTCTACTAAAAATACTAAAAATTAGCTGGGCATGGTGGCGTGTGCCTGTAATCCCAGCTACTCAGGAGGCTGAGGCAGGAGAATTGCCTGAACCCAGGAGGCGGAGGTTGCAGTGAGCTGAGATCGCGCCATTGCACTCCCAGCCTGGGCAACAAGAGCGAAACTCCGTCTCAAAAAAAAAAAAAAAAAAAAATACTAGGGCCAGGTGCAGTGGCTCACACCTATAATCCCATCACTTTTGGGAGGCCAAGGCAGGAGGATCACTTGAGGTCAAGAGTTCAAGACCAGACTGGCCAACATGGTAAAACCCTGTCTCTACTAAAAATACAAAAATTTGTCAGGCGTGGTGGCGCTTGCCTGTAATACCAGCTACTCAGGAGGCTGAGGCAAGAGAATCACATGAGCCCAAGAGGCAGAGGTTGCAGTGAGCCAAGATCATGCCACTGCAATCCAGCCTGGGCAACAGAGAGAGACTCCGTCTCAGAAAACACACATAAACACACACACACACACACACACACACACACACTATGACAAGAGGTATAAACTGGAACTGTCTCAAGTCAACTGGGAAATATGGTTACATGTAATCCTAAAATATTGATGATGTCAATACTGCCTCAGTTGCTAATATACCCTTCAATTCTAAAATAACTCCATCAGGAAAGTGAAGAAAATCGGAACCCAAACTAACTCTGGAAAAAAGAGCTTTAATAATTAGGAAAATTAGAAATAAATGAATAATAAGATGCCTTAGAAGGAATTGGAAGACAAGAAGGATAGGATCAGAATGGTTTCAAAACTTGTCCAACTTTTCTAACACGGTGATGTCTGCAAAAAAAAAAAAAAAAGTTGTCCAACTTGGATTTGAAATTGTAATGTAGTTTTATAGATGTGTCTCCTGAAACAAAAAAGATGAAAACATCATTGTTGAATTGAGGAGAAATGGTGTTACACTAATAAATTTCCATTCTTACACCCAGCAGAGAACACTAGAATACAAAAACAAAAAAACTGATAAAACTGATATTAGAATTACTATCTATTCCCTTTTGCCTGAGACTCACTTTCCCAGCCTCTGTGTGACCCAATAGTAGTTAACAAAACAGGAAAACAACCACCAGGATTCCACTAGGAAGGCTTTCTCCCAGTTAAAAGGGACATTCAGAAGGAAAGTGTGTAGGCCGGGAGTGGTGGCTCATGCCTGTAATTCTAACACTTTGGGACACCGCGGAGGGCAGATCACCTGAGGTTGGGAGTTTGAGACCATCCTAACCAACATGGTGAAATCCTGTCTCTACTAACAATACAAAAATTAGCCGAGCGTGGTGGCACATGCCTGTAATCCCAGCTGCTCAGGAGCCTGAGGCACAAGAATTTTTTGAACTGAGGAGGCAGAGGTTGTGGTGAGCTGAGATCCCACCATTGCAGTCCAGCCTGGGTGACAAGAGCAAAACTCCATCTCAAAAAAAAAAAAAAAAAAAAAAAAAACGCAAATGTGCTGGAGTTGCCTCTTCCTTCATGTTCTAGCCTTGAAAGTGGCCATGATGGCTGCAGCAGCTATCTTGTAGATGACTCACATGAAGTGACAAATCATGAAAAAGAAACATCCCTTTGCTAAAGGCAGCAGAGAAGAAAGACCCAGAATAAGAAGAGAGTACCCAAAGCCTCTGATGGCCTTGTTGGGCTGCCAGAATGTTACGAATTAGAAATGAGAGAGAAACCGGGCACAGTGGCTCACACCTGTAATTCCAGCAATTTGGGAGGCCGAGGCAGGCAGATCAATTGAGGCCAGGAGTTAGAGACCAGCCTGGCCAACCTGGTGAAACTCCACCTTTACTAAAAAATACAAAACTTACCCAGGCGTGGTGGCATGCCTGTAATCCCAGCTACTCCATAGGCTGAGGCAGAAGAATCACTTGAACCCAGGAAGCAGAGGTTGCACAAGCCAGGATCATTCCATTGCACTCCATCCTGGGCGACAGAAAGAGACTTGTATCATTAAAAAAAAAAAAAAAAAGGAAGAGAGACTTCCCTCTGTGTACCTTCTGGTACTTTTTGAACTTTGTTCTGTGTGCATAAATTGCTTATTCAAATAAAACTGTAATGCCTGAGATTTTGTTTGTTTGGTTTATTTTGGGGGGGGGTTGTTTTTTGGGGATTTTTTTTAGACAGAGTCTCACTCTGTCACCCAGGCTGGAGTTCAGTGGCACAATCTCAGCTTACTGCAATCTCCGCTCCCAGGTTCAAGTGATTCTCCTGCCTCAGCCTCCCAAGTAGCTGGGATTACAGGCAGGTGCCACCATGCCCGGCTAATTTTTATATTTTTAGTAGAGATGGGGTTTCACCATGCTGACCAGGCTGGTCTCGAAAGCCTGACCTCAGGACTTCAGGCCAGACCATGCCTGACCTAATGCCTGAGATCTTATCAGTCAAATATTTAAATCAAAAATATATTTTACATCTACATTTTTTAGTGGAAATATAATTTTTTAAAGCACAGTTTAGCCAGGGGCAAAACTGCCCTTGGACAAGGAAGCATTCATTCATTACAGGGGGTGGCTCACGCCTGTAATCCCAGCATTTTGGGAAACTGAGGCAGGCAGATCACTTGAGGTCAGGAGTTCGAGACCAGCCTGCCCAACATGACAAAACCCTGTCTCTATTAAAAATACAAAAAAAAAAAAATAGCCAGGCATGGTGGCAGACCGTGTCTAGCTACTCAGCTGCTCAGAAGGCTGAGGTAGGGAGAATTGCTTGAACCCAGGAGGTAGAGGTTGTAGTGAGCCAAGATCATGCTGCTATGCTCCAGCCTGGTTGACAGAGTGACTTCAGCTCAAAAAAAAAAAAAAGGCACAGTTTGATGGCCGGGGCTCACACATGTAATTCCAGCATTTTAGAAGGCTGAGGAGGGAGGATCTCTTAAGCCCAAGAGACCAGATTGTGGAACAAAGTGAGATCTCATCTCTATAAAAAACAAACAAAACAACTTGGTGAAAAATGTGACAGAATAAAGTATATTATAGACAAAAGAAGCCTTCAGTATCAACTCTCCCATGTTGATTGTCGATGAAGAAAAAAGTTAAACTCTGTAAAATATTTGAAGAGACTTATTCTGAGACAAATATGAGTGACCACGATCAATGACACAGCCCCAGGAGATCCTGAGAACATGTGCCCAAAGTGTTCGGGCTACAGCTTTTTATTATACATTTTAGAGAGACATAAGACATCAATCAGTACATGTAAGATATACATTCATTCTCTCAAGAAAGGCAGGACAACTCCACGTTGAGCGAAGGTGGATGGGGCGTTTCCAGGTGATGGGTGGATTCAAAGACTTTCTGACTGGCAGTTAGTTGAAACAGTTTGATATCTATAGAAGGGAGTGCCTGGGTTAAGATGAGGGATGGGGACCACTGTCACCCAGGCTGGAGTGCAGTGGCACAATCTCAGCTCACTGCAACCTCTGCCTACTGTTCAAGTGATTCTCCTGCCTCAGCCTCCCAAGTAGCTGGGACTACAGGTACGCACCACCACGCCAGGCTAATTTGTGTATTTTTAGTAGAGATGAGTTTTCACTATATTGGCCAGGCTGGTCTTGAACTCCCTACTCCGTGATCCAACCCCCTCAGCCTCCCAAAGTGCTGGGATTACAGGTGTGAACCACCACACCCAGCCTCAAAAACCAAGGTTCTTACTATGCAGATAAAACTTCCAGGTAGCAGGCTTCAAAGAAAACAGATTGTAAATATTTCTGGGTCTCACTCCATCACCCAGGCTGGAGTGCAATGGCGCAATCTCAGCTCACTGCAGCCTCCACCTCCCAGGCTCAAGTCATCCTCATACCTCTCAGCCTCAGGAGTAGCTGGGATTACAGATGCATGCGCCACTACGCCCAGATAATTTTTGTATTTTTAGTAGAGACAGAGTTTCACCATGTTGTCCAGGCTTGTCTCAACCTTCTGGGCTCAAGCAACCCACCTGCCTCGGCATCCCATAGTGCTGGGATTTCCTGTGTAAGCCACTGCACCAGGCCAGATTGTAAACATTTTAGTTTTTACCTTTTTAAGGTGCAAGACTCTTAGTTAATTCTCTCCTGGTTAAGGAAAAAGATCTGGAAAGGGAAGGTGATTCTCTACCAAAAGCAGATTTTCCCCACAAGAGACACCTTTGCAGGCCCATTTCAAAATGTGTCAAATATATATATACACACACACACATATATGTGTGTATATATACACACATACATATATGTGTGTGTATATATACATTTAATTACATAATTATAAATGTGTATATATATACATGGGTAAAATACTTCAATTTACTTCAGGGCCTGCTGTCTGTCATGTTGGTGTCTTACTGCTACAAAAAGCCTGCTTTGTCAGACTCAAGGTCTCTGGTTTAATGTAAATGCTGGTCAGATGTATGTGAATCCCAAAGGGAGGAGAATATAATGAGGCTTGCCTGACCACCTGTTCTCATCACGGCATGAACTAGTGTTTCAGGTAACTTTGGAATGCCCTTGGACAAGGAAGCATTCATTCAGTTGGTTGGAGAGTTTAGAATTTTATTTTGGTTTACATGGTAAAGCTTGAAGAAATCACTATCCTCAGTCAAGCTGAAGCCTAGGTATTCAGACCTCTTTCACCTAATTTATTTGCAATTAACCCAAAGTCCTAGGCCAGGCACAGTGGCTCACACCTGTAATCCCAGCCCTTTGGGAGGCGGAAGCAGGGAGGATCACCTGAGGCCAGGAATTCGAGGCTGCATTGAGCTAAGATTGCACCACTGCTCTGCTGCCTGGGTGACAGAGCAAGACCCTGTCTCTAAAAGAAATTTTAAAAGCAAATAACAAAGTCCTGGTTTATGCTGTATTTGTAAAACAACATATCTAGTAAGGTCTTAGTTTTAGAACCCAGAAAGCTGTACCAAATGCTTTGAGAATTGACTTATTTACTATTAGGTTTTTTAAACACTTGCAGCCCAGATACTGCTTTTAAGGTTTTTTGTTGTTGTTTTTTTTTTTTTTCCCAAAAGTATCCATAGTTACAGGCTCTGATTAAGTTTCAAAGACTAAGCCTGCCGTGCCTGTCGGGGTACGATTCCTTCCTCTAAGATTCCAGACATTCCCGTCTCCAGGCATCACTGCGTCGGGAGAGCGCTTGTGTGAAAATGGCTGTGATCTTTGTGGGGTTTGTCCGGGTATACCTCATTGGGACACCAGAGGGCGCAAGGAGGGCCAGCACTTGTTTTTCTTTAAATCTCGAATACAAAGTCCATGCAGAGAACAACAAAAGACCCGGAACACAGGGACCTTGAGACAAAGGGACTCAGAGGAAAAGGCTGCACGCCCTGTTTTACTGAAGTTGAATTTGCTTCTTCACCCTCCTCACGTCCTCCCCACCTTAAGAAACTAGAAATAAACGACTTAAGAGGCAAAATAATGAAATCTTTGGCTAACAAGGAAAGCCAACTAGAATGTTATTCAACATGTAATAGGCTAAGAGGACTATCACAAATGTACAGTTGAGCTATTTGCTTTGCTTAATATTAGTAACTTTAAAGAAAATATTATTTGCTTTTCTGAGTTCGAGAATAATATTTGCACGTAGAATATTTAGAAAAGATGGAAAAGCAAAAAGAACAGAGATCAACACACTCTTACCTAGATATAACTAATTTTAATATTTCAGCTACTTCCCTTCAGACTTTTTTTTTTTTTTTTTAGACAGAGTCTCACTCTGTCGCCAAGCTGGAGTGCAATGATGCGACCTCAGCTCACTGCAACCTCCACCTCCCGGGTTCAAGCAATTCTCCTGCCTCAGTCTCCCAAGTAGCTAGGATTATAGGCACATGCCACCATGACCCGGTAATTTTTGTATTTTTAGTAGAGACGGGGTTTCACCATGTTGGCCGGGCTGGTCTTGAATTCCTAACCTCAGGTGATCTGCCTGCCTGTGCCTCCCAAAGTGCTGGGATTACACCTGTGAGCCACCAGACATGTTCAATACTTACAAATGCATAGAAAAAAATGTAATTCTGAGTACTGTCTTGTGCTGGTTCTCTTCTTATTACTAGATCACTAACTTCATTTTATTGATAATTTCTGATGATAAAAAACTTTGCTGATCACATCAGTTAATCACAGGCAGGAGAATAGGAAATTTCAAAAACACTACAGGCAGCTTTTTTCCTAAGATAGCAGGAACTTGAATTCCAGACCTGAGTCATGCATTTGAAGCAGAAGTTTTTCTGTTGCTTTGTGTTTAGAAAACAGGTCAAGACTAGAGAAAAGGTTGGACAAAGTGGCTCATGACTATAATCCCAGAGCTTTGAGGTTCCAAGGTAGATCACAAGGTCAGGAATTTGAGACCAGCCTGGCCAAAGTGGTGAAACTCTGTCTTTATTAAAAATACAAAAATTAGCTGGGCATGATGGCCTACACCTGTAGTCCCAGCTACACGGGGAGGTGCTGGTTGCAGTGAGCTGATATCACACCACTGCACTCCAGCCTGGGTAACAGAGTGAGACAGGTCTAAAAAAGAAAGAAAGAAAGAAAAGAAGTAGAAACCATTCCATCCCACTCCAAACAGGCTGAAGAATTTGTCCCTTCCAGTAGCCTGAGGACTGAACACCAAAGGGCCAGAGGAGAGTGTGGGTTACCAGGCCCCTTTGTTCCTGGCACTAGGGTTAGTGCTGGCCTTAAGGTTAACCAGATTAGCAAAGCTATTAACCCGGATAGGTCAGCAGGTGGTCAGCAAGGCAGGAAAAAAGTCAGGAACAGGGAGGGTCACTGATCTCCTGTTGGTTTTGGGCCAATAATGGTAGGCCAGTTCCCTAAAAGAAAGGAAGCCTAGGCCAGTCCAGGAACAGATAACCCTAAGGAAATTGATGGCAAGATCTGAGGCCCTGGAAACCTCTGAGGGACACCTAATCACTAAGCCCACAGATTCCTTACTTTACAGCAACAGATAAAGGTGATGGTCTCTGCCACAGGAATTTAATTAAATCACTGGAGCTGTCTGGCCTCAGTTTCCTTATCAGTATAATGAAAGGATCAAGAAGATCGGTAAGGTTCCTGCCAGTTCCTCAAAGTCCATGATGTTTAAGTCTCCCCAGTTGCACATTATAATGAAAGGTGAAGACATTTCCTGCCTCCTGCTGCTCCGGTCCCCTAAGCAGCAGCCCCTCCACCACATACTCTGTCCCACATTGCCACATTTCCCAAATTGCCACATGCTCTGAGCCTTTGTATTAATGTTTCTCTGTTCCCTAAGTGCTAGAAAACATTTCCCCCATTCTTTTTCTAAATTCATCATCATTCTTTGGAGGCCCAGCTAAAAACAGGTCTTTGACCACACCAGTCCTCCCTTCTCTGTAATCTCATAGTATTTTGCACACATGTCCATCACTTTATACCTCTGTAGCCTTCATCGTCCAGTGCCTCAGTTTCCTTATTGTAAAAAGGAGAAAATTATTATAGCAAACTCACAGGATTTAAATAAGGATTAAATAGTATTAAATAAAATTTACAGTAAGTCATTGGTTTGAACTGAGCTCCTACACTAGGGCCAACAGACAAACCAAAATAAAGTCACTCATGCTGGAGTTCCACACCACCAAGCTGAAAATAAGTTGCTTATCCGACCTTGAAGAAATCAGGAGAGGGGCGGAGCCTGGTGGCTCACACCTGTAATCCCAGCACTTTGAGAGGCCAAGGCAGGTGCTGAGCTTGAGCTCAGGAATTCAAGACCAACCTGGGGTTTATTTATTTATGAGCCCCCACCCCCAACACCACCACCTGTCACCCAGGCTGGAGTGCAATAGCACAATCTCAGCTCACTGCAACCTCGCCTCCCAGATTCAAGCAACTCTCCTGCCTCAACCTCTCAAGTAGCCGTGACTAAAGGCATATGCCACCCTACTAATTCTTTGTATATTAGTAGAGACAAGGTTTCACTGTGTTGCCCAGGCTGGTCTTGAACTCCTGAGCTCAGGCAATCCACCCACCTTGGCCTCCCAAAGTGCTAGGATTACAGGCGTGAGCCACCGCGCCCAGCCTGTAATTTTGCTTTTTTTGTTGTTGTTATTCTTTTACTAGTGATATGTTTCTCCTCCACTAAAATGAAAGCTCCTGGTGATCAGGGTCTTTGTTCATTACTGTATCTCCAGACCCTACACAATGAGTACTCAACCATTCAACTGACTCTTTGATGTCTTACCCTTAACACATCCAAAACTGAAATGCGGATCATCCCCCCACTCCCACCAGGGTCACTACTCCACATGCAAGGCTGCCATGGTGAGCAATTCCAAGGAGTGCCATCCACAGCACAGTCTATGGATGGTACCTTGCCTCTGTTAAAGCAAACTAAATATAGCCAGAGCAGGACCCCATACTTCCATATTTGAGTCCTTGTGGACAACCATAACCTAACTTAATGGGTAGACAAGATTGAAAACCTAATTTAGGAATATGTGCCTGCAACAACAGCTGAGTCTTAGCCAATCACAGCAGCCATACTTCAACCCCTCATAGACTAAGCATTCAAACTGTGTTCAAGTAAGGCAAGTGGATCAACCTGTAACCGATCCAGCTATTTCTGTACCTCACTCCTCTTCTTTGCCTGTAAATTTGTTCTGACTTCCAGGCATCCCTGGAGTCTCTCTGAATCTACTGTGATTCTGAAGGCTGCCCAATTCGCAAATAGTTTATTGCTCAGATAAACTACTTTACTTTTTTAAAAAAATTATTTATTTATATTTATTTTTGGGTTGGTTTGTTTGTTTTGAGACGGAGTCCTGCTCTGTCGCCCAGGCTGGAGTGCAATGGTGCAATCCTCGCTTGCTGTAACCTCCACCTCCAGGGTTCAAGTGATTCTCCTGCCTCAGCCTCCTGAGTAGCAGGGATTACAGGTGCCTGCCACCGCACCTGGCTAATTTTTGTATTTTTAGTAGAGACAGTGTTTCACCATGTTGGTCAGACTAGTCTCAAACTCCTGATCTCATGATCTGTCCGCCTTGGCCTCCCAAAATTCTGGGATTACAGGTGTGAGCCACCGCGCCCGGCCCTTATTTATATTTATTTTTTTTTGTTTTAGGTGGAGTCTTTCTCTGTCTGCCCAAGCTGGAGTGCAGTAACTGCAACCTCTGCCTCCCGGGTTCAAGCGATTCTCCTGCCTCAGCTTCCAAGTTGCTGGGATTATAGGCATGTGCCACCACGCCAGGCTAATTTTTGTATTTTTAGTAGAGATGGGGTTTCACCTTGTTGACCAGGCTGCTCTCAAACTTCTGATCCTTCCGCCTCAGCCTCCCAAAGTGCTGGTATTACAGGAATGAACCACCACACCTGGCCAAACTCCTTTACATTTAATTCAGCTGAAGTTTTTCTTTTAACAACTTCTTCCCAGTTGTGCCCTTCACATGACTGTCAATATGAATGGTGCCCTCTGAAGCTGTGCATTACTGTACTCAACCTCAGTGATGGCAACTCCAGCCTTCCAGTTGCTCAGGCCAAAAATTTTGGAGGCGTCTTTGATTCCTCTTTTTAACTCATACCGTACATTTACTCTACCAAGAAATTATATTGGCTCAACCTGCAAAATACATCAGCACTTGAGGCCAGGCACAGTGGTTCAGGCCTGTAATACTAGCACTTTGGGAGGCCAAGGTAGGAGGACCCCTTGAGCCCAGAAGTTCGAGACCAGCCTGAGCAACATTGTGAAACTGTCTCTACAAAAAATACAAAAATTAGCCAGGCATGATGGCGTGCGCCTGTGGTCTCAACCACTCAGGAGGCTGAGGTGGGAGAATCTCTTGGGCACGAGAGGTTGAGGCTGCAGTGAGCCCTGATTGCGCCACTACACCCAGCCTGGTGACAAAGTGAGATCCTGTCTCAAAAAAATAAACTAATGGCCAGCCACAGTGACTCACGCCTATAATCCCAGCACTTTGGGAGGCCAAGGTGGCGGATCACAAGGTCAGGAGTTCGAGCCAGCCTGGCCCACATGGTGAAACCCCATCTCTACTAAAAATACAAAAATTAGCCGGGTGTGGTGGCACATACCTGTAGTCCTACCTACTTGGAAGGCTGAGGCAGGAGAATCACTCAAATCCAGGAGGCAGAGGTTGCAGTGAGCTGAGATCATGCCACTGCACTCCAGCTTGGGCAATAGAGCAAGACTCCACCTCATAAATAAATAAATAAACAAACAAAATGCCTCTCACCTTCTCCATCACTTTCACTGTAGCCTGAACCACCTACCAACATCCCCTATATGGATTATTGCAATAGACTTTATAGTTCTTGCTCCTGCTCTTGCCCTCCAACAATCCACTCTCAATCCAAGACCCTTTTCTTTTTTCTCTTTTTTTTTTTTTTTTTTTTTTTTTTTTTGAGACCGAGTTTTGCTCTTATTGCCCAGACTAGAGTGCAGTAGCATGATCTCGGCTCACCACAACCTCTGTCTCTTGGGTTCAAGCGATTCTGCTACCTCCACCTCCAGAGTAGCTGGGATTACAGGCATGAACCACCATGCCCAGCTAATTTTGTATTTTTAGTAGCAGCGGGGTTTCTCCATGTTGGTCAGGCTGGCCTTGAACTCCCGACCTCAGGCAATCTGCCCTCCTTGGTCTCCCAAAGTGCTAGGATTACAGGCTTGAGCCACTGCGCCTGGTCTGATCCTTTTTTTTTTCTTGAGACAGAGCTTCACTCTGTTGCCCAGACTTCAATGTAAGGGTATGATCATAGCTCACTGCAGCCTCAAACTCCTGGGCTCAAGTGAGCCTCCCATCTCAGCCTCCCAAGTAGCTAGGACTATAAGTGTGAGCCACAACACTCAGTTAATTTTTTAAATTTTTAGTAGAGATAGGGTCTTGCTATGTTGTCCAACCAAAGACCCTTTAAAACATAAATCAGGCCATATCACTACTCTCTTCAAAACCGTGCAGTTCTCAGGAAGGTAGAGTAGAATGATACTTATCAGAGGCTGGGAAAGAGCAAGGTGAGGAAGATGAAGACAGGTTAGTTAATGGGTATAAACATACAATCAGATAGAAATAATAAATTCTAGGCCAGGTGTGATGGTTCACTCCTGTAATCTCAGCACTTTAGAAGGCCAAGGCAAGTGGATCACCTGAGGTCAGTTCGAGTCCAGTCTGGCCAAGACGGCAAAACCCCGTCTCTACTAAAAATACAAAAATTAGCCAGGCATGGTGGTGCATGCCTCTAATCCCAGGTACTGGAGGGCTGAGGCAGAAGAATTGCTTGAACCCAGGAGGCGGAGGTTGCAGTAAGCCAAGATGGTGCCAACGAGCTCCAGCCTGGGCAACAAAATGGGATTCCATCTCAAAAAAGAAAGAAAGAAAGAAAGAATAAGTTATAGTGTTGAATGGCATAGTAGGGTGACTGCAGTTAACAATAATTTGTTGTATATTACAAAATAGCTACAAGAGAGGATTTGAAATATTCCCAACGTGAAGAAATGAGAAATGTTCCAGGTGATGAGTGCACTGAATACCCTGATTTTATCATTACACATTGTATGTATGTATTAAAATATCACATACACTCCATAAATATGTGTAATTATTATGTATCAATTTTTTTAATGTTAAAAACCCTGAAGTGGGTCCCTATTTCCCTAATAATAAAAACCAAAGTCTTTACTGTGACCTCTAAGGCCCTCAGCCCTCCCAGAGAGCTGCATGACTACATCTCTTAATTCCTTTAAGTAGGCTCAAATTAGACCTTTGGCCAGGTGCAGTGGCTCATGCCTGTAATCACAGCACTTTGAGAGGCCAAGGCGGGTAGATTACTTGAGGCCAGGAGTTCGATACCAGCCTGGCCAACATGGCAAAACCCTGTCTCTGCCAAAAATACAAAAGTAGCCAGGTGTGGTGGCGCACACGCCCGTAATCCCAGCGACTTAGGAGGCTGCGGCACAAGAATCACTTCAACCAGGGAGGTTAAGGTAGCAGTGAGCCAAGTTCTCACCATTGCACTCCAGCCTGGGCGACAGAGGGAAACTCCCTCTAATGAGGTTTACCTTGACCTATTTAACTTGCCACTCTCCAAATCCCCTTACTCTGCTATTTTTATTTCTGCTCTTATAACTGTCTAACATACTTATGTATAATCTCCGTGTCAATTTATTGTAGTCATTGTTTATTATCTGTATTTTTTCTGTTAGGATAAAAGATCCAAAAGAACAAGATTTATTTATGAAAACCTCCCCATGCATCTAAAACAATGTCTGGCACATTGTGGTTTCAATAAGTTAATGAATAACTACAGTATCTGCCAGTAATTAAAGATTAGCAAATATTAATATGGGAATAAGGGTGACACGTAGGTTGATACTAGTTATAAAGTTTTTCTCTCCATAATATGTACTTATTTGTTAACATACATGTATATGGAACTGTGCAGCAGGGTGAAAATTGCAGTTTTTGCAGTCAGAGCTTGAGTGATTCCTGGCCTTTCACCATCTCCTATCTGTGTGGTCTTGCAGAAGATTCTCTTGGTCCACCTGTAAAATAGGAGTAAAAACACTTGTCCCATTGACCCGGGCGGCAGAGGTTGCTGTGAACCGAGATCGCGCCACTGCACTCCAGCCTGGGTGACAGAGTGAGACTCCATCTCATAAATAAATAAATAAATAAGTAAACAGGCTGTTGAGAAAATAAAATGAATGTGAATCATTTAGCAAGCTGAGATATGCAACATAAGTCTTTAGGAAGAGCAGGATTTGAAACTCAGTAACACCTATTGCCATCATGCCATTTATTCCCAAAGAGAGTTCTGTGACCTCTGTACTGCCGATCAGATTTTAACCTTTATTTTTGCCCAGTGCTGACAGGGAGGAATCTCTTGAGCTCCCTCACCCTGTTCAGGTTAATTGCCCTCTCTTTTCCTTTCCATTTTTGGAAGATGGACAGCAGGTGCTGCGTTCCAGGATCCCTGATCTCGCTGACTCAGGCTGCCTCTTACTTTCACCAGGGATGAAAAAACAGCAGTAACAACATGTGTGTGAGCACTGGCATAGCTTTATGAGAGCTTCAATGGACAGGATGCCTCTTCCAAAGGAAAAGATGAAGACTTTTCTCCCACAGTGCAAAACAGGGGGCAAACAGGTGATTCAGGAGACCTGAGTTCACTGCCCCATAACTCTAGGAAGTGAGAGATTTGGGGAATTCCCTTCGATCTTACCAGGACAAGGACATCATCATAGCAATCACAGTGCCCTTTGGACCTGGCAAAAGTTTTTGGAGGGACAAACTAGAAGGAGGCCCCTGCACACTGAGTTTGTTTTGAGGCTTTTGGTTGTAATTAAGAGTGAAAAAGGGGCTGGGCGCAGTGGCTCATGCCTGTAATCTCAGCACTTTGGGAGGTCAAGGCGGGTGGATCACCTGAAGTCACGAGTTCAAAACCAGTCTGACCAACACGGTGAAACCCCATCTCTACTAAAAAGACAAAATTAGCTGGCCGTGATGGTACATGCCTGTAATCCCAGTCACTTGGGAGGCTGAGGAAGGAGAATCATTTGAACCCAGGATGCAGAAGTTGCAGTAAGCCGAGATCAGGCCATTGCCCTCCAGCCTGGGTAACAGGAGCGAAACTCCAAAACTCCGTCACACACACGCAAAAAAAAAGAAAACAAAAAAAATAAGAGTGAAAAAAGGCTGAGCACAGCTGCTCACCATGTAATCCCAACTCTTGGGAGGCCTAGACGAGTGGATCACTTGAGGTCAAGGGTTCAAGACCAGCCTGGCCAACATGGTGAAACCCCTGTTCCCCTGTCTCTACTAAAATTAGTTGGGCCTCGTGGCTCAAGCCTGTAATCTCAGCTTCTCAGGAGGCTGAGGCAGGAAAATCGCTTGAACCCAGGTCGCAGTGAGCGGAGGTCCAGCCACTGCACTCCAGCCAGGGCGACAAAGCAAGACTCCATCTCAAATAATAACAATAATAAAAGAGCAAAAAAGAAAGAAAAAAAGCCAGCAAGCCTCAGAAATTGCCATTTGTTTAATATCTGCATTAAAAAATTATCCCTTCCATCAGATGAAAAACATCTTATAATTTATTATCAATAATACATTAATTCGTAAGCACACTAGAAACAAGGGATTCCATAAGGCACATATGAGGGTTTTTTTCATTTTTATTTTATTATCTTTAAGGATAATTTGGTGGGTAGGGGTCAGTGAGTCGGGAGTACTGATTGGTTGGGTCGGAGATGAGACGCGTTAAGTTTAAGTTCCATAATGAAACGCTTTCACTCGTTGTCAGTTTATCTGTGCCTATAAACACACTCCTTTAGAGAAAAGTCAAAAGTTTATGGCAGGGTGCAGTGGCTCACGCCTGTAATCCCAGCACTCTGGGAGGCCGAGGTGGATGGATCACCTAAGGTCTGGAGTTGGAGACCAGCCTGGCCAACATGGTGAATTCCTGTATCTACCAAAAATACAAAAAATTAGCCGGGTGTGGTGGAGGGGGCCTGTAATCCCAGCTACTCGGGAGGCTGAGGCAGGAGAATCGCTTGAACCCGTGGGGCAGAGGTGGCAGTGAGCCAAGATCCCGCCACTGCACTTCAACCTGGGGAACAAGGGCGAAAATCTGTCTCAAAAAAAAAAAAAAAAGAAGTTCACATGTGAGGCTTTTTTAGTATTCCTGGGAAGAGGGTTGATCATGTCTATGAAAGGGCTTAGGATGACATTAATTATCCAATTAGCGCACTTTCCTAACCCTATGTTTAATCAGTGGCACATCCTAGTTTTGAATTATTTTAACGTATTATTATTTAGCCATTTAGTACTTCGTTTGTCACTTCCAGGTAAACGGTAGCCACCTAGAGAGAGCAAAACAGAAGTTGGCTGAAAACATTTCATTTGACCGCAGTTGGTCATTTCATTTGAGCGCCTTTGGTTACAAAACTGTGTGAACTGGTCTGGCACGGTGACTCACGCCTGTAATCTGAGCACTTTGAGAGGCCGAGGCAGGTGGATTACTAGAGGTCAGGAGTTCGAGACCAACCTGGCTAACATGGTGAAACCCTCTGTCTACTAAAACACAAAAATTAGCCGGACACGGTGGTAAACGCCTGCAATCCCAGCTATTCGGGAGGCTGAGGCGGAAGAATCACTTGAGCCTGGGATGCGGAGGCTGCAGTTAGCTGAGATCGTGCCACTGCACTCCAGCCTGGACGACAGAGCAAGACTCCCTCTCAAAAAAAAAAAAAAAAAAGGCTTATGAATTGTTTGAAGAGGCACGGAGAACACGGCAATCATAACTGTTCCAGACATCTGGCAGCCATATGCTAACCTTGAACTTGAACTTCAGAATGAAAGTATAAATTTGTAAGGGGGAGGTTCCGCCGCAACTCACATACTCATGGTCAAAATTAAAAAAAAAAAAAAAAAAAAACCTCAGGCCAGCAATCTAAATAATTTAGAAAGCTCAAGAGCCCTGGGAAAAACTATTTTCACACACCTCCCTAGCACTAACATGAGAAGTGAGTTTGCTTCACGTATTCCAAACCGTTCATTCTTCCCCCCAAACATCAGGAATCCAAGGCGCCCAGGGAGCACAACAAGCCTATCAGCCTCTCCAAGAAACAGGGCTTTAGTACTTTCCCAGAGGCAGGCGGAGGCTGACCGGGGCTGGAAGGATCTTACAACTCCTTGAAGAGCTGTCAGAGAGCGCCAAATCCTGCGGCTCCTCGTTAGTATAGTGGTTAGTATCCCCGCCTGTCACGCGGGAGACCGGGGTTCAATTCCCCGACGGGGAGACAGTCAGCGTTTTGCCCAACGTCATTCGTCATTGTTTTCTGACGGGATATTCCTGTTAAATAAACATAATATGCTAAACCAGCTCTTGTAAGTTCACAACCATGTCTTTTCAAAATGGTGACTTTTAAGCTAAACGCTCACCGTGAAATGAAAGCCCCTCGTGAAAGAAAATGCCTTATATTGTTTGCAGGAATTGAGGAAAGGGAAAAAGAAAACGCTCTAGGAGCTTCTGTCCTTGCCTCCAGCCTCCAGCTGGCAAAGGCCTGCGGCTGCGCAGTGGCGCCCCGCCAGATTACAACTAGAGGTCGCGAACTGAGCGCGCCCAACCCGTTGGGTGAGGGGAGAGGGCGGAGTCTCGCGCCTATCAGGGCGGGGGCGGGGCGGGTATAACGGATATTATTCGGTAAAGAAGAGGAAGAGCCAATTTCCTTGGATCCCGGAGACTAAACGGGAAGCCCAGTTCTCCCGCCTCCGCTGGTTACCTCGCAGCCTTGGTACAGGACTATCAGTCAGGAAAGTTCGGACGCTGAAGGACTCGGTCTCCTGATCCAGCAGATACTGGGGTGGAGGGGCAGAGAGTGCACGAAGGAAAGCTGGGTGTTCTTAGAAGAAACGCCACTTCTCGGTGTCCTAAGAAACTGCGCGAGCCACAGCCCAGCAGGACCTCGTGGCGCAACGGTAGCGCGTCTGACTCCAGATCAGAAGGCTGCGTGTTCGAATCACGTCGGGGTCAAGGGATTTTTTTTTCTTCCGTATTTTTAGCTATTGACTTCTAGAAGATACGGTGTATTCCCGCCAATTTTCTTGAATGTTACAATTAAGTTTTCCTCTTTCAGGTATTTTGGTAGTAATCTTCTGTTTGCAAGAAGATACGGTTTACTCTATATCGAAGAGCCTCAAGGCTGATGTTTGTATCATTTGGCTTTTTAAAGTGAGGTGTTTTTTTGGTCACTTAACATGCATAATGTGTAAAGAGGTGAACTATTACAGCTGTGCATTAGTGGGCATATCAGTCCACTGGTCCATTACAGGAAGTGTGCAATATACTGTACAAGCTGTTTTTCCAAACAGTTTTAGGCTGCTTGCCTTTTGAAAGCACGTACAATAGCGTACAAGTTCTAATTCTGAATTATTTACTAATCAAGTGTTTTAGCCCTTACCGTGCAAACACTGAAAACAACCTCACAATGTGTGACTATTATCCCACTTTTACAGATGTGGCTGTGGCACACAGGGTTAGTAACCTGCCAAGGGTCACTCAAGATTCTGAACCAGGTGAGTGACTCTGGATCCCTCTTTATAAATGCTTTATAATAAAGGTGGAAACAAACGGTTGAAAGAATGTGCGACTGCTGGGTGTAGTGGCTCACACCTGTAATCCTGTTGGAAACGGGTTTATAGCAGCGGGAAAAATCCACACCGAGACAATGGATCACTCAGCAAGGTTAGTTTACTTCCTGCAGGAAGGGAGCAACTCGCTAGCAGTCTTGCCACGAGAGCACACCTGAACGAGGAGACAGGGACATTTATAACTTTCACAACCTGGCACAATTGCCCTACTGCTGTGTCCAGTTTCCATTGGCCGGAAGGGACCTCACATTCTATGCTTGACCCGATTGGCTAAAAACTTGGAAATTTCCTGAATAGATAAGGAGAAAAAAAGTCAAGGAAGATGAGGAAGCTAGTTAGAAGAAGGTCAGGAGGGCATGCACCAGGGTTTGGAGCTTGCCCAGTTCGTTCAGACATGCCAGAGTGAGTCAAGGTAGCTGACTTAAGACGTAGCTGATTTAGAGAATATATATGCATAGGTGTATGTTTATGCTAATAACGGATAATGGCCATAGAGCAAGAGATTATAACTCCTTATAATGTAGTCTAAGATAAAAACTTTGAAGAACTTTACCATCTCTCACAAATCCCAACGCTTTGGAAGGCCGAGGTGGGAGGATCACAAAGTCAGGAGTTCGAGACCAGCCTGACCAACATGGTGAAACCCTATTTCTACTGAAAGTACAAAAATTAGATGGGTGTGGTGGTGCACGCCTATAATCCCAGCTACCCAGGAGGCTGAGGCAGAAGAATTGCTTGAACCCGGGTGGTGGAGGTTGCAGTGAGTCAAGATTGCACCACTGCACTCTAGCCTGGGCGACAGAGCAAGACTTCCTCTTAGGAAAAAGAAAAAGAAAAAAAAAAGAATGTGTGAAAAGCTGGTTGGATTGAACACCTTTTATATTTTCACCGATTCATGCGAGTAATGAATGAGTAGTCACCCCTTTTGACTTTTTTTTTTTTTTTTTTTTTTTTTTTTTTGAGATGGAGTTTTTTGCACCCGGCCCACTTTTGGCTATTACTCTCTTTAATAGCAGAGAGCAAAGCTCACTCATTCACCTTTGTAAGCTCCAGGACTCTTAGTACTAAATAGTGCCCTACACGTAAGTGTCAAATATTTGTTAAACAAAAAATGAATAGCAAGACTATGAGAAATTAATAGTTTTAGATTTTGATGTTATGTTTTGTAAAAATCCTGAGGTTTTCTGCTTAGTATTTTGAAAACATCAAACACTAATTTCTTTTGATTCAACCTAATGTAGCAGTATGCCTGGAAATTATATTTGCACATGATGTGGTTTGTTCTTCCCTCTCCTGTTTGGATTAAAATTAGATCATCAGGTCAGGCATGGTGACTCACCCCTATAATCCTACCACTTTGGGAGGCGGAGGTGGGGAGATCACAAGATCAGGAGTTCAAGACTAGCCTGACCAATACGATGAAACCCTGTCTCTACTAAAAATACAAAAATTAGCTGGGTATAGTGGCGCGAGCCTGTAGTCCCAGCTGCTCCAGAGGCTGAGGCAGGAGAATTGCCCAGGAGATGATGGAGGTTGTAGTGAGCCGAGATCACACCACTGTACTCCAGCCTGGGTGACAGAGCGAGACTCCATCTCAAAAAAAAAATTAAAAATAAAAATTAGATCATCCATTTCAATGGATATTTATGACTGCCAACTCCGATGAGCCTGATACTGTGCTAAGCACTCAGGATGAGAATACGCTGAATAAAAATGGTTTGGGGTTTTGTTTTTTTTTTGAGCATCAGGAGACAGATATGTTAAGCCACCAAATGCCATAATGTGTTGGGGTAAGTTCATGCTACTTGGTAAGAAACATGGTAAGAACCATGGAAGTAGCATGAACAGAGTGGTATGGGGGTGCTAAAACAGTGGACATTAACTCCACATTGGGTTGTATCAGGCTATAACAAGATGATATAACCTGCTCCATCTACATCACAAAAATAGGGTTTTGTCCAAATGAGTTAAAATGCTTGATCCAAGCTAAGATATATGATATACAGTATATACAAATAGTGCCAGAGGGAAGAAATGGCTTCTGTTATGAGCTGAATTTCATCTCCCCAACATTCATATGTTGAAGCCCTTACTCCTAGTACCTCAGAAGGACCATAAGACATGATTAAGGAAAACTGAGCCCATTAGGGTGGATCCTAATCCAATCTAACTGGTGTCATACGAGGAAATTTAGACACACAGACACCAAGGATGTGTGGACACAGAGGAAAGGCCATGTGAGGACACAGCAAGAGAGTGGCCATCCACAAGCCAAGGTCTAGGAAAAAACCAACCCTGCTGGCCTCTTGATCTTGGACTTCTAACCTCAAGATTGCTGAGAAAATAAATATGTTTACTTTTATTTTGGCAGCCCTAGCAAATGAATACAGCTTCCGTGAAGAACTACTAGTTCTATAGAATGGCCAGAGAGGAAGAGAGATAAAGCTGGAGAAGTAAGTAAGAGTCAGCATACAGGACCTGTGTGCCATTACAACTAATTTAGATTTTATTCCGAGGGCAATGCAGAACTATAATTCATGACTGAGACAATCCAACCAGCTTCATAAATACTAAAAAATGGCCAAAAACTGTTCCTGGACCAGCATCCTGGGAATAAGTTAGAAATGAAAATTTTCAGGCCTCATCTCAGACCTACAGACTCAGAATACGGGATGTGGGGCACAGCAACAAACCTTCCAGGCCATTTTGATGCAAGCTGAAGTTTGAGAACCTCTAGCAGACCGGGTGCGGTGGCTCACGCCTATAATCCTAGCACTTTGGGAGGCTGAGGTGGATGGATCACCTGAGGTCAGGAATTCAAGACCAGCCTGGCCACCATGGTGAAACTCCATCTTAAAAAAAAGAAAAGAAAAAAAGAGAACCTCTAGCCTATAAAGCAAGGCAAGACTAGAGGTCCTACTTACTCCACAAGTTAAAAGGATCAAATAAGATAACATACATCAAAATGTTTTCTAAGCTGTTACACATCGTTATTAATACTGTTATGGCTCTAAAACTGTCACTTCCCAGCTCCCAGATTCTTTCCCAATGCTGGCATAGGTAGTTTTTTAGAATGCTCCACCTGATGATTTGCTGTAACTTTGAAGTGACTGCAGATCCAACACTTTTTAATTTAATCTTCTACACATCATGATATAGGGATGATATATGGGAAGAGTTTTATAGTAAAGGTGGAAACAAAGAGCTATCAAGAGCTATTAAGTGTCAGTACTTGGGAACTGAAACATGGACGTATCTAGAAAAGACAGCTCTGTGGATTTGTTCTATTTCACTAAGAAATGTCTGTTCATTTATTCTTCCAAGAGGACTTTCCACTATTACAGAATGCTCTGAGCATTTATTTCACCTGTTTAATAGCCTAGCTTTCCCCTCTGAAATTATTTTAGTTGCTTAAGACCTGTGAAAGAAAAACAAATCTCAGTGTTACCAGGGTCCTGATCCAGACTGCAAGAGAGGGTTCTTGAATCTCACACAAGAAAGAATTCAAGGTGCATCCATAAAGTGAAAGTGAGTTTATTACATAAAGGAATAAAGAATGGCTACTCCATAGGCAGAGCAGCCCCAAGGCTGCACCCGGCTTCTTTGCATATTTTTTAAAAATATACACATATCCACAAACTTCCATAAAAGTGTTCCTGGCTGGGCATGATTACTCAAGCCTGTAATCCCAGGACTTTGGGAGGTCGAGGCGGGCAGATCACCTGAGGTCAGGAGTTCGAGACCAGCCCGGCCAACATGGTGAAACCCCATCTCTACTAAAATATTAAAAAACTAGCTGGGTGTAGTGGCACACACCTGTAATCCCAGTTACTCAGGAGGCTGAGGCAGGAAAAACCTGAACCTGGGAAGCAGAGGTTGCAGTGACCCAAGATCGTACCATTGCACTCTGGTCTGAGCAACAAAGTGAGTCTCCATCTAAAAAAAAAAAAAAAAAATGTTGAGGCTGGGCTTGGTGGCTCATGCCTGTAATTCTAGCACTTTGGGAGGCCAAGGTGGGCAGATTGCCTGAGCTCAGGAGTTCAAGACCAACCTGGGCAACATGGTGAAACCCCATCTCTAAAATAAATAAATAAATAAAAATGCATCAATTTTTTTTTCAAGTTTTAGCTTCGCAGAGAAATATCTTTTCACTATTTCTCAAGGTTTGTAGGCATCAATTCTGTGGTATTTTAAGGGTTTTAAAAAATGTTAATACTTGTTTAAACATAAAAGATAACTAAAAATATTTGATCAATGCAACACAAAAGGCTGAGCATAGTGCCTCATGCCTGTAATCCCAGCATTTGGGGAGGCTGAGGCGGGTGGATTGCTTGAAGCTAAGAGTTCAAGACCAGACTGGGCAACACCGTAAAACTCCATCTCTACAAAATATACACAAATTAGCCAGCATGGTGCTCACCTGTAGTTCCAGCTACTAGGGAAGCTGAGGCAGAAGGATCTCTTGAGCCTGGGAGGTTAAGGCTGCACTGAGCCATAACCCTGTCACTGCACTGCAGCCTTGGTGACAGAGTGAGACCCTTTCTCTAAATTAATAAAGACTTTTTTAATTCAGAAAATTTCACAAGGAAATGAGAGTTTTTAGAAGTCTTGATACTCTGACTTTGGTCAGAATGTCCAATAGAGACTAGTGATGCATAAGAAAGGAGATGACAAAAAGAATCAATTCCTTAAGGAAGGTGAGAGCCAGAGTGGTGGAATTTGCTTCTGACAAGACACATCTTTCCACTGAAAAGAAAAATGCAAGAGAAAATTAATGCAGATTTGAAAGTCTGACGTTGAAGCATCCCCTACAGATGGTTTTTATTTTCTGAAGTTGAGGCAAGGTCACCAGCTAAAAATGAGAGGTGAGGAAAAAGGATGTGAGAAATTTGAGAAGTGAACGTATGAGTGGTTAATCCAGAGACTGGAATAGCATTGCCAGCCAGTGTTGAGTGCTCCTTAGAGGCCTGAGCTCATGAATGAAAACCAGCTAGACTGTTATATGACTGTCTGACTTCTCTCCAGCAGCTTTTGCTGTTTGGATGCAAGCAATGAGAAAGGTCATCTGGAGCACGGTTTAGTCCAAGCAAGGCTGATATTCTTTCAAGCAAAAAATGAGACACTGAGATTAGAGATTTGAAAATATTTGTATTTTGCAAATATGCATTGATTAGGAAAAAAAAGAAAATGTTTGTTATGACAAGGACTGATCAGGGAATTTAAGTCAGGTGAGTTGTAAAATGATTATATGATGGCAGAGGCAGAGTTGAGTTTTTTAAAGTGTGGGGGTTAATAGAGTAGAGGTCTTAATTAGGAAGTGAGAGTACAAAAAATTAGCTGGGAAAAAAGGCTAGTGATTGACAATTGGGAAGCTTGAAACAGATTTCAACTGATGACAAGGTTCAGAGTCTGACTGATGCAGAAGTGGTTAAGACTGAATAGAGGAACAAATTGTTGGGAGATGTCAGAGGTCTAAGAGGCCAAGTGTTGGTGTTGCATAGGTCACCTACAAGGATGTTGAATTCAGATAGAATGTAGACAAGAGGGACAGTGAGGAAAACCTAGGGCAAGCAGCTCTATAATTTCTGGGAAGTGGCCAGTAGGCTCGTGGATAATGGCAGTAAAGATAGTAGAAGGTGATTTAATCAGAAGATATGAACTTCAAATATTTTTGAAGGAGAAAAGAACAAATAGTTTGGAAGTAGTAATTAGGACCAAAGAAACCACTCAACTCAACAGCCTCTTAGCCTTAGGGTACACAAAATGTGATAAATGTAACCTCAACTTCTAGAGCTCTACAGCAGTAAATCTGCAAGTAACCACCTACAGCTAACGTCCAGGGATAAGAAGAAGATAATGAAAATGTTTTTGCTCAGAGAACATTAATTTCAGGCATCTAGAATGCAGTTCTTTGTGAATTGTATCTTGAATGCTGGCCTGTAGGACATGATATTGTGTATTCAAAACAACTTTTAGACTCAACAGGTTGGTGAGGGATTTTTGGCTCGTTTTTTTGCTTGTGGGGAAAAAAGATGAGTTATTGTCTCTAAGCATTAAACTATCTGGAAAATTTCTGGGGAAAATTCCTATGAATAGAGTTCCAATGTAGCATCCCCAGGGGGCTTTGAGACTCTGATATTGTACTCTACACACATCAAACTTAGGTAGAATATTATCTTGAAATATCAGTGATGCCTCCTCCTCTGAGGATCCACTTAGGGCACCTGGCTGCCCAGGTACTGTCATACCATAGGACAACTGTCAGAGCCTGGAGAACCTGCTATGTATTCCACCTTTGTCAGATAAAATCTAGCCCTGGTGACTCTGACCCTTTTCAGTCAGAACAGCAAAACCTACTTCTTAAAAATCATTAGTACAGTCAAGCTAGAACCAAATTCTTCCACTAACAAGCTAACAATTTAACAAGGTAATGTTAATTCAAATAGGATAGAACAGACTCATCAACAAATCCTGCAGAGATGAAGCTCAGGACTTTGTTGCTCCACCCTTTATAATGTGAGATTATACTGGAAGAAATAACTGAACTGTGGTAGGCACATTGCAGATTGGGACAGTCCCACATGCATTATATGTGCTGGGTTACCAGTCATTGCAAAATCATGGTCCTTTGCCTCTCAGCTCAGTTCCCCTTCTGAAGATAAAAACATTTGCCTGTGTCTAGAGAAGCTGAGGGGGCAAAAAAACCAAACAACTTTTACAAGGGATCATAAAAATCTACGTAACAACTTGCTAATTAAAACCCGATTTTAGGCCAGGCACTGTGGCTCACACTTGTAATCCTGTTACTTTGGGAGGCCGAGGTGGGTGGATCACTTGTGATCAGGAGATCGAGATCAGCCTGGCCAACACAGTGAAACCCTGTCTTTACTAAAAATACAAAAATTAGCTGGGCGTGGTGGCGGGCACCTGTAATCCCAGCTACTGGGAAGATTAAGACAGGAGAATTACTTGAACCTGGGAGATGGGGGTTGCAGTGAGCTGAGATCGTGCCACTGCACTCCGGCATGCGCAACAGAACTAGACTCCGTCTCAAAAAATAAACAAAAAAAAACCCTGATTTTTTTCAGTACTTTTTAATGGAACAACTTGACCAAAAATTGTCACAGAATTTTGAGACCCATTAAAAAGGTTTAATGAGAAAAAAAACCCTGATTTTTAATTTGCATTACTAAGTTTAATACCATTGCTTAATACTTAATACTCAGTGAATACTGAGATTTTTATAAGTTAATTAAATAATTGTCACTAAAAGAAACAATGTCGCCTCAATTTTGAACAAAACTAAATGGCTTAAATCCTAGGAAACATTTTCAGTGAAGGCATTTGTTTTAAATGTATTCTAACTTAACGGTGTAGAACGCAACTAAACATTAAAAAATAATAACCAGTTTCTAAAACATAGTTTGGAGCTCAGGTTCTGGGGAAATGATTAAGACACCCTCAATCCAAGGTCTCCTTTCCTTTATTTAGTTTTAGTTTTTGAGACGGAGTCTCGCTCTACTGCCCAAGCTGGACCGTAGTGGCTCAGTCTCAGCTGACTGCAACCTACGCTTCCTGGGTTCAAGCGAGTCTCCTGCCTCAGTCTCCTGAGTAGCTGGGGATTATAGGCACGTGCCACCGTGCCCGTCTAATTTTTGTATTTTTAGTAGAGAAGAGGGTTTCACCATGTTGGTCAGGCTGGTCTCGAGCTCCTGACCTTGTCATCTGCCTGCCTCAGCCTCCTGGGATTACAAGCGTGAGCCACAGCCCCAGGCTTTCCTTTCTAGAACGAAAGCTTCTTTAAACATACGTATTTATCAGAAATACAAATTATTTGTCATGAGTGATACAAATTTCCAGGAAAACATTTTAATTGCAGTTAATTTGTTAGATTCTATCAGGTTTTAATTCGGATCACTAATACGGGTTTGATTAGGGTTCTAGGCCTAATGATAGGTCACTAGGCTTCCTTTAGGGTTATGTACCATCTCAGTTATTTTAAATTGACCAGAGAGGGAGTTCCCAAGGGTTCTGCTTCGTTTTGTTGTTTTAAGATTCTTACGGGTGGTGGGATCCACAGCCGGAGATGGCTTTCAACAAAATTGCATGCGTGAATTTGTCTCGAGTCTCAACGCACTGTTCAAATTAAACACTGTACACATGCCCCAACTATAAGACTAAGAAGTGAATGGTATAGTGCAATTTTGTCACAAATTCAAGGGCAATCTAAAGTGCCCGATGGGAGAGGTCTGGCTTCTCCTGGGTTTCTGGAACAAAAGAAGCGTTCGCGAGTCGAGAGAGGAGTGCCCAACTCCCTGCCCTCCCCCTCCCAAAGTCAATCAAATCGAGGACTGTGAGTGTCTGCAGACAAGCCTCGCTGCTTTTCTTCCCCTTCGGGGCCAGCGTTTGGGGAAGGCGAGGCTGCGGGTACTCTTCGGGGCTTCAGTGTCCCGGGAGAAAGAAAGGCCCAGCCAAGGGTCCTCACAGCTGGCGCAGAATTCGGCCCGCTCGTAGGCGATCGACCCCGGAGAGGAAAGCTGCTTCTCAAACTGGCGGAGGGAGAGGAAACGGCGCGCAAAAGCGGTACGACCTGTCCCTTATCGGCGTCTAACGGGAAGGGTGGAGGAAATGAAAACAGAAGCGGGCCGGGTGCCTCGGCTCCCGCCCCAGCGCCTTTTAAACTGCGTTTCTACCTCCTCTCGCTCAGCGCGGCGGCTAATGGAACCCGCGCGAGCCGTCCCGCCAATCAGCACCGCGCTTCCTCCCGTCGCCCGCCAATGGCGGCGCGCGTTCTTGGGGCGTGGGCGAAGCAGGCTGCTCGCCTCCTGCCTGTAGTGTGTGGGCTGGGGTTGGTACGGGCTTCCAGCTTGGCCGCACTTGGTCCGTAGTTCGGCTCCGGGAGCTTTTGTGTTCGGGTCTGGCTCGGCCTTGTGTCCGTGAGTTTTTGCTCCTCTCCGCGGCGCTGCTCCCGGGCAGGAGCCGTGCGGCTCGGAGGCAACACCGCGGCCCCCGGCCAGGAGCGAGCGCGCCGGCGTGAGCGGCGGCGGCGAAGACTGCGGGGAGGGGGGCTTGGCAGATCCCCGAGATGCCGGAGTTCCTGGAAGACCCCTCGGTCCTGACGAAAGAGAAGTTGAAGAGCGAGTTGGTCGCCAACAATGTGACGCTGCCGGCCGGGGAGCAGCGCAAAGACGTGTACGTCCAGCTCTACCTGCAGCACCTGACGGCGCGCAACCGGCCGCCGCTCGCCGCCGGCGCCAACAGCAAGGGGTCCCCGGACTTCTCCAGTGATGAGGAGCGCGAGCCCACCCCGGTCCTCGGCTCTGGGACCAGCGCCGCGGGCCGGAGCCGGGCCGCCGTCGGCAGGGTAAGGACGTGGGGATGGGGCCACAAAGGCGGGCGGTTGGCGGTTGCCGCGCGCGCTCGCCGCCCGCCGCCCGCCGCCCGCCGCAGCCCCTCCCTCCCGAGCGTCCCTCCGGGCCTCCCAGGTGCCGGGCTGTCCCTGCGCCGCCCCTTCCCCGCGTGGCTGCGGGCGCCGGAGCGGAGAAGTCAGAAGTTGGGGCCGCGGGGTTCGCATTCTTTGACGTGCGGTCTGGGAGGTGCGGAGCGGCGTTGGCGGCGGCGGTTGTTTTGCAGGCGGGGTGGGGGGGGCCCGCGCGGGCGAGGTCGCGTCCGTCGACCACCAGCCGCCGGCAGCGGGCGTTTAGACGGGGACCTACGGGCCCTTTCGAAAGCTCTAGATGGGTGGCCCCAAAATGCGATAGGTTAAGTTCGAGCGTTTTCCCGCTTTATTAACTGAAATGACTCGCAGCAGAGTCTCAGAGCGCTCCCTGGAGGGCAACTGATGACACGCTAATTTCTAACCAAAATTTGAAATAAGGAGATTCCCGCCTTTTTATACTTTTGCATATGGAGGGCTTTTTGAACCGTTTATGTTTTCTAGTTTGTCTTAATCTTTCCTAGCAGTAGGCCGTCTTTTGGCGGGACAGCTTCACGACAAATTAAAATGAGCATTTTAAACTACCTTTTTAAGCACCTATCATAAATATTTAAAAATCTGGGTAAGTTACTTAAAAATTACGGTTTGGATTGAGTTTTCCCTCCTTATTGGTAAATTTTGCTTGAGGAAAGGAAAGACAGGATTCAGGAAAAATTTATTTCATGACATTCTGGTGTATCGATAGTGCAGTTTGGAATGTCTGATCCCGGTTAAATCTCAAATCGGCTCTGGCAAAGCATGTTTTGTTTGAGAGTAGTTTGCTTTTTGTTCTGTGGATTTTAAAGTGCTTTTTGTTGGTTTGCTTATGCCTGCCGAGTTACAGGGCTTCACATCGTAATAGGATGAAGCTAAACCTAGTAATGGGTGTAACTTAAAATGCCTTGTAAGACAGTGAATGTGGTGTTTGAAGTTGTTGCGACTGATCACTAGTGTAAACCAAAATTACTCCTTCCTTCAAAGTTTACAACACTTCGGTTTTTAAAGAACCTGTCTAATGTGTTTTCTTGGCTACTCAGGCGGAAATGAAAGACAAATGTAATAGACACATGTAAATTTAATTGAAAATCTTAGCCTGGGCTTTAGAGAAGTTGAAAGTTTTAACGTCTTGAGTACGGTGTCTGACAAATAGTAGTGCCAGATGTATGTTGCACAAATAAAAGACCAATCACACCTTATTGTTTCTGATGTCTTGTTTTGTGGAAAGCTACTTTTATTAATAATAGACTTACTTTTGAAATAAAGCGGACCTGCTTACCCATTATGTCCTCCTGCCCTGAAAAAGAAAGTAGTATTTAAACTCTTTCAGTAAAGGCCGGGCGGGGTGGGTCACACCTGTAATCCCAGAACTTTAGAAGGCTGAGGCGGGTGGGTCACGAGGTCAGCAGTTAGAGACGAGCCTGACCAACATGATGAAACCCCATCTATACCACAAATACAAAAATTACTCAGGCGTGGTGACTCGTGCCTGTAATCCCAGTAACTTGGGAAGCTGAGGCAGGAGAATCGCTTGAACCCGGGAGGCGGAGGTTGTGGTGAGCCGAGATCGCTCCACTGCACTACAGCCTTGGCGATAGTGAGACTGTTTCAAGAAAAGAAACTCTTTCAGTAATAATTTGGTTGAAAAAAATCAGCACAGTTTAAAAAAAAAAACCTAGTTTTTCTGTAAAACCCTGTGTTGGTCCTCTGTGCAAATGTCTTAAAACGTGAAGTTTTTTGTTGTATGCTTATAATAGAATTACTGGTTATTTACTTATTTTTAGGCAGGATCTCTCTCTGCCTCCTAGGCGGAAGTACAGGGGTGTGATAGCTCACTGCAGCCTCAAACACCTGGGCTCAGGAGCTTCTCCTGCCTAAACTTCCCTGAGTAGCAAAGGCCATAGGGCCATGTGCTACTAATCTTTTTTTTTTTTTTTTTTTTTTTTTGTAGACGGGATTTCTGTGTTGTCCAGGCTGGTCTAGAACTCTTGGCCTCAAGCAATCCTGCCTCAGCCTTGGTTCCTATTTACTTTGGGGACGATTTCTTTTACAGGTCAACAACCATCTCGGTTTTAATGTTTTTCTGTCAGCCACTTGGTAAAAGAGTTTATATCCCGATCTACCTAGTGTTCTTTGTGGTGGGGGGGGTGGTAAGAACACTAAATGTAAAAATTTTTTTTTTTTTTTTTTTTTTTTGAGACGGAGTTTCGCTCGTTACCCAGGCTGGAGTGCAATGGCGCGATCTCGGCTCACTGCAACCTCCGCCTCCTGGGTTCAGGCAATTCTCCTGCCGCAGCCTCCTGAGTAGCTGGGATTACAGGCACGCGCCACCATGCCCAGCTGATTTTTTGTATTTTTAGTAGAGACGGGGTTTCACCATATTGACCAGGATGGTCTCGATCTCTTGACCTTGTGATCCACCCGCCTCGGCCTCCCGAAGTGCTGGGATTACAGGCTTGAGCCACCGTGCCCGGCCGTAAAAATTTTTTAAATTCATATTATCCAGCAATTTTGAGTTCCTACCATGTGTTCTTGACTACTGGATTTAACTTTGGGGATTTAAAAAAATGAATTGTGTTATTTACTCATATATCCGATTCATACGTTAATTGAAGTTGGTAAGCACCCTATAAATAAGTTGTGAATAAAAGGAAGTAATTTTTGTTGTTGTTTTGGGGTTTTTGTTTTGTTTTGTTTTAATTTTTCTCTGACTAATTTGCAAAGAACGTTGTTTTGTGTTGAGACCGAATCTCTGTCTCTCCAGTTGGAGTGCAGTGGTGTGATCTTGGCTCACTGCAACCTCTGCCTCCTGGATTCAAATGATTCTCCTTCCTCGGCCTCCCAAGCAGCTGAGATTACAGACGAGAGCCACCACACCCGGCTAATTTTTGTATTTTTAGTAGAGCTAGGTTTTTACCATGTCGACCAGGCTGGTCTCAAACTCCTGACCTCAGGTGATCCGCCTGCCTTGGCCTCCCAAAGTGCTGGGATTAGAGGCATGAGCCACTGAGTGGCATGGAAGTAACGTTTTTTTAAGAGTACCTAGTAGATCTATTGGCATGGTAATTAAGTTGTTTGTATTTCATTTAATGATTTTATCCATATAGAGAAAACTTATTTCATAATTAAAGGTTTAAATGTCTTCTACCTGAAGGTTTTTTTTGTTTTTTTTGTTTTTCAAGACAGGGCTTCATCATATTGGTCAGGCTGGTCTCAAACTCCTAACCTCAGGTGATCCACCCGCCTCAGCCTCCCAAAGTGCTGGGATTATAGGTGTGAGCCAGCGCGCCGGCTACCTGAAGTATTTAAAACTGAGAGGTGGCTGGTCAAGGTGCCTCAAGCCTGTAATCCCTACACTTTGGGAGGCCTAGGCAGGTGGATCACCTGAGGTCAGGAGTTCAAGACCAACCTGGCCAACATGATGAAACCTTGTCTCTACTAAAAATGCAAAAAATTAAGCTGGGCGTGGTGGCAAGTGCTTGTAATCCCAGCTACTTGGGAGGCCTGAGGCAGGAGAATCACTTGAACCCTGGAGGCAGAGGTTGCAGTGAGCTGAGATTGTGCCATTGCACTCCAGCCTAGGCAACAAGAGTGAAACTCCGTCTCAAAAACAAACAAAAACCTCAGAGGTGTCTACCCTTGACTGGGCTTCATGTTGGTGCCAGCAACTTGAAGAAAAAATATTGGTAGTCAGTAGCATCATTTTTGGTTTTAAAGTACATTAAGTATAAGTGAGTTAATAATTAGGAATCTGGTCAATATTTTTATCAGGCATAGGAAAAAATAATTTTGAATTTACAGGAAAAGAATCTTAGGACATTTGTGATAATTTATGTATAAAATTGTTCTTCAGCTGGGTGCGGTGGCTAATCCTAGTACTTTGGGAGGCTGAGGCGGGCAGATTACCTGAGGTCAGGGGTTCAAGACCAGCCTGGGCATGATGGCGGGTGCCTGTAAATCCCAGCTACTTGGGAGACTGAGATGGAAGAATTGCTTGAACCCTGGAGACGGTGTGAGCCAAGATTGATTGCCTCACTGCACTCCAGCCTGGGCGGCTGAGCAAGACTCCATCTCAAAAATATGTATATATATTCTTTATGTTAGATTCCTCTTATATATACTATGTTTTATGTTTTGGTCATTTTAGCCCTATATAAAAATAATACCAGGTCATATTTCTTAAAGAATCTTTATAATCTTCTGCATAATGGGATGGCAAAATAGGAAAAAAAATTTGTAATATAGGAGAAAGCCAAATTATGTTTGAGAGTTGCAGATAAGGCAGATTTTTAACATTTTAAGACAAATCAACCATCAATGTGGATTCGGCCAAGATTAAATATTTGCATAGTATATACCTTCTATTTAATCATGGGTTTATGAGGAATGTTTTTAATTACAGAAGAAATTGTTGCATTTCAGCCTCTACTGTAGACTCTTGGATTCACTCGGTATAACATGACAAAAATTTGCACATTGAAAGTTTTGCTTTGATTTTGTTTTCTTATTTCTAAGCTTTTTATTTTATGCATCTTGGTACCAGTATTTTTAGGTGTTAGATTGTGGACACAAAAATACACATTTACAGAGTTGGCAGTCTTTTTTGTTCTAAGGGGCAGAGCATGAAGGCGCAGCTATTTGAATCTAGTGGAGCATAATATTCTTGAATGATCTGGTCTGGTGAATTATGAGTGTGTGTTTGGGTGGGGTTTTTTTTGGTTTTTGGTTTTTTTTTGAGATGGAGTTGGGCTCTGTCACCCAGGCTGGAGTTCAGTGCTATGATACTGGCTCACTGCAACCTTCCGTCTTCCAGATTCAAGCGATTTTCCTGCCCCAGCCTCCTGAGTAGCTGGGATTACAGGCGAGCACCACCATGCCTGGCCAATTTTTGTATTAAGTAGCTGGGATTACACACCATCATGCCCATCTAATTTAGTAGAGACGAGGTTTCTCCGTGTTGGTCAGGCTGGTCTCAAACTCCTGACCTAAGGTGATCTACCTGTCTTGGCCTCCCAAATATTTTTAGAATTTTATTTATCTTTCAAAACCAGATTCATCTTGAACTCCTGGCTTCAAGGGATCCACCCGCTTGGGCCTCCCAAAGCATTGGGATTGTAGGTGTGAGCTACTGCTCCTGGCCAAATTATGAATTCTCAATAGGAAATATTTGAAGACTTGGAAAAGGACAATAAAAAGTTGGCTACCAATAAGAAATGTTAATTAAATCACAAATTGACCATGACTGTTATAATAAAGTGTTAAGTATGCAGACTTGTGAATCATAGAGTTAATACATTCAGATTCCAGATCTGCCATTTACTCATGTGACACTGAACAGTGTCTTAATTTAAGATCCTCCATTTTCACCTGAAATAGAGAAATAATCTAATAGCAATAGCTACTTAGTCAGATTGAGAATTACATGCAGTTGCATATGTGAAGTGTCTAGTGCTCAGTAATTAATACCTATTACAACAAATGATTTCTGAATTTTGTCTTTAATGTCAGGGCAATACAGTGCAAAGTTACTAAAATATAATTTTGGGAAGCCAGTAACATTGATATGTGAAAGTAGTATGTATATTATAGCATGCAGATATCCTGAGTTAGTGAAGTGCATGCTTGAACCTCAGTTTTCTAAATTGTCAGGTGGGGATATTAGTATCTTATTCCATAGAGTATTTTAGGATTCTGTAAGTTAATACAGACACCTGGAACACAGCTCAGTATATAGTAAGTGCTCAGTAGTATCTGTTATAATACTGTTACAGTCTAGCACCTTTGATACTAGAGGTAGAGATTAAAGGAGTTAGAGTAGCTCATGGTTGGTGTCAAAGAACTCTTGGGGGCGGTGGTGTGTGTTTGTTTGTTGAGATAGGGTCTCTCTCTGTCACCCAGTCTGGAGTGCAGCGGCACGATCTCGGCTCACTGCAACCTCTGCTTCCCGGGTTCCTCGGCCTCCTACTCAGAGTAGCTGGGATGCCACCACACCCAGCTAATTTTTGTATTTTTAGTAGAGAGGAGATTTTACCATATTGGCAAGGCTGGTCTCAAACTCCTGACCTCATGATCTGCTTACCTCAGCCTCTCAAAGTGTTGGGATTACAGGTGTGAGTCACCGTGCCCGGCCAGAACTGTTGGGTTTTAAAGTTGAAAAATATATTAGAGATCATCAGGTGGCGTAGTAGGTACTCAGTATTTTTGAGTGAAACTCTTAAGAGATAAGTGATCTGCTTAAAGGAACAAAGCTTTCTGGAGGCAGAGTTTTTTTTTTTTTTTGAGACGGAGTTTCACTCTTGTTACCCAGGCTGGAGTGCAATGGCACCATCTCGGCTCACCGCAACCTCCGCCTCCTGGGTTCAGGCAATTCTCCTGCCTCAGCCTCCTGAGTAGCTGGGATTACAGGCACGCGCCACCATGCCCAGCTAATTTTTTGTATTTTTAGTAGAGATGGGGTTTCACCATGTTGACCAGGATGGTCTCGATCTCTCGACCTCGTGATCCACCCACCTCGGCCTCCCAAAGTGCTGGGATTACAGGCTTGAGCCACTGCGCCCGGCCAGAATTTAATACAACTAATGGCTTCCCTTTTCCTGACTGAAACTGCTAATCATGTATGACACACTAACTGTCTCCTAATTTTTTATCTTTATTGAATTTGAGATTTATAAAATGACATTGCTTTTCTGGAACTTTTTTCCTGACAGATTAAAAATCACATACTTGGCTGGGCACAGAGGCTCACACCTGTAATCCCAGCACTTTGGGAGGCCGAAGCAGGTGGATCACCTGAGGTCAGGAGTTCGAGACCAGCCTGGCCAACATGATGAAACCCTGTCTCTACTAAAAATATAAAACTATGCCAGGCATGGTGGTGTGCACCTGTAATCCCAACTACTTGGGAGGCCGAGGCAGGACAAGTGCTTGAACCCGGGAGGCGGAAGGTTGCAATGAGTCGAGATGCACCACTGCACTCCATCCAGCCTGTGTGACAAAGCAAGACTCCGCCTTTTAAAAAAAAAAAGACGATATTTTTTGAGATGGGAGTCTTGCTCTGTCGCCCAGGCTGGAGTGTGTGGCGCAATCTTGGCTCACTGCAACTTGCACCTCCTGGGTTCAAGTGATTCTCCTGTCTCAGCCTCCTGAGTAGCTGGGATTATAGGCACACACCACCACACCTACCTAATTTTTGTATTTTTAATAGAGACAGGGTTTCGCCATGTTGGCCAACCTGGTGTCAATCTCCTGACCACAAGTGATCCGCCTGCCTTTGCCTCCCAAAGTGCTGAAATTACAGGTGTGAACCACCTCGCCCAGCTCCAAGAGATTTCTTAGAAATCTCTCAGGAACATATGAAAAGTTGGACATTCCTGGGTGTTTTGTTGATAGTAAATTTGAACATTCTGTGGTAGTGGGGATTATAAATAATTTGAACCTGATTGATTGTTTTTCTGTATTTTATTTTTATTTTAAGCATTATTTAGTTTCTCTATACTACCGGACTGCACTTTTTGGAAAGTTTGATTAAGTCAGTAACAAAGGATTGAGTTTGTTTGATTAAATCTTTTCTTGAAAGAAGTAAATCTTAGAACTCTTAGATTGTAGGCAACTATTTGGGTATTATGGTGTGGGTTGCTTCCAGATTTGAACCTGGCAGTTCTAGGTTAGTGCAATGTATGTGAATTAAAAGCCTGCTGAAAGTACCCTCACTGTAACTCTCCATAGCCATCTTTTTATTAAAGATTTTTCTTGAGTTAACATAATTATTCTTATGAGCAACTATCTTTCTGGTGAGGGTTTTTTGGCTTCTGATTATAGAATGATTAGCAATTAACAGCTTTTAAAAAAATAATTTCTCATAGCTTGCTTTATTTGAAGTATTTCAGGCTGGGTGCGGTGGCTCACGCCTCCAATCCTAGCCCTTTGAGAGGCTGAGGCAGGCATATAATTTGGGTCCGGAGTTAAAGACCATCCTGGCCAACATGCTGAAACCCCATCTCTACTAAAAATACAAAAATTAGTTGGGCGTGTGGTGCACAACTGTAGTCCCAGCTACTGTGGAGGCTGAGGCAGGGGAATTGCGTGAACCCCGGATGCAGAGGTTTCAGTGAGCCAAGATTTATGCCACTGCACTCCAATCTGGACAAGAATGATACATAGTCTCAAAAAAAAGAAAAAAAAGAAAAAGATTTGAGCCTGACAGTTTTAGATCAGAGTATTTTTATTTGTTAAAAACAGGGATTGTAGCACATAGCCAAATAATGCCTGATTTCCGCCCCCCCAGTATGACTGGAAAGTGAACATTCCATGCAACTTGATAATTTTAGCCTTCTTCATACAATTCTCTTTGATGTTGTCATTCTTTTAACAGCCATTTTTTGTTCAGTACTCTGTTTTTGCTGAGGTCACTGACCCATTTGTCAGGTTGTTTGCCACAGCCTTAAAAGGTATCCATACTTTTGCTTCCTTTTTACTTGTTCAACCTTGGAAAGTTATAGTTTTCCCAGTAAATACTGCCATTGTATAAAGTAATTTTAAAACTTTAAAAATTTCTCTCTAAGTTTGTTTCATGTTATTTTGATTATTTTTAGTAAACTGATGGTACAGAAGTCAGTCTGGTGACTAAACTGTCACAGGTGATAATGTAACTATGAAGTGTGTCAGATTTCTTCCTGGTCATAAACTAGCTACTAAAATAACTACATTATAAGGAGTTTACAGTCCTCTCTCCTATCCTGGGGGTGGAGATTGGTTCCAGGACCTGGCCATGGATATCAAACTCTGGGGATGCTTTAGTAAGTCCCTTAATATAAAGTGGTGTAGTAACCTACACACATCCTCCCATATACTTCAGATCATCTGTAGATTACTTATAATGCCTAATACAATGTAAGTGCTATGTAAATAGTTGTTATACTATATTTTTTATTTGTATTTTTATTTTTGTATTGTCACCCCCCGCCAAGTATTTTTGATCTGTGATTGGTTGAATTCACAAATGTAGTGAAACTCCTTGTAACATTTTAGTAGCTAGTTGCCATCCCTTGCAATCAGATTTATATGCTTTAAGAAATGAAATATAATTTTTGGTTACTTAAGCTGTGTGCGATGGCTTACGCCTGTAATTCTAGCACTTTGGAAGGCCTAGGCGGGCTCATCACTTGAGTCTAGGAGTTCGAAACCAGCCTGGGCAACATGGCAAAAAACTCATCTCTACAAAAAAAAAGAAAAAGCCAGAGTTGGTGGTGTGCACCTGTGTTCTCAACTATTTGGGAGACTGAGGTGAGAGGTGAGGGTTGCAGTGAGCTGAGATGGTGCTACTGCACTCCAGCCTAGGCGACAGAGGGAGACTGTATCTCCAAAAAAAAGGAAAAAAATAGTTATTTAAAAGAAAACGTTATCTAAAGTCAGTTAGTTTTACTTTTATTTGCTCTTTTAGATTTTTATGTCATTACTACGTCTTCTAGATAAGTAATCCAAATGGATTACTTTAACAGTAATGTCTTTACGTTACTTGCTTGTCTATTAGGTTTATATGATTTCAGTTCAACTTAGAAAATGCTTTCCAATAATGAATTGTACTTAATTAAATTGCTAAGGCCTAATATTACTATAAACTAACTTGGTGGTGAATCATATGTTTATGTTATCCAATGTTGTTATCTAATACGTGGCCGCTTTTTAATTCATGTGGAAATGATTACTGAACTTTTTTTACAGAAAGCCACAAAGAAAACTGATAAACCCAGACAAGATGATAAAGATGATCTAGATGTAACAGAGCTAACTAATGAAGACCTTTTGGATCAGCTTGTGAAATACGGAGTGAATCCTGGTCCTATTGTGGGTAAGTTGATAAAATTTCAAATACAGTGTCTTTTCTCTGAAGTGAGACCCCAGATTATTTTTTCCTTTTGCTTAGCAGTTACTTTAGGTTCTAAGGACTGGTTTGTCATTAATCATTTGTATTAGCAGAACTTATCTATCTATCTGTCTATCTAGATAGATAGCTATAAATATAGATAGATAGGTTCTGCTGATACCAAAAAAAAATATCTAGATAGACAGATTTTTTTTTTTTTTTTTTTTTTTTTTTTGGACACAGTCTTGCTTTGTCACGCAGGCTGGAGTGCAGTGGTGTGATCTCGTCTCACTGCAGCCTCCACCTCCTAGGTTCAAGTGATTCTCCTGTCTCTGCCTCCCAAGTAGCTGGGACTACATGCACATGCCACCACGTCCAGCTAATTTTTTTTTTGTATTTTTAGTAGAGACAGAGTTTCACCATAATTGGTCAGGCTGGTCTCAAACTCCTGACCTCAGGTGATCCACCTGCCAAGGCCTCCCAAAGTGCTGGGATTACAGGCATGAGCCACCACGCCTAGCCACCTGTGTTTCTTTAACTCTAAATGAGTGAAATAAAATGAGAGGATTGAATTAGATAATCTCTAGAATTACTTCTGTTGTTGAGATTTTGTTGTTCTTGTTTGTTTGTTTGAGACAAGAGTTTCCCTCTGGTTACCCAGACTGGAGTGCAATGGCATGATCTCGGCTCATGGCAACCTTCTGGGTTCAAGCAGTTCTTCTGCCTTAGCCTCTTGAGTAGCTGGGATTATAGGCATGCACCATCACGCCTGTCTAATTTTGTATTTTTAGTAGAGACGGGGTTTCTCCATGTTGGTCAGGTTTGTCTTGAACTCCTGACCTCAGATGATCCACCCGTCTCAGCCTCCCAAAGTGCTGGAATTACAGGTGTGAGCCACTGTGCCCAGCTGTTAAGATTGTTTTATATGATGCTTATATCATACTTCTGCTGAGACATGGGTCTTATATGACAGTTGAGGAAAATCTGAGGTAACATAGCTGGCCAAATTTGTGCAAATAAATGAATTAGTGGCTTGATACAGTAGCTCACACTTGTAATCCCAACACTTTGGGAGGCCAAGATGGGAGGATTGCTTGTGTCCAGGGTTTCAAGACCAGCATGAGCAACATAGGAAGACCTCATCTCTACAGGAAATTTTAAAATTAGCAGTGTGTGGTACCACAAGTCTGTTGTCCCAGCTATTCAGGAGGCTGAGGCAGGAGGACTGCTTGAGCCCCCAACCCCGGGCCAGAGGTGGGGGGTTGTCAAGGTTGCAGTGAGCCATGATGGCTATTGTACTCCAGCCACAGCAGTGGAGCAAGACCCTCTCTCTCTCAAAAAAAAAAAAGGTGAGTTAGTGATTGACTTGTTAATGAAGTTATGAAATTCCTAGCAGCCTCCCAAGTAGCTGAGATCACAGGCGTGTGCCATCATGCCCAGGTAATTTTTTGTGTTTTTAGTAGAGACGGGGTCTCAAACTCCTGACCTCATGATCTGCCTGCCTTAGCCTCCCAAAGTGTTGGGATTTTTTACAGGCGTAAGCCGCCATGCCTGGCCTATTTTGATGTTTTTTCTTTTCTTTTTTGGAAACAAGATCTTGCTCTGTTGCTCACTCTAGACTGCAGTGGCATAGTCACGACTTACTACAGCCTCAACCTGCTGAGCTCAAGCAGTCCCACCTCGGCCTCCCAAGTAGCTGGGAACACAAGCACGTGCCACTACACCTGAATAATTTTTGTATTTTTTGTAGGGATGGAGTGTCACCATATTGCCCAGGTTGGCCTTGAACTCCTAGGCTCAAGCAGTCCTCCTACCTAGGTCTCACTAAATCCTAGGTTTTTTGGCATGAGCCACTGCATCTGGTCTTGGTATTCTAAGTTACATAAAATTGTGGACACTAGAGATTTGGTAGGTTTTGCTATAGGTGTAGTTGCAAATAAAGATTTAAAATATTTTGTTTTAATGTATACACTGCTTCCAAATAATAGCCTATTTATATACAGTTAGTTATCAACAGATACGTCATACTTTTAACATTTTTTAATTTAAAATTCTATAAGGCCTGGACATGGTAGCTCGTGCCTATAATCCCAGCATTTTGGGAGGCCAAGGCAGTGGAATTGCTTGAGCTCAGGAGTTGAAGAGCAGCCTGGGCAACATAGTGAATCCTCGTCTCTATCAAAAAAAAAAAACTAGCCAGGCATGGTGGTGCATACTTGTAGTCCCAGCTACTCAGGAGGCAGAGGTGGGAGGATTGCTTAAGCCCACAAGTTCAAGGTTCCAGTTAGCAGTGATTGCATCACTGCACTGCAGCTTGGGAAACAGCTAGACCCTGTCTCAAAAAAAATTTTTTTTTTAAATTCCAAAAGGGAGACTGAAAAATGTGTGTTTATAATATCAGCATACATTAAATTACATGTTGATATATCATCTGTTCATCATAAGGCTACTTACTACATTTCTGGACACATATTACTTCTAAAAAAATACTCATTATTATTTTGCTCATCCTTCAGAAGTTAAGGAAAGATACACAGCTAGTGTAAAACAAAATAAAATCTATTTTGGTTTTAAACTGTCATTGCTGTTGAAATCTGTTAAGAATTTGTAATCAGTTTTGCTTTGTGATACATGTTTTCCATGAAAGGTCATTTTAACTGCAAAGTTGTATATTCAAATGTGATTTATAGAACTTTTCTCTATAACTAAATGGCCAGTTACAGGCATTTTAATATCTTAGAGTTATGGAAGTTTAATCATAGTTATTCTTCATAGATGTACAATCTGCTTATATGTGATCTTGCTACGTTGGTAAGTACTATTACATAATAATGGAGAAAATATACAAGTTTAAGACTTTAGTCAAAAATAGTCATATATGGTTCTTCAGTAGGTCGTCTACAGTAAGGCCTATGTTAATCTACTATGTATTGCATGCTATTAAAAGAAATGTCGTTTCTCAGAAAAACACCTGTTGTAGCAAAGAGTCCATTATATAGTTGTGGGTGCATGTTTGTGTTTTGTGTGTGGTTTTTTTGTTGTTGTTGTTGTTTTGGAGATGGAGTTTCGCTCTTGTTGCCCAGGCTATAGTAGTGCAGTGGTGCAGTCTCAGCTCACTGCAACCTTCGCCTCCTGGAGCAATTCTCCTGCCTCAGCCTCCTGAGTAGCTGGGATTACAGGCACCCACCACCAGGCCTGGCTAATTTTCTTTATTTTTAGTAGAGACGGGATTTAACCATGTTGGTCAGGCTAGTCTCGAACTTCTGGCCTCAGGTAATCCACTGGGCCCGGCCTTTTCAGCCTTTTCTTTTTTTTCCTTTTGAAACAGCGTCTCACTCCCTCGTCCAGGCTGGAGTTCAGTGGTGCAATCTTGGCTCACTGCGACCTCTGCCTCTAGGGTCAAGTAATTCTCCTTTCTCAGCCTCCCAAGTAGCTGGGATTATAGGTGTGTGCTATGACACCTGGCTCATTTTTGCATTTTTAATAGAGATGCAGTTTCACCATGTTGGCCAGGCTGGTCTCGAACTCCTGACCTCAAATGATACACCTGCGTAAGCCTCCAAAGTGCTGGTATTACAGTCATGTGCCACTGTGTCTGGCCGCATTATATAGTGTTTTTAAGAATTTGAGTTTAGAAAAAGAAAAGGTGAAAATAGACTTAAAATGTTGCTGAAGATACTGTCTGAGCTGCACCCTAAATGAGACAATACAAGTACTAAAGCAAGTTCTGCTTTAATTCAGGAACAACCAGGAAGCTATATGAGAAAAAGCTTTTGAAACTGAGGGAACAAGGAACAGAATCAAGGTCTTCTACTCCTCTGCCAACAGTTTCTTCTTCAGCAGAAAGTACAAGGCAGAATGGAAGTAATGATTCTGACAGATATAGTGACAATGAAGAAGGTAAAATTGTAAATGATTTAATCAAATGTATGTAATTTTTTCACACATAAAATACAGTGACCATGAAGAAGGTAAAATTTAAAACAATATTGACAAGATACATAATTTTTATTCATGTCATTAGAATAATTCTGTAAGTAATTTGATCTAAATACTTTTTATTGAGAAGTCTAAGAAACAACAAAGTACAAATTTCTAATTTTCCATCACCTTAAATTGCCAGTTAGCTTATCTTTTTTGCTTCAAATCTCATACTGTTATTAGTTCAATGCCTATTTTTCCAGTTTGTTTTTATTTTTTACATACACATTTATCTAATACATGCTATTATTTACTACTTTAAGAATAAAAATTTATATAAACAATATGCTAAATCTTAACACTTGCTTTTCCTTACTCGGTATTTTAAAAATCTAATCCTATTAATTACATCTCTATTTGTTTATTCCTCATAATTAATACGTAGTGGTAGCATTTAAATATGGCATGTTTTCTCTGGTCTCTATTGATAGGCATTTAAATTACATAGAGTTTTTGTTAATCTGACCTCAAGGCAACTTTAAAGCAAATATTTTGACCATATTCTTGGTAGACTATGGTATCTTAAAATTTGATCATGCTGTTTAAATATTTTTTTAGGACATTAAATAAGTGTCCTTTAAAAATTATAAGTGGCCTGGCTTGGTGGCTCACACCTGTAATCCCAGCACTTTGGGATGCAGAGACCAGTGGATTACCTGAGTTTAGGAGTTTGAGACCAACCTGGCCAACATGGTGAAACACCATCTCTACTAAAAATACAAAAATTAGCCAGGCATGGGGGCGCATGCCTGTAATCCCAGCTACTTGGGAGGCTGAGGCAAGCGAATAGCTTGAACCTGGGAGTTGGAAGTTGCAGTGAGCCGAGATTGCACCATTGCATTCTAGCCTGGGCAACAAGAGTAAAACTGTCTCAAAAAAAAAAATTAAAAGTACAACTTGATTTTTGTAAACTTTTAATTCATATGTCTTGTGATTATTTTGACCCAAATTGTTTATATCTCCATAAGCATTGTCTATCAGGGCAAATCTGCCAGATTAGTTATTCAGAATATGAAACTATAGTCTTTTCCTTTGACAGCACTATTTTTAGCAAAGAGGCAAAGAATAAAATGAGCTCAAACACAGGTAATGCTTAAACTTCCTGCCTCTTTTGCCTCTACAGGAAAGAAGAAAGAACACAAGAAAGTGAAGTCCACTAGGGATTTTGTTCCTTTTTCTGAACTTGGAACTACTCCCTCTGGTGGTGGATTTTTTCAGGGTATTTCTTTTCCTGAAATCTCCACCCGTCCTCCTTTGGGCAGTACTGAACTACAGGCAGCTAAGAAAGTGCATACTTCTAAGCGAGACCTACCTAGGGAGCCTCTTGTTGCCACAAACTTGCCTGGCAGGGGACAGTTGCAGAATTTAGCCTCTGAAGGGAATTTGATCATTTCATCCAAGTCTAGCCATGATAGGTGTTTAGAGAAAAGTTCTTCGTCATCTTCTCAGCCTGAACACACTGCCATATTGGTCTCTGCTGCAGCTTCTCCTTCACTGATTAAAGAAACGACCACTGCTTACTATAAAGACATAGTAGAAAATATTTGTGGTAGACAGAAAAGTGGAATTCAACCATTATGTCCTGAGAGGTCCCATATTTCAGATCAGTTGATTCTCTCCAGTAAAAGGAAAGCACTAGAAGAGTCTGAGAGCTCACAACTAATTTCTCCACCACTTGCTCAGGCAATCAGAGATTATGTCAATTCTCTGCTGGTCCAGGGTGAGGTAGGTAGTTTGCCTGGGACTTCTAAATCTACACCCCAACTGGATGTAGAGAACATACAGAAGAGAATTGATCAGTCTAAGTTTCAAGAAACTGAATTCCAGTCTCCTCCACGAAAAGTCCCTAGACTGAGTGAGAAGTCAGTGGACGAAAGAGATTCAGGTTCCTTTGTCGCATTTCAGAACATACCTGGATCTGAACTGATGTCTTCTTCTGCCAAAGCTGTTGTCTCTCATTCACTCACTACCTTAGGTCTAGAAATGTGTAAGCAGTCACAGCGTGATAAAATAGATGCCCCAGAACTCTCTTTTCCCTTCCATGAATCTATTTTAAAAGTAATTGAAGAAGAATGGCAGCAAGTTGATAGGCAGCTGCCTTCACTGGCATGCAAATATCCAGTTTCATCTAGGGAGGCAACTCGGATATTATCAGTTCCAAAAGTAGATGATGAAATCCTAGGGTTTATTTCTGAAGCCACTCCACCAGCAGGTATTCAAGCAGTCTCTGAGTCTTGTGATAAACAGTTCGATTTAGCACTCTGTAGAGCATATGAAGCTGCAACATCAGCATTGCAGATTGCAACCCACACTGCCTTTGTAGCTAAGGCTATGCAGGCAGACATTAGTCAAGCTGCACAGATTCTTAGCTCAGATCCTAGTTGTACACACCAAGCACTTGGGATTCTGAGCAAAACATATGATGCAGCCTCATATATTTGTGAAGCTGCATTTGATCAGGTGAAGATGGCTGCCCATATCATGGGAAATTCCACTGTAGGTCGTCGATATCTCTGGCTTAAGGATTGCAAAATTAATTTAGCTTCTAAGAATAAGCTGGCTGCTACTCCCTTTAAAGGTGGAACATTATTTGGAGGAGAGGTATACAAAGTAATTAAAAAACGTGGAAATAAGCACTAATAAAATTAAGACAAAAAGACATCTGATCTTTGATATGGGGAACCCAAAAGCTTTTCTATGAATTTCAGGTACTTTATGCCAACATTTTCTTTTCCGTTAAGGTTGTTTTAGTTTCCAGATCAGGGTAATTGCAAAATGTTAAGCTTCTACCCATTAAATTACAATATAAAAGTAATTGGCTGTGTAGAACTACTTTTCTTTTTTACAGATTTGGATAGATAGGAAGGCTGCTACAAACGATTTAAAGCTTTCTAGATCGCATATTAGTCTCTGAATGGTTTTCTATTTCCTGTTTTACTTATCCTTTTACAATTCTCCAAAAAAAGAGAATTCTAATTAGGCTATAAGGAGTCTTTACTGTTTAATAGCATAATATGCATTCTGCTTTATACCTAGGACAGAATTAAACATTTGTTACACATTCAGATCAGTGATTTTATTTTTGATACTTTTATCTCATTATCTTTTCACTTTCTAAAACTTACTATATTTTTGCTCATATTTTGTTATTTACTCATGTCTGCAACATCATTCATAGTAGTTTAGATCAATGCAACTCAAAATGCCAGTCCACAACTGTAACTGATCCACAGGCAAGATAAGCATGCAGAAGAACTTAAATCTAGAGATACTTTTTAGGTCAGTTATCTTTTCATTGACTGGTAGCAACCAATTCATGGACCACACTTTGAGAAACACTACTTTGGATAATAGTAGATACCCTGGGATAGTGCATGTTCACCATCTATTTTGTCAGATAATGGAGCTTTTAAAAAAAATACTAATAATACTTTGCTTTCACGATATATTGTATTTTGTGGAAAGTTAAGTTTAACAATACAGAATCTAAAAGCAAATTTAATTTTTGGGGGCCATAAGAAATTATACTATATTCCAGTATCTGTGTATCTGTATAAAGCAGTGTATTATCTTTTCATTTCTATGACTGTAAGATAATAGTCTAACTGTAGAGGTATTGTGGAAAATAGTAGCCTTAAGTATAACAAAATATGGTCTCTTGGGTACTCCCTCTGGCCATTACCACATTCTTAGATTATACGTGTCCATCTTTGCAGCTTTGTGAGAGTAACTTTATTTGTTGTCTTCTGAAATGTACATGTATACATGTACCTACTGAGTGCTATGTGATTTTTAAAAATGTATTACTGTAGAATGCTTCTGCAAATTCAATAAAGTTGTTAAATTTGAACAGTGTTGTGTGGTCTCCAGAAACATGTTGTTATGTGTGCTTTATTCTTGGAGTTGCAACAAGTTAAACATTTACATATGAACAACCTTTTTCCATTTCATCATTGAAACTCACTTTGACATTTCAGTAGTAAAATTGAAAATATTCTGATTATTGAATGGTTTGTCTTCTGTTTGAGGAGCCATGTTTTTATTGGCTGTTGGAATCTAAATTTATAAGAGGAATTTATCTGTAACCAGATACCTTACTTGTTTAATCAGTTTCTATTCCACTACTAATGGGTCTTTTCACTTTGTGGTTTCTAATTCTTAGATTCTGAGTTAAAGCATAAAATGGATTTTATATTGCTGGGGGTTGTACCAAACAGATTTGATAGATCCATTAATAGAAGTGTTGGGAGATGGACTTGAAGTATTAGTAGTAAATAAAGAGTTAACTGTTGAAACAAACAGTAAAAATCACTGTTCTTTTTTGGGGAAACTTGCAGGTATTAAATAGATTCTGGACTAACTAGTATTAAGACTGGAAAGTTAGCAAGACACATACAGCTGTCTTGACCACTTTTTAGCACAAGTTTATAAAGTTCATGTGAAATTTTAGAATTGATTCCTTTCTGTCTCTTTGATAGGAAAGTAATCTAACTTAAATTTTTGGTAGAAGTTTTAGAAGTAACAGCTGACTTACTAATTTTGCTATACTGCAATAAATGCTACAAAAAAGGCATGTTAACTAAAATCAGTCTTCAAAATCTAGATCTTCAAATGATAAATTTAAGACTAGGAGAATAGAATATTGAAGCCTATTAAAAAATACATATTCCTGGATTGTTAGGTTAATAACTATCACAGTGACAAGTCACATAATATATTTTTTTCTAAGAAATGTTATTTTTGTTATATGGAATGGGATGATAAGTTATTTGTGATTGTTTATACTTTTCTCTGAACAAGATTCCTTTACCTCAGTTGTATCTAGGATTTTTGTAACTACATCAAAAAACCTTTTATGCTGTACTTAATAATGTTATGGCAGTTATTTATTAGAAAAGCTTGGTGCTATATGAGGGTTTTTTTTTGTTTGTTTGATTTTTTTAAATTTCCCTTCCATGTTCCAATTTTTAATTTAGTAAGCCAACCTTGGCTGTACAGTAGTAGTATACTGTGTGAACAAAACAATGGTAACAACTGTTTTAAATGGCCTTTTTCCACATCTAGATTGTTTTTAGTGAAAAGATTTTGTGGGAGCATTTCGAATTCACTTCATGTTCAAAACTATTAGATCCAGAAAAAGGAAAGGAGAACTAGGTAGGAAGAAATGGTCGTCAGATGAAAGAGGGAGATAAGCAAAAAATGGGATAAATAATGGAAAAGTTTTCAAGACAAATCGCAGTTAGACAATTTTGACTAGTGAGGTATTACGTTCCAGATTAATATTAGGAATACATCATCGTTTATTGTGTGTTTCAGAGAGTAATGTTTTCTCCAATGTTATTTCCAGACTCTAAAATAGAGCTCAAGCTTGAGAAGAGAGAACCACTAAAGGGCAGAGCAAGGACTCCAGTAACACTCAAGCAAAGAAGACTTGAGCACAACCAGGTATCTTTAGTTTTATGATCACCATGTACAAGTATAAATAATCTCCTGACAACATTAATCTGTGTTTTAGCCTTTAAGGGTTGACACCGAGATTCCAGCACGCTAAATAAACTTAATTCTGTTGTTAAATGATATTAGAAATCTAAACTTTGTGAGTTTTGTCAGTAGTGTAGCCTTTGATTACAGCAAAAGCAAGTTTTTAATTAATGTCTCATCTGTGAGTCTGCTAAGCGTAGTTCAAAGGCATTATACTGTGTTTTGAAAGAAATATTTTAAAAGGTGGAAATACCCAGGCACTTTTGACACAGTTTCTTTAAAAGGCAATGGAAAGGTATTGTATTTGTGTCTTTGTCTCTAGATTTCTTGCTTTGATTTTATGTTTGCCTGTCTTGTCTTCTGATTCTTCCCTAAACTCTGAAGCTAGTCAGGTCCTAAGACCCCAGTTTTCTTCCTGTACTTCAGATGAAAACTTACCTTTTTTATTGTGGGAGAGGCCGTTCAATTTTTCAAAAGTAAAATGTGAGAAACTAACGAAAAAATAAGCATAGGTGTAAATGAACAGAGAACCAGTTGTTGACTAATCCAGCGTTAATTTGGCTGATGCTTTATAAGACAGCCATTCCTAGAGTCATTTACCCCTACTATATCTAGCTCAAAGATCTGCCTAGTTGGTTATTTATCTTTTCTATCTCCTGTTTGTCTTATTTTTACTTTCTGAGACAGAGTTTTGCTCTTATCTCCCAGGCTATAGTACAACGGTGTGATACCTGCTCACTGCAATCTCCGTCCACCACATCCTCCCCCTTCCCTCCGCAAGTGATTCTCCTGTCTTGGCCTCCCCAGTAGCTGGGATTACAGGCACATACCTCCACGCCCAGCTGATCTTTGTGTTTTTAGTAGAAATGGTCACCGTGTTGGCCAGGCTGGTCTTGAACTCCTGACCTCAGGTGATCCACCCGCCTCAGCTTCCCAGAGTGCTAGGATTTCAAGTGCGAGCCACCGTACCCGGCCTGTTTGCCATTTTAAAATCAAATCCTTAGAGGAATTATTCTTGACTCCTTAAGCCAAATCTCTCCCTTCATTTGCTGTAGTTGATAAGTTGAATTTCAGAACAATTCTTTGGAAATGAGCTTGGTGACAAGTTACAGAGCACTGAATGAATGAAGATTTTGTTTAACATAGAACCAAATACTGGAATACATATTTTACTGCCCTTTTATGTAGTAGTACTAACAAAGAGCTTCAGGAGCATGTTGAAGAATAAGGAAATAACAGAACAAGAGAACTTAGGAAAATCTGGTGAAGGACACTGAAATAGACAAGCATGGAAAATTTTGGTCCAGAGTTTGAAGGCAAGATACTATGGTGCTAGCAAGAGTATACGACTAACCATATAATAGGTTAAAAGAAGGGGAGGGGGCATGATGTTAAAGATAGTCTAGGCCGGGCGCATGGCTCACGCCTGTAATCCAAACACTTGGGGAGGCCTAGATGGGTGGATCACCTGAGGTCAGGAGTTCAAGACCAGCCTGCCCGACATGGCAGGTGCCTGTAATCCCAGCTACTTGGGAGGCTGAGGCAGTAGAATCGCTTGAACCTAGGAGGTGGGGCTTACAGTGAGCTGAGATAGCCCCACGGTACTCCAGTCTTTGTGACAAGCGAAAACTCCATCTCAAAAATAAGTAAATAAATAAAATAAAGATGTTCTAAGGGATAATTGAGTTGGGGGAATCTAAACTGAGGGGCAGAATAAATAGTCAAAGGAGTATTGGTTTAGATGACAGGCAGAATTAGACAGTGGCTTTAATGCAGAAAATTTTAAACATGTAGAAGAGTGGAGGCAAGAGTTAATGACCCTCCAGTTATAGCTGTGCCACAGTTGTCAGTATTTCACCAGTTTTGTTTTGTTTCATCACATTACGCCCTCCAGCTTTAATTACTTTTTTTTTTTTTTTTTTTTTGAAATGGAGTCTCCCTCTGTTGCCCAGGCTAGATAGAGTACAATGGCACTATCTTGGCTCACTTGGAACCTCTGCCTCCCAGGTTTAAGCAATTCTCCTGCCTCAGCCTCCTACTCAGCTGGGATTGCAGGCATGCGCCACCACACCTGGCTAGTTTTTGTATTTTTATTAGAGACGGGGTTTCACCACGTTGGCCAAGCAGATCTCAAAATCTCCTGACCTCAAGTGATCCACGTACCTTGGCTTCCCAAAGTGCTAAGATTATAGGCATGAGCTACCGTGCCCTGTCTTAAATTGCTTTTGATTATTTTGTTTTGCTTTTTCCAGGAATATATTAAAGTAATCTCTGACATTGTTTCACACATTAAAAAGTCAGTATTTTAGCATATATCTCTGAAAGTGCTCTTCCAGTGACAATGTCAATATCACACCTAATAAAATTAATTTATTCATATCTAATTCATGTTCAAATTTCTCTAGTTTCATAAATGTGTCATTTATGATTATGTTGTTCAAATCAGGATCCACATACCATGTTTGATTTTTAGTTGTTTTAATCTCTCAAGTCTGTAACTCTTAGCACGGTAACTGTTTCTCTTCCCTCCATTTATCTGGTGAAGAAACTAGGTCATTAAAACTAGGTCGTTAGAGAATTTCCCAACATTCTGGATTTGGCACGTTGCTTCTTTATGTCATTTAATTTACTTTTCTCTGCGCTTCATTTCCGTAGAGTGGGTTAGACCTGTAGTGAGCTATGCAGTAGACCTTTCTGTGATAGAAATGTTTTGTATCTGTGCTTTCCATTACAGTAGCCACTAGCTGTTGACTACTTGAATAGTGGCTGGTGTGGCTAAGAAACTTAAGTTTTAATTTTTATTTAAATGGCCACATATGACTAGTGGCCTACCATGTTGGATGGCACAGATCCAGAGGGTTGTTTAGATCCACGTTCAGTTCTTTCACAAGAATGCTTAATAAATGATGCTGTGGCCTTCCTATTACATTGTTTCAGGAGGTATAGAGCATCTTTTTGATTATGCCAAAATTAGAATTGGTTTAAATGTCGAAAGCCTAATCAATCCATCTATTATAAAGTTCCACATTGCCCTTTCATTTAGTGGTTCTAACAGCCATTCATGATTATTGGCCTAGGTCTATTTTGTAAGTAAAAGTAAGCTTTAATTACTTTTTTTTTTTTTTTTTTTTTTTGAGATGAAGTCTCCCTCAATCAAAAAAATGTTAATTTTTCTCATTCTTTTACTGAAATTCCTCTAGAAAGAATTTTTCCTTATGAACTTCATAGTTTCTTTAAAATAAATTCATACAAGAGAACTAGGAGAAATACTTTTGTCAGTTTTCAAATTAAATTATTGAAGTCACTTCAAAAGGTGATTAATAAAAAATACTGTGTGTGTCAGATGCTCTTGCCCAGGCTAGAGTGCAGTGGCATGGTCTTGGCTTGCTGTATCCTCAACCTTGAGCCCAAGGGATCTTCTTGCCTCAGTCTTCCAAGTAGCTAGGACCGTAGGCACACACCACCATACCTAGCTAAATGTTGTATTTTTTGTAGAGAGAAGGTTTTGCTGTGTTGGCAGGACTGGTCTGAAACTCCTGGGCTCAAGTGATACTCTTACCTTGGCCTCCCAAAGTGCTGGGGTTACAGGCATGAGCCACTGTGCCTGGCCAATTTTTTTTTTTTAATACTCTAGTTTTTTTATGTATTGAATTTATGATCAGTTGTGGTCATTATTCTTTCATGTTCACATTGTGCCATCTCTAGCCATTAGGAATTTCTAAGTTGGTTCCTGTATTTTTTAGTTCCCTCCCCCATTTATCTTTGATAGTTTCTTGTTTTCTTGAACACTAAGATGTCCCAGGCTCTTGGATACTTCCTGTATCATACCTGGAATCAGCCATGTTTCCAAGGAACCCTGATTCTTTTCATAGAAAATACTATATGGAGGCAACAATTTGGATGCTGTCCTGTTCATTCCTACTCGTCATTGTTTCTGGATCTTTTTTAGGTAGTGCTAGGTAAATCATTAATTCATGGTGATATTTCAAATTTACAAATACAGGCTAATTTTGGGTGTTATATCTGTTTTCTCTTATGCTGAATATTTTGGTTCTTCAAATGATACTGTTACTTATGTAAGTATCACAACATATATGTGTTTCTAAATAATACAGTGTTACTGCTAACAATAAGGCTGTTAAATGCAATTTGGGATTTTGTTTTCCTTGTCTTCAGGGCATATCCTACTAGAATGTAAAGTCAAACTACTGTGCTTAAATTCACTTGAAAGGATTTTTTTCTTTGTGTCATACGGCCACCAACTTACTATATAGTTAGGATTTTTTGTTCTGTAATATTAGGATTGCATTTTGTTTTATTAATTTTTAATTGTGTTGAGAGTATATATGTAGTTCTATGTAGGCAAAGTAAGGTAGAGTCAGAATTCTGCCTTCTATCCTTTTCCCTTCCATCTATAGATAACCATTTTTATTAAGTTTTGGTTTCTATTTTTGTTTTTGAAAATATAAGTCAATATATAGATTTATATATGCTTTTCCCCTTACATAAAAGGCAGCCTGCTTTCTACCTTTATTTTTCTGTTTTTAACCTAAACACATATCCTAGATATTACTCCATATCAGAATGTAGCCATCTTCCTCATTGCTTTGGACAACTGCATTTTATGTGTTGCATTTTATGGATGTACTATAATTTAACCACTCTCCGTTTGGTGGATATTTGAGTTTTTTTCAGGGGTCTTGTTATGAATAATGCCAGGAAGAACCATGAGCAGCATTTTACATGTGTCATTGCATATTTTTTGCCAATTTATTTTGGGGATGTCTACAAGTAAAATTGCTAGGTAATTTCACCATTACATTCCTCTGCATATGAGTTGAAGCACTTCTCATTCCCACCAGCAGTATCTGAAAGTACTGTTCTTTAATGGAGGAATATGAGGCTGTTTTTTTTGTTGTTGTTTAAATTTAGTATGAGTAACCATGTTGGTCATGTTTTACTTAAATTGACAATGGATTCTTTAGATTAAGGTAGATTTTAATTATCTCAGGAGCTTTAGAAATTATCTGTACCCAGGCCCTTCTAGAAGAGATTCTGATTTAATTGGTTACGGTAGGGTTGGGGGCATTTGATATATATATTTTTTTTTAAGCTTTCCTTGATGATACTGTGCCACAGGATTGAGAATCTCAAATTATAAAACTATCCTTTCAAATATTTAGAAATTGGACTACTAAAAAGCATTTACTCTGGCCAGGTGCAATAGCTCACACCCTCAATCCCAGCACTTTGAGAGGCCTAGGAGTGGGTGGATCACTTAAAGTCAGGAATTCAAGACCAGCCTGGCCAACATGGCAAAACCCCGTCTCTACTAAAAATACAAAAAATCAACCAGGTGTGGTGGGTAGTGCCTGTAATCCCAGCTACTCAGGAGGCTAAGGCGGGAGAATCGCTTAAATTTGGAGTTTGGAGGTTACAGTGAGCTGAGATTGTGCCATTGCACTCCAGCCTGGGTAACGAATGAAACTCCATCTCAGAAAAAACAAAAAACACTTACTCTATGTATGTCTCTTATTTATTTACAAATTTCTTTTTTTTTTTTTTTTTTTGAGACGGAGTTTCGCTCTTGTTACCCAGGTGGAGTGCAATGGCGTGATCTAGGCTCACTGCAACCTCCGCCTCCGGGGTTCAGGCAATTCTCCTGCCTCAGCCTGCTGAGTAGCTGGGATTACAGGCACGCACTACCATGCCCTGCTAATTTTTTGTATTTTTAGTAGAGAAGGGGTTTCACCATGTTGACCAGGATGGTCTCGATCTCTTGACCTCATGATCCACCCGCCTCGGCCTCCCAAAGTGCTGGGATTACAGGCGTGAGCCGGCTGTTTACAAATTTCTCTTTGGGAGTAATTTGCATTCAACAAATATTTCCTAATTGATAAGATAAGGAATCCAGAGATTCAGAATTTTGAGCCTCTTACTGCCCAGGCTAGAGTACAATGGCAGGATCTCAGGTCACCACAGCCTCTCAGGTTCAAGCTACTCTTCTGCCTCAGCCTCCCGAGTAACTGGGGTTACAGGCATGTGCCACCACTCTCAGATCGTTTTGTATTTTTAGTAAAGAAGGGGTTTCAGGCTGGTCTCGAACTCCTGACCTCAGGTGATCCGCCCATCTCAGCCTCCCTAAGTGCTGGAATTACAGGCATGAGCCACCACACCTGGCCTCAAAACTCGTATAATGTCAATTCCAAATATAGATAAATACAAAACCATGATTTATGAGACTATGTAACTTGTGTAGTATTTTTGTTTGTGGTAACATTACTTCCAGCCATTTAGGCATATTTGTTGGATGACCACTCTTATCACAGGATTAAAGTTTTTTTTAAAATCTGTCTAAATTTCATAGATACTAACTTGGATGTAAAACTATCAGTTAGTAATCTAGGTTAAATACTAGCTTGAAAACAAAAATGACAACAGAGACACATTCTGTAATACTAATCATTGATGGATGTTCTCTAGTTAAAATAATTTAAAAGAATCATCTGGTAATAGTGGGTTCAAAACTGAAAACCTTGCTACTAGAAATGTGGAATTTCAGGCCCTACCCAAGAGCTACGGAATCAGAATCTGCATTTTAACAAAAGCTTCAAATGATTGATAGGCACATTACAATTTAAGAACTGATCTGATGGGTTTTAAATTAGTATGTAAGAACTGCTGGATTTTTTTTAAATGAAGAATGATCAGTAAAAGACAGAACTTATTCTGGGATTGGATGTGCGAGGTGGCTCACACCTGTAATCCCAGCACTTTGGGAGATGAAGGTGGGCGGATCACGAGGTCAGGAGTTCAAGACCAGCTTGGCCAACATGGTGAAACTCCATCTCTACTAAAAATACAAAAATTAGCCAGGCATGGTGGCAGGTGCCTGTAATTCCAGCTCCTTGGGAGGCTGAGACAGGAGAATCTCTTGAAACCAGAAGGCGGAGGTTGCTGTGAGCTGAGATCGCGCCACTCACTCCAGCCTGGGCAAAAGAGCAAAACTCTGTCTCAAAGAAAAGAGAGATTAATCTGGGACTGAAAGGTAACAGCTATTACTTTTCTATCTTTCTGTAATATGACATATGGATAGCATTGAGATTTGAAAGTGACATTAGGCTTGCATATTCGTTATAAGAGTGACACGGGTTTTGTGGCTGCCTAATTTTTTATGTTTCCAAGAAAAGTTTGACACGTATGAATTCTTTAGTGCAAATAAGCTATATGTGGGATTATAATTTAAACTCATTCTACTAAAATGATTCTAACCATGTTAAAATAATGTTTAGTCTATGCTAACAATTATCGTAAGGTTTTTTGTGGGGTTTTTTGTTGGTTTTTTTGGGGTTTTTTTGGTGGAGATGCCCAGGAACGGACCCAGGGCCTCATGCAACAATGATAAAAGTTTGTATTTTTGTTTTAAAAGGAAATTATAATAGATTACTTTCTTCTAAGTCATGATCAGTCTGCTTTTTGTTTAGACAGATGTAGCTCCAATTCTAGAGCCAAATAGCAAACAGTGAGTCAAAAAGGGAACCAGTGATAGTTGATGTACTTCTTTCCCATAATTTTTATGATAATTTATGAGCTAATATAGGTGGATTCTTTAGTGTATTTTACCACGTTTTAAGTGTTTTCTGAAACAAAAGTCAAAAAGGAACTGGTGGTGATAGATGTGCGTTTTTCCCCATCATTTTTATAATTTGTGAGCTATTATAGGTGGATTCTTTAGTGTATTTTACCACTTAAGTGTTTTCTGATGCCTAAATATCAGTTCAATTAATACATTTAGGAATATTTTGAGGGCATAGCATTGTTTGTAAATGCTGGCATTTGGAGGCTTTTATTCTATGGCTTCTCAGTGTGTCAGTATGGCCTTTATTACAGTATTTGATGTTAGAATATGACTTTTTAATGTGTTGATGCTTGAATAGAGCTATTCTCAAGCTGGAATAACTGAGACTGAATGGACAAGTGGATCTTCAAAAGGCGGACCTCTGCAGGCATTAACTAGGGAATCTACAAGAGGGTCAAGAAGAACTCCAAGGAAAAGGGTGATGCAAGGCTTATTCCTTAGAATTGGGTTTTCAGATTGGTAGGGTTTTAGTATTATTTTATATTTATTGTTTTTGTTTTGTTTTTAAACTAACAGGTGGAAACTTCAGAGCATTTTCGTATAGATGGTGCAGTAATTTCAGAGAGTACTCCTATAGCTGAAACTATAATGGCTTCAAGCAACGAATCCTTAGTAAATATGTTTCATAAACTATACAAGTGGTATTCTTTGTAAATTACCCTTTAATTGGAAATGGGGAGGTGGTAAATTTTGGCAAATCTCAAATTTACATTTTTTTTTTTTTTTTTAAGTTTTAAACTGATTTTCCCCCTATAGTTCTGAATTTTAGAATCTGATTCATGTACAAGAAAGTATAAGAATAATTTTTGTTAAAATATTTGAAGAATGAGACTTCGTATATGAAGCACGAAGTTGTGTTTGTAGCCGCTGTTGCTTAAATCTTTACTAAGGGAAAATTTCTAATATTACAGAGATAAAATATCTTTTTCTTTTTAAGTGTCTGTGTTATGTTTGGATAATTCTGAGTCTGAATAATTTGAATCTTGGCAGGTTGTCAATAGGGTGACTGGAAATTTCAAGCATGCATCTCCTATTCTGCCAATCACTGAATTCTCAGACATATCCAGAAGAGCACCAAAGAAACCATTGACAAGAGCTGAAGTAAATGAATATAATTTAGATCGATGATATCATTGATCTTTCAAAGAGGAATTATTTATATTTGGGTTTTTTTGGAGTGGGAGGGAGCAGAGCTTTCTTTATTGGGTGGTGTGTATAAATATGCATATATTATTATTTTAAGGACACTTTTATTGAAAACAGAAATTAACTAATATAGTATGACATGCTAATACTATCCTCTTGCTACTATATCCCTTTTAAGCTCCAATTTTCAAGGGAGTGGTCATTTGTGTGCTGCTTACAAATATGTTCTGTTTGTCATGGATGCAAGTTTGAAAGTGCTGCTGGGCTGTGAGGGTGGCTACACTTTATTTTGTTGACGAGTCAAATAAGAGACTTTAAGGTTACTTTATGTGGTGCTGGAATGGGTTAACGCCTGTGTAATTAAGCTTGAAAGTACTAACTGCATGGTGCATATTAATTTGGATGAATCCTTCCAAAAGGAGCTGAAACATTTATTATTTTGTTCTGGACATAAAGGTAAACATAGCAAAACAAGCTAAACATTATTCTATATTTTTAAAATTTGGGCATATTACATTGACTCTATAGTTTAAAAACATAAAATTTGCTAAAGGTTCATGTTAATTGAGTATCTTCTGAATTTTATCTTTTATTACAGAATTCTTAAATGAAGAAACAATATACTTGTAATAGTGAAAAACATAGAAAATCAATGAGGGAATTAACACTGCCATGTTAGGTTACTGAATTTTTTTTCCCCTATTATTCGAATGTGTGGCAGTTTTTCACCTTAATAACCACATATATAAGGTATCTTTATATTAAAGAAACTTGAAGAGAGCCTTGGAAACATGTGGAGGATACCTAGATAATACTTTAGAAATGGCAGTTGTAAAATCTGCCAAATGATAAGAGTATAAGGGCATTTTGTTCTCTAAAACTTTTATTTAAAATTATGTTTTAATTATTGTGCGTTTACACCAAATTTTAACTTGTGATTGTTTGTTTGTTTCTTATTAGGTGGGAGAAAAAACAGAGGAAAGAAGAGTAGAAAGGGATATTCTTAAGGAAATGTTCCCCTATGAAGCATCTACACCAACAGGAATTAGGTATTCAGAAACATTGAAACAAATACTAGTGTATTCTAGTAGGGAATCTTTATTTTTAATTCTTCATCACAAAGTTAATGTACTCTGTGCCCAAAATTAAGCTATTCTTTTGAAGTCAAGTACAATAGTGCATGCCTATAGTCCCAGCTACTCAAGATACCGAGACAGGTGGATTGCTTGAGCCCAGGCATTGAGACCAGTCTGGGCAACGTAATGAGACTCCATCTACTCCCTGACTCTTAAATAAATAAGTGAACTGTTTTTTGGGGGAGCAGTTTAATTGCCCTAAGCCCACTAGTAAATATCCTTGAAGTTGAATGAGTTTCAAAATTAACTTTGGTAAAAGGATTTTAAATAAATCATTTACTTACTACTTAATTTATATTTTAAAATCTAAACAAAAATCTGGTAAGAAATAACTTTTTCCCCCAAATGTCTCTTTTCTAATTGAAAAGGCTGTATTTATATATATATATAATATATATTATATGCATATATATATGATTTTTTGTTTCGTTTTGGGGATGAAGTCTTACTTTGTTACCCAGGCTGGAGTGCAGTGGCATTATCTTGGCTCACTGAAACCTCCACCTTTGGGTTCAAGCAGTTCTCCCACCTCAGCCTCCTGAGTAGCTGGGACTACAGGTGCATGCCACCACAGCCAGCTAGTTTTTATATTTTTAGTAAAGATGGGGTTTCACCATGTTGGCCAGGCTAGTCTCAAACTCCTGACCTCATAATCTGCCTTGGCCTCCCAAAGTGCTGGGATCATAGGCATGAGTCACTGTGCCTGGCCTGTATATCTTAAATTTTAACTGAAAGAAACACAACCAAAACTGTGTTTTGTTTTTTCTCTTTACTCCTAAACATTAGCTTTGAAGAACCTTTAAGATGGCAGGTTTAGTGACTATCAATATTTTGAATATTATTTTCTAATAAAGAATGCATTTAACTTTTTTTTTTTTTTTTTTTTTTTGGAGACGGAGTCTTGCCTTCTCGCCCACAGTGGAGTGCAGGGGTGCAATCTCAGCTCATTACAACCTCTGCCTCCCAGGTTCAAGCAATTCTCCTGCCTCAGCCTCGTGAGTAGCTGGGATTACAGGCACCTGCCATTATGCCCGGCTAATTTCTGTAGAGACAGGGTTTCACTGTGTTGGCCAGGCTGGTCTTGAACTCCTAACCTCAGGTGATCCGCCCTCCTCAGCCTCTCAAAGTGCTGTGATTACAGGCGTGAGCCACTATGCCTGACCCATCTAACTTTTAAAATAGAAAATGTGTAGAAGTTTTAAATAGGCTGACTGACCTCACTGCTTTATATGTATCAATTTTCTACTGTTATGTCAGAGAATGTGCTTGGAATTAGGAGTGGCAGTGACATTTTATGTTATTTCTCTAAATCATGTCTTTATCTAAAATTATTTTTCTCTTCCTCCTTTCGCTCCCAACAGTGCTAGTTGCCGCAGACCGATCAAAGGGGCTGCAGGCCGGCCATTAGAACTCAGTGATTTCAGGATGGAGGAGTCTTTTTCATCTAAATATGTTCCTAAGTATGTTCCCTTGGCAGATGTCAAGTCAGAAAAGACAAAAAAGGGACGCTCCATTCCCGTGTGGATAAAAATTTTGCTGTTTGTTGTTGTGGTAGTTTTTTTGTTTTTGGTCTATCAAGCTATGGAGACCAACCAAGTAAATCCCTTCTCTCATTTTCTTTCTGTTAACGCTACAAAATCCAACTGAATGGTATCTCTTTGGCACAGTCAACTTGGTCTCCTATTTTTAATAACTGTGTTGAAAAACTTGTGTATGCTTGTTGACTCCAAGAACTAAAAATAATGTGATTTTGCCTCAATAAATGTAGTATTCCATTGAAAAGCAAACAAAATATATATAAATGGACTTCATTAAAATGTTTTTGAACTTTGGACTAATAGGAGATCACTTTGTGCCATGTGAATAATCTTTTTTAGCTCTGGAACTTTTTGTAGGCTTTATTTTTTTAATGTGGGCATATTATTTCATTTTTGAAAAAAATGTATATGTTTTTTGTGTATTTGGGAAACAAGAAGGGCAAAACATGGTAGTATAATGTGAAGCAACACATTTAAATACCTAGAATTCTTACAGAAAAGATTTTAAGAATTCTCTGCTGAATAAAAACTACAAACATGTGAAACAATGAAATTCAGTAAGAGGAAAAGTAACTTAGTTGTACTTTCTGTAACTGCAACAAAGTTTGATGGTGTTTATGAGGAAAAGTACAGCAATAATCTCTTCTGTAACCTTTATTAATAGTAATAATATTGTTGCAGCCCTATCATACTTTTTAAGACTTACAGTATCATGAAAGTCCTACTTCAGTAAGACCCATTTACATACAATTGATTTTTAGCAGAGATCATTTAGTGTAACATACACATATTTTAGAGAGTTGTTAGCTAGCTATATATGTTTTAAAAAGCTGTTAGCTAGCTGTAAGGCTATAATCAGTCAATCCAGTTTGCAACCAAAATATGTTTTGGATAAGTGTATTGTATGTTTGTTTAGAAGTTAGAAATTGTAAACACTGGTCTTATGTTTCATTTAGATTCATTGTTGCATTGTCTTGTTACCAAAAAGAAATTTTGCCAAGTTTTTTTGCCCTGTATTTCCCAGCATAATTTGATTAGAAAGTACAAAAAGGGCCGGGCATGGTGGCTCACACCTGTAATCCCAACATGTCAGGAGGCCCCCACAGAAGGATCACGAGATCAGGAGATTGAGACCATCCTGGCCAAAATGGTGAAATCCCGTCTCTACTAAAAATACAAAAAATTAGCTGGGCGTGGTGGCGTGCGCCTGTAGTCCCAGCTACTTGGTAGGCTGAGGCAGGAGAATCGCTCAAATCTGGGAGGTGGAGGTTGTAGTGAGCCAAGATCACGATACTGCACTCCAGGCTGGCAACAGAGCGAGACACTGTCTCAAAAAAAAGTACAAAAAGCCCTTGCTTTTATTTTACATCATACGCAGTAGTTAATAAAGTATGCTCTGAATAAGAGGTGGGCATTATGATTTTTTTGTTTCTAAATTTTTAAATTTTATTTTTGTGAGACGTCTCACACTTATCACCCAGGCTAGAGTTCAGTGGCACAATCACAGCTCAGTCCAACCTCTGCCTCTTGGGTTTAAGCAATTCTGCCTCAGCCTCTGAGTAGCTGGGATTACAGCTGCCTGCCACCATGCCCGGCTAATTTTTGTAGTTTTAGTAAAGATGAGGTTTTACCATGTTGGCTAGTCTGGTCTTGAACTCCTGACCTCAAGTGATCTATCCGCCTCGGCCTCCCAAAGTGCTGGGATTATAGGCATGAGCCACTCTGCCCAGCTGGCATTATGATTTGTGTACTCTTGAAATGGTTCTTTGTGGTTGATTTTTTTTTTTTTTTAAGCTGAAACTTACCTCATGAATAACCTGGTTACGTAAAGTAGTAGGTGATGAAAATTTCAATAAGACGTAAACATTTTAAACTGACTAATTTGAGTTTCAACTTTACAGTCATTGACCATAAAGCACACTAAAAATGTAAGTTATTTTTAAATATCATCTGAAATAAAGATACTTTTTAAAAAGGAAGAAGCTGAAAATGTATATTTAGACCAGCACACAATTTTGATTTCAGTTAGCCATATTCTGATATTTAGCTTTTATATATTTTGTACACATTTTCACATACTTTGCATTTGAGACCAGAAAGACTTGTAGGTCTTTCTGCAGAGTGAACAGGTCCTACAGAGTGAGTGGGAAGCTTACTACTAGATCAGAAATGTTTGCCTCTCGGAGTAAAAGTGTTTCTTTGAGATGAGCCATAGAAGAGACACCTTTTACTCAACTCTTCTTTGTTTTTAAACTTTGTTTCCCATATTGTTTTCAGTCTTTTGTTTATAATTAGAAATTGTGAGAAGCTTCATTTAGTGTTTAAAAATGTGGGGAGATAAATCAGACTTAACATGTATGTAAGATCAATTCACTTAAAAGTATGGTCCAAATCGCAAAAATAGGACCAGGTAAAACATGTAGTCATTTTTTAAAAACATGTACTTGGTCTTTTGTGTGTGTCTTTTTTATTCCATTAGAATAAATGTGTCCTTGATGTAAATGCAAAGCATTTCTTCCTGATTAAATTGTAGATGTAGACTTTACAATATAATTCAATAATAAAAAAGCAATTAACCTCTAATTTTGTCGTTGCAATAAATGATTTTCAGATAGCACAAACTATGATTTCTAGATAATAATTCTTATGTAGTACTTATGGATTACTTGGTTTTCTTGGTTTGTTCATATGTTTTACTTCTAATCGTAATCAGGTCCTCATTTGTTTAAAGGTAAGCAATGTGTAGCAATTATACTCGCAGAATGATGTTAGGAAGCTCTCCAAGGCACTCTCCCACTCTGCAGTATAGTGATGGCTACTTGTCAGTCTAGTTCCTTTTTCCTACAAGTTTTACTGTATTTACCTATGACCCTTATGATTGTTAGTCTTGCTTTGAGATTAAGCCAGTGTCACTGATACATCATGGAGCTGTGCTCACAAGATGAAAGTGCCATTCTGTCTCCATCATTCATGTGTCCCTAGAGGTGATTTTACTTAGAGTGTTTGTCAAGGTAGTATAGACACCATCATTAGAAAGCAAATCTCATCAAAGGCTTAAAACAACAGTAAGTTTTATTGCATACTTACCATGTGCTAGGGACTTTTCTGTGTGTTTAATATGTATTGTTTCACTCCAGCCTCATGATAGTCCTATGGAGTGGGCATTTTCTTAATTTCATTACAAATGAGAAAATTGATGGTTAGAGATGTTAAGAAATTTCATTCTGTTTGCATACAGCTGAGAAGTGATGGGTCTGGTTGCATATAATATGGCAGAGGGAACCTTAAAGACCAATTCTCCGTTTACATGCTTTAAACCAGTTTTTCTGCGTTCAGCCCTGCTCCTTTCACAACTTTGGTGGTATCTCTTAAGTTTTGAACCGCTGAAGGGTTCTTTTGGGTACAGTAGCTCACTCCTAGTTTTTTGTTTTTTGTTTTCTTTGAGGCAAGGTCTCACTTAATCTTTCTCTGTGGCTATTTAAATTTAAACCTTCTTCCCAGGCGTGGTGACTCATGCCTGTAATCCTAGCACTTTGGGAGACTGAGGTAGGTGGATCACCTGAGGTCAGCCTGGCCAACATGGTGAAACTTTGTCTCCACCAAGAATACAAAATTAGCTCAGGCAGATGGATCACCTGCGGTCAGGAGTTCGAGACCAGCCTTGCCAACATGGCAAGACAACCTTACTAGCTAGTGTGGTGGTGGGTGCCTGTAGTCCCAGCTACTCAGGAGGCTGAGGCAGAAGTATCACCTGAATCTGGGAGGTAGAGGTAGCAGCTGAGATCATGCCACTGCACTCCAGCCTGGGCAAAAGAGTGAATCTTCATCTCAAAATAAATAACAAGTAAATAATAAATTTAAGCCTCCTTTAATTTTGCTAATTTGTTTTATGTTTCTTAATCTTTTTTTTTTTTTTTTTTTTGGGACAGTTTTGCTCTGTTGCCAAGGCTGGAGTGCAGTGGTGCCATCTTGGCTCACTGCAACCTCTTCCTCCTGGATTCAGACAAGTCTCTTGTTTCAGCCTCCTGAGTAGCTGGGGCTATAGCTGCACCACCATGCCCAGCTAATTTTTGTATTTTAGTAGAGACGGTTTCACCATGTTGGTCAGGCTTGTCTTGAACTCCTGATCTCAGTTGAACCTCCCAAAGTGCTGGGATTACAAGCATGAGCCACCATGCCAGGCCTAATCTCTCTCTTTTTTAAATCTTCCAAACAGCTTTTTTGAAGTATCTTTTGTTGTCTCACTCTACCTTTGTCATTTGTGTTAAACACTTTTTTAATTATCAGTATTCAAGTCTCAGTAGAAAGAGGCTATAAGCCCGTGGTCAGCCTGTCACCTTGGTCACTGAGAGCTTTTCAGAATTCACATATCCTTTTCCCCAAAGATTTGGGTGGAAAGTAGAGGAGCAGACAGGGTTTGAGTGCAAGGGGACTCCATGTATTCTGTTAAGCTCTCCTGATTATGGAATCATTAGTTGAACTGACAACCTTTATACTATATTTACAGTGCTTTTAAATGGATTGAAATTTATTGGTTACCAAATTTTGCCACTTAATGCAACAGGCGTCCTCTGTGAGAAGTACAATATGTAGTTAACGGTGCATGGCTGCAGTTTTAGAATTTTTTTTGAACTTATGTTGAGGCATTCTTTGGGAAAGTTGCTTTTTAAAAGCATTTGATGCTGGGTATGGTGGCTCATGCCTGTAATCCCAGCACTTTGGGAGACTGAGGCAGGCAGATCACCTGAGGTCAGCCTGGCCAACATGGTGAAACTTTGTCTCTACCAAGAATACAAAATTAGCCGGGTGTAGTGATGCATGCCTGCAGCCCCAGCTACTCAGGAGACTGAGGCAGGAGAATCGCTTGAACCTGGGAGGCGGAGGTTGCAGTGAGCCAGGATCACGCCATTGCACTGTATTCTGGATGACGAGCAAAACTCCATCTCAAAAATAATAAAATTAAAACATATTGACTATTCCATTAAGTACTAACCATGTAGCAATTTAATTATTACTATTAATTGTTCATTATATTGAGAGAAACTAATAATGATCTTACAGTCGAAGAACTAAAACTGCTTATTTGGAATAAATCAAAGCTGATTATAAAAATTCAGTCCTGACAATAGACCACTAATGACTTTATTGTCCAGAAATTAACACATTAGTCTTGTGAATACATTTTCTTTCTTTTTGGAGGAAGGGGATGTAAGCCTTTAGCAGTTATAAAAGCATTTCCAACTTATGATGAATTTATTGGGACATATACCTCATCATAAGTTGAGCATCTGTACATGGCATGCCACGGATGGACCCAGCAGACGTAATGTTGAATGGAGCAAGCCTAGGATAAAGTAGTGCATTATTCCATTCAAAATTCCTAATGTAGAAAGGCAAAAATAGTCTGTGGCTATAGAAGTCAGAATAGTAGATATATTTGAGGAGGAGTGACTGTTAACTGAGTATGAGAGATTCTTGGAAGATGCTAGAAATGTTTGTGTCTTGACTAGGTGTGGTGGCTTAAGCCTGTATTCCCAGCTCTTGGGAGGCCAAAGCAAGGTAATCACTTAAGCCCAGAATACGAAACCAGCCTGGTTAACATAACAAGACCCTCTTTCTATATTTTTTTGTAGGAAAAATACAGGTGTGGTGCTACATGCCTATAGTGCCAGCTACTCAGGAGAAGACTCTATCTTAAAAAAGAAAGAAAGAAAATTACCCAAACTGAAGCAGAGAGGGGAAAAGGCTGAAAATAACCTGAACAAAGCCTCAGTAAACTGTGGAACACTATCTAGCAGTCTTTCATAGATGGTAATACAAGGGGAGGAGAGAAAGTGTTTTAAGAAATGGCTGGAAATTTAAGTTTTGCAAAACTAAGCAACTAGAGAAAACCGTACACAAGACATAGGTAAACAGCAGTCTACTCAGTAATAGTGCAAGCCAGAGAGTAATGAAACTTTTTTTTTTTTTTTTTTTTTTTTGAGATGGAGTCTGGCTCTGTCACCCAGGCTGGAGTGCAGTGCAGTGGCAGCATCCTGGCTCTCTGCAACCTCTGCCTCCTGGGTTCTTGCCATTTTCCTGCCTCAGCCTTCCAAGTAACTGGGACTACAGGCACATGCCACCATGCCTGGCTAATTTTTTCTATTTTAGTAGAGGTGAGGTTTCACCATGTTGCCTAGGCTGGTCTCAAACTCCTGAGCTCAAGCAGTCCACCCACCTTGGCCCCAAAGTGCCGGGATCACAGGTGTGAGCCACTGTGCCCAGCCAGTGAAACATCTTTAAAGTGATGAAATACCGCTGTAGATAACCAGCAAAAATATCCTTCAAAGTAAACGTATCTTCAGATAAAACTACCAGTGGAGGCCAGACATCATGGCTCACGCTTGTAATCCCACCACTTTGGGAGGCCAAGGGGGGCGGATCATGAGGTCAGGTGTGGTGGTGCACGTCTGTAGTCCCAGCTACTCCAGAGGCTGAGGTAGGAAAATTGATTGAACCAAGAAGGTAGAGGTTGCAGTGAGCCGAGATCACTGAGTATGCTCCAGCCTGAGCAACAGAGCATCCATTTCAAAAAGGAAACAAGAATGTACCAGTGGAAAAGAATAACTAGATTTAAAACTGGAACTACACAAAGGAATGAAGAGTGCCAGAGATGGTAAATTTATGGGTAAAGATTTTGTTGGATTTTTTTGTTTGTTTGTTTGCTTTTTTTGAGATGGAGTCTCGCTCTGTCGCCCAGGCTGGAGTACAGTGGCACAATCTCGATTCACTGCAATCTCCGCCTCTTGGCGGAGATTTAAGCAATTCTGCCTCAGCCTCTCAGGTAGCTGGGACTTCAAGCTTGTGTCATCACACCCAGCTAATTTTTTGTATTTTTAGTGGAGACGAAATTTCACCATGCTGGCCAGGATGGTCACAACCTCCTGACCTCGTGATCGGCTTGCCTTGGCCTCCCAAAGTGCTGGTATTAACAGGCATGAGCCACAGTGGCGAGTCTCGAACTATCTTAGGTTAGGAATTGTCTGTATATCATTGTATTATAAGTGGTCCATAGCAGGAGTGTCCAATCTTTGGCTTCTCTGGGCCACACTTGTAGAAGAATTGTCTTGGGCCACACATAATTACACTGGCGCTAACGATAGCTGATGAGCTTAAAAGATAATCATGGCTGAACACGGTGGCTCACACCTGTAATCCCAGCACTTTGGGAGGCTGAGGTGGGTGGATCACCTAAGGTCAGGAGTTCAAGATCAGCCTGGCCAACATAGCGAAACCCCATCTCTACTAAAAAAATTTTTTTAAATGAGCCATGTGTGGTGGCAGTCACCTGTAATTCCAGCTACTCAGGAGACTGAGGCAAGAGAATTGCTTGAACCCAGTAGTCAGAGGTTGCAATGAGCCGAAATGGTGCCATTGCACTCCAGCCTGGGTGACCAGACTTTGTCTCAAAAAACAAAACAAAACAAAAAGATTGCAGAAACAATCTCATGTTTTAAGAAAGTTTATGGTACATTAATACCAAATAAAGTAGGCTTTAAGGAAAGTAGTATTACTGTAGATTTTTAAAAAGACATTCATAAAGGGTCAGCTTATATAGAAGACAAAATCCTAAATGTTTATGCACCCAATAACAAAACTTCCCAATACATGAAGCAAATCATGACAGAATCAAAAGGAGACATAGACAAATACTGAAGTCTAGTTGGAGATTTCAACACTTTTCTTTCAGTAACTGGCATAACAAAAATTGAGCAAGGTTATAAAAGACATTAACAATACTTTCAACTGATTTGACCTAGTTGACATCTATAGAATGCTGCATCCAATGACAGCAGAAAACACATTGTTTTCAAGGGTACATTGGAGCATTCATAAGGATATAATTTAAGTAATGTCTCAAAGTCTCAGAACTGAAACAAACTACATACTTTCTCATCAGAATAGAATTAAAACTCAAAAAAATATATTTGGAAAATCCTCAAATATTTGGAAATTAACATCATTAGATCCATGGATCAAAGAAATCACAAGGGCAAGTATTTTGAACCAAATGAAAATGCAGATTCAACATAACCACATATATCTGTACACACAGAATATTTGCATTATGTAGATCTGCCAAAGAACTTGTATTCAGAATATATAAAAATTGGCAGGGTGCTGGGATTACAGGCTTTGGGAAAAGAAAAGTTAGTTTCAGATGTATTGTCCTTAAAATTGGAAAGATAAAGCAATAAATATTTTGGAAGAGAGCATAGGAGAAGAATATCTTCATAAACTTTGAGTAGGTAAAACTTTATTAAATGTTTTTGAAAAGCAGTAGCTGTAATCAAAATAGTTCATATATGGGACCATATATAGTAAAATTAAAAACTTCTGGACCAGGCACAGTGGTTCACACCTGTAATCCCAGCACTTTGAGAAGCCAAGGTGGGCAGGTCACAAGGTCAAGAGATGGAGACCATCCTGGCCAACATGGAGAAACTCTGTCTCTACTAAAAATACAAAAAATTAGCTGGCCGTGGTGGCGCATGCCTGTAGTCCCAGCTACTTGGGAGACTGAGGCAGGAGAATTGCTTGAACCAGGGAGGCAGAGGTTACAGTGAGCTGAGATGGGGCCACTGTACTCCAGCCTCCCAACAGAGCAAGACTCCATCTCCAAAAAGAAATACTTCTGTTCACCAAAAGACATCACTGAAAGAGTGGAAAGGCAAACCAAAGAGTGGGAGAAAATAATTGCTATACGTGGGTCTGACAAAGCACTCATATCCAAAATATATAAAGACCTACAAACTGATTTAAAAAAAAAAAGACTAATAGAAAAGTGATCCAAAACTGAAAAATTTCACAAAACTGGATGCCTAAATGTTCGACCATTACACACTCATCAGCCTGCTAAAATTTAAATCATGCAGTAGCCAAAGAGCATGTGGGGCGGGCATGCCTGTAATCCCAGCACTTTGGGCAGCTGAGGTAGGTGGATCATTTGAGGTCAGGAGTTTGAGACCAGCCTGGCCAGGCAGCTGAGGTGAGCGGATCATTTGAGGTCAGGAGTTTGAGACCAGCCTGGCCAACATGCCGAAACCCTGTCTGTACTAAAAATAGCAAAAATTCAGCCGGACGCTTTGGCAGGTGCCTGTAGTCTCGGCTACTTGGGAGGCTGAGGCTGGAGAATTGCTTGAACCCGGGAGGCAGAGGTTGCAGTGAGCTGAGATCGTGCCACTGCACTCCAGCCTGGACCACAGAGTGAGACTTTGTCTCAAAAAACAAACCAACCAAAAAAAGAGCATGTGGAATACTGGGGATACCCAGGTGGAGTGGTGGAAGTATAAATTGGAACAACTCTGAAAAGCGGTCTGACATATATGTTGAGTATAGCTGTATCCAACAATTGAGTAATACCATGCCTAGGTAGACACCCTAGGTAAACTTTTATTTTTTCTTTTTGAGATAGTTTTGCTTTTTCTCCCAGACTGGAGTGCAGTGGTGCCATTTCAGCTCATTGCAACCTCCACCTTCCAGGTTCAAACGATTCTCCTGCCTCGGTCTCTTGAATAGGTGGGACTACAGGCTGGCCACCACCACACCTGGCTAATTTTTTATATTTTTAGTAGAGATGGGTTTTTGCTGCGTTGGCCAGGCTAGTCTCGAATTCCTGGACTCAAGTGATCTGCCCACCTCAGCCTCCCAAAGTGCTGGGAGCCACCACGCCCAACCTCTAGGTAAACTCTTAAACCTGCAGACAAGAACCCATGTAAAAGTTTATAGCAGTACTGTTCATAGTTAGCAAAAGCCAGACATTTAATAAAACTTCCCATCAGCAGTAAAATGGATATATATATGAATGAATGATATATGCAATGTGTGAATTGCTGCTACACAGCATGGATGAATTTCATGATGTTCAGTAATATATGCAAGTTAAAAGTAATACATTATATGATTTAAATTCAAGTTGAAAATAGGTAAAATTATAGTGTTTGAGGATGTGTACTTAAGTGTTAAAAGTATAAAGAAAAGAAAAGAATTACCAAAAAAAATCAGAATGCTGACAACCTGGGAAAAGGAGGGGATTGTGATCAGGAAAGGACGTGGAAGGAAGAACTGGGTATAGTGTTGTGTTTCTTGAGCAGGGTGGTGGTGAAGTAAGTGTTGCTTCATGGTCTTGAAATTGTATACTAAATTAGCCAGGCATGGTGGCACACACCAGTAGTCTCAGCTACTTGGGAGGCTAAGGCAGGAAAATTATTTGAACCCAGGAGGCAGAGGAGCAGTGAGCCGAGATTGCACCACTGCACTCCAGCCTGAGACCCTGTCTCCAAAACAAACAGACAAACAAAAACAAACAAAGGTGAGTGGTTTCTTACCTGAATAGCAAAAACAATCTTGAAAAAGAACAGGCTGGGCGCAGTGGTGCACGCCTATAATCCCAGCACTTTGGGAGGCCTAGGCGGGTGGATTACAAGGTCAGGAGATAGAGACCATCCTGGCTAACATGATGAAACCCTGTCTCTACTAAAAATACAAAAAATTAGCCAGGTGTGGTGGCACATACCTGTAGTCCCAGCTATTTGGGAGGCATGAACCCAGGAGGCGGAGGTGGCAGTGAGCCTGCATCGCACCACTGCACTCCAGCCTGGGTGACAGAGCCAGATTCGGTCTAAAAAAAAAGAACAAAGTTGGAGGTCTCACACTTTCTGATTTTTTTTTTTTTTTTTTTTTTTGAGACTGTCTTTGTCTCCTAAGCTAGAGTGCAGTGGTGTGATCTCAGCTCACTGCAACCTCTGCCTCCCAGGTTCAAGTGATTCTCCCATCTCAGCCTCCTGAGCTGGGACTACAGGCTTGTGCCACCAATGCCCAGCTAATTTTTTTGTCTTTTTTTTTTTTTTTTTGAGACTGAGTCTCACTGTTGCCCAGGCTGGAGTGCAATGGTGTAATCTCAGCTCACTGCACCTCTGCCTCCCAGGTTCAAATGATTTTCCTGCCTCAGTCTCTTGATTGGCTGGGATTGCAGACACCCACCACCACGCCCAGTTAGTTTTTGTATTTTTAGTACAGATGGGTTTTCACCATGTTGGTCAGGCCAGTCTCAAACTTCTGTCCTCAGGTAATCTACTTGCCTTGACTTCCCAAAGTGCTGGGATTATGGGCATAAACCACCATGCCTGGACACACTTTCTGATTTTAAAACATATCACAAAGCTATAACAATCAAAACAGTGTGATACTGGCATAAAGACAGACATATAGACTAATGGAATAAAATACAGAATCCAGAAATAATCCCTAGCATATATGGTCAAATAATTTTCATTAAGTGTGCCAAGACTGCTTATGGGGAAAGAACAATCTCCTCAACTAATGATGCTGGGAAATTGGACATCCACATGTAAAAGAATGAAGGTAGACTGTTTTCTTACACCATGTACAAAATTTAACTCTAAATAGATTAAGAAGGCCAGGCAAGATGGCTCATGCCTGTAATTCCAGTGCTTTGGGAGGCTGAGGCAGAAGGATCTTTTGAGCCCAGGAGTTTAAGACCAGCTTGGGCAACATAGTGAAACCTCATCTCTACAAAAAATAAAGAAAATTAGCCAGGCCTGGTGGCACATGTCTGTAGTCACAGTTATTCGGGATGTTGAGGTGGGAGAATCAAGTGATCACATCTGGGAGGTCAAGGCTGCATTCCTTGACAGAGCAAGATCCTGTCTCAAAAAAAAAAAAAAAAAAAAAAAAAATTAAGGACCTAACCATAACACCTAAAACAATAAAACTCTTAGAAGCAAACATAAGGGGAAAGCTTCATGACACTGAATTTGGCAATGATTTTTTTTGATATGACATCAAAAGCATAGTTAACAAAAGCTAAAATAGGCTGGGCACGTTGACTCACTCCTGTAATCCCAGCAGTTTGGGAGGCTGAGGTGGGCCTCCCAACATCGGAAGTTCAGCCTGGCCAACATGCTGAAACCCTGTCTCTATTAAAAAGACAAAAAATTAGCCAGGCATGGTGGTGCACACCTGTATTCCCAACTACTCTGAAGGCTGAGGCAGGAGAATCACTTGAACCCTGGAGGCAGAGGTTGTAGTGAGGGGAGAGCATGCCATTGCACTCCAGCCTGGGCAACAGAGCAAGACTCCATCTCAAAAACAAAAAAAAAAAAAACAAAAAACAAAAGCTAAAATAGGCAAATAGAGCTACATCAAACTTAAAAACATCTGAGCATCAAAAGACAACCTATGGAATGGGAGAAACATGTCTAGAATATATAAAGAACTCCTGCAATTCAACAACAAAAAATCCAAACAAACTAATTTAAAAATAGGCCAAAGACTTAAGTAAACATTTCTCCAAGGAAAATAGACAAAGGACCAATAAGCTTATGAAAAGATGCCCAACATCATTAATCATCAGAGAAATGTGAATCAAAACTACAATGCAGTATCACCTCATACCTATTAGGACTATTGAAAAAACAGAAAATAACAAGTATTGGCAAGGATGTGAGAAATTGGAACCTTTACGCACTGCTGGTGGGAATGTAAAATGGAATAGCTGTTATGGAAAACAGTATGGAGGTTCCTAAAAAAAATTTAAAGTAGAATTGTCATATGATCCAGCAAACACACTTCTGCATGTATATACAAAAGAATTGAAATCAGGCCGGGTGTGGCGGCTCACTCCTGTAATCCCAGCACTTTGGGAGACCAAGGCGGGCAGATCACCTGAAGTCAGGAGTTCAAGACCAGCCTGGCCAAGATGGTGAAACCCCCGTCTTTAAAAAAAAATTTTTTTAAAGAAAAAGGAAAAGAAAAAAAATTGAAATCAGAATCTGACAGAGATATTTATACATCTATTTCTTCTTTCTTTCCTTCCTTTCTTCCTTCCTTTCCTTTCCTTTTTCTGGCTTAGTTTCATATACATATACATATACATATACATATACATATACATATACATATATGCAGTTTTTTAAATCCACTCATTGATTGATGGACATTGGGGTTGGTTGCACATCTATTCTCATAGCAACATTATTCACAATAGTCAAGAGGTGGAAGCAACCCAAATGTTCACTAAATAAAGAAAATAGCCTTGAAAAGGAAGGAAATTGTGTCATGTGCTATAACCTGGATGAATCTTGAGTACATTATGCTAAAGGCAATAAGCCAGCTACAAAAAGTCAAATACTGTATGACTCCATTTAATTTGAGGTTATCAGAAGTACCTGTAGACAGAAAGAAGACTGGTGGTTTCTGGGGGGACAGGAAAAATGGGAAGCTACTGTTAAATGCATGTAGAATTTAAAGATTTTGTTTTTTGTTTTGATGGTGTTTTACTCTGCAACCCAGGCTGGAGTGCAGTGGCATGATCATAGCTCATTGCAGCCTCGAACCCTTGGGCTGAAGCAATCCACCCACATCAGCCTCTCTAGTAGCTGAGATTACAAGCACATGCCACCATACCAGGCTAATTTTTGTATTTTTTTGTAGAGATGGTGGGGTAGGGGGTGGTCTCGCTGTATTTCCCAGACTCATCTCAAACTCCTGAGCTCAAGTTATCCTCCCACCTCAGCCTCCCAAAACGCCAGGATTACAGGCATGACCACTGTGCCTAATTTTAAATTTTCAGTTTTGAAAGATGAACAAGTTCTGAAGTTATTTGTGTCTGATTCTATGAATTTTAAATGTATATCATAAGTAAAATGAACAGGGCAAGCATAGAAGATGTTATGTAAATATCCTCATAGTTATTTTTTGTTAATTGTGGAATCTTTGTTCTAGTTATAAATAGTATACAATATTTTCAAACTTTATCTGTTTTTTTATTTTTTATTGTGTCCCCAAAATCATGTCTCTTATAATCTTGTGGGTTGTTGTTGTTGTTGTTGTTGTTGTTGTTGTTTGAGACGGAATCTCCCTCTATCTTCCAGGCTGGAGTGCAATGGCCCCAGCATCAGCTCATTACAACCTCTGTCTCCCAGGTTCAAACAGTCTCCAGCCTCCCGAGTAGCTGGGATTACAGGAGCCTGCCACCATGCCCAGCTAGTTTTTGTATTTTTACTAGAGACTGGGTTTCGCCATGTTGGCCAGGATGGTCTCGATCTATTGACCTGGTGATCCACCTGCCTCGGCCTCCCAAAGTACTGGGATTACAGGTGTGAGCCACCACTCACAGCCAATCCTGTGTATTTTTAAACATGTTGCTCCTTATAATTTCAACTGTAAACATCTCAAAAGATGCAGAAAAACTATTCAATAAAATTCAACACTGTTCATTATTTTAAAACAAAACAAACTTTTGTAGTCTAGCACTAAAAGGGAAGGTCCTTAATTGAGAAACAGTAACTATTAAAAAAGTTTGATTGGCCGGGCATGATGGCTCATGCCTGTAATCTCAGCACTTTGGGAGGCCAAGGTAGGAAGATCATCTGAAGTCAGGAGCTCAAGACCAGACTGGCCAACATGGTGAAACCCCATCTCTACTAAAAAAATACAAATATTAGCAACCCAAAGTAACTATTTTTAGACTCCAGTGTCAAGTGTTGTAGTAAGTACTAATCCAGCTAAAACAAGGACAGTGAGAACCCCAAACATGTTGCACAATAAGAATTAATAAGCAGATTTTGGTTAGGCCATTTACATCAGGATTTTAAAAATAATGCCTAGTCATATAGCCACAAGCTGGTATTCCAGCCGTTGAGTTTAAATGATTTTAGAAAAAGAGTACACTAGATGTCGCTGTGAAGCTCAGTGTAGTTTGTGATAGTTCTACTACGAGAGAGTCAAATAGTCTGTCATTTGTTATTAAAATGTGAGTTGTGCCGGACGCGGAGGCTCACTCCTATAATCTCAGCACTTTGGGAGGATGAGGTGCGCTGATCACCTGAGGTCAGGAGTTCAAGACCAGCCTGACCAATATGGTGAAACCCCATCTTTAAAAATAAAATAAAGTAAAATGTGAGTTGCTGGCTGGGCACAGTGCCTCGTGCCTGTGATTCCAGCACTTTAGGAAGCTGAGGTGGGTGGATCGCTTGAGCTCAGGAGTTTTAGACCAACTTGGGCAACATGGCAAACCCTATCTCAACCGAAAATACAAAAATTAGCTGGGCATGGTGTTAGGCATCTGTGGTCCCAACTACTCAGGAGGCTGAGGTGGGAGGATCACCAGAGCCTGGGAAGTGGAGGTTGCAGTGACCTGTGATTGTGTCACTGCACTCTAGCGTAGGCAACGGAATGTAACCATGTATTAAAAAAAAAAAAAAATTGTGAATTGCTGTTTGTTTGAGACAAAGTTTTGCTCTTGTTGCCCAGGCTGGAGTGCAATGGAGTGGTCTTGGCTCACTGCAACCTCTGCCTCCCAGGTTCAAGCGATTTTCCTACCTCAGCTACTCTCCCGAGTAACTGGGACTACAGGTGCCCACCACCATGCCCGACTAATTTTTGTATTTTAAGTAGAGACAGGGTTTCACCATGTTGGCCAGGCTGGTCTCAAATTCCTGACCTCAGGTGATCCACCAGCCTTGGACTTCCAAAGTGAGATTACAGGTGTGAGCCACCACACCAGCCAGTTTTGGTCTCATTGCATGCTGGCTCAGAAATACTATTATACTTTAATCATGATGTTCATATATTAACAATAAAATGAACATGGCAGTGGAGTAATAGAAAATCAATAAATAGGAAACAAGCAGACTTAATTTTAGCTTTCTATTTCCACTATAATATAATTTGATTGTCAAGGTTTATAAACATCTTTTTTTTTTTTTTTTGGAGAGTCTCACTCTGTTGCCCAGGCTAGAGTGAAGTGATGTGACCTTGGCTCATTGCAACCTCCGCCTCCCAGGTTCAAGCGATTCTCCTACCTCAGCCTTCTGAGAAGCCAGTATTATAGGCACCCACCACCACGCTCAGCTGATTTTTGTATTTTTAGTAGAAACAGGGTTTCACAATGTTGGTCAGGCTGGTCTCGAACTCTTGACCTCGTGATCTGCCCACCTCAGCCTCCCAAAGAGCTGGGATTACAGGTGTGAGCCACCGTGCCTGGCCAGGATCATTTTCTATTGTCAACATAACTCTTTCTTTCTTTTTTTTTTTTTTTTAAGATGAGGTTTTACCATGATGGCCAGGCTGGTCTTGAACTCCTGATCTCAGGTGATCCACCCACCTTGGCCTCCCAAAGTGCTAGGATTACAGGCGTGAGCCACCGTGCCTGGCCAACATAACTCTTTCATAAGAGCAGGAGCCATTTGGAGTACTAACTTGGATATTGTGAATCTTGGAATATCTAGATATGCCAGGGTAATAATTTTTTGTTTTCTTTTTTTAAAAAAAAATAAAAAATAAATAAATATATAAAAAAATAAAAATAAAATAAAATAAAATAAAAAAATAAATATTTTGGCCATGCATGGTAGCTCACACTTGGCAGCTATGTTTTTCAGCTCCAAACCCATTCCTCTATACTTTCTGACAATTGGGCTGAGACAATGCAAAAGACTATTTTAGGCTCACCAGCAGGGGTGCTAAAGGAGATTGGACAGCAGGAGGAAGACGGGACTTGGCTGCTGCTCCTGTCCCAGCCCTTCACATCTTCCTCCTTTCACTCTGGCAGCAACAGGTGGTCTATACCCAGCTTTTTTGTTTGTTTGTTTCTTTTGAAACAGAGTTTCACTCTTGTTGCCCAGGCTGGTGTACGATGGTGCAACCTCGGCTCACTGCAACCTCTGCTTCCCAGGTTCAAGCAATTTTCCTGTCTCAGCCTCCCGAGTAGCTGGGATTACAGGCATGTGCTACCACAACTGGCTAATTTTTGTATTTTTTTAGTAGAGACAGGGTTTCTCAATGTTGGTGGGGCTGGTCTCGAACTCCCGACCTCAGGTGGTCAGCCTGCCTCAGCCTCCCAAAGTGCTGGGATTACAGGCGTGAGCCACCACACTTGGCCCTAGATCTCACTCTTTTTTTTCTTTTGAGACAAGGTCTCACTCTGTCACCCAGATTGGAGGGCAATCTGGAGCAATCTCAGCTCACCACAGCCTCAGCCTCCTCAATTGAAGGGATTCTCCTGCCTCCAGAGTAGCTGGAATTACAGGCACATGCCACCACGATTAACTTTTTTTCTTTTGAGGTGAAGTTTCACTCTTGTTGCCCAGTAAATGTAAGTAAATGTTTCCTTGAGTTCTGTGTGTAATGGCTTGATCTTGGCTCACTGCAACCTCTGCCTCCCGGGTTCAAGCGATTCTCCAGCCTCGACCTCCCAAGTAGCTGGGATTACAGGCTCGTGCCACCACCCCGGGGTAATTTTGTATTTTTAGTAGAGACAGGGTCATGTTGTTCAAGACCAGGGTGATCTTGAACTCCTGACCTCAAATGATCCTCCTCAGCCTCCCAAAGTGCTGGAATTACAGGTGTGAGCCACCACGCCCAGCCTATGCCATTAGATCTTAATAGAAGGGAGAAGGTCAAACTAGCCCAGCTGCTAAACAACTAGAAGAATTTTGTGATACAGCCAGTATGTTTGGGTTATTTTTACTCTAGACAACCTGGAAGGCTACTTTGATATGAGCAAAAATGGTAACAGCACACTTCGGCTAGCATACCCGGCTTTTTCTAGCATTTCCAAAATCAGCCTCATTGCATTCTTTGGAGGCAAGCTCCAGCCAGGCAGAACCTTCTCAGAGGTTTGAGTCCTAGTTCCACAGGGAACTGCCTGCTGCTAAATTCTAATAACGCCAACCTCTTCCCTCTGTGCCTCCAGCACTAGGGGTGGTAGTTCTTTCTGCAGTTACTCTCTGTGTGGACTCAATCTTGGTGCCTTTAAACTTCTCAATGCCTGTTTAACCTATTCCCATAGGCAACATTCTGTTAGAATAATGGTGTGGTTTCTTTTTTTCCTGATAGAACTATTATAGTCCCAATTTTATCAAGGGAAACAGCATAAAATGCTCTACTTAAATATATACAGTGTATTTTGAATTAATAACTTGTTTGGAAAAATTATAATTGTGTTTTTCCTATTCTCTCACTCAACACAATAATCAACACAGAAGACTTTTACGACCAAATGTGGAGGATTTCTCCCCATCAAGAAACAAGCAATCAGTTCTGCAGCAGACACCAGCTGAATGTCCTCTAACTCAATTCCAACCTCATCTATCTGGAGATAGTCCCACATCCCACAGGTTGAGGGCTCAGTCTCCAGACCTGCCCCCGGCTTCAGACACCCTAGCAAGTCTGGGCCTCTGAAACTTCTGTCCAACTGGCTTCAAGTTGAGGTTCCCAGAATCCACTCTTTGGGTTCAATTAATTTGCATGTATGAAGGCTGGGTGCAGTGGCTCACACCTTAATCCTAGCACTTTGGGGGGCTGAAGCGGGCAGATTATGAGATCAAGAGGTCAAGACCAGCCTGACCAACATGGTGAAACCCCTGTCTCTACTAAAAATACAAAAAAAAAAAAAAATAGCTTGCCTGTAATTCTAGCTACTCAGGAGGCTGAGGCGGGAGAATCACTTGAACCTGGGAGGCAGAAGTTGCAGCAAGCCGAGATGGTGCCACTGCACTGCAACCTGGGCAACAGAGCAAGATTCCTCAAAAAAAAAAAAAAAAAAAAAAAAAAATTGCATGTGTGGCTCACTGAACTCAAGGAAAGATTTAAATTTGCTGCTTTATTATAAAGGATATTACAAAGAATACAGATGAAGAGATGCATAGCGCAAGTTATGGGGAAAGGGGCGTAGTGCTTCCATGCTCTCCCCACGCAGGCCACTCCCCAGGAACCTCTCTCCACGTGTTCACCTGTCCAGAAGCTCTCAAACCCTGCCCTCTTCAGAGTTTTTATGGGGATTTCGTTGGATAGACATGACTGAAGCATGAACAACCATGCGATTGGACAAAAGGGGTATGCTCTAAACCCAGAAAAATTATTATTGTTTGAGACAGGGTCAGGCTGGGCGCAGTGGCTCATGCCTGTAATCCCAGCACTTTGGGAGGCCAAGGTGGGTGGATCGCCTGAGGTCAGGAGTTTGTGACTAGCTTGACCAACATCTCTATTAAAAAAAAAGAGAGAGAGAGAGACAGGGTCTCACTCCCATTTCCCAGGCTGGAGTGCAATGGTGCCATCTTGGCTCACTGCAACCTCCACCTCCCAGGTTCAAGCAATTCTCCTGCTTCAGCTTGCCGAGTAGCTGGGATTACAGGTGCACACCACTACGCCCGGCTAATTTTTGTATTTTTTGTAGAGACGGGGTTTCACCATGTTGGCCAGGCTGGTCTGGAACTCCAGAGCTCAACTGATCCATCTGCCTCGGCCTCCCAAAGTGCTGGTTCAGCAAAATTCTTCTTGGCCACTCTATGTAACATTCCTTCCTCCAGGTTATGGGACAGGATCCTCTCTGGAATGATTAGAGTTCTCCCATGGGCAGGTGAAGGAAGGGCAGGAGAAGATCAGAGAGATTATCTTTATTGTGACAGGGGCTATGGGAGTTATGAGCCAGGAACCATAGATGAAAATCTATGTATATGTCACATGCCTCAGATTTTATAGGTTAGTTCAGTCGCAGTTTTAGTAAAGTAACCACACTTACTAAAATTGCTTTTTTTTTTTAATTTTTTTTTTTTGAGATGAAGTCTCACAGTGTCGCCCAGGCTGGAGTACAGTGTTGTGATCTCAGCTCGCTGTAGCCTCCATGTCCCGGGTTCAAGCTATTCTCCTGCCTCAGCCTCCTGAGTAGCTGGTACTACAGGCACGCACCACTACACCCAGCTAATTTTTGTTTTGTTTTTGGAACAGAATTTAGCTCTTGTTGCCCATGCTGGAGTGCAGTGGCATGATCTTGGCTCACTGCAACCTCTACCTCCCGGGTTCAAGCAATTCTCCTGCCTTATCCTCCTGAGCAGCTGGGATTACAGGCACGCAAGCCACCATGCCTGACTAATTTTTGTATTTTCACTAGAGATGCGTTTCACCATGTTGACCAGGCTGGTCTCAAACTTCTGACCTCAAGTGATTTGCCCGCCTCGGCCTCCCAAAATGCTGGGATTACAGACATGAGCCATCACACCTGGCCTAAAATTGCTTCTTAATCGTTCAGAAAATCTTGAAAACAGGCATCTTGCAAAAAGGCTCTGAGCTGGGTGTGGTGGCTCACGCCTATAATCCCAGCACTTTGGGAGGCTGAGGTGGGCGGATCACCTGAGGTCGGGAGTTCGAGACCAGCCAGACCAACATGGAGAAACCCCGTCTGTACTAAAAATGCAAAATTACCCAGCCGTGGTGGCGGGCGCCTGCCTACTTGAGAGGCTTTGACAAGAGAATTACTTGAACCTGGGAGGCACATGTTGCGGTGAGCTGGGATCATGCCATTGCACTCCAGCCTGGGCAACAAGACCAAAACTCTGTGTCAAAAAAAAAGAAGAAAGAAAAAAGGAAAAGGGCTCCTGTAAAACAATTCTTGTAGACTAAGCTGTTGGCTTCTACAGGCTTCTAATACAATATAAATACTAAAGTGAACTGTAGGACAGATAAGTCTATTTTAGGCTATGACTCTGTAACATGGTGAGTGCAAAGAATGTAACTGCTCTGGGCTGGACAGAGTGGCTCACACCTGTAATCCCAGCACTTTGGGAGGCCAAGGCGGGTGGATCACCTGAGGTCAAGGGTTCGGGACCAGCCTGAACAACATGGTGAAACCCCATCTCTACCAAAAAAAAAAAAACAAAAATTAGCTGGGCGTGGTGGCAGGTGCCTGTAATTTCAGATACTCAGAAGGCTGAGGCAGGAGAATTGCTCAAACCCGGGAGGCAGAGGTTGCAGTGAGCCAAGATCATGCCATTGCACTCCAGCGTGGGCAGCAAGAGTGAAACTCTATCTTAAAAAAAAAAAAAAGTAACTGCTCTGTAGTGACCCTTAAACTTAGAATTGGGACCATATCTCAAGTAGGTTTCTCCAAAGTAGGCTTGGTAGCATTGACTCATTCAGAAAATATTTATGGTACGCTTTAGATGTACATGGCTGGCACCCTAGGGGCAGAGAGTCCACTGATGAGCAAACCAGACTCTTGTAGAACTTATGATCTTTTTTTTTTTTTTTTTTTTTTTTGAGACGGAGTTTCACTCTTGTTACCCAGGCTGGAGTGCAATGGCACCATCTCTGCTCACCGCAACCTCCGCCTCCTGGGTTCAGGCAATTCTCCTGCCTCAGCCTCCTGAGTAGCTGGGATTACAGGCACGCACCACCATGCCCAGCTAATTTTTTGTATTTTTAGTAGAGACAGGGTTTCACCATGTTGACCGGGATGGTCTCGATCTCTCGACCTCGTGATCCACCCGCCTCGGCCTCCCAAAGTGCTGGGATTACAGGCTTGAGCCACCGCGCCCGGCAGAACTTATGATTTTATGACTAATGTAAAGAAACTAAATGCTTTCTCAGCCTGAGTAAATGGGACCAAATTCAACCCTGCAGTTCAGAATGCCTGAAATAAACAGATTCAATAAGGTGAGTTATTCCTGAAGAGAAGATTAGGGAGTGCCCAGGTTCCTAAATACCATTACCTTATAAAAGGTACCAGGGCTTTTTGGAGAAATGACTGATGCCAGGGTTAGAACATGAAAAGCACAGATGAGCCAGAAATATCTTGCATCAGAAAGTAAGGAAGGCTGGGAGCCATGGCTCACACCTGTAATCCCAGCACTTTGGGAGGCTTAGGAAGGAGAATCCTTTGAGCCTAGGAGTTCAAGACCAGCCTGGGCAATATAGCAAGATTCTTGATCTGTATTAAAAAAAATTTTAATATTAAAAAAATTAAAATTAAAAATACGAATATAAATATTTTCTAAAAGAAAGTAAAGATATGCTCAAAAAGTGATGGGACATATTAAAAGGACACAGGAGCCAGCCGGCAGGGGCTCCCAGCTGGGATAATTGCAACATCAAAACGAGTAGGCTGGGTGCCGTGGCTCACACCTGTAGTCCTAGCACTTTGGCAGGCCGAGGAGGCCAGATCACTTGAACCCAGAAGTTCAAGACTAGCCTGGGCAACATGGTGAAATCCCGTCTCTCCAAAACAAAAAAATACAAAAATAAGCTAGGTGTTGTGGCATGCTCCTGTAGTCCCAGTTATTTGGGAGGCTGAGATGGGAGGTTCGCTTGAGCCCAGGAGTTCAAGGGTGCAGTGAGCTATGATTCTGCCAGTCTGCACCACTGTACTCCAGCCCGGGTAAGACCCTGTGTCAAAAAAATAAAAATAAAAATAAAGCCAACAAAACACCTAATTAGTAATGTGTTATAATCTAGATTCCACAGTCCATATCTAAACTGACAACCAATGAATGAATGAAGAAAAAAGAAAGCTCTTTTTTTTTTTTTTTTTTTTTTTTGAGACAGAGTCTTGTTCTGTCACCAAGGCTGGAATGCAGTGGTGTAATCTTGGCTCGCTACAACCTCTGCCTCCCAAGTTCAAGTGATCCTCCCCACCTAAGCCTCCCAAGTAGCTGTGATTACAAATGTGCACCACCACAACTGGCTAATTTTTGTATTTTTAGTAGAGATGGGGTTTTGCCAGGTTGGCCAGGCTGGTCTCAAACTCCTGGCTTAAGTGATCTGCCTGCTTCAGCCTCTCAAAGTGCTGGAATTATAGTAGATGTGAGCTGCTGTGCCCAGTGAAATCTCTTTTTTTTTTTTTTTTTTTGAGATGGAGTCTCACTCTGTCGCCCAGGCTAGAGTTCTATCTCTGCTCACTGCAACCTCTGCTTCCCAGTTTCAAGCCATGCTCCTACCTCAGCCTCCCAAGTAGCTAGGATTACAGGTGTCCACCACCACACATAGCTAATTTTTGTATCTTTAGTAGAGACAGCATTTCAACATGTTGGCCAGCCTGGTCTCAAGCTCCCGACCTCAGGTGATCTGCCCACCATGGCCTCCCAAAGTGCTGGGATTGTAGGCGTGAGCCACTGCTCCCAGCCAGCTCATTCTTATAGTAGAATGTTCAGCTAAAAAAAATGCAGAAGAAACAAGGATTTATTTGTTATTGTTGTTTTTAATTCAAAGTCTCACTATGTTGCCCAGGCTGGAGTGCAGTATGGCATGATCTCAGCTCACTGCAACCTCTGCCTCCTGAGTTCAAGTGATTCTCTTGCCTCAGCCTCCTGAGTAGCTGGGATACAGGCATGTGCCACCACGGTGTGGTGCCCAGCTAATTTTTGTGTTTTTGATAGAGATGGGGTTTCACCATGTTGGCCAGGCTGATCTCAAACTCCTGACCTCAGATGATCCATCCACCTCAGCCTCCCGAAGTGCTGAGACTACAGGTGTGAGCCACTGCACCTGTTCTGAAACAAGGATTTAGAAAATCATTATTTTATAACCATCATGGTAATTGTTGATTCAGGCAAGAATCATCAATAGATGTGAAATTAAGTGGGTTCGTGATAAACAGGATATTTACATAGTCTCGAAAGTATCTCTTTATAAATTACTGATGAATTACAAAGGGAAAAGTAATAACTTTATAGTGAAGAAATTTGACAGACATGACCTTGAACCAAATGATCAAAGTTAACCTCACTTTGGTAAAAATCACCAAGTGTTTCCTGAGTGGTGCACTGAGCAGAACACATCACTCATGTAGTACCCCTTCCCTAAATGCACACCCTGAATCGAATCACGAGAAAACTTCAGACAACTCTCAATTAAGGGAAATTGTACACAAATCACTGGCCTGTACTCCTAAAAAATGTCAGGCCATTCTAACTGGTGTGAGATGGTATCTCATTGTGGTTTTGATTTGCATTACTCTAATGGCCAGTGACGATGACCTTTTTTTCATTTGTTCATTGGCCGCATATATGTCTTCTTTTGAGAAGTGTCTATTAATATTCTTGCCAACTTTTTGATGGTGTTGTTTGCTTTTTTTTCTTGTAAATTTATTTAAGTTCCTTGTAGATTCTGGTGATCATTAAAAAGTCAAGAAAAAACAAACCCTGGAGAGGATGTGGAGAAATAGGAATGCTTTCACACTGTTGATGGAAGTGTAAATTAGTTCAACCGTTGTGGAAGACAGTGGGATGATTTCTCAAGGATATAGAACCAGAAATACCATTTGACCCAGCAATCCCATAACTGGGTATATACCCAAAGGATTATTAATCATTGTACTATAAAGACACATGCACACATGTTTATTGCGGCACTATTCATAATAGCAAAGACTTGGAACCAACCCAAATGCCCATTAATGATAGACTGAATAAAGAAAATGTGGCACAAATACACCATGGAATACTATGCAGCCATGAAAAAGGATGAGTTCATGTCTTTGGCAGGGACATGGATGAAACTGGAAACCTTCATTTTCAGCAAACTAACACAGGAACAGAAAACCAAACACCACATGTTCTCACTCAAAAGTGAGAGTTGAACAATGAGAACACATCGATACAGGGAGGGGAACATCACACACCAGGGCCTATGGGAGGCGGGGAGCCAGGGGAGGATTAGCCTTAGGAGAAATACCTAATGTAGATGATGGGTTGATGGGTGCAGCAAACCACCATGGCACGTTTATACCTACGTAACAAACCTGCATGTTCTGCACATATATCCCAGAACTTAAAAGTATAATTAAAAAAAAAAATTAGCCAGGTAAGGAAAAAAATAAAAAGTCTGGCCAGGCGCCATGGCTGACACCTGTAATCCCAACACTTTGGAAGGTCCATGTGGGCAGGTCACTTTGAGCTCAGGAGTTTGACACCAGCCTGGCCAACATGGTGAAACTTCATCTCTACTAAAAATACAAAAATTAGCCAGGTGTGGTGGCTGACACCTGTAATCCCAGCTAGTTGGGAGGCTGAGATTGTAGGATCGCTTGAGCTGGGGAAACAGAGGTTAGGGTGAGCCAAGATGATGCTGCCACCACAGTCAAGCCTGGAGGACAGACTGACACTGTCTCAAAAAAAGAAAAAAAAAGTCAATGCCATCATGAAAGACAAAGAAAGGCTGAGAAACAGAGCAAAGGGAACTAAAGAGGCATGTCTATTAAATGTAATATGTCATCCCGGATTAGATATGGACCGGAAAAAAGGCATTGTTGTAAATAAAGGATGCTATTGGGACAATTAGCAAAGTTTGAATATGGATTATAGGTTAGATTATCAGTGTTAAAAGTTCCTGATTTTGATAATTATACTGTGCTTAGGTAAGAGAATATCCTTGTTCTTAAGAAATGTACTCTGAGGATGGGTGCAGTGGCTTGTGCCTGTAATTCCAGGCTTTGGGAGGTTGAGGCAGATCACTTGAGGCCAGCAGTTTGAGACCAGCCTGACCCCATGCAAAACCCCATCTCTACTAAAAATACAAAAATTAGCCAGGTATGGTGGCACACGCCTATAGTCCCAGCTACTCAGGAGGCTGAAGCACAAGAATCACTTGAACCTCGGAGGTGGAGATTGGAGTGAGCCGGGATGGCGCCACTGCACTCCAGCCTGAGTGACAGAGAAAGACTGTCTGGGGAAAAAAAGAAATGCACCTGAACTATTTAGGGGCTAAACAGTATACTCTGCAGTTTACTCTCAAATGGTTCAAATTATATGGATAGATGGATGGGTGGAGGGATAGTAGGTAAGTAGGTAGATAGATAAATAGATAGCCAGACGTAGAAATAGATGGAAAAAAAAACTCTTTTTTTTTTTTTTTTTTTTGAGACGGAGTTTCGCTCTTGTTACCCAGGCTGGAGTGCAATGGCGCGATCTCGGCTCACCGCAACCTCCGCCTCCTGGGTTCAGGCAATTCTCCTGCCTCAGCCTCCTAAGTAGCTCAGATTACAGGCATGTGCCACCATGCCCAGCTACTTTTTTTTTTTTATTTTTAGTAGAGACGGGGTTTCACCATGTTGACCAGGACGGTCTCGATCTCTTGACCTCGTGATCCACCCGCCTCGGCCTCCCAAAGTGCTGGGATTACAGGCTTGAGCCACCGCGCCCGGCGGGAAAAAAACTCTTAAGCAATTGTGACAAAATATTAAAAACTGGTAAATCTGGATGAAGAAGTATACATGAGTTATTTGTACTATTCTTCTATCTTTTCTGTAATTTTGAAGTTATTTGAAAATCTAAAAACAATTATAATTAGAGGAGGAAGCACAGTGCTGTATTTTATAGTGTAGTTTCTGAATGAACTCTTCCCAATCATCCAGATACTTACTAGGGCCAGCAGGAAAAAAGCATGCTAGCCTTTGGACTAGGTGTGGCTGTGATAGACACAATCCTGATAACTACTGCTAGAAAAAAAATGGCTTTAACTCAACTAATCCAAAACCATAATCACGTTTTATGGATGACTGCTGTTTACCACCTTATAACTGAAAGTTGGATATAATAGTTTTGCTCATTGTTTCCTAGTCAACCTCATTGTTACCTTCCAGGAATGTCTACCCAGAAGCTACACATAGCTTATGTAATCTAGATACAAACAGAATCTATTCCAATCTATCTGCTGGGTATAGAGGAGACTGTTAGTGCTGTCTGAAAATCCATGTGCTCCTTCATATTTTCTCAATCCTGTGCACCTGGATGGTGTCACGGGATTAACTCTTGTCAAAGGAACATAAATGGAAGTGATGTGTCACTTTCACTCTGAGGCAGTTGAGTGCAGATGTGTCTTCTTGTTCCACCTCTTCCCCTTTAGCTGAACCTGGGGTGGGCATGTGGTAAGGTGACAGAACCGTGAAATGAAAGCAGTCTGAATCCCTGAGTCACCACTTGGGGGAAAGTTCTCTGGAAAACCACCTGATCTGCACCACACCTTACAGGAGCAAGAAGTATTATTGCACTATTTATTGTGTTACATTGTTAAGATTTGAGGTTAATGAGTTCATTCAAGATAGCCATATCGAGTTAGCCTTCCTCTTTCTTTTCCTCCTTGTTCCTTTTCTTGTCTTTAAAAAAACACTTTTATTGTTTTTTTCTTTCTTTCTCTTCAGGCAGGCAGGGCCAGTGGGACCTATAAGGTTGGTACCAAGGAGGCAGCTGGCAGGGTTAGGAAATTGGTTACATATAGGTGTAATAGGCAAGTAAGTAAACATATTGAAGATAATGAAAGCCAGGTTTATCTCTGTCAGAGAATGAGATTACAAATGTGAAAAGAAAAATTGACGAATTAATCCTGTGGTGTTGTGATTTGAAATTGGAGAGAGCCAGATCAGTGTGAACTCATGTCTTGCTTTTTGTTGTTGTTGTTGTTTTTAGATGGAGTCTCATTCTGTCACCCAGGCTGGAGTGCAATGGCATGATTTCAGCTCACTGCAACCTCTGCCTCCAGGGTTCAAGCAATTCTGCTTCAGCATCCCAAGAAGCTGGGATTACAGTCATGTGCCACCACATGCAGCTAATTTTTGTATTTTTAGGATAGTTGGAATTTCACCATGTTGGCCAGGCCGGTCTTGAACTCCTGACCGCAAGTGATCCCCCTGCCTCGGGCTCCCAAAGTGCTAGGATCACAGGGGTGAGCCACTGCGCCTGGGCCAGAACTCATGGTTTTTAAAAGAAATGTTAGCCGGGTGGGGTGGCTCATGCCTGTAATCCCAGCACTTTGGGAGGCTGAGGCGGGTGGATCACGAGGTCAGGAGTTCGAGACCAGCCTCACCAACATGGTGAAACCCTGTCTTTAAAAAAATAAATAAATAAGGGCCGGGCGCGGTGGCTCAAGCCTGTAATCCCAGCACTTTGGGAGGCCGAGGCGGGTGGATCATGAGGTCCAGAAATCAAGACCATCCTGGTCAACATGGTGAAACCCCGTCTCTACTAAAAATACAAAAAAAAAAAAAAAAAAAAAATTAGTTGGGCATGGTGGCGCATGCCTGTAATCCCAGCTACTCAGGAGGCTGAGGCAGGAGAATTGCCTGAACCCAGGAGGCGGAGGTTGCAGTGAGCCGAGATCACACCCTTGCTCTCCAGCCTGGGTAACAAGAGCGAAATTCCGTCTAAAAAATAAATAAATAAACTTAAATTTTTAAAAAAATAAATGTTAGATGAGAGAGAGAGAGATAGAAAGGATAGAGATAGATAGAGATAGAGATAAATGGATGACAGATACAGATTGATGGACCATAGAGATAGCTGGATAGATCAGATAGAGGTGAATGACAGAGATGGACAGAGATAAGCAGATGACAGAGATATAGATTAATGGATGAGAGAGAGAGAGAGATGTAGGTAGGTAGATAGATGAGATGCATGATAGAGATGCATAAACAGAAATAAATGGAGGAGGCTGGGTGAGGTGACTCACACTTGTAATCCCAGCACTTTGGGAGGCTGAGGCAGGTGAATAACCTGAGGTCCAGAGTTCGAAACCAGCTTGGCCAACATGGTGAAACCTCATCTCACTAAAAATACAAAAATTAGCCGGGCATGGTAGCAGGTGCCTGTAATCCCAGCTACTTGGAAGGCTGAGGCATATACAGTAGTCCCTCATATCAGTGGGGGACTGGTTCCAGGACTGCCCCCCACTACCCTCCTGCTCCACAGATAACAAAATTTGCATGTGCTCAAGAAAAGCCTTACATAAAATGGTATAGCATTTGCATATAACCTACGCACATCCTCTGGTATACTTTAATCATCTCTAGATCACTTATAATATGTACTACAATGTAAATGCTATGTAAATAGTTGTATTATACTGTATTTTTTTATTTGTATATATCCCCTGAAACAGCCCAGAGGCAACAGCTTTGCAAAAGCAATGAGCATATTTTGCTCCCAGATCTTGGTTTATAGATGCGTTCTCCTCTAAAAGAAACAAGAGCACTTTGGAGAAATGGTTGATTCCAACGCTGAGGAAAGTAGAAAAAAGTATAAGCTTAGCTAGGAACATCTTGCTGTGCCAGGAAGTAAGGAAGTAGTTAAAATGTGATGAGGGCCAGACGCAACAGCTCATGCCAGTAATCCCAGTGCTTTGGGAGGCCGAGGAAGGAGGATTGCTTAAGCCCAGGAGTTCGAGGCTGCTGCTGTGAGCTAAGATCACACCACTGCACTCAGCCTGAGCAACAGAGCAAGATTCTGTCAACAAAACAAAAGATTTGTCATAAGAATAAAGGATCAGATTAAAGTAGTGCCCACTGGCCAAATATGGAACAATGTGAGCATCAAAATAAATAACGTTAGTGTTAGATTATAATGCTTGAATTAAATTGAGATTCATTAATCAATACTGATAAAAATAAATGAAGGCCAGGCCCGGTGGCTCACGCCTGTAATCCCAGCACTCTGAGAGGCCGAGGCAGGTGGATCATGAGGTCAAGAGATCGAGACCATCCTGGTCAACATGGTGAAACCCCGTCTCTACTAAAAATACTAAAAATTAGCTGGGCATGGTGGCGTGTGCCTGTAATCCCAGCTACTCAGGAGGCTGAGGCAGGAGAATTGCCTGAACCCAGGAGGCAGAGGTTGCGGTGAGCTGAGATCGAGCCATTGCACTCCAGCCTGGATAACAAGAGCAAAACTCTGTCTCAAAAAAAAATAAAAAATAAAAAAATAAATGAAGAATGAACTAAATAAATGTGGAGAAAGAAAGGCATTTCCTTAGGCATTATGGAATACCAACTTCTAAATGTAGAAGGATTGATGGAGCTAAAAAATTACCACCTGCCAGTCATCACAGTACTAGCTGATTCAGGCAAGAACCATTGATGGATGTAAAACCTAGTGGGTGAAAGTGTGCTGAACAAAATTCTTACATGGTCTCACAGTGTCTCCCCATAAATTGCTTATAAATAACACAGAAAAATAGTAACTTTACATTGAAGAAAGCTGGCTGCCAACCCCTTGATCAAATGATCAATAATCACCTCACCAGTAAAAGGACAAATCAATATCATTTACTTCGTGACATGATATGCTGAGAAGAACAAAGCATCCCTTCTATGCTATTCAAATGCATAATCTAAATCTGATCAAGGGAAAACATCAGAGAAACTCAAATTGAGTAACATTCTCCCAAATAAATGTCCCGTACTTTTTAAAAATGCCAAGGTCGTGAGTGGCAAAGAAAGATTAAAAGAACTACTTCAGACTGAAGAAGGGTAAAGGGACATGAAAATCAACACTATGGGTGTTCCTGGACTAGATAGTAGACTAAAATTTAGAAAAAGTAATTTTGTCTTGTTTTGATTTGTTTTTGCTATAAAGGACATTATTGGGAGATTTGGAGGACTTGGTTGCATTATATCCATGTTAATCTTGATGTTGATGGCTGTGCTTGGTCCTTTAGGAAAGTATTTAAGGGTTATGCAGCATCATGTATTTAACTTAACTCTCAAATGGTTCAGGAAAAATGTGTGTGTGTGTGTGTGTGTGTGTGTGTGTGTGTTTGTGTGTGTGTGTTTAGGTATACATTTTTTATATGTGTACGTATAATCTGTATATCTATATATAGGTATATATTTGTGTCTCTATGTGTATATATGTGTGTGTATATATTTGTTATGAATATGTATGTAGATGGGAGACAGAAAGAGAGAAGAGAGAGAGGGAAACACAGAGACAGAGAATGATAAAGCAAATGTAGTAAAACGTTAACATCAGGGAACCTGGGTGAAGGGTTACAGAAATTCTTTGTACTATTCTTGCATCTTTTCTGTAGCACTGAAATTATTTCAAAATAAAAATATGTAAGTAAATGAAACCAGAAAACATGAAAAATAAAAGACTGAGACTTTTCCCATAAAGGATGAAAGCTGATCCTTTGGGAGTAAAGGAGATTCCTGGAAGAGCATATAAAAAATGAGAGGTCAAAGAGAACTTTGAAAATATTCACAGTACTCTAAACTAGATGTTCAATAAATATTAAATAATTTTAAATAGATAGCCCAGGTTAACCTGGCTAATACATTGGGATTTTTTAATTATTATTTTTATTTATTTATTTATTTTTTGAGACGGAGTTTTGCTCAGCCTTGTTGATCAGGATGGTGTACAATGACCTGATCTCAGCTCGCCACAACCTATACCTCCAAGGTTCAAGCGATTCTCCTGCCTCAGCCTCCTGAGTGGCTGGGATTACACACATGAGCCACCACGCCCGGCTAATTTTTTTTTTATTTTTTTAATTTTTTTGTATTGAGATGTGATTTCTCCATGTTGATCAGGCTGGTCTGGAACTCCCCACCTCAGGTGATCCACCCACCTCTGCCTCCCAAGGTGAGCCACCACACCCGGCCATATACTGGGTTTTAAATTATTGAAATCTAAAGACTGTCTTCTTCTATTTTTCCTAGACATATTTACATATTTTAATAATCATGCTGCAATAAACTTTTTTTTTTTTTTTTTGAGATGGAGTTTCGCTCTTGTTGCCCAGGATGGAGTGCAATGCCACAATCTCGGCTCACCACAACCTCCGCCTCCCAGATTCAAGCGATTCTCCTGCCTCAGCCGCCTGAGTAACTGGGATTACAGGCATGTACCACCACACCCAGCTAATTTTGTATTTTTAGTAGAGACGGGGTTTCTCCATGTTGGTCAGCCTGGTCTCAAACTTTTGATCTCAGATGATCCGCCTGCCTCAGCCTCCCAAAATGCTGGGATTACAGGCATGAGCCACCGCGCCCTACCCAGTAAACATCTTAATAGTCAAAACATGTCTCTGACTTATTTTTTAATTACTCTGGAACCATTGTCATAAAGCAAATTCCCAAATCTTTCATCAAATTTTTCAAGATATGTGGCATTATCTTGCCTTGTTTCTGATTTGCTTTTTTCGGTGATATTTCTTTTCTTTTTTAGACTGAGTTTCACTCTTGTTGCCCAGGTTGGAGTGCAGTGGTGTGGTCTCAGCTCACTGCAACCTCTGTTTCCCAGGCTCAAGAGATTCTCCTGCCTCAGCCTCCCAAGTAGGTGGGATTACAGGTGTGTGCCACCACACCCGGCTAATTTTTGTATTTTTAGTAGAGACAGGGTTTTACCATGTTGGCCAGGCTGGTCTCAAACTCTTGACCTCAAGTGATCCCTTGGCCTTGGAACTCCCCACCTCCTTTTTTTTTTTTTTTCATCATATGAGCATTTAATTCTTAAAAATGAACAAGCTCTATTTATAATGCCCATTTAGAAATGAATTCATGGCCGGGCGCGGTGGCTCAAGCCTGTAATCCCAGCACTTTGGGAGGCCGAGGCGGGTGGATCACGAGGTCAAGAGCTCGAGACCATCTTGGTCAACATGGTGAAACCCCGTCTCTACTAAAAACACAAAACATTAGCTGGGCATGGTGGCGCGTGCCTGTAATCCCAGCCACTCAGGAGGCTGAGGCAGGAGAATTGCCTGAACCCAGGAGGCGGAGGTTGCGGTGAGCCAAGATCATGCCATTGTACTCCAGCCTAGGTAATGAGAGCGAAACTCCATCTCAAAAAAAAAGAAAAGAAAAGAAAAGAAAAGAAATGAATTCATAAAAACATCAGTAGATCCCCAAAGCTCTGTGATTACTGGTGTGAGCCACCACGCCCAGCCGATTCTTTTCTTTTGTTTTTTTTTTAACTGAGCACTTTTTATATTTATGGCAAACTGGGTAATTTAAACTGCTGTCTCGTCTTACAGGAGGGACACCTCTCTCAAATTCATTCCACAGGCTATGTCACTCATGCCTATCTTGGAATCGAAAACATGGCTGATTATAAGATCTAGGATCTTTTGGCTGGGGATCTTTTATTTTTATTTTTCTGAGATGGAGTATGGAGTCTTGCTCTTGTCGCCAAAGCTGGAGTGCAATGATGTGATCTCAGCTCACTACAACCTCTGCCTCCCAGGTTCAAGCAATTCTTCGGCTTCAGCCTCCCAAGTAGCTGGGATTACTGGCATGCATCACCATGACTGGCTAAGTTTTGTATTTTTAGTGAAGACAGGGTTTTACCATGCTGACCAGGCTGGTCTCGAACTCTTGACCTCAGGTGATCCACCTGCCTCAGCCTCCCAAAGAGCTGAGATTACAGGTGTAAGCCACTACGTCTGGCTTTGCCTGGGGATCTTTTTAAAATGGCAGATTCCAGGATACTTCATCAGCCTCAGTAAAATAGAATCTTTTGAAGCCTAAAATCATCTGTGTCTTGCTAGGCACTTTAATGAAAACCAGATTTGGAGCCGGGTGCAGTGGTGTGTGCCTGTAGTCCCCGCTACTTGGGAGGCTGAGGCTGGAGGATTGCTGGAGTCCAGGAGTTCTGGGTTGTAGTGCACTATGCTGATCGGGTGTCTGCACTAAGTTCGGCATCAATATGGTAACCTCCTGGGAGCAGAGGACCACCAGGTTGCCTAAGGGGGGGTGAACCGACCCAGGTCAGAAACAGAGCAGGTCAAAACTCCCATGCTGATCAGCAGTGGGATCACGCCTGTAAAGAGCCACTGCACTCCAGCCTGGGCAACATAGCAAGACCCTATCTCTCTTTTTTTTTTTTTGAGACGGAGTTTCGCTCTTGTTACCCAGTCTGGAGTGCAATGGCGCGATCTCGGCTCACCGCAACATCCACCTCCTGGGTTCAGGCAATTCTCCTGCGTCAGCCTCCCTAGTAGCTGGGACTACAGGCACGTGCCACCACGCCCAGCTAATTTTTGTATTTTTAGTAGACACGGGGTTTCACCATGTTGACCGGGATGGTCTCGATCTCTCGACCTCGTGATCCACCCGCCTCGGCCTCCCAAAGTGCTGGGATTACAGGCGTGAGCCACCATGCCCGGCCTCTCCTTCTTTCTTGATTTACCCACTCTGAGGAAGCAATGTCATGAGCAGCTCTGTGGTGAGGGCCACTTGTCCAGGAACTGAAGTTTTCTGCCAATAGCCAAGTCGGAGAGCTTGGAAGCAGATCCCCCAGCCCTGGTCTATTCTCTAAAGACCCCAGTCCCACTTGATGGTTTGATAAAACCTCATGAGTGATCCTGAGCCAGGACCACTCAACTAAGCCACACCCACTTTCCTGACCCTCAGAAAATGTGAGCTGATAAGTGTTTGTTGTATGCCCATAAGTTTTGGGGTAATTCGAGCGCTTGTTTGGAGGTTCTAGTAGGGGAGCATAGCTACTTATATACCTTTGACTGAAGAATAGTCTTCCTCTATCGGGGGAAGGGCGTCTTCTTTGACCCAGTGCACAGCTTTGGGAGGGACACACATGGAGCAGTGAGGGAAGAAGGGGACATGAGTTTAGGCAGCCAGATCAGCCGAAGCCACCCTGGCCATCGATGGGGTGACAGATGTCACAGCCAGATCGCCCTCATATCATTTTGGGGTAATTTGATAGGCAGCAAAAACTAAAATAGAATAGAAGGAATAGAATAGTAGATCAAGCCAAATTTATTAATATCGGTACAGTACAGAGTGTCTCAATGCATTATTTTCGTTCAAATGGCTGGGGGTGACTCTAATGGTCTGGCTGAAATTTAAATTCAATGGTGGCCTATACTAAATGAAATTAAAAAGCCAGACTTCCTTGGTATACCAGATAGGAAGGTATTGACAAAGACTCTCCTTGATCTAACTTTAGTCAGGCTTCTCTGAAACCTTTTTTGACTAGGCCCCATCTTGGGTCATGTCCACCAAAAGCCCAGTCATAGCAAGAATCCCCCACCCTTGATATCTGATCACCCTCCATATTTGATCAAATTCTTCATCTTCTGCTTTCCCCAAGGTGATATCTGATCACTCTGGTTTGCCTTCAGCAAGAATCTTATTAGATTTGTTTAGCACAAGTTATCCTACCCTTTTAGTAATTTTCTATACATTGGCACTCTCCCCCCATCCTGCTCCTTGGCTGTAAATTCCCACTTATTTTTGTTGCATTTGGAGTGGAGCCCAATCTCTCTTACCCACTGCAAAACCCTATTGCAGCTCTTCCTACATCTGTCATAACAGTTCTGAGTAAAATCTGCCAAATCTGTTTAACAAGTGTCAGAATAATTGTTTTCTTTAATAGTGTCCAAAAGTTTAGAGAGATTACAATGCTGGAATAGATTTATTATTTTAAGATATTCTCATCTACCTCCTAATTTTCTCAAGAGTCCATAGGACAATCCTTTATCAAGGGCGTGAGAAATACATTCATAAGAAAAGCCCCAGCATTCTATGTAGTAGCCATTCACTGTAGACCAGGAATGATGATGAGAATTGCTATCATTAAACTGGGGCTCCCTAAATTCAGTGAGCTTCTAGGATAGAGGGTGATCTTTATTTACCAAAGACCAGTCCAGGCATGGTTACTGTAATGGACAATAGAAGCAAAAGTCAGAATGGTTTGATCTGCAGAGATCTTTGGCATTACCTAATGGATCATGGTGTCCTTAGAACTAAAATAAATGAACAGCCTAATAAGTTAGTTATATGTAAGTGAAAAGACTCCTGATCTGGAGAACAGAAGTCTGATTTGAATCTCCGCAGTGGAGAGTTACGGTCTTTCAGGCAATTTCCCTACTTGTGTCAGGTCAGAGGCCCAGAGCCTCTTGAATATTAAGGAGGCCAAGCCCCTTGTCTTAGTCCGTATCTGCTGTGGTAACATCACCCAAAGAGGGACAAAAGGATTTTGTATCCTTTTTTTGGGGAGAAATAGCATGTTCACAATTGTCCGAAGGATAGCTGCATCATGTTAGGTTAGGCCTGGCTTTGCTCTTTAGTTTTTATCTGGAAGTTAAATATGATTACAAGAGGTGTTCATTGATGCCATGTTGACAACAGACTGTGGTGCTTTTTTCGTTGCTGTTGTTACGTAGTTTTAATTTCATAATCATAAACTTGACTCTGCAATCCAGCTAGGCATAGAGGGTAACAAAGAAAACAAGGAACCCAAAGGGAACTGCAGTGAGAGAACAAAGAGTCTAGGATACTGTGAGCAGACGGAATGGGAGGTGCTCTCCTGAGCACAGAAGGAATGGGCTGGTGGTTAAGATAAAACACAGGTCATTAGAGTTGTCCATAGTCAGCAATGGTCATATTCTTGCTAGTCTTGCCATCCCTGGACCCAAAGCACTCCATGGCCTCCACAATATTCATGCCTTCTTTCACCTTTCCAAAGACCACATGCTTGCCATCCAGCCACTCCATCTTGGCAGTACTGGGAACCGTTTGTGTTGGGTCCAGCATTTGCCATGGACAAGATGCCAGGACCTGTATGCTTCAGGATGAAGTTCTCATCATCAAATTTCTCCCCATAGATGGACTTGCCACCAGTGCCATTATGGAGTGTGACGTCACCACCCTGCCACATGAACCCTGGAATAATTCTGTGAAAGCAGGAATCCTTAAAACCAAATCCTTTCTCTCCAGCGCTCAGAGCATGAAAGTTTTCTCTTTGGAATCTTGTCTGCAAACAGCTCGAAGGAGATACGGCTCAAGGGCTCGATGTCAGAGAACATGGTGGGGTTGACCATGGCTGATAGTACAGGGCTCCTGGCGGCAGTGGTGTCTGCAAAGCGCTGTGGTGCTTTTTTCCTGTGTCAATTTAGCTAGGCTAGAACCACATTTCCTAGATTCCCTTCCCTGTATAGTTTTGGGTTAAGGTTAGCTATAAGAGAAATCCGTGCAATTTGGAAGGCAGAAGTGGAGCAACAGTCATTACATTCTGAAGGTCCCCAGCTCCTACATGGGGTAGAAGCTGGGCCTGCAGCTCCTTCAGCTACCACTGGATCTTCTAGATCAACTTCTCTGAGTTCTGGGCCATGAGCATGTGCAGCCCCATGGTGAAGGGCACCAGCTATTCCAGCTGAAAAAAATGTGCAGCAAAGGGACACAGTATTATCTGGTGCTGGGGGAAGGAAATAGGAAGATTCTCTACAGTTACATATTTTTATATCATATTTGTTTTTTTCATGACAAAGGATTTTTAAATTAGAGTAGTAACATAAAGTTGAATTAACCAGAAAAGAGAGAAAGACCAGACCCTTCCATGACTGCCTTTGTCTATATAAGATCAGACTCCTCAGTCTGGTATTTGAGGCCCTGGACAATCAGGTGCTAGTGTACTTTTTTAAACTTTTTTTTGTTTTGTTTTTCTTTTTTGAGATGGAGTTTCACTCTTGTCGTCCAGGGTGGAGTGCAATGGCTTGATCTTGGCTCACGGCAACCTCTGTCTCCTGGGTTCAAGCAATTCTTCTGCCTCAGCCTCTTGAGTAGCTGGGACTACAGGTGTGCGCCACCCGCCCAGCTAATTTTTGTATTTTTAGTACAGACAGGATTTCACCAGTTGGTCAGGATGGTCTCAATCTGTTGACCTCGTGATTCCCCTGCCTCAGCCTCCCAAAGTGCTGAGATTACAGGCGTGAGCCACCAAGCCCAGCCTACTTTCTTAACTTTATCTGTCACTATTTCCCTTGCTGTGCTCTCCACTCTGGAATTCTTCCTGGGACTCTGGGACTTTAGTTGGGCCAGAAGTCTGGTGTAGGGCTGCTAAGAGAGTGCCATGATGCTGCAGCCTCAGAGCTAATTTTTTTTTTTTTTTTTAAGACAGAGTCTCGCTCTGTCACCCAGGCTGGAGTGCAGTGGTATGATCTGAGATCACTGCAACCTCCATCTCCTAGGTTCAAGTAATTCTTCTGCCTCAGCCTCCCGAGTAGCTGGTACTACAGGCACGCCTCACCACACTCAGGTAATCTTTTTTTTTTGTAATTTTAGTAGACATGGGGTTTCACCATATTGGCCAGGCCAGTCTTGAACACTTGACCTAGTGATCCGCCCACCTTGGCCTCCCAAAGTGCTAGGATTACAGGTGTGAGCCACTGAGCCCCGCCTAGAGCTGATTTTTTTTTTTTTTTTTTTTTTTTTGAGACGGAGTCTCGCTCTTGTTACCCAGGCTGGAGTGCAATGGCGCGATCTCGGCTCACCGCAACCTCCGCCTCCTGGGTTCAGGCGATTCTCCTGCCTCAGCCTCCTGAGTAGCTGGGATTACAGGCACGCGCCACCATGCCCAGCTAATTTTTTTGTATTTTTAGTAGAGACGGGGTTTCACCATGTTGACCAGGATGGTCTCGATCTCTTGACCTCGTGATCCACCCGCCTCGGCCTCCCAAAGTGCTGGGATTACAGGCTTGAGCCACCGTGCCCGGCGATTTTTTTTTTAAGGGCACATCTTTTGTAGACTTTTAGACATTATCTCATTGAGTTCTCATAGACTGCAAGATAAGTATTATTCCAGTCCAGAACCAGCCACGTAATTTGCAGGGTCCAGTGCAAAATAAAAAATGCGTAGCCCCTTGTTCATACATTTATTAAGAATGTCAAGCTGGGCATGGTGACTAACGCCTGTAATCCCAGCACACTGGGAGGCCAAGGCGGGTGGATCACCTGAGGTCCGGAGTTCGACACCGGACTGGCCAACATGAGGAAACCCCGTCTTTACTAAAAATACAAATATTAGCTGGGCATAGTGGTGCATGCTGGTAGTCCCAGCTACTCTGGAGGCTGAGACAGGAGAATTGCTTGATCCCAGGAGGCGGAGGTTGCAGTGAGCTGAAATGGCGGCGCCATTGCACAAAGCAAGACTCCCTCTCAAAAAATAAAATAATAAAATTAAAAATGACATAAGAGCATTAAACTAAGTGTAAGGCCATGTGTGACTATACCAGTGTGAACCTATGAGGCCAGTCCCCACCCCAATCTTACATCTAAGAAACAGGTTCACAGAGATGAAGTAAATTCCCAAGGTTACTTTGTTAAGAGCTGGGAAAATAAAAGAGCCAAAGTCTAGCGGTTTGAACCCCTATTAAACTCTGCAACTAAACTACGCCCCTCCCTGTTGAGCTGAATCTAATGAAGGCTTCCTAAATGTATGAAGCACACACAGCACCATCTACCATCAGTCACTTTCAGCAGTTCATCCCTGTAACACCTCAGGTGTTGAAATGTTTCAACGTGTTCTACTTCAACGTGTTCTAGACTATTGTGGTAAAGCGGCAAGCTGTCTTAAGACGTCTTACTGCACATTTCCTTTTAAAATACTCTCCAGAAGTCTGATGAAAAATGCAGACATACCTATGTTTAATGTCAATGGACGGAACTTCTTTTAAAAAGTACTGTAATGGCAGAAGTTGTGATCCAAAATACTGCAGTGATGTTCTAACTCCAACACCTAAATATATCATAAAGCATTCGTAATTTGTTGTTGTTTTTTTTTAAGTGACTACTTGATACTGTGATTCACTTTAGAGAACTGAAGCCTGGGGTCAACGAGAGACACCTGAAGGTGAAGGGACAAAGCGAGTAGGACAAGAGCAGGGGAGCCTGACACCTATCAAAAAACATACGACCCGGAACGCGCGCCTGCGCAGAACGAATCCTCCTGCGCACAAGCCCGGCCGGAAAAGCTGGGGTGGTAGGGGCGGGAATAAGGTTGCTAGGAGAACGCGATGACGCTACGGGCCGGCGCTCTTCTCCACCAATGGGCGACGCGCGCTTGCAGTGACGCGCTAGTGTGTCACGCTGACGTCGCGCGAAGGGCACACATCTTAGGGCCCGGAGGACGTTCGGCCTCTGTGAGCGGCAACCTTTCCGCGGGAGTGGTTGGGTGATCGCCATCTTAGGGAGTGAGTGTGGCCGGGCCTTCCCCTGTGGCGGGTGTGGGGCGCGGAGCCTAGAGCCCCCGTGGGGCCGCTGCTTTGGCGGTGGGCCCAGCCGGGAGCAGCCGTCTTCGAAGGCCTCCGTGACCTCTTCAAGGGCGCCGAGGCGGGAAGGAAAAGGCCCCGGTTGGAGTCCGAGGGTGCCGGTAACATTAACCGGCGCCTTGCCTGTCCTCTAACCGCCGCTCCCTCTTCCCTAGAAAGATGTTCTCGTCCGTGGCGCACTTGGCGCGGGCGAACCCCTTCAACGCGCCTCATCTGCAGCTGGTGCACGATGGCCTCGCGGACCTCCGCAGCAGCCCTCCGGGGCCCCCAGGCCCGCCCCGCCGCCCTCGCAACCTGGCAGCCGCTGCCGTGGAAGGTGAGATCAGACCCTGCCCAATACGGTCGTGTGGTGTACTCGTGGTCCGCCCAGCCTTGGAGGCCTGGACCCGGCTTGGAGGACAGGGAAGGACGAGTCCGGCCCCGTCCGCTCTAGTACGGAGCGCAGTTACTTGCCCTGGGATATCGGCCTTGTCCACCCCGGGCGGGTGTCGGATCCTTGGCCCTCCCTCAAGGGCGTGGAAGGGCTGAGGCCCAGTGTCCCTTCGTGACCTCCATGTCCCCGAGGGAAGAGAGACCGTGACTAGTTCCTTATCTTCTCTGCCGTGAGCCTGTTTGGTCAGCCGACCAAGTATTGGGTAGTCTCCTTCCCAGACTACTGACCACCCATAGTTCTGCTAACTGTATTTCCTGTCCTTTGATTTGACCTTAGTTTTCTTAAAAATTGTCCTTTTCTAAGTTTTATGTTCGTCGACGGCAGGTCAATCATTTTTGCACTTAATTGCATATGAGATAACTGAGGAGGCAGCTTACAGCCCTAAATAGGCAATACAAAGAAGATGATTGATGGGCAATCATCTTTGGTGTGATCATCTCTTGGGATTTTTGGTGGTTGGCCTGGGCTTTAACTTAATTGTGTTTTAAATCCTAGTGAAGTATGTGCATACAGAGAAACCTGAAAACCGAATTGTAGGAGTCCTGAGAATGCTATCTACCTTGTACCTGTAAAACCCAAAGATTTTTTTTTTCTTTAAATCATTCATATGCTTCTGTTATGTCTTTAGTATGGATTAAAAGTCCTTACACTGTCATTCTGTCGTTCAGTTTAAAAGTTAAAGCTAACATTATTTGTATGTTAAATGTATTTGACTGCAGGAATTTATGTATACCTGTTTTTTCATGTTATAGGAGGAGTTCATGAGTGGGAATGGTATTGGTTAGTGGCTAGGATAAACTTTGAAGTTGTTTGCAAGCCTTTTACATGTCGAGTGATCTTTCTGAGTTTCATTTGTACTCTGAAGTGTGCTCTTACCAGTGGCCAATAATTCAGTTTGACTTTAATTGTAAAAGCCCTTAATGCAGAAACCTTTTTTCCAAACTTAATATGGCAGAATACAAGTTATTAAAGTATCAGATACAGAACCCCCATAATTTTTAAATAATCTGATTTTGGCAGTGAATTTTTTTTAAGCTACTTAATTGTGGCCAAAGCTACTCAGCTGTGATAACAATATTTCACCAGAAAACAGTTTTCTTTCATTCCAGTGGCCTTAGTCATCTCTGAAGAAATACTTAACTTGATTTTTTTTTTTTTCCAATCAAACAGAGCAGTATAGCTGTGACTATGGATCTGGCAGATTCTTTATCCTTTGTGGACTTGGAGGAATTATTAGCTGTGGCACAACACATACAGCATTGGTTCCTCTAGATCTGGTTAAATGCAGAATGCAGGTTTGTTTTGCATGCTGGACTAGAGCATATTGAAGCATGACTGACTGTTAAGTTGTAAGATATAGTCATCTACTAACAAGCTGTGTGGAAACCTAACTGTCCAGGAGGTAAGTTTATGACCAGTAACATGAGTTTTATATTAAAATGCATGGTGTGTCTTCTCTTACTACAGAGTACAGTTGTGAATTTGGCTCCGCGAAGTATTATGCACTGTGTGGCTTTGGTGGGGTCTTAAGTTGTGGTCTGACACACACTGCTGTCGTTCCCCTGGATTTAGTGAAATGCCGTATGCAGGTTTGTATTGAGATGATAACATTGAAAGTATCTTTCATGTGACTTCAAATAAAATCTTAAAGCACTTTACAAATGAGAATTTGAAGACATCACAACTGCTAGAAACTTGAGTAGAAAACCAAACTAGAATTGTTTTAAGTTTGTGGTCTTCATTTTAATTAGTGTTTTAAATCTAGTACATTTTTGTGTGAGTAAATTATTCACTCTTAGACTCTGGCTGTAAATGGCTCTTTGCTGCAGCTCTTCACTTCTGGCCAGAGAGTTCTTCAAGCTTACTAGTGCCCTGAATAATCACGTTACAAGCAGCTATGTGTTGGAACGGGTAAACAAGTCTGTTTTATGTGAAGTAACGATGTCCTTTATCTACTAATAAGACCAAGGCAAAGAGCGCATGTAGATTTCTTTAAAATTCTCTTAATATCTTTATATGAAAATTTTGTCTGATTAGCCTCTTGTATATTTACATAAAATTTTTAAATAATTTGCATATCTTTTAATCAAGATTATTGAAACAAAAATAATAAGACAACAAAAATTTATTTGTTCCAAACAGGATTAGAAGTCTACTTACCTAAAAGAGAAAGGAATTTGAAATATTAGGAGAGAGAGTAAGGTGATGTATACCACCCCTTCTAGTACTGGCAGAAATAGTGAGATAAGCTCCCCCCTCCCCAGTAGTTAATATAAAGGATATGAACTGTACCTTTGCTAAAACATCTTATGCATATCTCTTGAAGTGAATTTAGTTTATGTGCTTTTTTAAAACTTTTAAAACTTGTATTTCGTTTGTTTAGTGTTCACAAAACTTTTTGCTATAAGCTACTTAAAAAACTAGCCTCATGTCTCTAATCCCAGTACTTTGGGAGACTGAGGCAAGTGGATCACAAGGTCAGGAGATAGAGACCATCCTGGCCAACCGGGTGGAACCCTGTCTCTACTAAAATACAAGAAACTAGCCAGATGTGGTGGCAGGCACCTGTAGTCCCAGCTACTCTGGAGGCTGAGGCAGGAGAATCACTTGATTCTAGGAGGCAGAGGTTGCAGTGAGCCGAGATTGCACCACTGCACTCCAGCCTGGCGACAGAGAGAATCCATCTCAAAAAAAAAAAAAAAAAAAGAAAGAACTAGGCATACGCTAGGAATACCAATATATCTATTATCTAGATGGTAGCTTTTAAAAAGTAGTAGGAAGTGGGCCAGGCAGTCGCCCACGCCTGGAATGCCAGCACTTTGGGTGGCTGAAGTGGGTAGGTGATTTGAGGTCAGGAGTTTGAGACCAATCTAGCCAACATGGTGAAACCCTGTCACTACTAAAAATACAAAAATTAGGTGTGGTGGCGGGTGCCTTTAATCCCAGCTAATTTAGTAGGCTGAGGCAGGAGAATCACTTGAATCCGGGAGGCGGAGGTTGCAGTGGGCTGAGATCACACCACAGCACTCCGGCTTGGGTGACAGAGCAAGGCAAAAAAAAAAAAAAAAAAAACCAGAAAAGTAGTAGGAGTTGGGTAGTAAGAAATGTCTTAAGAATCAGTTTTATTATGTATTTTTGTTGAAATTTTTTACCCACTTAACTGTCACTCCAAGACTTAGGTTTGACACAGAAAACTAGACCTTAGTGGACAAGTTTCTATTTATTTATTTTTTTTAATTTTTAAAATTTTATTTATTTTTTAAAGACGGTTTCACCATGTTGGCCAGCTTGGTCTTGAACTCCTGACTTCAGGTGATCCGCCCACCTCGGGCTCCCAAAGTGCTGATATTACAGGCGTGAGCTACCGCGCCCAGCCAAAAGTTTCTATTTATAAAAGTAATCATAGAGGCTGGGTGCAGTGGCTCACGCCTGTAATCCCAGCACTTTGAGAGGCCGAGGCGGGCAGATTGCATGAGCTCAGGAGTTGGAAGCCAACCTGGGTAACATGGTGAAACCCTGTCTCTACTAAAAAGTAATCACAGATTTATTACTAAAAAGTAATCACAGTAATCAGCTGATAATGCAGTGAACTTGTATGGTAGTCCTCCCCCTTATCCACACAGGCTATGTTCCAAGATGCCCTGTGAATGTCTAAAACCTCAGTACCACACCCGATGTATACTTTGTTACTATACACACACATCTTTAATAAAGTCTAATTTATAAATAGGCACAGTAAAATACTAACAACTAATTAACAGTTATAAGCATAAACTGTAATAATAGTTATGTGAATGTAGTTCCTCACTCAAAATATCTTAATATTTTCAGATGTCAGTAGACCTTGGGTAACTGAAGCCACAGAAAATGAACCCTTGGATAAGGGGGAACTACTGTATTTACCTTTTGTTTAGTTGCTGAAATTTATTATAGAAGCCAAACAAAAATAATCATGAAATTAGATTTTCCTGTTAGGTTTTTATGTTAGCTGTTTGGTGCATTTAATTTTTTTTTCTTGTTTTAAATAAAGGTGGACCCCCAAAAGTACAAGGGCATATTTAATGGATTCTCAGTTACACTTAAGGAGGATGGTGTTCGTGGTTTGGCCAAAGGATGGGCTCCGACTTTCATTGGCTACTCCCTGCAAGGGCTCTGCAAGTTTGGCTTTTATGAAGTCTTTAAAGTCTTGTATAGCAACATGCTTGGAGAGGTATGTAATTAACTTTGAAATTGAATGTCTCGAGTTTAAAGTTTAAGACCAAAAGGTTCTTGGATTGTCTGTCCTGCCCCCCCCTCCTTTTTTTTCTTTCAAGATGGCTTTTCATCATTATGGCCAGGCTGGTCTTGAACTCCTGACCTCAGGTGATCCACCCACCTCGGCCTCCCAAAGTGCTAAGATTACAGGCATGAGCCACCATGCCCGGCCTATCCTACCTTATTTTAGCACTGAAGAAAATGGTCCTACAGAGTGAGCAACATGTCTTAAATAATAAGCCTGTTTTAGCACAGACAGGTTGAGAAATAAAATGTATTTCATTAAATTACAGTTCTCTTTTTAATATACTATCTTGTTTGTTGGATTTTGAGCTTTTTAGAGAAGGGCTCTGGGACTCCTTTGTGTGGTTCCAGGGCTAACTCATGGTATCTAGATTTTTTATTTTATTTTATTTTTTTTGAGACGGAGTTTCGCTCTTGTTACCCAGGCTGGAGTGCAATGGCGCGATCTCGGCTCACCGCAACCTCCGCCTCCTGGGTTCAGGCAATTCTCCTGCCTCAGCCTCCTGAGTAGCTGGGATTACAGGCACGTGCAACCACGCCCAGCTAATTTTTTGTATTTTTAGTAGAGACGGGGTTTCACCATGTTGACCAGGATGGTAGATTTTTTATTTTTAAAGATGGGGTTTCACCATACTGGTCAGGCTGGTCCTGAACTCCTGACCTCAGGTGATCTGCGTGCCTCAGCCTCACAAAGTCCCGGGATTATAGGTGTGAGCCACTGTGCCCAGCTGCATTTAGATATTTTTTAAACGTTCACATTGTTCACCGAACACATGTTTCATTAATGAGGTTATGAGAGACCACATATATATTCCATATCATCCATCATGTGTTACTTTATAAAATATCTGAAGTTTACTTTTCTAGAACTGTCACGTCAATTGAAAACCAATACAACAGCAATTCACGTCCTTCCTTGGGTTTTGGATTTTAGGAGAATACTTATCTCTGGCGCACATCACTGTATTTGGCTGCCTCTGCCAGTGCTGAATTCTTTGCTGACATTGCCCTGGCTCCTATGGAAGCTGCTAAGGTTCGAATTCAAACCCAGCCAGGTTATGCCAACACTTTGAGGGATGCAGCTCCCAAAATGTATAAGGAAGAAGGCCTAAAAGCGTAAGTAAACACAAATTTATACTATAAACGTATTTATTTTGAGTGAACTTTTTTTTTTTGAGACAGAATTTTGCTCTTGTTGCCTAGGCTGGAGTGCAACAGTACAATCTTGAATCACCGCACCTCTGCCTCCCGGGTTCAAGCAATTCTCCTGCCTGGGCCTCCCAAAGTACTGGGATTATAGGCTTGAGCCACTGCGCCTGGCTGTGAACTTCATTTTTTAGTATTAAGCCTACCAGGCTTTTTAAAAGGACATTTAACATTTAATGTTTATTTGCCTGTATATAGAACATAAACTTGAGGGTTAGAGATAAATTAATACATGGTTTGAGCCCTGGACTGAGGTTTTTTTTTTTTCCCTAAAGTAAGGACCATTTGTCAGTCTACAAATGACTTGATATTTGGCCTGAACATTTACTATTAACTTTTAGGGAGGGCTTGTTAGAATCCTTATGATCTATTCACAGTTTTGTGTAGTCAGACCACAACATGCTTCCTTAGATCCACCTTTGTGGATGAATCTTGAACTGAGTTCTACTTGTAAACTTAACTGTTTCTTGTGGTTCCAGTCAAAGAAACATCCAGCAACTTTTTTGGTTGTATAGTCAAAGGTGCTTGAGTCATTGGCATGTGAGAGAAATATACCTGCATGTTAGTCTAAGGTTCTGATAGAAATGACATGCATTTATGCTGCCATTTTTTACTATCAGGACTCGACTTGTGTGCGGACACTTCTGTTAATAATGAAAATCTCTGATAGATGACTATATGCAACTGGGTAAAACAAGTCTGTTGATTTCCTAGATTCTACAAGGGGGTTGCTCCTCTCTGGATGAGACAGATACCATACACCATGATGAAGTTTGCCTGCTTTGAACGTACTGTTGAAGCACTGTACAAGTTTGTGGTTCCCAAGCCCCGCAGTGAATGTTCCAAGCCAGAGCAGCTGGTTGTAACATTTGTAGCAGGTTACATAGGTAAGAATGAATTACTTAGAACACACTTATCTGAAATTACTGATAAATAATCATTTCCGTTATTGGCCTTTTTTGAGAGAGAAAAATATTCCAAAGGTTATATAAAGCAGGTTTTTTTGTTTTTGTTTTTTTGAGGCATCTGTTGCCCAAGCTGGAGTGCAATGGCGTGATCTTAGCTCACTGCAACCTCCGCCTCCCGGGTTCAAGCCATTCTCCTGCCTCATCCTCCTGAGTAGCTGGGACTATAGGCATGCACTGCCAACACCCGGCTGATTTTTGTATTTAGTAGAGATGGGGTTTCACCACGTTGACCAGACTGGTCTCAAACTCCTGACCTTAGGTGATCCCGCCTGGCTTGGCCTCCCAAAGTTCTGGGATTACAGGCATGAGCCATTGCTCCCGGCCTATAAAGCAGTTTTATCTTCCCATCACATCGTATATGCTTTTTAGGATTCATAAATAACATGCTAACTAGTTTCTAAAAGGTGTTTGTTTTATGGGATGTCATTATAAGGCTTGGGAATATATATTTTTTTCTTTTGACATGACAAGTTCCATTTTTCAGTACAGCTTTTTTCTTTTTTTAATTTTTTGAGATGGAATCTCTGTTGCCTGGGCTGGAGTGCAGTGGTGTGATCTCTGCTCACCACAACCTCCGCCTCCCAGGTTCAAGCGATTCTCCTGCCTCAGCCTCCCGAGTAGCTGGGACTACGGGTATGCGCCACCATACCTGGCTAATATTTGTATTTTTAGTGAAGACGGGGTTTCACTGTGTGGCCAGTCTGATCTCGAACTCCTGACCTCATGGTCCACCCGCCTTGGCCTCCCAAAGTGCCGGGATTATAAGCATGAGCTGCTGCGTCCAGCCTGGTTTAGTTTATTCCAAATTTTATACAGAAAGTATTGACTAAAATCTGAGGGGGAAAAAAAGAAAAAACTTAAAAGATTGTTCTGTTTTACATAAGGTAGATGGCTTGATAACTGTACCCATTTCACCCTGAGTCTGATTTTTAATTTAGAACTAAAAAAATTATTTTAAAGTCAGAAAATTATTATTGGCTATGTGAATTTTTATTTTTAACTGGCACTGTATTGGATTCTTTATCTTTTTTCTAGCTGGAGTCTTTTGTGCAATTGTTTCTCACCCTGCTGATTCTGTGGTATCTGTGTTGAATAAAGAAAAAGGTAGCAGTGCTTCTCAGGTCCTCAAGAGACTTGGATTTAAAGGTAGGATGATATTTTTTTCTTGAAAGAAAGAACAGCAGTTTTGGATATGTTGCATTTTTTCATTTGTGTTTCCTGTTTGAACCAGGTGTATGGAAGGGACTGTTTGCCCGTATCATCATGATTGGTACTCTGACTGCATTACAGTGGTTTATCTATGACTCCGTGAAGGTCTACTTCAGGCTCCCTCGCCCTCCTCCACCTGAGATGCCAGAGTCTCTGAAGAAGAAGCTTGGGTTAACTCAGTAGATAGATCAAAGCGAATGTGGACTGAATCTGTTTGTTGATCAGTGTTGAAGAAAGTGCAAAGGAACTTTTATATATTTGACAGTGTAGGAAATTGTCTATTGTCTATTCCTGATATAATTACTGTAGTACTCTTGCTTAAGGCAAGAGTTTCAAATTTACTGTTAAAATAAACCCAACTCTTCATGATTTGCCTGTGACTTATTTTAAAAAGTTTTTTAAAAAATATTTAGCTTTAAAATAGTTGGAAAGAATGAAGTGTCAGCTAAGGAAAAAATACAAAACAGACCGTTGTTGGTTGAATATTTCAGTTGCTATTCATAAATTGTCATATGTCACAAGTTTTATCACATAAGAAAGTTCCTGTATTTTTAGGGAAGCAGACTTTAAATTTCTAAAAACTTGATTTAATTATAGTTAAATATGTATAATCATTTGTGGTTATTTTGGCAAGTCAATGTCAGTGTATACTTACATTTTTGCAGCATGTACTACACTTTTTTTTATGTTGATGAGTTTGCTAATCCTTATTTGTAAGACAAAGTAACCCAAGGTAGGCCGCTGCTTAGAATGATAGTAAAGGACCAAAGTGATTGACAGCTGAAAACTATTTCAGGTACCCTAATTCTCTTCACACAGATCTGACTTTTTAACCCTATGTTCAGTCTGGTATATTTAAGAAAGGTACACTTGACAGCTGAACTAGATGAATGCCACTGGGGGAAAAAATATTCTATCATACTCAGATACGAGATTTGATTTGTCTTAAACCCATTTTTAAAGAGCTCCTAGAAAGTAAATTAGTTTTTGTGTTTAGATTCCCCATAAGTTTGGTTAGGAAGTATGAAAGCTCAATCTTGTAATGACATCCCACCACTTTGGGGGGTTTGGGGGGGAAGCCTAGTATTATATAACATGCTGTTTTTCAAACACTACATTTTAACGAGAGTCCTTGGGTGTAATGGTAGGGTTAACAATCCCTGCATAAAACATACAGATGGCCTGGGGAAGAAACCTTTTTCAGAGATTCTAATTAGGAGAAAAATGTTTCTATAAACTCAGTAAGGTCAGTGAACTGTTTAGAAGCCAGGGCAGCTAGTTGCGTTAGCTTCTTTATATCATTATTGCCTGAACTTGTTTAAAGATCCAACCTTATTTTACCTGTGCTGCAGGAAAAAAGGAAGAGTTGTAGGTACAGATTTGGACCAAACTTTAAAGAGGTAGAGTGGGGTGTCTTCTGAACTCAACCAAGTGGTGGCTGTGGTGCTTAGCAGTATCAACTGTATGTGAGTTATTGCTGTGTTAGCAAAGCATCCAGAGATTAATGGTGTAAGATAAGTTCTGTGAGTCAGGAACTCGGGAGTATCACTTCTGGTTCTGAGTCTCAAGAAGCTTTTCACTTCTGAGCTGGAAGAATGCTCTCTGTGCATCTCCCTGTTAGTGATAGTCTTTCCCCAAGGTCTCTAGCACAGTGGCTTCAGGGCAGCTGGACTTAGGTGGTATTTCAGGGCTCCAACAGAACTTGGCAGAGTTGGCTTTTTAGGACTTAATGTCACATAATACCACTTTTACCATACTCTTGGTTGCAACAGTGGTAAGTCTCAGAGACCCAATCCTAGATTGATGAAAAAAGGAACATAGTCTCCACCTCTTGCTCAGAGGAATGCCAGTCAAATTGTAAAAGGGGCAAGTAGAAATGCAGTGGTACAGCCAGCATGGAAGTGTACCATAGATCTAAAACATTTTGGGTATGCAGTTAGCCAGCCCTCACTGAGGTAGTTCTGCCAATCAGGATTCAAGCTTTATTTCCTAAGAAATACAATAGGTTTTTTGTGTGGGCATTGATATAAAATATGCTGTGTTCAAGCTATGGAGAGTGCTTGCCATCTGTAGTTACTAGAATTACAGCTCAAAGCTATTTCTGAGAGAAAGCCACTTCATCCTCTAAATCCAAGTAAGAGGCCCACAAAGTGAGGTGAATTCTCATTTCAGGTTTTTAAATTGTACTAAAGATTCTAGTAAGGAAATCTTAATATATATATTGGGGTTCTTTTTACATTTCCTTTAATGAAATGTCTACTGTCAATTCTATAAAGCACAACCCAGTGGAGTAAGTTGAATAGTGATAGTTGAATTATGTTGAGATTCAGGACAAGATGGCATTGCATACTAACTTTGTGGGATCAAATAGTTTCAGAGTGGTTAAAACGCCACGAATCCTGATGTGAAATTATGCCTTCTGATAGGTGCAATGAAATTGAAGAGTAACAGCTTAACCTCCATTGTGTGGAGGTTTTATGAAATGTTTTGACTTTTTTTTTTTCACTAGACGACAGGGTTCTTGCTCTGTTGCCCAGGCTGGAGTGCAGCCTTGAAATCCTGGGCTCAGGTGATCCTCCTGCCTCAGCCTTTCCCGTCAGCTGACGCGATTGGGATGTGCCACTACTTGTTCCTGTTTTTTCAGATGGGTCCTGCTGTGTTGCTCAGGCTGGTCTTGATTCCTGGCCTCAAGCAACTTTCCTGCCCCAGCTTCCCGAAGTGGTTGGGATTACAGGTAGCCGCCTCGTCTGGCCTGTTTTGACCATATTTATTTTATTTTTTAGATAAGGTCTTGCTCTTGCCCAGACTGGAGTGCAGTGGCACAATGATAGCTTACTGCAGCCTCGATCTCCCAGGCTCAGGTGATCCTCCCACTTCAGCTTCTTGAATAAATGAGACTGCAAGTGTGAACCACCATGTCTGGCTAATATTTTTTATTTTTAGCAGAGATGAGGTCTTGCTATGTTGCCAGGACTGGTCTTGAATGCCTAAGCTCAAGTGAGCCTTCTGCCTGTCCTCCCAAAGGGCTGGGATTACAGGGCTGAGTCACCACACTTGGCCAACCATATTTTATTTTTTATTTTTTAATTTGGTCCTTTAAAACCATATTATAAAGTGAGTTTAATATTTTTGGCTGGGCACAGTGGCTCACTCCTGTAATTCTAACACTTTAGGAGGCTGAGGTAGGAGGATGCCTTGAACCCAGGAGTTTGAGGCCAGCCTGGACAATATAGAGAAAAAATATATAAAAATTAGGGGGTAGGGGTGTGATGACACATGCCTGTAGTCTCAACTATTTGGGAGGCTGAGGCAGGAGGATCGCTTGAGCCCAGGAGGTTGAGGCTCCAATAAGCCATGTTTACCCCATTGCATTCCAGCCTGGGCAACAGAGTGAAACCCTGTCTCAAAGAAAAAGTAACATTTCTATATGATTTTTGGGATAGAAATGTCCATAATGTTAATGAAGTGCATAGCAGTCACTGCTAAATTAGGAGTTATACATTGGCCTAAGAAATTGTATGTCAGGCCAGGTGCAATGGCTCACGCCTGAAATCCCAGCACTTTGGGAGGCTGAGGCAGGCGGAGCGCTTGAGGTCAGGAGTTTGAGACCAGCCTGGCCAACATGACAAAACCCTGTCTCTACTAAAAATATAAAAATTAGCCAGGTGTGGTGGTGCATGCCTGTAATTCCAGCTACCCAGGAGGCTGAGGCAGGAGAATTGTTTGAACCTGGGAGGTGGAGGTTGCAGTGGGCCGAGATCACACCACTATTCTGGCCTGGGCAACACAGCGAGACTGTGTCAGAAATTGTATATCAGGTTGGGCACAGTGGCTCATACCTGTAATCCCAGCACTTTAGGAGGCCCAGGTTGGAGTATCGCTTGAACCCAGGAGTTGAAGACCAGCTTGGGCAACAAAGTGAGACCCCTGTCTCTGCAAAAGGTAAATTCACCAGGCTAGGTGGCACGTGCCTGTAATCTCAGCTACTCAGGAAGCTAAAGGAGGCCAGGAGTTTGAGGCTGCAATGAGCTACAATCAGACCCCTGCACTCCAGCCTGGATGACAGAGTGATAACCTGTTTAAAAAAGAAAAAAAAAATGTATAATCATTGCAATTTTCATTGCATTACTGATGAGGTAAAAATCTCAAAGTGATTGTAAAAAATCCTGGATATTACATGGTTGAGAAACAAATTTTGATTTTAAATTTACAAGACTCTGTAGTTCACAGTTGAACACTGTGCCTTCCTGAAATATCAAAGAATAATGTACCTTAATAAGCCTGCTACTATTGGCACCTTGTAAAAATTAAAAAAATTAAAGTTCAAACATTATCTGTTGAATCATTTGTCTTACAAGCCAGCCCTGACTTCACATTCTCAGAGGTGTTCATAGAAGTGCATGAGATGTTAACCTCACCACTGATAGGTTTATGAATCTCCTGGTTATTAAGGTGTGACCTGACAAGTTTCCTAGAAAGCAACTATTCCAAAGTTTTCATGTGTGTTTTTATAGACTTTGAAGTGCACGTACGCAACAGTCACTTAATAAAGTCTTGCTATAATGAATTAAAGATCCTTGGGGATGTGTCTCTTACACAAGATATAATTCCTACCTAATACTGTAAATAATAATTTGATGTTCAAATCAGCCAGCCTGCTTTGCAGAATACAGTGTATTGTATGATTTGAAAATGGAAAATAATTCATGTGACAGGCAATTTCATTATTCCAAGCCCCATGATCGTAACACTGGAGGGCTATATTAGCCAAGGTTAAAGCTGCTAAATCTCAAAGTAGCATTAACATCTGAAAATATGATATACCCAACCTTTACCCATGGATAAGTTTGACAGTAAAATGTTATTTTACTTGATGTTAATAGATTATTGGATTGCTTATAGCCATTACTGAAAAAAAAAAAAAAAGGGTATTGGAAACAGTTACTTTAAGGGAAACCACAAATAATGAAACTTCTTCTTTTTTTTTTTTTTTGAGACGGAGTTTTGCTCTTGTTGCCCAGGCTGGAGTGCAATGGCGCGATCTCGGCTCACCGCAACCTCCGCCTCCTGGGTTCAGGCAATTCTCCTGCCTCAGCCTCCTGAGTAGCTGGGATTACAGGCACACGCCACCATGCCCAGCTAATTTTTTGTATTTTTAGGAGAGATGGGGTTTCACCATGTTGACCAGGATGGTCTCGATCTGTTGACCTCGTGATCCACCCGCCTCGGCCTCCCAAAGTGCTGGGATTACAGGCTTGAGCCACCGCGCCCGGCCTGAAACTATTTTTATCACAGGCTAGTTGATGTAAATAAGAGTTAAGTTCCTACAACATATTTCTGGTCACAAAAATAAAACCAAACCAATAAAGACTAAAACAATTCTAATATTAAACATTAGATAAATATGAACTATACCTGCATTTAAGGAAGATTAATAAGGCTGGGTGTGGTGGCTCATGCCTATAATCCCAGTACTTTGGGAGGCCAAGGCAGGTCAAGACCAGCCTAGCCAAAATGGCGAAACCCCATCTCTACTAAAAATACAAAAATTGGCCTGGTGTGGTAGCAGGTGCCTATAGTCCTAGCTACTCAGGAGGCTGAGGCAAGAGGCTTGAACCCAGGAGGTGGAAATTGCAATAAGCTGAGATGATGCCACTATACTTCAGCCTGGGTGACAGAGTGAGACTCCATTTCAAAAAAAAAAAAAGTAATAAAAATAAATAAGCTAATTATTAACCTGTTTATTTCAGTTCAGGGTGGCTGGTGGCTGGAGCCTGTCTCAGGCGCTCAGGACACAGCATGGGAACCCACGCTGGACAGGACACCATTCATCTTAGTGCGCACACACACACACACACACTCATACTGGGTCCGTGCAGACACACCAGTTCACCTGAAGTGCACATCTCCGCCATGTGGGAGGAAATCAGAGTACCCGGAGAAAACTCACTCAGACACAGGGAGAAATGCAAACTCCACGCAGACGGTGGGCCCAACCTAATCAATTTTCTCATCATTACAATGAAACAACTTTGAACAAAATGTTATTTGAAAATCCACTCTCTGCTTACAGCCATTACTGGAGAAAAAAAAAAAAAGAAAGAAAACCTGCTCTACTGGTTATGAAAATCATTCCTCATGACTGAATAGCTGAATTTATGGTATTAAATGCTGAACATTTTCTTTTAAAATATTTTTCATGTAAGTTTTTCTAAAATGAATTATTGTTCTTATTAAAATGATAACATGGGACATAGTTTATGCTTCATTTGGGTATTATCATTATGAACACCAAATACCACATCAGAATGTACTAGAGTGGTGATCTTCCTGTGTTTACATTACAAAGAATAGTTCCATACTATGTTACATAGAGTTTATGTTGACTGGCATGTCTCCAAACTGGAGTGTGGGAAGAAGAAAATATTAGAATACCTATGTAATAATTGTTTTTATCTAATCCTTTTAAAATGTCTATTTTGGGTTTTTGTTGTTGTTGCTGAGACCCAAGTCTCACTCTGTCACCCACGCTAAAGTGCAGTGGCACGATCTTGGCTGACTGCTACCTCTGCCTCCTAGGTTCAAGCTATTGATTCCTGTGCCTCAGTACTCTAAGTAACTGGGATTACCGGCACGCATCACCACGACCAGCTAATTTTTTGTATTTTTAGTAGAGATAGGGTTTCACCATGTTGCCCAGTTCGCTGGTCTTGAACTACTGGGCTCAAGTGATTCACCCGCCTTGGCCTCCCAAAGTGCTGGGATTACAGGTGTGAGCCACTGCACCTGGCCTATTTTAGCTATTTTAAAATACTAATTAGTATTAAAAATTGCAGTGAAGAAGTTAGCCAGTTCTAACTGGGGAATGTTCCTTCTTATATGTAGACTTAAAAAATTTTTTTGGAAATTGTCAAACCTGATTTTTTACTTTTATTTATTTTTCATTTTAATGTTCATGAGTACATAGGTATACTGTATATATTTATGTTGTACATCAGATATTTTTATATAGACATACAATGTGTAATAATCGCATCAGGGCAGATGGAGTCTCTAATGTCTGATTTTTTTTTAAAAGTTATCTTTGTGTGATTGTGTTGATTGGTTAGAGATGATTTTTCTTTTTTTTTGTTTGTTTGTTTTTTTGAGACGGAGTCTTGGTCTGTTGCCCAGGCTGGAGCTCAGTGGCACAATCTTGGTTCATTGCAACCTCCGCCTCCTGGGTTCAAGCGATTCTTCTGCCTCAGCCTCCTCAATAGCTGGGATTACAGGCATGTGCCACCATGCCTGGCTAATTTTTGTATTTTTAGTAGAGACAGGATTTCACCACATTGGTCAGGCTGGTCTTGAACTCCTGACCTTGTGATCTGCCCGCCTTGGCCTCCCAAAGCTCTGGGATTACAGGCACCGCACCCCACCTTATGCCTTTTCCTTTTAAGTATTTGTATTTTCCACATTTTCTGCATAGAGCAACAGTAGTTTTGTAATTAGAACAAAGCAATTCAAATAATATTTATAATAATGGTAATGTCTCATGGATTACCTTTTAATGTTCAGGTATTGTGCTATGATTAGTATAAGCCTGCAAAGTAGATATTACTCTTATTTAATGGGTGAAGAAACAGGCAGAGTGATTAGCTTGCCCAAGGTCACACAGCCAGGAAATGACAGGGATAGATTTGAACATTGCTTTGTCTGATTTTTCAACCCATCAAACTACTCTTAATTATCTAGAAAGTCGAGAAACTAGAGAGTTTTAGAGACTGAGCAGTGATAGCTACTATTTACTTCGCACTATTATAGCCTGGTAGTTTGTTAGGTGTTTTACATATGTTATCTCCTTTAATCTTCGTAACTACAAAGAAGGTATCATTTTTACTAATTTGTAGATAAGAAAATGCAATGCTTTAGATTAGATGATCGATGTCAGATCTAGAATTTAGGCAGCCACAGGACAAAGTAGAGAGCAGCATCACTGCCCGAGAAGTGCCGCCCTTGCCTCCTTCCACTGGAATTTAACTTCTTTGATGCTATATCGTCTAAATGGCCATGTTCCATGCTCTTTTATTCCCTCTTTCTGCCTCACACCCACCCTGCTGCTCTCATCTAATTGTTCCAGGGTTAATCCAAGTGGTTTTCTGATTCAAGGACAGAGAGTCCATGGTCTACCCAGTAATCGATGTCTCACAGCACTGCTTGAGGATATGGGCTGGACTGGTTTTCTGTCTTCGGATTTTAGAATTGGGTAACTAGAGACAAAGCATTTTACAATTAAAGGTGAAAAGCCACAATACAGAAAGAAGCCACAGAAAGGCTGGGGAATGACCAGGATGGCCTTGGACAAGCCGGTTGCATAAGGAAATAGAAATTATGAAAACAGAGAGAGAAAGTTGGCAGAGTGAGATGGGTCTACGGAGAAACAGCAAACAACTCCCAAGATCACATGGCCCCTGAGAAAGAGAAAGTGCCTCTACTGACACTGGCCTTCCGTTCCAGATCCCAGGAGCACTCATTATACCACGATTCTTTTGGGGAGATGCTGGTGAGATAGCCTCCTTTTTTTCTTTTCTCCTTTCTATTCCTTCCTTCCTTCCCCTTCCTTCCTTCCTTCCTTCCTTCCTTCCTTCCTTCCTTTTCTTCCTTCCTTCCTTCTTTCCTCCCTCCCTCCCTCCCTCCCTCCCTCCTTCCCTCCCTCCCTTCCTCTGACACAGTCTTGCTCTGTCACTCAGGCTGGAGTGCAATGGCGCAATTTTGGCTCACTACAACCAACCTCCGCCTCCCGGGTTCAAGCGATTCTCCTGCCTCAGCCTCCTGAGTAGCCAGGATTACAGGGGCCCACCACCACGCCCAGCTAATTTTTGTATTTTTAGTAGAGACAGGGTTTTGCCATGTTGGTCAGGCTGGTCTTGAACTCCTGAACTCAACAGATCCCCTCACCTTGGCCTCCCAAAATGCTGGGATTACAGACATGAGCCACCGCACCCCACTTCTTTTTTCTTTCTTTTTTTCTTTCATGAGCTGATTCTTAAAACCACAGCCCTAACTAACTCCCATTATGGCTGTTAGTTCTGTGAGATCAGGGAACAACTGATGATAGCTACTGGTTACCCACTGTGTATCCACTGAAGCACCTACCCTGCTGTTCTACACATACGCATAAATGTTTTTGAACAAATGAATGAAACAACTAAGAGTAAAACTATCTGCCATTTATCCAGAGACAGAACCAGAGTCATGGGCCCATGAGTGGACATGAGTAGCAGGACACGGAATATTGTTCAACCTGTTCTAGATGTACCTATAACCTCATGTCTGAATACTAGACAGAGGTGGAACTGAGACAGACCATAGGTGAGATAACTATTTTACAAGTAAGCTATATCCCATAGCCCTCTTTAAAAGAGTAAGACAATGATAAGGTGTGACAGTTAATTTTATGCATCAATTAGCTGGGCCATGATGTTCAGACATTTGGTTTAACATCATACTGGATGTTCCTGTGAGGGTGTCTTTTTGGATGAGATTAACATTCTAATCAGTGGACCTCGAGTAAAGTGGATTGCCCTCCATAATGTGAGTGGCAATCCACGTTCAATCAGTTAAAGGTGGGCTGGGCATGGTAGCTCATGCCTGTAATCCCACTACTTTGACAGGCTGAGGCGGGAGGATCACTTGAGGTGAGGCGTTTGAGACCAACCTGGCCAACATGGTGAGACCTCCATCTCAAAAAAAAAAAAAAAGTTAAAGGCCTGAATAGAACAAAAGAGTGACCTCTCTCCCCATCAACTCCCACCAAGCAAGAAGGAATTCTGCCTTCAGACTTGAACTGCAACACCAGCTCTTCCCTGAGGATCCAGCCTGATGGCCCACCTTGCAGATTTTGGACTTGCCATCCTCTATAACCCATGTGAACCAATTATTTAAAATAAACCTCTCCCCCTCTATCTGTCTCCACATCCTGTTGCTTCTGTTTCTCTGGAGAGTCCTGACTAATACACAAGTTTCTGATAATAATGACTCAATTTTTCTTTTTTTTTTCTTTTTTTTTTTTTGAGACGGAGTTTCACTCTTGTTACCCAGACTGGAGTGCAATGGCGCAATCTCGGCTCACCGCAACCTCCGCCTCCTGGGTTCAGGCAATTCTCCTGCCTCAGCCTCCTGAGTAGCTGGGATTACAGGCACGCGCCACCATGCCCAGCTAATTTTTTTTGTATTTTTAGTAGAGATGGGGTTTCACCATGTTGACCAGGTTGGTCTCGATCTCTCGACCTTGTGATCCACCCGCCTGGGCCTCCCAAAGTGCTGGGATTACAGGCTTGAGCCACCGCGTTATCTATCTATCTATCTATCTATCTATCCATCCACCTACCTACCTACCTACCTACCTACTTACCTGTCAATCATCTATCTATTCATCCATACTATTGGCTTTGTTTCTCTGGAGAATCCTAACACAACAGGCAGCTATTGATCTATTTTCTGTCACTTTAGATTACTTTGCAGTTTCTAAAGTTTTATATCACTGGAATTGCCAGTGCTGTTAGAGCCTCCTTTTTTTTTTTTTTTTTGAGATGAAGTCTTGCTCTGTCTTACACTCCCAGGCTGGAGTGTAATGGAGTGATCTCTGCTCACTGTAAACTCCGCTTCATGGGCTCAAGCAATTCTGCCTCAGCCTCTCAAGTAGCTGGGATTATAGGCACCCACCACCTTGCCTGGCTAATTTTTGTATTTTTAATAGAGATGGAGTTTCACCATGTTGGTCAGGCTTGTCTCAAACCCCTGACCTCAGATGATCCACCCGCCCCTGCTTGGCTTCCCAAAATGCTGGGTTACAGGGGTGAGCCACCGCGCCTGGCTTAGAGCCTCTTTCTCTAGTTGCTTTGGCTACTTCTGGTCACATCATCATCACACATGAGTTATGTTGTTTTGAGGCAGAGGCTTGACAAGCCCCCTTCAACCCATCCCTTCCCCCCACAAACCTTTCTCTAGAAGCCACTTTCCAATCCCTTTTAAGTAACCTACTTGCTGTGACCTGAATGTGTCTCCCCAAAATTCAAAGGTTGAAATCCAAGGTGAGACATTTGGGAGGTGATTAGGTCATAAGGTAGGAGTCTTCATCAACAGGATTAGTGCCCCTATAAAAGAGGTCCCAGAGAGCTGCTTGCCCTTTCTACCATATGAGAACACAGCTAGAAAGTGCTATCTATGAACTAAGAGGTGGGCCCACACCAGACACCAAATCTGCCAGCACCCTGATCTCAGACTTTCCAGCCTCTTAGAATAGTGAGAAATAAATTTGTTATTTATAGGCTATCTAAATTTCTTGCTATATTCTGTTAAGTAATAGCCCAAACAGACCAAGACACTATTGTTCCTTTCCCTGTTTCCTAAAGCCATGAAAGACTCAGAAAGGTGTACTTTTTATTTCCCTGCAGCTCACTGGCTGTGACTTTTCTAGTTTCTCTTCCTCTAATTGGATAATGAATGTTGCAACCCTGTCCCCTGAGGGGTAGTTCTTCAGTTAGGTCCCCAACCACACATGCTGGGCTCCCTAGGGGAAGGGATTCAGATTCTGCCCCTTCAAGATTTCCCAGTGCTATCAGCAGATTCTGCCTCTCCTCATGTGTGTGTGTGTGTGTGTGTGTGTGTCTGCGTGTAACAACATGCATGTCAGGAGGATGGATAAAGTTCTTGCTACATAAAGTTGCAAAAATAGGTTTTAGCATATTTATTTTGGAAAATTAACCTGTTTAAAAGTTTTATTTTTGCTGTACAAAATAGGATTAAATACAAAATGACTTTTACTCCAAAATACCATTATTTCTGATTACCAGTCTTCTTATAACAAGAGAGGTCCCATTAAAAAAATTACCTTAGTCTAATCTCAGTAATGTCAAACTAATTCTTTTTTATTTTTGTTTAATTTTATTTTTTTATTTTTTTTCTTTTTTCCATGGGAATCATCAAACCATAATGTCAAACTAATGCATATCTGAAATGTGTGCAATTTCATCTTTAATATCCTTAATCTCAGCTTGGACTATTGTTAAATTAGATATTTTTTCATTTAAGAAAGCAATTTCTTTCCCTCTTTGCAGTAAGTCGGTAACCAATCTCCCAATTCGTAGGGTTAAATCATTTACTAATGGTTCTAAACGAGCAAAGTCCTTCTTTAGATTATACACCTTTGGTTTTAGATCATTTGCAAAAGTTACTGTCTTCAGAACTTTGGCTCTGTCACTTTCTAACCTTAGAAATCTATCTGTATGTTTGTTGAAGTCACTCTTTAGCTCAGTTAGTGTCTTCTTAACAGAGTTAATTCTTTGTGAATTTTCAGATGCTACCCTTCGGAGCATTGCTGTTCGATCAATGCTACTTGAAAGAAGATCACCAATATTTTTTACTGTACTTGTTTCTACTTTTTCTATTTTAGTTTCTAGTTCTTGCACAGAATCTGTCAATGATATTACGTCAGTTACTAAACCTGAAATTCGTCGCATATCTGTTTTTACAGTTGTAATCTTGAGACCGACATCTTTTGTCATGGAAGTTGTACTTTGTTCTACTTTTGTAATGTCTTGAGAAAGCACTGTCAGATTGTTGTTCAGTATATCCTGTTTTTCAGTTATCCCGTTGAACCAAGTTTTTACCTCATTAATTTCTTCCTGTAGATGCTTTAGATGAGCAATTATTTGAAAAGACTTCAGCTGTTCCATGATAGCTTCAGATTTCTGCCACTATAAGAAAATATAATATCACAATGATTAAATGTATTAGAAGCTTAGCATTTAAATTTCATCTTACATTTTGTGGCTTTTTTTTTTTTTTGAGATGAAGGTTTGCTATGTCACCCAGGATGGAGTGCAGTGGCTTGACCTCAGCTCACTGCAACCTCCACCTCCTGAGTTCAAGTGATTCTCCTGCCTCAGCCTCCTGAGTAGCTGGGACTACAGGTGTGCATCACCAGGCCCAGCTAATTTTTTTTTTTTTTTTTTTTTTTGTATTTTTAATAGCGACAGGGCTTCACCATCTTGGACAGGCTGGTCTCAAACTCCTTACCTCTGGTGATCTGCATGCCTTGGCCTCCCAAATCCATATCTGGAATTACAGGCATGAGCCACCATGCCCTGTCTTATGTTACTTTGTAACTACAATTTTACCATTCTTCTGGAAAGCATATGGTAAAAGATGGCTTCAAAAGTAAGAGACGGGCCGGGCGCGGTGGCTCACGCCTGTAATCCCAGCACTTTGGGAGGCCGAGGCGGGTGGATCACGAGGTCAAGAGATCAAGACCATCCTCTTCAACATGGTGAAACCCTGTCTCTACTAAAATACAAAAAAATTAGCTGGGCATGATGGTGCACGCCTGTAGTCCCAGCTACTCGGGAGGCTGAGGCAGGAGAATTGCTTGAACCCAGGAGGTGGAGGTTGCAGTGAGCCGAGATCGCACCATTGCACTCCAGCCTGGGTGTAACAAGAGCAAAACTCCGTCTCAAAAAAAAAGGAAAAAAAAAAAGTAAGAGACTTTAGAACAATATAAGTGAAATACTAATGAATAAGTAGGAAAACATTTGAGAAAATTTTGTGAAATGTTACTGAAAATTAACATTTTTACGTTGCATTATTTTCACAATTGATCCTCTGTACAGTAATAAAATGAGCTACATGAGACAGTGATGTATTTTTTCAGTTGCTGAAGAAGAGAAAAAAAAGTTTCTTCCGGCTGGGCTTGGTGGCTCAAGCCTGTAATCCCAGCACTTTGGGAGGCCGAGGCGGGTGGATCACGAGGTCAAGAGATCAAGACCATCCTGGTCAACATGGTGAAACCCCGTCTCTACTAAAAATACAAAAAAATTAGCTGGGCATGGTGGCACGTGCCTGTAATCCCAGCTACTCAGGAGGCTGAGGCAGGAGAATTGCCTGAACCCAGGAGGCGGAGGTTGCGGTGAGCCGAGATTGCGCCATTGTACTCCAGTCTGGGTAACAAGAGCGAAACTCCGTCTCAAAAAAAAAAAAAAAAAGTTTCTTTCAATGGAGCTTTGCAGGGTAAGACAAGGTAACAAAACTTCTTTTTTATTTCAGCTTTATTAAGGTATAATTGACAAATTAAAATGTATTTATTTATTGTGTACAATGTAATGTTTTGATATACATATATACACACATATTGTGAAATGATTAAATCAGGCTAATGAACATATCTGTCCCCTCACATTTTTTTTTTTTTTTTGTAGTAAGAATATTTAAGATCTACTCTCCTAGAAATTCTTTCTCTTTTTTTTTTTGGAGATGGAAATCTCACTCTGCCACCCAGGCTGGAATGTAATGGCCCCATGTCAGCTGACTGCAACCTCTACCTCCTGGGTTCAAGTGATTCTCCTGCCGCAGTCGCCCGAATACATGGTATCACATTTGTGCACCACCATGCCTGGCTAATTTTCCTATTTTTAGTGGATATAGGTTTTCACTATGTTGGCCAGGGTGGTCTGAAGGTCTTGATCTCACGTGATTCACCGGTCTTGGCCTCCCAAAGTGCTAAGATCATCAGGAGTGAGCCATTGCATCCAGTCTCTTAGCAATTTTCCAGTATATATCATTATTATCTATAATCATCATGCTATACAGTAGCTCTCCAGAACTTATTCTGTTTTTTTTTTTTTTTTTTTTTTTTTAGATGGAGCTCACTCTGTCACCCAGGCTGGAGTGCAATGGTGCAGTCTCAGCTCACTGAAACCTCTGCCTCCCGGGTTCAAGTGATTCTCCCGCCTCAGCCTCCGGAGTAGTTGGGATTATAAGCGCATGCCACCATGCCTGGTTAATTTTTGTATTTTTAGTAGAGACAGGGTTTCACTATGTTGACCAGGCTGGTCTTGAACTCCAGACCTTGTGATCTGCCTGCCTGGGCCTCCCAAAGTGCTGGGATTACAAGTATGAGCCACTGCGCCTGGCCTATTCATCTTGTTGAACTGAAACTTTGTATTCTTTGATCAACATCTCTCTATTGCCCTAACTGTCCCCTCTAGTCCCTTGTAACCACCATTCTACTCTGTACTTTTGTAAGTCTGACTCTTTTAGATTGCATATATAATTGAGATCATGTAGTATTTATCTTTCTGTGCCTGGTTCATTTCACTTAGCATAATATCCTTTAGGTTTATCTATGTAGTCGCAAATAACAGGATTTCCCTCTTTTTAAAGGCAGAACAACATTCCATTGTGTGTGCCTGTGTGCGCTTGCCTGTGTTACTTATCCATTCATCTGTTGATTGACACTTAGAATGATTCTACATAGCTTGGCTACTGGGACTAACTCTGCAATGAACGTGGGAATACAGATAATTCCTTGACATATTGATTCATCTCTTTTGGATACATATCCAGAAGTGGGATTGCTGGATCATATGATTATTATTTTTACTGATTTTTTTTTTTAGAAACCTCCATACCGTTTTCCATAATGGCTATACATTGCCACCCACAGCGTACAATGGTTCCCTTTTCTCCACATTCTCACCGGCATTTATCTTTTGGCTTTTTATAGTATATATTCTAATAGGTGTGAATTGATATCTCATTGTGTTTTAATTTTTCCTTTCCCTGAGAATTAGCGATGTTGAGCATTTTTTCATATACCTGTTGGCCATTACTATGTCTTCTTTTGAGAAATGTCTATTCATTTCCATAGCCTATTGTTTAATTGGGTTATTTTCTTTTTTTCTTTTTCTTTTTTCTTTTTTTTTGAGACGGAGTTTCGCTCTTGTTACCCAGGCTGGAGTGCAATGGCGCGATCTTGGCTCACTGCAACCTCCGCCTCCTGGGTTCAGGCAATTCTCCTGCCTCAGCCTCCTGAGTAGCTGGGATTACAGGCACGCGCCACCATGCCCAGCTAATTTTTTGTATTTTTTTAGTAGAGACGGGGTTTCACCATGTTGACCAGGATGGTCTCGATCTCTTGACCTCGTGATCCACCCACCTCGGCCTCCCAGAGTGCTGGGATTATAGGCTTGAGCCACCGCGCCCGGCCTTGGTTTATTTGTTTTCTTGATATTGAGTTGCTTGAGTTCCTTATGTATTTTGTATATTAAGCCATTCTCATATTTATGGTTCATGAGTATTTTCTCCCATTCTATAGGCTGTCTTTTCACTCTGTTGATTGTTTCCTTTTCTGTACAGACGATTTTTAGTTTGATGCAATCCTATTTATCTATTTTTGCTTTTGTTGCTTGTGCTTTTGGGGTTCTATCCAAAAAAATCTTTGCCAAGACTAATGTCAGGAAGCTTTTTCCTCATGTTTTCTTCTAGTAGTTTTCATTTTCTGGTATTACATTTAAGTCTTTAACTTATTTTGAACTGATTTTTGTATATAGTTTGACACAAGGGCCCAGTTTCATTCTTCTGCATAGGATATCCAGTATTCTCAACAGAATTATTAAAGAGATGTCCTTTCCCCATTGTGTGTTCTTGGCACCTTGGCTGAAAATCATTTGAACATATACTTGCAGATGTATTTCTGGGCTCTTTATTCTGTTCCATCAGTCTTTTTTTTTTTTTTTTTTTTTTTTTTTGAGACGCAGTCTTGCTCTGTCACTAGGCTACAGTGCAGTGGTGAGATCTCAGCTCACTGCAACCTCTGCCTCCAAGCGATTCTCCTGCCTCAGACTTCTGAGTAGCTGGGACTATAGGCATGTGCCACCACACCTGGCTAATATGCTTGGCTAACCTATTTGCCTAGGATGGATAGATGAGTTAAGAGTCTATCAGTAGCTGAAAAGAGCACATCAGTGAAGGCCGGGGATGGTGGCTCATGCCTGTAATTCTAGTACTTTGTGAGGTGAGGTGGGTGGATCACGTGAGCTCAGGAGTTCAAGCCCAGTTTGGACAATGTGGTGAAACCCTGTCTCTACAAAATATACAAAAATAGCCAGGCTAAGCTGAGAGGGTAACTTGAGTCTGGGAGGCAGAGGTTGCAGTGAGCTGAGATCATGCCACTCCAGTATGGGTGACAGAACCAGACTCTTTCTCAGACCAAAAAAAAAAAAAAAAAAAAAGTACATTAGTGATTTGAATATTTATTTTAGTATTATTTTTTCAGATAGAGTCTTGCTGTATTGCACAGGCTGGAGTGCAGTGGCACAATCTTGGCTCACTGCAACCTCTGTTACCAGAGTTCAAGCAATTCTCCGGGGCCTCAGCCTCCCAAGTAGCTGGGATTACAAACATGCATCACCACACCCAGCTAATTTTTCTTTCCTTTTTTTCTTTTTCTTTTTTTTAGTAGAGATGGGCCTTTCACCATGTTGCCAACTCCTGACCTCAAGTGATCTGCCCACCTCAACCTCCCAAAGTGCTGGGATTACAGGCATAAGCCACCGTGCCCAGCTTGAATATTTATTAAATTCCTATAGTATATTCCAGGTACTAGGCTTAGATGCTGCCCTGTAATGTTAAATATTGTCCGGATCTACAAGCACAGCAACATGGTTCAAGACTATGATTTCTGGTTCCAATCTGCCTTCCAAAAACTTGCTAAAGGGTTTTTTTTGAGACAAAGTCTCTCACTCAGTGGCCAGGCTGGAGTGCAGTGGTGCCATCTTGGCTCACTGTAACCTCTGCCTCCCAGGTTCAAGTGATTTTCCTGCCTCAGCCCCCTGAGTAGCTGGGGTTACAAGTGGCTGCCACCATACCCGGCTAATTTTTGTATTTTTAGCAGAGACGGAGTTTCACCATGTTGGCCAGGACGGTCCTGACCTCGTGATCTGCCTACCTTGGCCTCCCAAAGTGCTGTAATTACATGCTTCAGCTACTGCATCCGGCCAGGATCTTTAACTTCTATTAAAGGACCTGAAAATTTTATTGATCTATATAATTTAAAACCATTTGGATCAGGCGCAGTGGCTCACACCTGTTATCCCAGCACTTTGGGAGGCCAAGGAAGGAGGATCCCTTGGAGTCAGGAGTTTGAGACCATCCTGGGCAACATAGAGAGACACTCCTCCATCTCTACTTTTTTAAAAATATATTTTAAAAAAGGGTAAATAAGTAAATAAAACCACTTAAAGCCAGAAGGGATCTTAGAGATTATTGGTATATAATAATGAGAGCCTTTACTATTTAAAACTAAGCCCTAAAATAAAGTGCCCAGAATATGCAGTGGCAAAACCTATGAATAAATTAGAGGAGTCTAGCTTAGGACTATTTAGCATCGCTTTCTCCTCTTCTTCAACATTTATTCATTTATCAATTCCTTTTTTTTTTTTTTTTGACATATAGTTTCACTCATTTCCCAGGCTGGAGTGCAATGGCGCGATCTTGTCTCACCACAGCCTCTGCCTCCTGGGTTCAAGTGATTTTCCTGTCTTAGCCTCCCAAGTAGCTGGGATTACAGGTATGCACCACCACACCCGGTTAATTTTGTATTTTTAGTAGAGACAGGGTTTCTCCATGTTGGTCAGGCTGGTCTCAAACTCCTGACCTCAGGTGATCTGCCTGCCTTGGCCTCCCAAAGTGTTGGGATTACAGACATGAACCACCGTGCCTGGCCTGTTGATTGCTTCTTATGCTCAAGGGCCAAACGATTTTAGAGCAAAGCTATAGCTTTTGAGGGACTTAGGAGTCTAGTTTAATGGCAACATGGTAGAGAACACATTTGACTGAATTATTTCTTTTGAGTTATCAAGATAGTTCTACTAACAGCAGATTTGTTGTGATTTTTCCTCCCTGGTTGAATAGTAGCAGGCCCCATGGTGTAGTGAGAGGTCCTTGGCCTCTGGAATTGAACAGACCTAGGTCTACAGTGTGACTGCAAGTTTCCTAATGTTTCTAAGTCTCCATTTCCTTATTTGTAAATGGGTCTAATAGCTAGCAAAGGTGTAGTAAGAATTAGTGCTAATAACTGGCACAATGTAGGTAATAAATACATACAGCTGTTAAAATGATGATGATGAGCTGTGCGAGGTGGCTTATGCGTGTAATCCCAGCACTTTGGGAGTCCAAGGCAGGCGAATCACGAGGTCAGTAGTTTGAGACCAGCCTGGCCAAGAGACCAGTCTGGCCAGTATGGTGAAACTCCATCTCTACTAAAAATATAAAAATTAGCGAGGCCTGGTGGCAGGTGCCTGTAATCCCAGCTACTTGAGAGGCTGAGGCAGGAGAATTGCTTGAACCTGGGAGGCAGAGGATGCATGAGCTGAAGATCGTACTATTGCACTCCAGCCTAGGTGACAGAGGGAGGCTCCAACTCAAAAAAAAAAAAAAAAAAAAAGATGATGAATGTAAATTTCCTAGAAATGCTTGACATACATGTAGGTATATCATTTTAACAGGTGCTAAAATGTGTTTTCTCCTCTCCTGCTGTGTAAAGCTGGGGTGAAATAGTTTGATTTGTATATAGTTTATAGGCTGGGTGTGGTGGCTTATGCCTCTAATCCCAGCACTTTGGGAGGTCGAGGTGGGAGAACTGCTTCAGCCCAGGAGTTTGAGACCAGCTTGGGCAACATAATGAGACTCCATTTCTACAAAAAAATAAAATTAGCTGGGCATGGTGGTGTGCACCTGTAGTCCCAGCAATCTGAGGAGCTAAGATGGGAGGATCACTTGGGCCTAGGATGCTGAAGTTGCAGTGAACTGTGATCACACCACCACACTCCAGCTTGGGTGACAGAGTGAGATCCTGTCTCAAAATTAATTAATCGATAGCTTATAAATTGAAATGACCAGATGCTAGGAAAATTTGCAGAGCTTTTGTCTGCAAATATGAAATAAGTCTATAAATAAGCAAATATGAAATAAGTCTATAAATAAGCAAATATAAAATAAGTCTATAAGGAATGTTTTTTTTTTCTGAGTTTGGTAAATTTTCAGCATCTTTATTATGTAATGATATCATATCAAAGTTTCAGTAAGATTATAAATTCATACAAAAGTCTACAATTAGGTTGAGATAAAAAATACTACTACTGGCTGGTGAGATGGCTCATGCCTGTAATCCCAGCACTGTGGGAGACAGAGGCAGGTGGATTGCCTGAGCTCAGGAGTTTGAGACCAGCCTGGGCAACACAATGAAACCCCGTCTCTACTAAAATACCAAAAAATTAGCTGGGCGTGGCTGTGTGTGCCTGTAATGCCAATTACTTGGGAGGCTGAGGCAGGACAATTGCTTGAACCCAGGAAGCAGAGGTTGCAGTGAGCCGAGATCATGTTATTGCACTCCAGCCTGGGTGACAGAGCAAGGCTTCACCTCAAACAACAAAAAAATAGTAATACTAATTTTGCATCTTATGGGTTTTTCAATGATGCCATATAGGCTAATAAGTCAACATTTTTAGTTGTAAAATATACAAGTACACTTAGTTAATAGTTTCCAATCATTAAGCAAAATTTAAGGCAATATTACTATATTTTAATATTGTATGTTCAAAAGTTTAAAAACAATTAGATGCTTGTATTGTAAAAGTGATTTATTCATAGGCCGGGCGCGGTGGCTCAAGCCTGTAATCCCAGCACTTTGGGAGGCCGAGGCGGGTGGATCATGAGGTCAAGAGATCGAGACCATCCTGGTCAACATGGTGAAACCCCGTCTCTACTAAAATTACAAAAAATTAGCTGGGCATGGTGGCGCGTGCCTGTAATCCCAGCTACTCAGGAGCCTGAGGCAGGAGAATTGCCTGAACCCAGGAGGTGGAGGTTGCGGTGAGTCGAGATCTCGCCATTGCACTCCAGCCTGGGTAACGAGCGAAACTCCGTCTCAAAAAAAAAAAAAAAAAAAAAAAGTGATTTATTCATGTTACATTAAAAAAATTGATCCAGTACTCTTTTTTTTGTTTTGAGATGGAGTTTCACTCGCTGTTGAGGCTGTACTACAATGGGATGATTTCAGCTCACTGCAACCTCCGCCTCCCTGGTTCAAGCAATTCTCCTGCCTCAGCCTCCCAAGTAGCTGGGATTACAGGTGCCCACCACCATGCCCAGCTAATTTTTGTATTTTTAGCAGAGATGGGGTTTCATAATATTGGTCAGGCTGCTCCTGAACTCCTGACCTCAGGTGATCCACCCACCTTGGCCTCCCAAAGTGCTGGGATTATAGGCATGAGCCACCATGAGTTGATCCAGTACTCTTACGCTTTTGAGATAGGGTCTTGCTCTGTTACCCATGCTGGAACATAGTCGTGCAGGTCACTGCAACCTTGAACACCTGGGCTCAGCCTCCTTCACAGCTAGAACTACAGGCATGTGCTTTTTTTGACTTTTAGTAGACATGAGGTCTTGCCATGTGGTCCAGGCTGGTCTTGAACTCCTGAGCTCAAGCGATCCTCCTACCTCAGCTTCCCAAAGTATTGGAATTACAGGAGTAAGCCATTGTGCCTGGTCGCACTCCTCCTTACACATTTTTTTTTTTCATAGGGATGAGAGGTCTTACTGTGTTACCCAGGCTGTCTCAAACTCCTGGGGTCAAGCCATTTTGCCTCAGTCTTCCAAAATGTTGAGATTATAGGTACGAGGCACTGTGCCTGGCCGCTTTATAAGAAATTGATATAAAATTTATTATCAGTTACCAAGATACAAAAATGTGTTTTAGGATATTGATAATTTTCCCTGAAGAAAAGACTAACAATGTAATTTAATATTTAATACACAGAAAAGTTTTTTGAAATTTTAAGCACTGGCTAAATAAATGAATGGATGAAACAGTGAAAGACAAATTAAGTACATCTAAATCTCTCTAATAAAAATTTCTTGGCCAGGCACGGTGGCTCATGCCTGTAATCCGAGCACTTTGGGAGGCCAAGGCGGGTGTATCACGAGGTCAAGAGATCGAGACCAACGTGGTCAACATGGTGAAACCCCGTCTCTACTAAAAATACAAAAATTAGCTGAGCATGGTGGTGCGTGCCTGTAATCCCAGCTACTCAGGAGGCTGAAGCAGGAGAATTGCCTGAACCCAGGAGGCGGAGGTTGCTGGGAGCCGAGATCGCGCCATTGCACTCCAGCCTGGGTAACAAGAGTGAAACTCCGTCTCAAAAAAGAAAAAATTGCTTAATAGGAAAACCTCTTCCTAAATACAGTATATATCTATGTCTATACACACACACATATATACATTAATAGTTTTCTCATGTTGTACTTGCACGAGTGGTTTTTCTTTCCCTGTGTCATTATGAAGCAGTGGCCACCTTGCTTCCATTTACTTTCAGTAACCATTACCGTGTTATATATAAGTTCATAATAATTTAAAAGATACAAGTTCATTAAATGTGGTGATAGGTAAGAAATAATATTTAAACATGAAGAGTGTAAGAGGTCACGTCTGCCTTGACAGGATGGAGGTTAAAACAAAGTTCCAGCTAACTTTACCATCTATTTTATTAGTATGAAAATAAAAGTAAACAAATAGGAGTTTTGTCAGTGCACACAAAGAAGAGACATTCAGAAGTCAGTAAGTATAATGTTAAGACTGCAAAAATTAATGCTGTGCCCCTTAATAATAGAACTCTTCAGGCTTATTTTTATGACTCACGGCTGTCTACCACTGGCCCTCCTAACTCCAATGCAGACCGAGTTTGGGGGTTCTCCAAAAACTTGCATATTTACATATTAAAACTACTTGACCACAACTACCTTTTTGTAACTGACTGCTTTCAAGTTCTTTGTGTGTTTAATTTCACTGAAACTGCATTATAAAACTGGTAAGATTATTGACAAAAACAAACAAGAACAAACTTTCACATGCAGTTGACTACATTATATGATTTCAAATAAGATAAAATCAATTTGTAAACAAGTTTAGTGGTGTGGTTTGGGAAATCTTTAAAATGACTTGATTTTAACTCCCATAGTTATTAGCGTAACTCGTTATCACAGTTAAGTTACTTTTCCCTCCTTAAAACAGGCCACAGGCTTATTTATTTTTATTTTAAGTAGATTATCTAGAGATCATGGATCTAGCAAACTCATGTCTAACACAGTTAGAACTTAAAACTCAGGTATATAAAGACATTTCAAAGATTTATATACACATAATTCATAAGAAAGACCTTATGTAAGAACATACTTACTCTGATTTTAAAAGTCTTACAAGTATGTGTAACACAGTTTGGAACCTTAACAAAAACTAAAATGTTTCCCAGGCTTCATAGTTTTCAGAAAGTGCATATTAATTCATAGCAAAGGCACCAGGCTCTCCCTCAGGCATGTTATCTTTTATTTTACACAAAATTCCTATGAACTTGGTTGTCTGGATTCTTAACCTGCAGTGAATTACATAAGAAAGTGAAGAACTGGCTGAGGCAGGCAGATTATCAACTAACCTGACAGCAAGATCAGGTGACAGAAAAGGTATGAGACATAGGTTTGAAAAACGGCAAACTGGGGCCATTTAGTGAAGCAGTAAATACTCCCCATTAGCCCCTGAAGACATCAATATATGTGGGTCCAATATAATAGGTGAAATTAATAATGATGTCCACTAATTCTTTAAAAAACATTAAAGCCGGGTGCGGTGGCTCACGCCTGTAATCCCAGCACTTTGGGAGGCCGAGGCGGGTGGATCACGAGGTCAAGTCAAGACCATCCCGGTCAACATGGTGAAACCCCATCTCTACTAAAAATACAAAAAATTAGCTGGGCATGGTGGCACGTGCCTGTAATCCCAGCTACTCAGGAGGCTGAGGCAGGAGAATTGCCTGAACCCAGGAGGCGGAGGTTGTGGTGAGCCGAGATCGCGCCATTGCACTCCAGCCTGGGTAACAAGAGCGAAACTCCGTCTCAAAAAAAAAAACATTAAAAATAATAAGTATCTTGTTTTAAAAGTAGAGAAATATTTGTAAAGAACTATTTCTATTTAAAATGGCTAAAATGACATAAGTTTTAGTGCTTAAAAAGATAAGCTTCGATTATGTGGATAATCCATTTGTGTGGACATCTTGTTTATTTTCCAATAATGTAGGATAAGATGAGGCATATCAAAATAACTCAAAATCATGGAACTAATCAATTCATGTATAATGATATGGTTCATCAGAATAAATGTCATGAATTTAAAAATCACCACCAATTCCTTTATTTTCTAGATTATATTCTTTTAAAGTTCCCTTTTCTCCTGTACTTGAATATGCTATAAAATCGTGAACTCTTTCTTTTAGAACATCCAGTTCATTTTGCATCTTTAATATGCTATTATCATACTGAATTCCTTCAAGGGTTTTCTGCATCTCCATTATTTCAGACACTGCTTTCAGCATATCATCTTCCATATTAAACATCTGCATAGTCAAGTCTTCCATTTTCTTTTCTGTTCCTATCAGATCCTGAGAAACTCTGAGAACCGAGTGAATAGCACTTTCAATTGTTGGCAAATGTGTCTTGCATTCTTCAACTTTGGGTTCATAGTCGGAAAGTTTATTAGTCAGATCTTCATCTCTGGCAAAGAGGGCATGCTGTTCCTCTTCTAACTTTTCAACTGCCTTTGTATCAGAGCTTAGCTGCTCCTCTACTCGCAGGAGATCTTCTTCTTCTTGTCTTTTTACTGTTCTAATATTTCTTAGTGTGCTGTCTTCCAAATCTTTTAGCCGTTCAGTGAGCAGTTTTATTTCCTGCTCAGCCGAGTTAATTTGGACAGTTACTTGAGAATGTGTATGTTTTGCTTCTGATTTGAAAATGTCTGTATTAGCATTCATTTCTTCTAGGCTTCTCTTCCAGAAATCTGTAATATTCTGAAATTTCTCATTTAGGCTTTGCATCCTTTGAGTAAGCACCTTTTCATTATTTTGAACGTCATGCATGATATCTTGGAGGTTGGATACTTCCTGCTCAAACTGGGTCATCAAAGACATGGATGACGTAGCTTCCTGCAGGATGCTTTCGGTAGTCTCAAGCTGCATTTATAACACAAAACAATTTCCAAGGCTTCTTAATAATTTTCATATTAGAGAAACACACTTTAACAAACAGGAGTATAACACATGCCAAGTTAAAATTCTGAAGATGTCTAAAATATCCAAGTACATCAGAATCATACTGACAAAGACATTTATTATGTCAATAGTTTTCACAAAGCTTAGCCCTGTGTCTTTTTTTTTTTTTTTTTTGAGATGGAGTCTTGTTCTATCACCCAGGCTGGAGTGTATGAAGCCATCTCAGCTCACTGCAACCTCTGCTTCCCAGGTTCAAAGGATTCTCCTGCCTCAGTCTCCCGGGTAGCTGGGATTACAGATACGCACCACGATGGCTGGCTAATTTTTGTATTTTTTGTAGAGATGGGGTTTCACCATGTTGGCCAGGCTGGTCTTGAATTCTTGACCTCAAGTGATCCGCCTGCCTCAGCCTCCTAAAGTACTAGGATTACACCACTCCTGGCCAGCACTATGTTAAAAAAATACACCTGAATATATAATCCTAGATATTTGAGCATTTCTATAGAATCATATTCAAGAGAAAAATAATGTTAAAGGACCTGAAATAGATCACAATTTCCTCTTTTTAACTCCAGTGGTAACTTTGATGTCATTTTTATGGTTATTTGGCTTTTTAGAAACTGTAACATTATATAAAATTTTATATCTTTCCTAAATCCTATAGTTCTGGAAGGGTTTCTGCCCGAAAAAAAAATTTCCACCAACTTCTTGCAGAGAAGGTACTAGAATCAGGTCTTACAGATACAAAAGCAAAAACAATTAAAAAACAGTTTAGTGAGACAAGTCAAATGGAATGGTAAAGTGTTTTAAGTATTTGTAAATTATGCTAAGCCCCTGACACCTCCTAATCTGTATCTGGAATACAGAAGGCCAAGTCATAGACCTCTTTTAGTCTACACTTAGATAACAGCTTTAGAGACTACAGAAAAGCTTGGAAGTGATCATTAATTTATCATATGCTTATAGCATTATGCTGAAGACATAATACTGAGCAAGATACACTTCTGCCCCTAAGCAGCTTAGTTTAACTGATGAGAAAGACAAGTGTTTATGCACTATGACAGGGGAAGTGCTATGGAAGCATTTAGGTGGAGATCCAACCTAGACTTCAGTGATAAAGGACAGTATTTTAGAAAAAGCAATATCTAATATCTGCTTCCAGTTGCTTGTTCTCTAAATTAGCCTACACACTACTACTAGAATAAGCATGTTGGCTAGGCTGGTATCTTAACTCCTGACCTCAAGTGATATGCCTGTCTCGGCTTCCCACAGTGCTGGGATTACAGGCACGAGCCACTGCTCCTGGCTTAGGCTAGCCATTCTTAAATGCATAGACATATATCCTTAAAAAGTAGAAAATAAGGAAAAAAAATGGATAGATCTTTTCCCAATAAGTGCTATTCATATTCTAATTTTATGTCCAAAGATCAACCATATTTTCAGATGAGACCGAGCGCGTTCAGGATGGTAATGCCATAGACATGATCAACCATATTTTCAATGCTCTAGATACCTGGCACATAAGTAGAAAATTAACATCATGCCAATATGAACAAACTGGTCTTTTTCAACACTAGAAGTTGTCATATTAAAAAATCCTTGTCCTTCAAAATGCAATCTGAGTCAAAATGGATCAGAGGGAGAATGTCAAGAGGTAGGAAGATCAGTGAGAGTTAAAACAGTAATAGTCTAAAAGGCAGGAAGAAAGAAGTCCTGAGCTGGGATAAGGAAATGACAGTGGGGAAGTAAAATGGGAAAAACTTCTCAGATAAGCCAGTTAATAATTACCTTTTCTGAAATTAAACTGATTTTACTTTGAAGTCCTTGGAATTCATTGGCTTCTAATTTCAGTAACTGATACTGGTTTTCCACCTTTGCAAATTGTTCTGACTGCTGAACTACAAACCTGGAAAAGAAAAGAAAAGAAAAATCACTACTCTCCAATTCATATCCATTTAAATCTGAATTTCAAGGATAATTATACCTACTTCTGTTAAGAACAATATAAATTCTGGTATGGGTAGTTGTATTTTTTTTTCTTTTTCACAGACAGGGTCTCACTCTGTCACCCAGGTTGGAGTGCAGTGTCACAATCATAGCTCACTGCAGCCCTCAACTCCTGGGCTCAAGTGATCCTCCTACTTTAACCTCCCAAGTAGCTAGGACGACAAGCTGGTTTAATTTATTTTTCTTTGTAGAGAGACAATATTGCTATGTTGCCCAAGGTGGTCTTTAGCTTTTTTTTTTTTTTTTTGAGATGGAGTTTTGCTCTTGTTGCCCAGGCTGGAGTGCAATGGCATGATCATGGGTCACTGCAAACTCTGCCTCTTGGGTTGAAGCAATTCTCCTCCTCAGCCTCTCAAGTAGCTGGGATTATAGGTGACTGCCACCATGCCTGGCTAATATTTTAACATTTTTAGTAGAAATGGATTTTCACCATGTTGGCTGGTTTTATACTTCTGACCTCAAGTGATCTGCCTGCCTCAGCCTCCTAAAGTACTAGGATTAGAGGCATGAGCCACCATGCCTGGCCCCAAGGTGGTCTTGAATTCCTGGCCTCAAGTGATCCTCCTACCTCAGCCTCCAAAAGCGCTGGGATTACAAGTGGAGGTCAACATGCCCGGCCTAAATGCAGCTTTTATCAGTTTATTTTGACAGATTTACATGTGGTAGGTACTGATTTAACTCATGCAAAGATGGGTAAAGCACTGCCCTTTTTCACAGTTCACAGCTCATGGAATAAGATGGTGTGATATCTGTAATAGATGTATGCACAAGAAATATTTTAGAGGAAGACACAGTGAACAATTTAGAATAGGATCTTTGATCTCTACTGTTTTTCACAAGGCCATATTTGGGTAATATCTAGAAAATAGGTATCTTTATGCTGAAATGTAGGAGAAACAAGACTTATGTATAAAAAAGTATTTTAAAACTGAAATGTGGAAGAGTACACTGATGAAAAGCAGTGGAGAGGAAGAGAGAAGTGATAGTAATTAGATGTTGCAAAATAGCAGGGGGTGTGAAAAGAGGTATAAAAATAGAAAAGAGCTGTTGCTGAAGTGACAATAGATCACGATCAGTGCAAAGTGTATAAATTGTACAATTAGTTGTACTCAACGACATGACCTGTATAGGTGTACTTGAGATGTCATTCTAAAATTGGAGTTTATTCTTCACCACGGGTAGAATCATAAAAAGTTACCTCAATCTTTAAAACAACAAATCAACATCTATTTATACAGGATTTGAAATAGCTAGCACAAAAGAATTGCCTTGGACCTAATACCATTTTGTCTACTTTAACTCAATTCTTCAAGCGCAGAGAAAAACAGTTGAAATTCTTTGCATATTGAGTCTTCAAAAAGCAATGGAGCAGAGCCATGAGAAGTATCGCCCTAAATCACAGTCCTCAGACAAGTGATTCAAAAGCTTTGCTATATTTCTTAGTCACCTGGCAGCTTTAACAAATCTGATGTCTGAGTCTCATGAAGATTCTAATTTAATTAGTTACGGATGTGGCTTGGATGTTGGAAACTCAACAGCTTCCCAGGTAATCTAAGTGCACAGTCAAACTTAGAACCATACTGATTGACCATGTTTTGTGAAATTAATTTCCACTGAAAGACAATCATTTAAAGATCCCAAGGCTTACTGGAGAGGCGAAAGACTTTTCAGAGTAAGTGCAGTTATCTGAGCTTTGTGCATCCTTGCAAAAGTGGTAATGCTCTGAATTCATGAATGGCATCATTAGGCTAACTGTAGCTACAAAACTGTCCAAAGTTAAATTAGACAAATGTTTACAATATTGGAGGAAACAAATTTCTTTTGATGATGGTGGTTAATTTCTATCATATGGCATCCCAGGTTACATTATTAATACAGATTGACTTTTCTCCTGTGTTTAAATTAATAGGAACCTTTAAAGCTTCTGGTTATTAGAAAACACTATTATCCTAAATCTCAAAAGATGGAAGGGTGAACATAATTCTTTTTTCATTGGCTGTTTCATTTCTGGCTTTTAAGAGTTTTTTTTTTCTTTTTTCTTCCAGAGTATAGGATATCTGAGACCAGCAGATAGAGACCCTATTAAGAAAGAGTCCACCCTAAAGAAATAGAGTTGCCTTCCCCACACCTTCCTGACCCTTCCTGCCCTCCCCCAACAAAAAAAAAGAGGAAGAAAAAAAGAAATACAGTTAATTTCAGAGACTAATTTTATTATCCAATACTCCACTCCACCATAGATCTATACTATAGATTAGCAAGCTTATTCAGAATGAAATCATTATTATAAAAGAGACTTTAGTATAAAAGTTGATTAACTACAAAAAATACATTAAAGAACTTTCTCAGGACTTCTTTTCAAATTCAAGCTTTAAACAAAACCTGTGTCATGTTAGTGGAAATATCATTTCTGATGATAATTAGTAGGTTTTTTTGATGGTTAGCCTCTTACTAAAATTAAAAAAAAAAAATTCGGCCGGGCATGGTAGCTCATGCCTGTAATCTCAGCACGTTGGGAGGCTGAGGCAGGTAGATCACAAGGTCAGGAGATCGAGACCATCCTGGTCAACATGGTGAAACCCCCCTCTACTAAAAAAAAAAGAAATACAGAAATTAGCTGGGCATGGTGGTACGTGCCTGTAATCCCAGCTACTTGGGAGGCTGAGGCAGGAGAACCACTTGAACCTGGGAATCAGAGGTTGCAGTGAGCCAAGATCGTGCCACTGCACTCCAGTCTGGTGACAGAGCGAGACTCCCTCTCAAAAAAAAAAAAAAAAAAAAAATTCATCCTTGCTACATATGAACAGTGCATATAAGAAAAAAGTACAAAGCTGACTTAGCACTAGTGATGAAAAGTGGTCTGTGCAGTGCTGAGTTAAAATAGATTTAATTTTTCACTTACATGTGCCAGAAACTATTCCAAATACTTCATAAATATTAATTCATTTAACATTAAAGAAGATAATTGACTTTCTTTTTTTTTTTTTTTTTGAGATAGGGTCTTACTCTGCCACCCAGGCTGGAGTGCAGTGGTGTGATCTTGGCTCATTGGAACCTCCACCGCCTAGGTTCAAGTGATTGATTACAGGTGTAAGTCACTGCACCTGGCCTACATGACTGATTCTCTAGAAGTCAAAAATATGCTGAGAAGGCTGCTTCAGTTCTGAAAAACTAAGCTTTCAAACTGGCATCCATGTTAGTGTGTAAGGTGCTTCATTTCCTTTTTATGAGTCGGGGCATATTCTTTTTTTTAATATGGTACTTCAAGTTCTGGGGTACATGTGCAGAATGTGCAGGTTTGTTACATACATATACACGTGCCATGGTGGTTTGCCGGACCCATCAACCCATCATCTACATTAGGTATTTCTAATGGTATCCCTCCCCTAGTCCCCCACCGAGTCAGGGGCATATTCTAAGAAGAGCAATTCCTAGTCTTGCCATTTAGTTGAGGGTAAGAAATAGGCAATTAGGTTCTGCTAAAGGGTATACCTTCTAGTAGAAGGAAGAAAAGAACTATAAGTAATTCTGGACTCAGGGATTTCTATTTCTAGGATCTTGGCCTTTCTTTGGGGATTAATATCAAAGGGATGCCACGAATCATACTGGTTAGGTGGGTGACTGGAATACCTCAGCTCTGTCATTTACTAAGCTGTATAACCACTTTGGGCAAGTTAAATAACTTTGATGTTTCCTCATCTGTGAAGTGGGGATAATACCTTATATTATTATTATTATTATTATTTTTTGAGTTGGAGTCTTGCTCTGTCACCCAGGCTAGAGTGCAGTGGCATGATCTCGGCTCACTGCAACCTCTGCCTCCTGGGTTCAAGCAATTCTCTTGCCTCAACCTCCCAAGTAGCTGGAGGCTATAGGTGTGTGCCACCACACCCAGCTAATTTTTGTATTTTTAGTAGAGACGGGGGTTTTACCATGTTAGTCAGGCTGGTCTCCAACTCCTGACCTAGTGATCCGCCCACCTGGGCCTCCCAAAGTGTTGGGATTACAAGCATGAGCCACTGTGCCAGGTCTAATTTTATTTTTTTGACAAGATCTCGCTCTATTTCCCAGGATGGAGTGCAGTGGTATGATCATGGCTCACTGCAGCCTCCCAGCTCCAATCCATTCTCCCACCTCAGCCTCCTCAGTAGCTGGGAACACAGGCATGTGTCATAATGCCTGGCTACTTTTTAAATTTTTTATAGAGATGGGGTTCTTCCTATGTTGCCCAGTCTTGTCTTGAACCCCAAGGTTTAAGACAAGAAATACTCGTGCCTTGTCTTCCCAAAGTGTTGGGATTATAGATGTTAGCCATAGCACCCAGCCAATACTTTGTAGGGTTAATAGTCTGTTTTTCAATAGGGTCTCATTCTGTTACCTAGGCTGGAGTGCAGTGGCCTGATCATACCTCACTGCAGCCTTGAACTCCTGGGCTCAAGTGATTCTCCCATCCCAATCTCTTGAGTAGCTAGGACCACAAGAACACTACTACCACTGGCTAATTAAAAAAAAATTTTTTTTGTAGAAATGAGATCTGGCTATGTTTTTTTTCTTTCTTTCTTTCTTTCTTTTTTTTTTTTTTTTAAGGCTGCTGAAGAGGAAGAGGTCTACGGTGATGCAAACATAGTTCACTGCAGTTCAGACTCCCTGGGGTCAAGCGATCCTCTCACCTTGGCCTCCCAAAGTGCTGGGATTATAAGTGTGAGTCACCACACCCGGCTGAGTTGTTGTAAACACTAAATAGTTATTGCTATTCATAAAAGCTCCTGGAACAATAAAGCATAGCACATCAGCTATTTCCTTTAAGTACTGTGGCCCCTTCCTTTTCTCTTTTTGGTGATGGAGTCTTACTCTGTTGCCCTGACTGAAGTGCAGTGGTATGATCTCGGCTCACTGCAAACTATGCCTCCCAGGTTCAAGTGATTCTCCTGTCTCAGCCTCCCAGGTAGCTGGAATTAGACGCCTGCCAACAAGTCTGGCTACCTTTCTTTCGGACTACTTTGTGCAGCTACTCTTCTGTCCTTCCTATATGCCTGTGATTGCATAAAGGAGCAGGGTTCCCACCCACTTGCACTTGATAGAAGCCCCAGGCCTGTCTGCCTTTGAACATTAAGTATAAACCGGGTTGTGTTTATGGCAAATGAAGGATGGAATAGATTAGATAGATTACACCACTTATAAATCACTAAAGAAAAATAACTCTTGTTTTTGGGCCTCTTCTCACTATCATATCATATCATGTCATATAGCCTTGTGGAAGAGTTAGACATAGGCAAAAGGGACCCCAGGCTACTTTTAGTGTAGTGTAGGCCTTACAAAAGGAATCTTCCTGATTCCTTCATAAGCCATTGCAGTCTATAGAGATCTCATACAGATCTATCTAGGGTCCTGTGGTAATGAATGGTTTACATTTCCCTACAGTGCATGGTGGTAATTATTGGTGTGTGTTGCCTCTGTATAGTTCCTTTAGGAAGGTTACATGGTGGTAGACAGCTGATTGAGGACTTATAAATTCAGGATTTCCTCTGGCTCTATTTCAGCTTAATGAAAAAGATGCAAATAACCAACGGAAGCTGTTGTTATAGAACTTCTGCAAGGAAAGAAGTTCCAGGGCCACTATTAGGGTCAGTATCCACTTAGCCCTATGTTTCATACAATCTATAGCCTCATTTTTAGCACAATACCCAGGTTTCAAGAAAACCTTGACTATATTCCATTTTTAAGAAGCAGGGCATTTAAAGTATACCCTTGTCTTTTAGATAAAACTCTACTAACAGAAAGAAAACTAGAACTAGAAATGGAGTTAGCCAAGGTTTTACAGTAGGATTTATAGAGAAAATTATATTGGATAACAACAAAAAAAATACCAATTATATGACTTGTTTAAAGAGCTTTTGATTTTTTGTATAGAATTATAACAGATACTATAAAAAAACTTTTATAAAAGCAATGAAAAAAAATCTGTTGAAATATCCTTAAGAAACACAATTTTCACAATGGAATTTCCAGCTGATTAAATTTCCATGTAATTAAATAAGGATGTGTGACAGGTTTTGTGTCTTGTTTAGTAATTTCACAACTTTTTAACTTTCTGAAAGCAGAATCTCAATTCTTTTATCTGAAATTTTTCCATAGGATATATCGCGCCTTTTTTTTTTTTTTTCTTGACATAGGGTCTCATTTTGTCACCCAGGCTGAGTGCAGTGGCTCAATCATAGCTCACTGAGACCTCAAACTCCAGGGCTCAAGTGATCCTCCCACCTCAGCACCCTCAAGTAGCTGGGACTATAGGCATGTTATTTTTTTTTTGTATTTTTCGTAGAGACAGGGTTCTACCACATTGCCCAGGCTGGTCTTGTACTCCTGAGCTCAAGTGATCCACTCAACTTGGCCTCCCAAAGTGCTGGGATTACAGGTGGGAGGCACTGCTGCACCCAGCCTTTATTTAGCAGGGAGAAAATATTAAAGTAACACACTTTTAAGTTTCTTACATATTATTTCTCTTTCCTTTCCAAATAGAAAATGGTCTGAAGACAATGACATAGTGCAATTCCTTGAAATCCTCCTTGGGCAGTGAAAGGGTTCAGATTTTTTTCCTCCAACTTAATCAGATGAAGAGTGAGAGGACAGATAAGCAATGTTTAAGAGTACACAGAGAGACACACATATGCACTTGTATTTTAACCACCAGGGCCCTGTCAGTACAGAAAGCATTTAATAAGGATTTGATGGACTGACTTTTAGATGCTGAATTATGTGTTTTAGTGGTAAAGATCTCAATGGCTTTGTTAAAATTCTAGTGAGCTTTTAAGTATTTTAAGATGCCAAACACTTGCTTTTTATTTGGAAAATATTTACAAATGCCTTATGGTGATAAATTTTTATTCCCAAATTTACTATGAATAAATATTTTGCTATAAACAGTAACCAAAGTACAAATGCTTCAATTTTTGCAGCAAAAGATTTCACAAGAGCAACTGTCAACTAAATAATAATGGTAGAATGGCTGGGCGCAGTGGCTCAAGCCTGTAATCCCAGCACTTTGGGAGGCCGAGGCAGGTGGATCACGAGGTCAAGAGATGGAGACCATCCTGGCCAACATGGTGAAACCCCGTCTCTACTAAAAATACAAAAAAAAAAGTTAGCTGGGCATGGTGGTGCATGCCTGTAATCCCAGCTACTCAGGAGGCTGAGACAGGAGAACTGCCTGAACCCAGGAGGCGGAGGCTGCAGTGAGCCGAGATCGTGCCATTGCACTCCAGCCTGCGTAACAAGAGCGAAACTCCATCTCAAAAAAAAAAAAAAGAATGGTAGAACGTGCCCATTAAAAAATACATAAAATACAGGCCGGGCGCGGTGGCTCAAGCCTGTAATCCCAGCACTTTGGGAGGCTGAGGTGGGTGGATCACGAGGTCAACAGATCGAGATCATCCTGGTCAACATGGTAAAACCCCGTCTACTAAAAATACAAAAATTAGCTGGGTATGGTGGTGTGTGCCTGTAATCCCAGCTACTCAGGAGGCTGAGGCAGGAGAATTGCCTGAACCCAGGAGGCGGAGGTTGCAGTGAGCCGAGATCGCGCCATTGCACTCCAGCCTGGGTAACAAGAGTGAAACTCTGTCTCAAAAAAAAAAAAAAAAACAAAACATATAATACATATATTTTAGAGACACAGGGTCTTTCTCTGTCTCTCAGGCTGGAGCAGAGTGGTGTAATCATCGGTCACTGCAGCCTCGACTTCCCAGGCTCAACCTATCTTTTCACCTCAGCCTCCCAAGTAGCTGTGACTACAGGTGCGTGAACACCACCACACTTGGCTGTTTAAAATTTTTTTTGTAGACATGGTCTATGTTTCCCAGGCTGGTTTCCAACTCCTGGCCTCAAGCGATTCTCCTACCTCAGTCTCCCAAAGTGTTGGGATTATAGGCATGAACCACTATGTCTGGCCCCCAAAATTATTTTTGATATAGCAATGTTTTATCATTTTGCAAACACATAGCTCAAATGAAATCTCCCTAATGAATGTAATACATTTTGGTCTTTATTGTCTGCAGGCAGTAAAGAATCACTAACAGCAAATTCCTGATGTTTTATTCCCATAAAATTTAGTTTTCTATTAAAGCTAACCAGGATAGTAACTCACTTTCTCAGTACAAAAAAGGTTGTTTATTTATTTAGGCAAGTCTCGCTCTGTCACCCAGGATTGCAGTGGCAGATCTTGGCTCACTGCAACCTCCACCACCTGGGTTCAAGTGATTCTCCTGCCTCAACCTCCTGAGTAGCTGAGATTACAGGTATGTGCCACTAGGTCCAGCTAATTTTTGTATTTTTGGTAGAGATGGGGTTTCACCATGTTGGCCAGGCTGGTCTTAAACTCCTGACCTCAAGTGATTAGCCCACCTCGGCCTCCCAAAGTGCTAGGATTACAGGCATGAGCCACCACATCTGGCCCAAAAAGTTTTTTTTTTAAATTTACTTAAAGAAGGTCACCCTTTTAAAGGCATAAGAGCAGTTTATTTAAAACAGTAAATTCAGTACATTTATTCCTTTCAGATCAAAATTAACATATTCCGTATTCGTAAAATAAACAATGCTATCTTTTTTTTTTTTTTCCTGAGAAAGAGTCTTGCTCCATCGTGCAGGCTGGAGAACAGTGTCATGATTTTGGCTCACTGCAACCTCTGCCTCCTGGGTTCAAGCGATTCTCCTGCCTCAGCCTCCTGAGTAGCTGGGATAACAGGAGCGTGCCACCATGCCTGGCTTTTTTGTATTTTTAGTAGATGCAGGGTTTTGCCATGTTGGCCAGGCTGGTCTCCGACTACTGACCTCAGGTGATCTGCCTGCCTTGGTGTCCCAAAGTGCTGGGATTATAGGCATGAGCGGGAGCGGCCACCGCCAGTTGACAATTCTGTCGTTTTTGAAGAGAGCATTTAATTACTTTATTGTAACAAAATTTAAAAGAAATTTTTTTTAGAGACAGAGTCTGGCTCTGTTGCCCAGGCTGGAATGTAATGGTGCAATCTTAGCTCACGGTAACCTCCACCTCCCCGGATAGAGTGATTCTCCTGCCTTAGCCTCCTGAATAGCTGGGATTACAGGTCTGTGCCACCATGCCTAGCTAATTTTTGTATTTTTAGTAGAGATGGGATTTCATTATGTTGGCCAGGCTGGTCTCGAACTCCTGACTTCATGATCCGCCCACCTTGGCCTCCCAAAGTGCTGGGATAACTGGTGTGAGCCACTGAGCTTGGTCGTAACACATCTTTTAACTCTGAAAAATACACAATTTCAGATGAGTCACCAGTAAAGTATAATTCCATATGTACTAGCATCAAAAATGTTCTAGACATCCAGGATCTCTTCTAAAATTCGATCACTCTGGAAGACTGACAATAGCCTTACTAAATAACTCTGCAAATAAATGAAAAATGGAGAAAAATTCTATTAAGGTGCCAGTCTTATTAAAATGAAATGTGCTATTCCCTCTCTACCCCCACAAAAAAATTCAGAAAATAAAATTCACAAGTTGGTTGTAAGGTTATTTCTAATATTCATTTTTCCTAATGACACCAATATACCGCCATTTACCTGGTTTAAAAACTGCAACTGTTTAAAGTGGACACGAGTGCTATGGTTTTGTAGCTTTACCATATCGAAGTTCAACCTATCGCTAACTTAGTAAAAGACCTTAACTTCACAATGCATGCACGGTGATCAACATACGAGGTCTCCTCCAAACTCTGCTGTTATCATAACGATCTGGGTTTTTTGTTGTTGTTGTTTGTTTTTTGAGACTGAGTCGGAGTCTCTCTCGGTCGCCCAGGCTGGAATGCAGCGGTGCAATCTTGGCTCACTGCAGCCTGTGCCTCCCGGGTTGAAGCGATTCTCCTGCCTCAGCCTCCGGAGTAACTGGGACTACAGGGGCCCACTACCACGCCCGGCTAATTATTCGTATTTTTGGTAGAGACGGGGTTTCACCATGTTGACCAGGCTAGTCTCGAACTCCCGACCTCCAGTGATCCACCTGCCTCGGTCTCCCAACATAATGATCTGTTTTAAGGTTGCAAATATTTCCATTAGGCATTTATGAGGCAAGTAGAATGGGGCAGATGGGTCCCGGACTGGGGCACAGTAGACAAGAAGTAACGGTTTCTAACAGGAATGCTTCTGACACGTATCGCGCGCTTCAGAAAGTGTGGCCGAATCTGCAGCTCTTCACGAACGGCTAGTTCCCAGACCTTAGCCTCAACGCCGTCTGAGCGATATGGGCATGCTACCAGTACGGGAGAAAACGAGATACAGGAAACGCGCGAAAGGGAAAAACAAGGCCGGGCTGTCTCCTGCCTTCGGGGAAGAGACAGAGGCACAGAAGGCCCAGGTCTGGGGGGCTGGATCGCCTCCGTCGGGATGCGGAGCCGGCTGGGAGCCCAGGCAGCAGCGGGCTCGCAGGAGGCCGGCCGGGGAGCCTCGCGTCCACTTACCAGGCTAGGCCCAGGCACGTCCCCAGCGACAGCAGACTCAGGCCCGTCCGGGGGTCCGCCCAGCCCCCGCCTCCGCCGCCCGGGGCCTCGGGGCTCTTCCTGTCCTCGCTCCGCTTCCCGGGCTCCGCAGCAGGGGCTCCCCTGGGCCCCGACTTCTTCCGGCTCTTCACGTCAGACATGTCTGGAGGCCCGAGCACGACAAGCCCCGGACGGCTTCTTCACCGGGGAAGCAGGACGTGGCCGCCTGGGCGTCTGCGGGAATCCTGGGCGGTGACCGCGCCCCCTCACAGACTTGGCACCGCCCAGGGCCCAGCCCCTTCCCTCGTCCCGCCATCCTCGTTGATTCTGATTCACGGAGCGTTTCAGCTCCCTGCTCCCTAGTTCCCCTAGTCGATATTGGCGGCGACCTCACCCCGCAGCGCCTTCGCCTGCGAGATTGCTCCAAATCCCAGGCAATTCAAACTCCCGGGCGCGCGCAGGCCGACGGGACTAGAGGAGGAAGGGGCGTGGCCGCGCGCGCCACGTCGAGCGCGCCGCCGCGGCCCGAATGCTGCCTTGGTGAGAAAGCGGCCGGTCCGTGTGCCTTAGTCACGCCCTCTCCGCGCGGTGGGCGGGCACTTCCCCTACGCGCGCGGGCTGGAGCGGCGGCGGGAGTGCGCGGCGGCAGCCGTGGTCGCCCCTTGGGGCTTAGGGTGTGTTTATTAGCATAAGCGGGCGCGCGCCGTCCGGCCTGGGCGTACCCAGCGGGTTTTGGCTGCTCAGCTGTACAGAGGCGGAGAAGAGGTAGCGAGTGGGACCGTCTGTTCTATCCCTGGGCAAAAGGGATAGAGCCGGAGGTGTGGAGTCTGGGCAGTCGGCGACCCGCGAAGACTTGAGGTGCCGCGGCGGCGTCCGGAGTAGCGCCGGGCTCCCGCGGGGTGCAGCTGCCGCCGTGGGAAGGGCGCCACAGGCCGGGAACCCCTCATCCCTTTGTGTCTAGGAGTGGGGTCCATCGGCGGGCGGCCCGCGGGCCGGGCCTCGCCGCGGCGCCCCGGGACTGTGGGGTCAGGCTGCAGCGTGGTGGACGCCCACCTCGCCACCCTTCGGAGGTACCTGGGGGTCTTTGAGCGCCCCGGGGCTGCATAGATCCAGGTGAGGCGCCTGTGAGGACCGGACCTGCCCCGGGGCGCAGGGTATGTGATGAGCCAGCGCCCCGCACTCCCGATTCCCGGAGGAAAACCCCTTTTGCTGTTTCGCCCCCATCGGCCTGGCGTCTCCTAGTCTTGTCCCTGCAGTGCCGCCCTTCCCAGTAAGTCCTAGACGCTAAGGCTTGGGTAAGTTGACCTCCTCGCCTTTCTCCCTGAGCCAGGTTCTTGGGAGGCTCGGTAGCCGATTTCAGGGACAGGGAATTTGAGGACATGGAATATTTGATGACCATCCTTCTCCTGTACCAGGAAGAGAAATTATCTAAAGAGGAAGTAGTAAACTTGAGGTTTTTGTGGATAAACATATACTGTGCTTCCTATTTTACATCTATGAAGAGTTTTGCTTTCCATTTTGTTGTGGGTTACAAAAGGTGGGACCCTTTGAGACTTTGTTCAGATATTTTGATTTGTGCAGTTTTAAAACGTGTTAAAGGTTTATATATTTTAGTTTAACAGGACTAGGTGAAATTGGAAATTAGTTCCAGAAATCCAGAGTGTCTGTTTGCTTAGCTATTGGATATAACCTAAAAAATTCATTCATTCATTGTTTTTTTCACATGGAATTTCATTACTGTAAATTGAGAAGCATTGACAAAAACATTAACATTTTAAAAAATGAGAGTTTAATTCCAATGAATAACTTTTTAACAGTTTCGCGCCACTGCTGGGCATTTTGTAAGCCTTGACAAGCATAGGCAAATGCCCTACGTCCCTATTTTTCCAAGTGTTACATTTGGTGACTTAAAAAATAGTCATTGGCTGGGCGCAGTGGCTCACGCCTGTAATCTGAACACTTTGGGAGGCCAAGGTGGGTGGATCACCTGAGGTCAGGAGTTCAAGACCAGCCTGGCCATCATGGTGAAACCCCATCTTTAAAAAAAAAAAAAAGTCATTGAAGTTTGATAATTATTGCCCCTCTTCTGTGAGCTCCAAATTACTTGTGCTCTATTTTTGTACTTTGGGCATATTCACATTCTCACTCTTTTTCTTCTCTGACTAGACTGTGAATTATTTCAGGGAAATGACTCAATTTTTTTCTGTAGTCTTGGTGCCTGACACATAGGGAGGGGCACAAAGGTGTATTGAATGAATTTTTTTTTTTTTTTGGAAGAAAATCACTTTATTCTAATTAACTCACAAAGAATAAAATCGTAACAGCTAGTTTAAGGAGGCCACACAAACATTTAACCAGCTTCAAATTCTACAGATAGGCACACTCCCTTCCATTTCAATTCTGAAGCAAGGAAGCTAGGAATGACAGGAGAGGTTTAACTGATGGCTACACTTTATACCTTCACTATTAATTAAATTTTTATATTAAGTTAACTTGGTTGTGAGAGCTGGTTTTCCATTTCTCCAGTTTGAACTTCTTTTTTTTTTTTTTTTGAGACGGAGTTTCAGTCTTGTTACCCAGGCTGGAGTGCAATGGTGCAATCTCGGCTCACCGCAACCTCCGCCTCCTGGGTTCAGGCAGTTCTCCTGCCTCAGCCTCCTGAGTAGCTGGGATTACAGGCACGCGCTGCCATGCCCAGCTAATTTTTTGTATTTTTAGTAGAGACGGGGTTTCATCATGTTGACCAGGATGGTCTCGATCTCTTGACCTCGTGATCCACCTGCCTCGGCCTCCCAAAGTGCTGGGATTACAGGCTTGAGCCATGAACTTCTTGATTAGGCCAATCCGTTTGCAAGTCGGCACTGTTTCAGCACCTCACTGAAACCCCCACAGAGCTTGATGTCACCCTGGTTCTGGGCACACTCCAAGAACTGTTTGATCTCATAGAAGCAAGGGTGCTGCTGCTGTGCCAGCTGGGTTCCCTGAGGCTCCTGGTAAGTGATGTCAGGCCTCGCATGCTCAGGATCACTTCCTCCTCTGAAGCCCCCAGTAATGGTGTGGCCCAGTGTGTGCCCCACAGCAGAGCCCACAGCCACGCCAGCTGCAGTGGTTGCCATCTGGGACAGCAGACTTGGCTGCCGGGGTACAGCAGCAGGACAGCCAACTGCAGAGGGGGGTGCTGCTGCTGGTGGCTGAGCGGCTGGTGCTGGCCTGGGCACAGCTCTCATCTGAGGGGCCTGGCTGGCCGGAGAGGCCATGCGGGAGGTGCGGCTTCGGCTTCCACATGGCATCCTAGCGACGGGGCTGCTTGGCCTTTAGACCTACAATCTGAATGACTTAATTAATAAACCCATTTAGACTCACTCTATACATTGGATAGAGTTTTGTTAATGTTTTGAAAACTTGCAGATACTGTGAACTGGGTTTTATGCCCATGGAAAAATTTGCATTATATTTGAAATAAAGTTGCTAGAAACTTCAAGTATTTTACTATAAAGGCTGTTATTCTTTCCTCATGTCCTCTTGGTTCGAGAAGCAACATCTGAAAGTATTTCCTGTTGCTTTGTGGGAAATGTGTTTAGCAAGGAAGACCTAGAACTGACATCCTCCTTGAATGAGAACTAATACTCAATACTAATAATGCTCTATTCAGTCTTATGTTTGATAAAGAAAACAAGAAGTCTCTTAATATTAGGACTTCATGGCCGGGCGCGGTGGCTCAAGCCTGTAATCCCAGCACTTTGGGAGGCCAAGGCGGGTGGATCACGAGGTCGAGAGTTCGAGACTGTCCTGGTCGACATGGTGAAACCCCGTCTCTACTAAAAATACAAAAAATTAGCTGGGCATGGTGGCTCGTGCCTGTAATCCCAGCTACTCAGGAGGCTGAGGCAGGAGAATTGCCTGAACCCAGGAGGCAGAGGTTGCGGTGAGCCGAGATCGCGCCATTGCACTCCAGCCTGGGTAACAAGAGTGAAACTCCGTCTCAAAAAAAAAAAAAAAAAAAAAAATTAGGACTTCAGTGTAATCACTATTTTATGCAATCTTGATTTTAAAAGGAAGTATTTTATTGTAAAAAATGATAATGTATGTTAAAAAAGAATAACAGTAGAGGCTGGGCATGGTGGGGCTCACACCTGTAATCCCAGCACTTTGGGAGGCTGTGGCTGGTGGATCACCTGAGGTCAGCAGTTCGAGACCAGCCTGGTCAGCATGGTGAATCCCCATCTCTACTACCAGAAAAAAAAAAAAAAATTAAGACAGGGTGGAAGAAATCCCAAATTTTGCTACTCTGAAGTAACCCAAACATTTTGATGAATAAACTTCTAAACATCTCCTATATATTTTCATATGGTGCCAACACGTTTTATGTTATATGTGGGATCATATTTCTGTTTTTTCAGCAGCAGTGATATGAGCATCTTTCCATGTCAATACATAGAGATATGTGTCTTATAATTTTGAATGGCTGCATAATATTCCATTTTATATACACACCCTAATTTTTAAAATCCATATTCAGAATGATGGACATTTAGGTTGTCCATCATTATTTTTCATCACTGAAACATCCTTCATTCATTCTTTTTTATTTTTATTTTTTATGCTAGCCTCCCAATGTGCTGGGATTATAGGCTTGAGCCACCACATCTAATCTGAAGCTCATTAATTTTCCAATGGATATTTTTACATATGAGTGTGAATGTCTCCTTGAGGTAAATTCTTAGAAGTGGGATTTCTGGGTTAGAGAGAAGACTTACTTTAAACACTTCTGTATCTTATACTGCCTTCCAGAAAAATTGCTTCCATTTTCTACTTTCCCCAATTAGTGCATAAGAATGCCGATTTTCTCATACCTTTCCAAGCATTGGGTTTTGTCCATTTAAAAATTTTTGCCAAGAAAAAACAATCAGTTTTGTTCTTTTTACATTTCTTGTTTACTAGTGAGATTATGTATCTTTTCATGTATTTATTTTGCCTGACAAGCATTTGGTGTTTTGGCTGTAGCTAATGGTTGACAGCTCAAAGAGAAAAAGATTTGAGGGAGGATGGATGCAAAAGCTCGAAATTGTTTGCTTCAACATAGAGAAGTTCTGGAAAAGGACATCAAGACATCCTACATCATGGATCACATGATTAGTGATGGATTTTTAACAATATCAGAAGAGGAAAAAGTAAGAAATGAGGTAAAGCTCTCAGAGGCAGTACACATTTTCTTAAAAATTTTTAGAATTTTAGAACTTGCCCTGATCTCCACTAATTTATGTTGTGTACATACTTATTGTTGTATATTCTAAATTACTTAATTTTTTTTTTAGCCCACTCAACAGCAAAGAGCAGCTATGCTAATTAAAATGATACTTAAAAAAGATAATGGTTCCTACATATCATTCTACAATGCTCTACTACATGAAGGATATAAAGATCTTGCTGCCCTTCTCCATGATGGCATTCCTGTTGTCTCTTCTTCCAGTGGTAAAGATTCAGTTAGTGGAATAACTTCATATGGTTTGTATCCATTATACCTTCTGTCACTTTGCTATCAAAATTGCTGCCAGTTTGTCTTATTATAGGTGTAATTTTCTGAAAACAGTGTGACCAGTTCACTGAAAACTACATGTTGAAAAATTGTAGTGATGTTTTCAATTTAAATATTTATTTGCATCCATGTTAAATCTCACATTTTCTTCTTGCCCAGTGGACTATACTGCTGAGATAATAATATGTCTACCCTAATTTTTAGAGACAAAAAGACAATTTATAGGCCCTTGTTTATTTTCCAGTTCTATGTGTTTATAAGAGTTTATGGGAAAAAATAAGAATCTATAGAAATATGCTCTTAAAAGGTATGCCATAAATGTTTCTCCTTTTATACCCTCCTTCCCAGTCTTCAATATGAGAGAGACTGAAAGTCAGGAAGTAGGGTGAGTAAGGGCAGATACAGATAGAGGCTTTCATTTTCTTTTTTCTTTTTTCTTTTTTTTTTTTTTGAGACGGAGTTTCGCTCTTGTTACCCAGGCTGGAGTGCAATGGCGTGATCTCGGCTCACTGCAACCTCCGCCTCCTGGGTTCAGGCAATTCTCCTGCCTCAGCCTCCTGAGTAGCTGGGATTACAGGCACGTGCCACCATGGCCAGCTAATTTTTTTTGTGTGTTTTTAGTAGAGATGGGGTTTCATCATGTTGACCAGGATGGTCTCGATCTCTTGACCTCGTGATCCACCTGCCTCGGCCTCCCAAAGTGTTGGGATTACAGGCTTGAGCCACCGTGCCCGGCCTCATTTTCTTTAGTTACCTTGAAGGATGTGTGTTTGCCTTTGCTCTCTGTGGTCTGAGAAATCAGAAAATTGAAGTTAATATGCTAGCCACATTTTCTTACTTCTCTTGGAAATTTTCAGGCTAAGCCTCAGCTTTGCTCTCTGGTTTTTATGGTATTACTTCAGTGATCATTCCAAAGTTCTATTCATTCATTCTTGTTTTGTTTTGGATTTTAGTAAGGACAGTCCTATGTGAAGGTGGAGTACCACAGAGGCCAGTTGTTTTTGTCGCAAGGAAGAAACTGGTGAATGCAATTCAGCAGAAGCTCTCGAAATTGAATGGTGAACCAGGATGGGTCACCATATATGGAATGGCAGGTTGTGGAAAGTCTGTATTAGCTGCAGAAGCTGTTAGAGATCATTCCCTCTTAAAACGTAAGTGTCTTAGTCTGTTTCATAGTCTAGTAAGGTAGATAGATATGTAAAAATATTATGATATATCAATATATGATAAATGGAATGGTAGAAGCAAGTATAAGGTACAGAGTTAGAACTAAGGAAGGGTATGTTAACTCTTTAAGAGAACTCTCTAAGGGGAGATTATAGATAGGACAGGCTTTCTGAATGAGATGACATTTTAGCAGGAGTTTAGAGAAAGAATAAAAGTTTGCCAGGCAGTAAAGGTAGGTATGGGAGAGTAGGGAAGTGGAAGGGTATTGGGTGGTTTTTAGAGTGGGGAAGGGCATACTGAGTAGAAGATGGTTTAAGACATGTTGGCTGATATACCACTGACCTTAGTGAATCTGGTAGGTTCTTAGGGTATTCATAAGGAATAGCTGTATAGCTCCACCAGTTCAAGGCTGCCTCCATTCATCAGTGCGCTCCCATTCATCAGTGTGTTCTCTTTGCATTAACACTTCTAGGGTGATTGAAAGACAGTTCCCAATTTCTAGCAGTTAATACATATTTTTTTTAGTAGGCTAGGCGCAGTGGCTCATGCTTGTAATCCCAGCTGAGGCAGATGGATCACCTGAGGTCAGGCATTCAAGACCAGCCTGGGCAACATGGTGAAATCCTGTCTCTACTAAAAATACAAAAAAAGTTAGCTTGCTGCGGCTGGGCATGGTGGCTCACGCCTATAATCCCAGCACTTTGGGGGAGGCTGAGGGGAGTGGATCATGAGGTAGGAGTTCAAGACCAGCCTGGCCAAGATGGTGAAACCCCCTCTCTACTAAAAACAGAAAAATTTTGTGTCCCAGAGATTCTGGTACACCGTGTCTTCATTCTTGTTGGTTTCGAAGAACATCTTTATTTCTGCCTTCATTTCATTGTTTATCCAGTCAACATTCAAGATCCAGTTGTTCAGTTTCCATGAAGTTGTGCGGTTCTGAGTTAGTTTCTTAATCCTGAGTTCTAATTTGATTGCACTGTGGTCTGAGAGCCTGTTTGTTATGATTTCCATTCCTTTGCATTTGCTGGGGAGTGATTTACTTCCAACTATGTGGCCAATTTTAGAGTAGGTGTGATGTGGTGCTGAGAAGAATGTACATTCTGTGGATTCGGGGTGGATAGTTCTGTAAATGTCTGTTAGGTTTGCTTGGTCCAGGTCTGAGTTCAAGTCCTGGATATCCTTGTTAATTTTCTGTCTTGTTGATCTGTCTAATATTGACAGTGGAGTGTTAAAGTCTCCCACTATTATTGTGTGGGAGTCTAAGTCTCTTTGTAGGTCATTAAGAACTTGCTTTATGTATCTGGGTGCTCCTGTATTGGGTTTGTATATATTTAGGATTGTTAGCTCTTCTTCTTGTATTGATCCTTTTACCATTATGTAATGCCCTTCTTTGCCTCTTTTGGTCTTTGTTGGTTTAAAGTCTATTTTATCAGAGACTAGAATTGCAACTCCTGCATTTTTTGGCTCTCCATTTGTTTGGTAAATCTTCCTTCATCCCTTTATTTTGAGCCTATGTGTATCCTTGCATGTGAGATGGGTTTTCTGGATACAGCATACTGATGGGTTTTGACTTTTTATCCAATTTGCCAGCCTGTGTCTTTTGATTGGTACATTTAGCCCATTTACATTTAAGGTTAATACTGTTATGTGTGAATCTGATCCTGCCGTTTTGATGCTAGCTGGTTGTTTTGCCCATTAGTTGATACAGTTTCCTCATTGTGTCGATGGTCTTTACCATTTGATGTGTTTTTGGAGTGGCTGGTACTGGTTGTTCCTTTCTATGTTTAGTGCTTCTTTCAGGAGCTCTTCTAAGGCAGGCCTGGTGGTGATGAAATCTCTGAGCAATTGCTTGCTCGTAAAGGATTTTATTTCTCCTTTGCTTATGAAGCTTAGTTTGGCTGGATATGAAATTATCAGTTGAAAGTTCTTTTCTTTAAGGATGTTGAATATTGGTCCCCACTCTCTTCTGGCTTGTAGGGTTTCTGCTGAGAGGTCCGCTGTGAGTCTGATGGGCTTCCTTTTGTGTGTAACCCGACCTTTCTCTCTGGCTGTCCTTAGCATTTTTTCCTTCATTTCAACCCTAGTGAATCTGATGATTATGTGCCTTGGGGTTGCTCTTCTTGAGGAATATCTTTATGGTGGTCTCTGTATTTCCTGAAATTTAATATTGGCCTGTCTTGCTAGGTTGGGGTTCTCCTGCATAGTACCCTGAAGAGTGTTTTCCAGCTTGGATTCATTCTGTTACATTCAGCTACACCTATCAAATGTACATTAGGTCTTTTCACATAATCCCCTATTTCTTTTTTTTTTTTTTTTTTAATTTATTGCATTTTAGATTTTGGGGTACAGGTGAAGAACATGCAAGATTGTTGCATAGGTACACATAATCCCCTATTTCTTGGAGGCTTTGTTCATTTCTTTTTACTTTTTTCTCTAATCTTGCCTTCTTGTTTTATTTCATTGAGTTGATCTTCAGCCTCTAATATCCTTTCTTCTGCTTGGTCGATTTGGCTATTGAAACTTGTGTATGCTTCACAAAGTTCTCGTATTTTGTTTCTCAGCTCCATCAATTCTTTTATATTCCTCTTTAAGCTGTTTATTCTCGTTAGCATTTTGTTAAACCTTATTTCAAGGTTCTTAGTTTTTTTTTGCATTGGGTTATAACATGTTCTTTTAGCTCAGAGAAGTTTGTTATTACACACTTTCTGAAGCCTTTTTCTGTCAGTTCATCAGACTCATTCTCCATTCAGACTTGTTCCCTTGCTAGTGAGGAGTTGTGATCTCTTGGAGGAGGAGCAGTGTTCTGGTTTCGGGTGTTTTCATCCTTTTTGCACGGGTTTCTTTCCATCTTTATGGACTCATCTACCTGTGGTCTTTGTAGTTGGTGACTTTTAGATGGGGTCTCTGAGTGGACATCCTTTTTGTTGTTGTTGAAGTTATTTCTTTCTGTTTTTAGTTTTCTTTCTAACAGTCAGGTCCCTCTGCTGTAGGACTGCTGGAGGTCCACTCCAGACCCTGCTTGCCTGGGGATCACCTGCAGCAACTGCAAAACAGTAAGGATTCCTGTCAGTTTCTTCTTCCATTATCTTTGTCCCAGAAGGATACCCGCCAGATGTCAACCTGAGCTCTCCTTTATGAGATGTCTCTTTGGGTATACGGGGGTCAGAGAGCTGCTTGAGGAGACACTCTGTCCCTTACAGGAGCTCAGGTGCTGAGCTGTGAGCTCTGTTGTTCCGTCCAGAGCTGCTGGGCAGGTACATTTAAGTCTGCTGCCGTGGAACTCCTAACCACCTTTTTTTCCCAGGTGCTCTGTGCTGGGAAGGTGGGGCTTTATTTATAAGTTCCTGCTGTGCTGCTGCCTTTGTTCAGGAATACCCTGCTCAGCAAGGATGTAGCCTAGTCACAGTCTGCCAGTAGAGGCATTGCTGAGCTGCTGTGGGCTCTGCCCAGCTGCTGTGTGAATGTCCTTGCAGTTTTGTTTATAGAGGTATAGTTAGAACTGCCTTGGTAATGGCAGTCTTCCTCATTAATGGCGGACTGTCTCGGTAATGGTGGAGTGCCTCGCTCATGGCAGATGCCTTTCCCCCCATAGAGCTGGACCATCCTGAGTCCATCTGTGCTTGCTGTGAAACTCTCAGTTCAGAGGGTTTCAGATTGCTGATCTTTGTGGGGGTGGGGCTGGCCGAGCCAGATCACCTGGCTCCCTGTTTCAGTCCCCTTTTTTTCAGTTGAATGGGCGACTCAGTCTCCCTGGAGTTCCAGGCACCAGGTGAAACGACGCCCAGATTTGTCTTGAGTTTTTGTGCGGAGACCTGCTGCGTTGGCTGAAATAGCCGTACTGGAGACTCACGGTACTTTTCTGCCCGGGAACCTACTGGTCTGTGGGCAGTAAAAATTCGTTTGGAATTGTGGTGATCACTCACCCTCTGAGTTTTTGCTGGGAACTGCAATCCAGAGCTGTTCCTGTTTGGTCATTTTGTTGCAGAATCTCCCAGTTTTTTTTTTTTTTTAATGGATTTTGTTTCTGTTATTTGTCTGTCTTCCATTGGGATTTCCATTTTTTTTCTTTGTGCTTTTTAGGAGTTTCTTTTTTATTTTTTTTTTTGAGACGAGATGGAGTCTCGCTTGGCCGCCCAGGCTGGAGTGCAGTGGCATGATCTTGGCTTACTGCAATATCTACCTCCTGGGTTCAAGCGATTCTTCTGCCTCAGCCTCCTGAGTAGCTGGGACTACAGGCCTGCACCACCACGCCTTGCTATTTTTGTATTGTTAGTGGAGATGGGGTTTCGCCATATTGGCCAGGCTGGTCTTGAACTCCTGACCTCATGATCCAACCTCCTCGGCCTCCCAAAATGCTGGGATTACAGGTGTGAGCCACCACGCCCAGCCTTTTTGTTTTGTTTTGTTTTTTTTCTTCAGACAGAGTCTTGCTCTGTCATCAGGCTGGAGTGCAGGGGCTTGATCTCAGCTCACTGCAGCTTCCATCTCCTGGGTTCAAGTGATTCTCCTGCCTCAGCCTCCTGCCTAGCTGGGACTGCAGGCCTGTGCCACCATGCCCAGCTAATTTTGGTATTCACTGTGTTGGCCAGGATGGTTTCAATCTCTTGATGTTGTGATCTGCCTGCCTCGGCCTCCCAAAGTGATGGGATTACAGGTGTGATCCACCATGCCTGGTCCAGGAGTTTCTTATATGGTCTAGGCATTACGCTTTGTTGATTTCAGACTTTTAAATATCTTATTTTAATTTCCCATCTGATTAATTTTTTTCCTGGGTGTTCTAAGTAGAGGAGAATTCTGATGTCAAATTAATCAATTTTTTTTTGTCTTCTAATTTGTGTTTCCTGAGTTTTGCTCAAGTAGTTCTATTACAGTCTTATTATTCATATTTAGCTCTTTATTCTCTGGAGTCTGCCCTTGTTTGTCCGCTAGTTCTAGAGTAGATACTTTCCTAGAGATAAATTTTAGTCTCTCTTCACTTCCATTCTCAAATATAGGATTTTTGACATTTAATTGTATTACAAAACCTTTCTTTTAAAAGTACAGGTAATCTAAGAGTTCTAAATTTGATTAAAATTATAGTTCCTTTGGAAATGTTGTCTTTGGGTGGTGAATGGTATAAATTAAAGCAGGATAAGCCACAGACGAAACCTCCGGGACACCAGATTTCAAGAAGGAAGTGGTGGCCGGGTGTGGTGGCTCACACCTGTAATCCAAGCACTTTGGAGACCAAGGTGGGTGGATCACCTGAGATTGGGAGTTCAAGACCATCCTGACCAACATGGTGAAACCCCGTCTTAAAAAAAAAAAAAGAAGGAAGTGGCTTTATTTGGCTGGGAGCATTGGCAGACTTGCATCTCAAGAACCGAGCTCCAGGACAAAGAAAATCCTCGCCCTTTAAAAGGCTTACAATTCTAGAAAGTACATGTGAGAGGGTGAAGATCGACGAAATAGTCCTGGGGTTCGTGACCAGGTGTGCGTTTGAGCAAGATTGAGGGAGTACAGTGGAGAGTGTTTCTCCATATTATGCCTGCGATCTATGGATAGGAGGGTGATTAAGGGTCAGAGCATTTGATCTTTAACCTCCAGGCCTGGACAGCAGCTCCAGCCGACCTTGCTACTGACCTCCTGCCTGCTGTGTCTTTTTACTTCCTCTTCCCTTGAGACAAGAGACAGGAAAGAGGGGTCTTTTCCCTCAAAATAATATTAAGTTTTTAACTTTTCGCTAGATGTGGTGGCACATGCCTATAATCTCAGCACTTTTGGAGCCTGAGGCGGGTAGATCATTTGAGGTCAGGAGTTCGAGACCAGCCTGGCCAACATGGTGAAACTCTGTCTCTACCAAAATACAAAAAGTTGCTGGGCATGGTGGTGCATGCTTGTAATCCTAGTTACTCGGTAGGCTGAGGCATGAGAATCGCTTGAACCTGGGAGGCAGAGGTTGCAATGAACCAAGATTGCGCGACTGCACTCAGCCTAGGTGACAGAGTCAGATGCTGTCTCAAAAAAAAAAGTTTTAAACTATTTATGTCTATACAGTTTTAAGTAACCCAATTGTCTTTTGAAATTTCAGCACTTTTCATTTTTTCTTATTTGTAGGGAGATAGTAAATAATTGACATATCTTTAAATACAGCAGTGACATTTATATTACTGTATTCATATGTTGGTTTTTAATCATGAATGCTTTCTTCATATGCTGTGTACCTATTTGTTTCTGTCCTTTCTAATATTTATTTGTGTTATTAGATTTTTTTTTTTTTTTTTTTTTTGAGACGGAGTTTCGCTCTTACCCAGGCTGGAGTGCAATGGCGCGATCTCGGCTCACGGCAACCTCCGCCTCCTGGGTTCAGGCAATTCTCCTGCCTCAGCCTCCTGAGTAGCTGGGATTACAGGCACGAGCCACCATGCCCAGCTAATTTTTTGTATTTTTAGAAGAGACGGGGTTTCACCATGTCGACCAGGATGGTCTCGATCTCGCGACCTCGTGATCCACCCGCCTCGGCCTCCCAAAGTGCTGGGATTACAGGCTTGAGCCACCGCGCCCGGCCTGTGTTATTAGATTATTAATTGCTACAAGAATAAGCCTCATGTGGAGTTTTTCCTTAATAAAGGCAATTTTTCTCTGAATTACTTTCTCTGAACTGTTTGTAAATACAGCCTCATATGAGGCTAAATTGCTCCCTCTTGTGCCCATAGTCAAGATTTTTCGATTCTTTCTTTTTCTTTTTTCTTTTTTTTTTTCTAGACCGAGTTTCGCTCTTGTTACCCAGGCTGGAGTGCAATGGCGCGATCTCGGCTCACGGCAACCTCCGCCTCCTGGGTTCAGGCAATTCTCCTGCCTCAGCCTCCTGAGTAGCTGGGATTACAGGCACGAGCCACCATGCCCAGCTAATTTTTTGTATTTTTAGTAGAGACGGGGTTTCACCATGTCGACCAGGATAGTCTCGAACTCTCGACCTCGTGATCCACCCGCCTCGGCCTCCCAAAGTGCTGGGATTACAGGCTTGAGCCACCGCGCCCGGCCACCACACGATTTTTCGATTCTTTCTGAAATGTGGAGTTTATGGTTCAGTATTGAACTGAATATTATATTGTGATGGTTAGAGATTTGCATATCAGATGGTTATTTGGTCTATTTGTCTTTTTTAAGCTGATAGTGTTTTCTCTTTTCTTACATGTGTTTAAATGCTCTAAATTTTTAGTTTTAAATTAAGGGAAAAAAGGCCTTAGACCCTAGGTAATAGGTACATAAATTAAAATGTGAAATAATTTACTAGGTAGTGACATCAGGATGCTTTCTTTACCTTTAATCCTGGGATGATTTTTACAAATTTTATTTTATTTTATTTTATTTTAAGACAGAGTCTCACTCGGATGCCTAGCCTGGGGTGAAATGATCCCGGCTCACTGCAAACTTCACCTCCTGGGTTCAAACAATCCCCTTGCCTCAGCCTCCCAAGTAGCTGGGACTACAGGCGTGTGCTACGACACCTGGCTGCTTTTCCTATTTTTTTTTTTTTTTTGAGACAGAGTTTCGCTCTTGTTGCCCAGGCTGGAGTGCAATGGCGCAATCTCCGCTCACCGCAACCTCTGCCTTCTGGGTTCAGGCAATTCCTCTGCCTCAGCCTCCTGAGTAGCTGGGATTACAGGCACGCGCCATTGTGCCCAGCTAATTTTTTGTATTTTTAGTAGAGACAGGGTTTCACCATGTTGGCCAGGTTGGTCTCGGACACCTGACCCAAGTGAGCCACCCGCCTCAGCCTCCCGAAGTGCTAGGATTACAGGCATGAGCCACTGCGCCCTGCCAGTTTTTACAAGTTTTAAGTAGACAACACAAATTTTTAAAAAAGGAAACTTAAGGCAACAGGTAGTTTACATCTGTTTTTGTTTGTTTAAATGTCTTAAAAGTAGTATTTTTGGGGGGAGGAAAAAAAAGTAGTATTTTCATTTAAAAAGAAGTAGAAGTTCTCCTTACTTGCTCCTTTTTGCTTTCTCCTAAATTCTTGATCTTTTTAAAATTTTTTTTGAGACAGAGTCTCACTTTGTCACCCAGGCTAGAGTGCAGTGGCATGATCCCGGCTCACTGCAGTCTCAACTTCCCAGGCTCAGGTGATCCTCCTACCTCAGCCTCTTGAGTTGCTGGGCCGCAAGTGCACACTACCATGCCTGGCTTATTTTTTGTATTTTTTTAGAGACGTGGTTTCACCACGTTGCCCAGGCTGGTCTCGAACTCTTTGGCTCAAGCAATCTATCTGCCTTGGCCTTCTAAAGTTCTGGGAGCCACCGTGCCTGGCTCTAAATTCTAAATCTTATCCTAGAGATAATCTTGGTTAACAATTTGGAGTAAATTTTTCCAAACTTTATTCTCTGCATTTATGAATATGTACACACAGAACACAGCTTAAAGTTTAAGTGAAGCTTCAGGAACTTGCTGTTTTGTAACTGTAAACATTGAAGGAGGCCTGAGGGCACCTCAGGAAACTTGAGAAGTAAAGCAGTAAGGCTTGTCTACCTTCTTTTAAGACATTGGCACTGATAATCAAACCAGGCTTCATAACCCTGCCTTAAGAGTTCTCTGTCTCCAGTTGTTATATTTTAGACTTTCATGCAGTCTATTAAGTAGGTTGCCAAATTCTGATCCAGGTATTGTCTCATTCTTATGCCTTTCTGCTATAACTGTAGACTTCCTCCTCTGTGAGCAGGAAACTCTTTCCTATATTATCAACTTCTTAGAATATATCTGAAACTGGGCAGTTTCCTGAGGATACTGCCTTCTCTATAACCTTCTTAAGTGATGTGGCAACTTCTTTCCTCATATCTCACATACTTCAGCACCAGGAAATGGGTGGGTGTTGTTCTTCTTCTCTGTTGCCTCATCCAGACTATTTATACTCCCTTCTCCAGCTGAATGCTTTGAGATTCATGTCTCTAACCTTTCCATTTGATGTAATCAACCTCAACTCATTGAGGATTGGAGTTCTTAGCTTATAACCTTCTTCTTATGCCTTTTGTCTGTTACCTCTCTTAGTGATTTTGATACCTATGTGGATGAGTCATCCAAAACCTTAGCCTCTTAGTTCCTTAACCTTTTTGTCTCCTGTGACCATTTCTGAACTCCCCTTTTGCCATATTCTTGCCCTGATTACAGGCTGGACCCTGATCCTTGCCATTAATAGAATGATAGCACTTTTGAAATCTTGATGTTAAGCATTCTTTTCTACCCTTTACCCACCGCCAACTATTTTATTCTTCAAGTTTATTGCTATAGACTTACCAAGGCTTCTCATCCATTGATTCCAGAATATCCTCTCTATTCATACTGTCAGTCCTCTCCTAGACTTGAGACTCCATTTTATTGTCAATCATTCAGTTGCTCCTTAGCACATACTCTTGGTTCTTTAGTCTTCTCCTTATCTGGAGTGAAATCTAATTCTTTTTTTTTTTTCTGTGCTGGGAAATGGAATAGGTATTTGCTCTTCAAGGCTTCATCGAGACCATTGCTTATTTCCTCTTTTCTGGGACTGATCCGTTCCTTGACCTTGTGCAGTTTCAAAGACTCCCCATTACTTCAAGTCATAAGAAGTACCATTTCCATAATTAAAATGTAAAGTCCTATTTAGGAATCCAAACTTCATTTATATCTAAGGTTTATTTGGGCCTGCCTGAGACTTTGGAAGCTTGTAATGGGTTAGTTCTTTCCAGCTTTTTCATATTGCAAACAATGCTGCAGTGAATATTCTTTGTTTGTTTGTTTGTTTTGAGACAAAGTCTTGCTCTATCACCCAGACTGGAGTGCAATGACATGATCTTGGCTCACTGCCACCTCCACCTCCTGGGTTCAAGCAATTCTCTGCCTCAGCCTCCCGAGTAGCTGGGATTACAGGCACCCTCCATGACACCTAGCTAAGTTTTGTATTTTTAGTAGAGATGGGCTTTCACTGTCTTGGCCATGCTTGTCTTGAACTCCTGACCTTGTGATCTGCCTGCTTCGGCCTCCCAAAATGTTGAGATTACAGGCGTGAGCCACTGCGCCTGGCCTGCAGTGAATATTCTTGTGGATGCAGAATAGTGTAGAAGCTGAGCATTGATGCTTTAAGCTTGAATCTCAGCTCTGCTTTATTAGGTGTGTAACTTTGGGTGAATTACTCAACCTTTCTATTCTTTAGTTTCCTCATTTTCAAAATGAAGATAATAATGTTTTCTTGATGGTGTGCTATCAGATGAAATGAATGACCACACATAGAACTCTTAGAATAGTACCCAATAAATATTTGTTGTAAATAGATCTTTATACATATATACAAGTGTCCCTTTTGGATGATTAAGTTTTTAAAATAGTGATTTATATTTGTATTTAATTATTTCTGAATACCAGTAATTATATTGCCCTTCAGTGTAATTTAACTCATTTATCTTTGAGTCTGTTTTTGCTTTTTTTGGTATATTTGAGATCACATGAATCTTTATGATTAATGCTACTGGAATGATCTAATGCTACTGTTTACCATATTTTACGCATAGGGACCCCTCTTTTTTATGTATGTGTATTTATGTGGAGGTGATTAAGTATAGTCTGTGAAGACTTAAGATTTTGGCTCCTGATAATATGTAAATAAAAATATATATTTCAAGATGTTTTATGACTTAATTAATGATAACCGTAATAATAATGACTATTTTAGCCGGGCGCGGTGGCTCAAGCCTGTAATCCCAGCACTTTGGGAGGCTGAGGCGGGTGGATCACGAGGTCGAGAGATCGAGACCATCCTGGTCAACATGGTGAAACCCCGTCTCTACCAAAGATACAAAAAATTAGCTGGGCATGGTGGCGTGTGCCTGTAATCCCAGCCACTCAGGAGGCTGAGGCAGGAGAATTGCCTGAACCCAGGAGGCGGAGGTTGCGGTGAGCCGAGATCGCGCCATTGCACTCCAGCCTGGGTAACAAGAGTGAAACTCCGCCTCAAAAAAAAAAAAAAAAAAAAAAAAAAAAAAAATAATAATGACTATTTCTAGTGCTTACTAGTTCAAAGCTTAATATTGGTAAGTTGCTCTGAGATCCATAACTCTTAACATCCTGTTTTAATCCTTTATACTTAGCATAGCAATTTCATATATTTTATATCATTATTTTTTCACAGCAACTCTGAAATAGGTGGGCTAGACAGTCCTGTTTGAGTATAACAAATGAGACTAAGGTTAAATGATTTGCTAAGAATTGCTTAGTTAGTAAGCAGTAGAGCCAGACTTGACTATAACTTCCTATTTTAAGTCTATATAAGAAAACCATAATGAGTGAGTTATATGTTCCAGAACATCAGTAGTTCTCAACGAGGGGTGATTTTACAGCCCCTAGGAGACATTTGACAATGTTTGGAGACATTTTTGTTTGTCATTACTGGTGAAGGGGAATCCTGCTGGCATCCAGTGGGATAGAGGCCAAAGAGGCTGTTAAACATCCTATAATGCATAGGACAGTCCCTTACGACAAAGAATTGCTAGCCCAAAAAGTCAGGAGTGCAAGGTTGAGAAACTGCTGTGCAATGGTCATTGACGACACAGGACAAAGATGGTAAAACTTTACTTGGTAAGATTTTCTCAATAAGCTGCAGATTTACTTTAATTTCTTCACATCTTCTTCTCTTAGATTCAGTATATAAAGCTTACCAATATCTTGCATGTAAAATTTATACTCTAAATCAAGAGAGGTTGAAGACGTGATGATGTTAAAAACTGGAGTAAATCTGATGCTTAACAGTAAGACCATTTAAAGGCAGACTCCTGTTGAAAGGCCTTAAGTTCATTATTCTTTTCCTCACTAGGTTGTTTCCCAGGGGGAGTGCATTGGGTTTCAGTTGGGAAACAAGACAAATCTGGGCTTCTGATGAAACTGCAGAATCTTTGCACACGATTGGATCAGGATGAGAGTTTTTCCCAGAGACTTCCACTTAATATTGAAGAGGCTAAAGACCGTCTCCGCATTCTGATGCTTCACAAACACCCAAGGTACAGATGGTCAAATTTAGTTGGTGTATGAAGTCCCAATAAGATGTAACTACTGAACTCTTCAGAACATCGTGCCTTTTCCCTGCTGTCCTGTAGAGAGGGTAAGAAAGAACCATGTGGCCAGGCGCGGTGACTCATGCCAGTAATCCCAGCACTTTGGGAGGTCAAGGTGGGTGGATCACCCAAGGTTAGGAGTTTCAGACCAGCCTGACTTAACATGGTAAAACCCCATCTCTACTAAAAATACAAAATTAGCCAGGTGTGGTGGCACATACCTGTAATCCCAGCTACCTGGGAGACTGGGTAAGGAGAATCACTTGAACCCGGGAGGCAGAGGTAGCAGTGAGCTGAGATCATGCCATTGTACTCTAGCCTGGGCAACAAGAGTAAAACTCTATCTCAAAAAACAAAACAACAACAACAACAACAGCAAAAAAGACCATTGCTTTCCTGCTTTTCTCTCTTATATTTAAAAAGAAAAAAAAAGTGGCTGCCACTTGGCCTAAAATTGCTTTTTCTCTTTGCATCCTACCTACCACATCATCTCGTATGTACCATTGTAGGCTCTCAGGAAATATCTTAAGTAGGTGAGTTGGTGAGTGGTCTTTGCTAGAAAGTGCAGACTTTTTTTTTTTTTTTTGGTGCTACCTACCTGCCTAGAAAGTGCAGACTACTTCTTACTTTGAATCTATTATTTCTAATGGGTTAACATAAAACAAGAGAGAATAAATGCAGGCAACTGATAAATGTCAAGAAGGGGCCAACGCAGTGGCTCACACCTGTAGTCCCAGCACTTTGGGAGGTGATGGTGGGTAGTTTGCTTGAGCCCAGGAGTTTGAGGCCAGCATGGGCAACCTGATGAAACCCCATCTTTCTAAAAAATACAAAACTAATCTGGTGTGGTAGGTATACACTTGTGGCTCCAGCTATGCAGGAGGCTGAGGTGGGAGGATCACTTGAGCCTGGGAGATTGAGACTGCAGTGAACCAAGATCGTGCCAGTATATTCCAGCTTAGGTGGCAGAGGAAGACCCTGTTTTAATTAAAAAAAAAAAAAGAATTTTTAATGGGACCCTTCTATTGGATCGTTTTTTGTTTTTTTTTTTTTTTTTGAGGTGGAGTCTTGCTCTGTTGCCAGGCTGGAGTGTAGTGACACAATCTTGGCTTACTGCAACCTTCACCTCCCGGGTTCAAGTGATTCTCCTGCCTCAGCCTCCCGAGTAGCTGGGACTACAGGTGTGCACCACCACGCCTTGCTAGTTGTTTTGTGTTTTAGTAGAGATGGGGTTTCACCATATTGGTCAGGATGGTCTCCATCTCCTGACCTCATGATCCACCTGCCTCGGCCTCCCAAAGTGCTGAGATTACAGGCATGAGTGCGCCTGGCCTGGATTGTCTAAGTTTTTAGAAATATGTATGTAACTCTTCTACTTCCATGTACTTCAGGAGTGAGTTTGTTTTGTTTATTTGGTCAACAGTTAATTAATTCAGCAAATACTTAGCATTATAATTATGCACCAGGCACTGTTACCAACTGTTTGATAGTTGTCGTTAGACGACAGGGAGACAGCAATTTAGTTGCTGCTTGTGTTAAGAGTATAACCTTGGATTCCATCAACAATTTGATTTCTGTCATCTAACAGCCTCTCTTTCATTTGTTCGTTTAACCAACATTGAATGTTGTGCTGGATCTGGGCCAAGTGCTGCAAGTACAAAGATGAATAAAGCATTCCTTAGAAATGTTACAGTATATTGAGTGAGAGTTAAGTAGTGGCTCTGCACTTTTAAAAAATGCCCTAATGCACTCAAGGATACAGTATACTTTCATATGTAACAGTGACTGAGTATGGCAGTGATTCTCAAATTGGGAAGGATATTAACGTCAGAATACAGGGTGAGAAGAATATTTTGGGGAAAAGCCCAGTAGGTGATTCTGATGCATACTCATTATATTATTATGGTCTTTTTTCTCCCTTATTTCTCCAGATCATGCTGCCATTTTCTCCTTCTCTTGATACTGATTTATATAGAGAAAATAGGTTCGAGATCACTAACCCTTCCCTCTTTAATTGCTCATAACTTTCCCCTAGTTCTACTTTACCTTTTTTGTAAAAATAAAAGTGACTTCTGTTTAGGAAAATAATGCAGCCACCTTTCAGATATATCAGACTTAGCATATAAGGCCAGACATTAAAAAAAAATCTCTCAGTCTCATTTGGTTTATGCTTTCACAGTTTTTTAACCTATGTATGTTCTTAGAGTATTTTTTTGTAATGTACAGCAATAGTGTGTCATTCAGACAAAAATGCTAGTGTGTAATTATGCTATCAGGTTTTAGTTATATTTTTTCCCCTCATCTGTTTTAGTGAGTTTAGAAAGTTTTTGGAGAGCCCATTTAGGAATTGGCATAGAAGTTCTCAGTTATTATAAATAAACAAATTGATTTTAAAAAATCCACTAGTATACCAAATGAAAGATAATATTCTATTAGGTTGTAACATATGAAATTGCTCATTTTATAGGTAAAAAAATGGTCACATATCATTATTGTATGATTCATGCTAATGCTAACTTGAGCTCAGTGCTAGTTTGGTTTTGGTGCTTAAAGAATGAGTTGAGAATCCCATTACTTGGATGGTAATGGTCAATTTTTTTTTTTTTTTGGCATTCAGTAAGTGATGATTGAACCTCTTTTGGTAGGATCCATAATTTTAACATGTTCCAATTTAGGATTTGAGGAGAAGGAAGTCTCTAATTTTTTTTTTTCTTATTTGAACCAGCATATTGAGAAAAGAATATAGCAAAGAGAAAGAACCATTTTCCTCAATCTAGCCATCTATTTGTTTTAAAAAAATTTTATTTGGTAGATTTTAAAAGACACTGGTGGGATTATCTTTTTAAAAGGAAGCTTAAAATAAGCGTCATTAGTGATTAACATATTTTTTTAATTAGCTCTCTGTTGATCTTGGATGATATTTGGGACCCTTGGGTGTTGAAAGCTTTTGACAATCAGTGTCAGATTCTTCTTACAACCAGAGACAAGAGTGTAACCGATTCAGTAATGGGTAAGGATTATTCATTTACTTTTTAGTACCTTTATATTTAATTCAGTTACATTTAAATATGTGGCATACCAAATTACTTACTTTGTCTTGTGATTTTGTTTGCAGGTCCTAAATATGTAGTCCCTGTGGAGAGTAGCTTAGGGAAAGAAAAAGGACTTGAAATTTTATCCCTTTTTGTTAATATGAAGAAAGCAGATTTGCCAGAACAAGCTCATAGTATTATAAAAGAATGTAAAGGTATGGTTATTTTGTTTATGAGTGGGTTATAGGGATATTTATTTCCCTTTTGTAAATTAAGCTAATAAATATGATAATTTAGCACATGAACGTACAAAAACTTTTCTGGGAGATTTAGTATTTTAGGTTTTTCTCTGATACCTTAAATGGATACATGATATTATGGTATTTATTTATTCATTAAAATAATATTTACTGTCTATCCACAGTGTGTTAGAGACCACATTAGCGAGAGAAGTGAGATATAGATGTGACCTCTGCTGTCAGAGTTAAAAATATAGTGAGTCAGATTTTAGACTTGTTTTTGCTTGGGATTTTATAAAAATAGTATTCTAATTTGGTAAGTTAAAACTGGTGTCTTAATTTGCATTTTATGTTAGTGAAGTTAAACTTTTTACTTGTTATTGAATATGTTTTAAGAAATTATCCTCACTTTCCATTTGATGTGAAAAAAAATAATAAAGAAAAGAAATTATCCTAGACTTTAAGAAATTATCCTTGACTCACTTTTCTTTTTTGACATAAGTATTTTTAACATTTCTAAGTACTCTAAAAATTGAAGCTCTTAGCTCTTTGTCATATTTTTACAAGTATTATTTCCCAGTTAAAACAATTTTTTAATTTAAAATTTATATGTAGGATCTTGCTGTTTCCCAGGCTGGTCTTGAAGTCCTTGCTTCAAATGATCCTCCTGCCTCAGCCTCCCAAAGTGCTGGAACTACAGGCGTGAGTCACCATGCTCAGCCTGTTTCCCAGTTTTTTGTGTGTCTTTTATGTGTTGTATTTTTTGACATATAGAAGCTTAAAATTTTATACAGTCAAATCTATTAACTTTTTTTTTTTTTTTGAGATGGAGTTTCGCTCTTGTTACCCAGACTGGAGTGCAATGGCGCGATCTCGGCTCACCACCACCTCTGCCTCCTCGGTTCAGGCAATTCTCCTGCCTCAGCCTCCTGAGTAACTGGGATTACAGGCGCGCCACCATGCCCAGCTAATTTTTTGTATTTTTAGTAGAGATGGGGTTTCACCATGTTGACCAGGATGGTCTCGATCTTTTGTCCTCGTGATCCACCTGCCTTGGCCTCCCAAAGTGCTGGGATTACAGGCATGAGACACTGTGCCCGGCCATCTGTTAACTCTTAAAATGATTTATTTTCTTGTTGTTATGCTTAGAAATTATCTATCTATTTATTTATTTATTTTTGAGATGGAGTCTCAATCTGTCTCCCAGGCTAGAGTGCAGTGGCGCAATCTCGGCTAACTGCAACTTCTGCCTCCTGAATTCAAGCAATTCTTCTGTATCAGCCTCCGGAGTAGCTAGGACTACAGTAATGCACCATGCCTGGCTAGTTTTTGTATTTTCAGTAGAGACAGGGTTTTGCCGTGTTGGTCAGGCTGATCTTGAACTCCTAACCTCAGATGATCGCTGAACTCGGCCTCCCAAAGTGCCAGGATTGCAGGCATGAACTACCATGCCCAGCCACCTTATTTTTCATTCTGACATCAAATAGATACACGGTTTTGTTTCTTTTATTTATTTATTTATTTATACTTTAGAAATGGAGTTTCACTTTGTCTTCCAGGCTGGAGTGCAGTGGTGTAATCTTGGCCCACTGCAACCTCTGCCTCCTGGATTCAAGTGATTCTTCTGCCTCCTGAGTAGCTGGGATTACAGGTGCCTGCCACTGTACCCAACTAATTTTTGTAGTTTTAGCAGAGACGGGGTTTCACCATCTTGGCCAGGCTGGTCTTGAACTCCTGACCTCGTGATCCACCCACTTCTGCCTCCCAAAGTGCTGGGATTACAGGTGTGAGCCACCACGCCTGGTCAGTTTTGTTTATTTTTAAAGAAATATTACACTTAGAAAATATGCTTGTTTTGTAGTTATTACAAAGGGTTATGCATTTCCATTTTGAAAATGTGAAACTATAAAGAAAAAATAGGAATTATCTGTAATCTGATAATTATTAGCATCATGAGATATTGCTTCTAGACTTTTAGAACAAAGATTTAAAAAATTGAGATTACATATACATAGTTTTGGATCTTGCCCTTTTTTTCTTTTTTTCTTTTTTTTAAAGAGTCAGGGTCTTGTTTTGTCACCCAGCCTGGAGTGCAGTGACCATAGTCTTAAATATCTGGGCTTAAGTAGTCCTCCTGCCCCAGCCTTCTGAATAGCTGGGACTGTAGATGCCGGCTACTATATCTGGCTCATTTTAAAATTTTTTTGTAGGGACAGGGTCTCACCATGTTGCCCAGGCTGGTCTCAAACTTCTGCTCTCAAGCAGTCCTCCCGCCTCAGCCTCCCAAAATGCTGGGACTACAGGTGCATGCTGCCACACCAGCTGGATCTTCTTTTTATGTATCTTGAGCATTTTCTCATGTTGTTAAATATTTTTTTGAAAAAATTTTTACCAGTGGCATAGTATTGATGTGTCTTAATTTATTCAATGACTTCTCTGTTACTGTCATTATTTACATTGTTTAAGATTTTTTTCACTATTCTAAATAATGCTGGGATGAATATGCTTAAATGAAATCATGCTTTTTTTTTTGTTTAAGACAGGGTCTCACACTGTTGCCCAGGCTGGAGTGCAGTGGTGCCATCATGGCTCACTGCAGCCTCAACCTCCTGAGTTCAAACAATCCTCCCATCTCAGCCTCCTGACTAGCTGGCACTATAGGCACATGCCACCACACCTCGCCAATTTTTTTATTTGTATTTTTAGTAGAGACACACCCTCATTATGTTGCCCAGGCTGACTTTTTTTTTTTTTTTTGTAATGACATCTTAGCCAGATTCGATCTATGTTATTTTGACTTAATAAAGATAGGAATTTATTAAATGAAATCTTTCTTATTTCTAATATTTTTTGGAGTAAACATCTAGAAGTGAAGTCAAAAGTGATAAATACTTGAAGCTTTTGATAACATGCAGCAGAAATTGTTTCTTAAGAATAAGTTGATTCTTTGTAGTGACAAAATGGGATGGTATTAGCACAATGACTTCATTTTTTTTTTTTTAGGCTCTCCCCTTGTAGTATCTTTAATTGGTGCACTTTTACGTGATTTTCCCAATCGCTGGGAGTACTACCTCAGACAACTTCAGAATAAACAGTTTAAGAGAATAAGGAAATCTTCATCTTATGACTATGAGGCTCTAGATGAAGCCATGTCTATAAGTGTTGAAATGCTCAGAGAAGACATCAAAAATTATTACACAGATCTTTCCATCCTTCCAAAGGATGTTAAGGTGCCTACAAAGGTAATGATATCAACGATCCTCATCATCGGGTGTTTATTGCATGTAAGCTTTGATATAGTACTGAGCATGTTGTTACAGAGGACCTTGGAAGGATAAGACCCAGGGGACTGAGATGGTAGGGTGTTGGATAAAGAAGTCCCTCTGCTGTTAGCCTCCATTAAGGGCCCTGTGTTGAACTCAGGGGTTAACCTATTTCTTTTTTTTTTTTTTTTTTTTTTTTTGTGATGGAGTTTCGCTCTTGTTGCCCAGGCTGGAGTGCAATGGCGCGATCTCGGCTCACCGCAACCTCCGCCTCCTGGGTTCAGGCAATTCTCCTGCTTCAGCCTCCTGAGTAGCTGGGATTACAGGCACGCGCCACCATGCCCAGCTAATTTTTTGTATTTTTGGTAGAGACAGGGTTTCACCATGTTGACCAGGATGGTCTCGATCTCTTGACCTCGTGATCCACCTGCCTCGGCCTCCCAAAGTGCTGGGATTACAGGTGTGAGCCACCGTGCCTGGCCCGAGTTAACCTATTTCTATGGTTCTAATGAAGCTGAAGAAGTATCTGACTTTTCTTTCTCTTTTTATCTTGAGGAGTAGTTGGATTTCTTCTTAGGAAATGGAGACATTCTTACTCAGGGCCTTAAGATGCAGTTTTTGTGTGTGTGTGTGTTAATACCTGTCTGTAGTCCTGGTCATTGTACTTTTGTGGCATATTAAATACTTACAATGATTCCTAGGTATTATGCATTCTCTGGGACATGGAAACTGAAGAAGTTGAAGATATACTGCAGGAATTTGTAAATAAGTCTCTTTTATTCTGTGATCGGAATGGAAAGTCATTTCGTTATTATTTACATGATCTTCAAGTAGATTTTCTTACAGAGAAGAATTGCAGCCAGCTTCAGGTACTTGCATCTTAGTTCACTTAAAAAAATTTTTTTTACTTTGAAATAATTTTAGATTTATTGAAAAATTACAAAATAGTAGGTAGTTTCTATGCGTAAGCCCTTCATCTAGCTTCTCCTGATGTTAACATTTTATGTAACCATAGTACAATTGTTAAAGATGGAAAACTAACATTAATACAACACTGTTCACTAATCTACACCTCCTTTTTGTGGTCCAGGCTAATTTAGGATCCCATATTGCATATGTTGTCTTGTTTCCCTACTTGTCATTTTTTTTAGTCTCCTCAAATCTGTGAAAATTTGTCAGTCTTTGTCTTTCATGGCCTTGTCACTTTTGAAGAGTACTGTCTAGTAATTTTGTACAGTATACCCAAATTTGGTTTTGTCTGATGTTTTCTCCTGACTGGTTAGAAGTTACACATATTTGACAAGAATACCACAGAAATGATGTTGTATCTTTCTCCATGGCATCATATCCTGAGAGTACTTGGTGGTTTTTAAAAAATTTTTTATAGAGGTAGGGTTTTGCCATGTTGCCCAGGCTGGTCTTGAACTCCTGGGCCCAAGCAATCCACCTGCTTGGCCTCCCAAAGTGCTGGGATTATATGTATGAGCCACTGTGCTCAGCCTCTTGGTGTTGATATGTTTTATTATGGGTGATGTTAATGTTGGTAATTTGGTTAAAGTGGTATCTGCCAGGTTTCTCCACTGTAAAGTCATTATTTTGTGGGGAGATTCTCTGTATATTCTTTCTTTTTTTTTTTTTTTTTTCCTTGAGACAGGGTCTTACTCTGTTGCCCAGGCTGGCATGCACTCCTGGGCACAAGTGGTCCTGAGTAGCTACTTCCCAAGTAGCTGGGTCCGTAGACACATGCCACCATACCTGACTGATTTTTTTTTTTCGTCAAAAATAAAACATAGGGGTATCTCCCTATGTCTCCCAGGCTGGTCTGGAAGTCCTGACCTCAAGTGATCCTCAGGCATGAGCCACTGAGCCTGGCCTTTGTACATTCTTAATAGCTTTGGAAGCTGAAGTTACTGTGATGCTTAGGTTATAAAATTGTTTCTGGCTTCTGAAATGTTTCATTTGGGTTGCAGGATCTACATAAGAAGATAATCACTCAGTTTCAGAGATATTACCAGCTGCCAAGTCTTTTACCAGATCAGGAAGACTGTATGTATTGGTACAACTTTCTGGCCTACCACATGGCCAGTGCCAAGATGCACAAGGTAAGATGACCCATTTAAAAATTATTATTATTATTATTATTTTTTTTTGAGACGGAGTTTCGCTCGTTACCCAGGCTAGAGTGCAATGGCGCGATCTCGGCTCGCCGCAACCTCCGCCTCCTGGGTTCAGGTGATTCTCCTGCCTCAGCCTCCTGAGTAGCTGGGATTACAGGCACGCACCACCATGCCCAGCTAATTTTTTGTATTTTTAGTAGAGACGGGGTTTCACCATGTTGACCAGGATGGTCTCGATCTCTTGACCTCATGATCCACCTGCCTCAGCCTCCCAAAGTGCTGGGATTACAGGCGTGAGCCACCACGCCCGGCCTAAAAATTCTTTTATTTGACTTTACTTTTTTCCTTAAATATTGCAAATAAGTGCTGTTTTCTGGTTTATAGTTTGTCTTGAATTTTGTTTATATTGATTTCCATTGTATTGAAGATTTGATTTTTTTTTTTTGGAGACAGGGTCTCACTTTATCACTCAGGCTGGAGTGCAGTGGCACAAATCTCAGTCACTACAACCTCAACCTCCTGGGCTCAAGCGATCTTCCCACCTCAGTCCCACATGTAGCTGGGACTACCAGGCACACACCACCATGCCTGGCTAATATTTTTGTATTTTTGGTGGCGATGGGGTTTCACCATGTTGCCCAGGCTGGTCTTGAACTCCTGAGTTTGACCTGAGCTCAAGTGATTCACTCGCCTCAGCCTCCCAAAGTGTTAGGATTATAGGCATGAGCCACATGGCCAGCTGAAGATTTGAATTTTTATGTAGTTAGATTTACCACTTTGGTTGTCGTCATTGTTTGGTATTTTGCTTTGCTGTCCTGTTTATAAACATGTTTTATCCTATTAGTATAATTTTCTTTATTAGTAAAAATAGGATTATAGCCTATATAATTATTTTGTTTTTACCTGTAGTGATTAATAAAGGTACCTTAGTAACTAGTAAATGAACCACCTCACAATTAACCTTCTTCATACTAGCAGCTTTCCTTTTTGGGCAATACGGATTTGTTTTATAAGCTTTGAGAGGAAATGGGTAGTGGAAAGGTATATTCATTGATTCATTAAATATTTATTGAGTGCCTGTTATGTCTGTTACTCTTCTTTAGGAGGATAAAGCACAGGCACAAAGTCTTTGCTCTCATTGAGTTTATGTTCTGGGAGGAGGCAGACATTAAACAAATTTATCATATTTTAGTGGGTAGTTAAGAGCTCAGAAGAAGGACAGAGCATTGAAGGGCAAAGAAAGTGAAGATAGAGGGGTAGAATCATCATGATTTGCTGATGGATTTTATGTGCATTATAAGATAAAGAGAAGAATCAAAGATGATTCCAACTCCAATGGAAAGAATGGAGTTGCCATGAATTGAAATAGAGGTCTGTAGGAGAACAAGATTTTTTCCTGCAAAGAATGGGGATGGTTAAGAACTCATTCTGGATATATTAAGTCTAATATACCTATTGAGACATCTGGCTGGAAATATTGAATAGGCAGGTAGGTATATGAATCTGTAATTCTGGGGAGAATTATGGATGAAAGATGAAAATAGGGAATTGTTAGCACATAGATGATACTTGAGTGAAGTCATGACTACTAAGGAGCTATTTAGAATGTTTACATTTGGAAAACCATATGTACTTTCAGTAATTTTTCTATGCTCAGGTATGGTATTTCTTGGTTATAATGCATGGTAAATTGTTATAGTTTATTTTTTTTTGTCTAGCAAAGTATGTTTACATGCCTGTAATCCCAGCACTTTGGGGGGCCGAGGCTGGTGGATCACGAGGTCTAGAGATCGAGACCATCCTGGCTAACACTGTGAAACCTCATCTCTACTAAAAAATACAAAGCATTAGCCAGACATGGTGGCGTATTCCTGTAGTCCCAACTACTATGGAGGCTGAAGCAAGAGAATAGCTTGAATAGGGGAGGTGGAAGTTGCAGTGAACCGAGATTGCACCACTGCACTCCAGCCTGGGTGATAGAGCAAGACTCTGTCTAAAAAAATAAATAAATAAATAAATAAATAAACTTCTTTGGTCTTGAGTTTAATTTATATTGCTTTCTACTGTATCGAAGATTTGAAGTTTTATGTAGTTAAATAGACTTTTAAAAAATTTATTTTATTTTTTATTAAGATGGGGTTTCACCATGTTGGTCAGGCTGGCCTTGAACTCCCGACCTCAGGTGATCCACCCGCCTTGGCCTCCAAAGTGCTTGGATTACAGGTGTGAGCCACCGCACCCAGTCATTAAATACACTTTTTTATGTAGTTAACTGCACTTTTCCTTTTTTTTTTTTTTTTTCATATTTTGCTTTGGGGTCATGTTTACAAAGATTTCCTTCACTACAAGCTTACAAAAATATTTATTTTTATTCTCTTTTTTTTTTTTTTTTTTGAGACGGAGTTTTGCTCTTGTTGCCCAGGCTGGAGTGCAATGGCGCGATCTCGACTCACCGCAACCTCCGCCTCCTGGGTTCAGGCAATTCTCCTGCCTCAGCCTCCTGAGTAGCTGGGATTACAGGCACATGCCACCATGCCCAGCTAATTTTTAGTATTTTTAGTAGAGATGGGGTTTCGCCATGTTGACCAGGATGGTCTCGATCTCTTGACCTCATGATCCACCTGCCTCGGCCTCCCAAAGTGCTGGGATTACAGGCTTGAGCCACCGCACCCGGCCTATTCTCTATATTTTTAAAGGTTTTCTATTTTCTATTTAAATTTTTAATCCAATTGAAATTTATTTGGAGCTAAAGTATGAGGCTCATTTTATGTTTCTTTGGCACTATTTATGTGTTCTTTTTTACTAGCTTCCTTTGCATCCTTTAAATTCTAGATATCTACTAGGTTTCTCTTGGTAGTGCTAGGATAATGATGTTATACCTAAAATTTTTTTTATCTCTAACAGTGCTGCTGATCTTACTTTTTTTTTAAAAGGAACTTTGTGCTTTAATGTTTTCCCTGGATTGGATTAAAGCAAAAACAGAACTTGTAGGCCCTGCTCATCTGATTCATGAATTTGTGGAATACAGACATATACTAGATGAAAAGGTATATATTAATATGAAAAATTTGTGCTTAAAGGAATCTCATTTTTTTTTGACATTTAATTCTTGATTTAATGATGGGGATGAGCAGAAGAAGAGCATAGAAGGGGTGAAGAGAATTTCCCTACTTTGATCTTTGGTTAGTCTAATTAATTTGCCTCCCACCCTCCTGGGAAAGTAGGTAGGAATGAGGTTTAAAAGCTAGGAAAGTAAGATGTTCAATAGTTTTTTTAAAAAAAGAATATATTAAGAAATGTGTTTGATAATGAGATTTTTACCCTATGTTTAAAAGTTAGAAGAGGATCACTATATATTTGTTACCTAATGGTTGTCTGTTCAATTTTAGTTCATATAAAGAATATTTCATTTAAGCTTTTAAAGTGGCAAGATCACAGAAGCAGAAAAATGTTAGATTGTGGCTCTGATTGTGTTTCTAAGAGATTTCAGTTTATTTGTAGGATTGTGCAGTCAGTGAGAATTTTCAGGAGTTTTTATCTTTAAATGGACACCTTCTTGGACGACAGCCATTTCCTAATATTGTACAGCTGGGTCTCTGTGAGCCAGAAACTTCAGAAGTTTATCAGCAAGCTAAGCTGCAGGCCAAGCAGGAGGTCGATAATGGAACGCTTTACCTGGAATGGATGTAAGTAGGTTAGGAGAGAAACCAATGGGAGCGGTGTGCTAACTATGTCATTATTTTTCAGGTGGTGAATATATTCACTCCAGGAAGATTTAACTACTTTCAAAAGGGCTGGAACTTTTAATAAGCATTCTTACTTATTGAAAAGTTCTAGAGAAGTAAGCATAGGAGAAAACAATTGTATTTTTAAAGAATCCATATAAATAGATGCCTATAAGGCATTTTGACGAGTAATCCTAAATATCAGTATCAAGTACTTGACTTACAGTAATTTTAGTGGTGAGGAGCATGGACTTTGGAGCCACAGACCTGGGTTTGAGCCTCAGTTCTAAAACCTAATAATTTTGTGACTTTGAACAAGTTACAGGTTATTCTCTCATATGTAAAATGGAGATAACAATCTTTTGAAATAAGTGCTATTTCTGTGAAGATTAATTAATTAATTAATTCATTTATTTCAGAAATAGAGACGGGGTTTCATCGTGTTAGCCAGGATGGTCTCGATCTCCTGACCTTGTGATCTGCCTACCTCGGCTTCCCAAAGTGCTGGGATTACAGTCGTGAGCCACCGTGCCTGGCCCGTTTATTTATTTTTGAGACAGAGTCTCACTCTGTTGCCTAGGCTGGAGTGCATTGGTGTGATCTTGGCTCACTGTAACCTCTGCCTTCTGGATTCAAGCAATTTTCCTGCCTTAGCCTCCCAAGTAACTGGGATTATAGATACCCAGCACCACACCTGTCTAGTTTTTGTATTTTTAGTAGAAATGTGGTTTTGTCACGTTGGCCGGGCTGGTCTCAAACACCTGACCTCAAGTGATCTGCATGATCTCCCAAAGTGCTGAGATGACAGGCATGAGTGACCACGCCTGGACTTCTGTGAAGATTTAAATGAGATAATGGCTGTAAAGTAATTTGCACTTTGTATATATAGTCCTTATTAAGTGACCACTGAACCCTGGATATTCTGTCTCTTAAAGGAGGCTCTTTTGTTCTTACCTTAATCTTGCCAGCTTATAAAAAGGAAAGGATCACTATTAATACCATCTTTTTAGTGCCTGTTATATGCTACATAATCGCGTTATTCTCTTTAATCTTCGAAACAACTTTATAAGGTAAATGTTACTTGCCCCATTTTACAAATGAGAAAATTGAGACACAGAGAGATTTGGACTTGGCTTAGTTCATGTGACTTGCTGAATGGGATTTAAACCTTGGGTCTTGTAGCCAGGCATGGTGGCTCATGCCTGAATCCCAGCACTTTGGGAGGCCGAGGTGAGTGGATCACCTTAGGTCAGGAGTTCAAGACCAGCGTGGCCAACATGGTGAAACCCCATCACTACTAAAAATACAAAAATTAGCTGGATGTGGTGGTGCATGCCTATAATCCCAGCTACTTGGGAGGGTAAGGCAGGGGAATTGTTTGAACCTGGGAGGCAGAGGCTCCACTGAGCCGAGATTGCACCACTGCACTCCAGCCTGGGCAACAGAGTGTGTTGCCCAAAAAGAAGGATGACTCTTTTTGGGTCATCTCAAAAAGAAAAAAAAACTCATCTTGGATCTGTCTGGCTTTATTTTGCATACTCTTTCCATATGCCATGCTTCCCTTATAGCTTGAAATAATAAATATGAATGGTTCTCTTTTTGTATGTATAATCTATATCTAAACTGAAGTCCAGGTTGGTGTCTGTGATCTTTTTTTTTTTTTTTTTGAGACGGAGTTTTGCTCTTGTTACCCAGGCTGGAGTGCAATGGTGCGATCTCGGCTCACCGCAACCTCCGCCTCCTGGGTTCAGGCAATTCTCCTGCCTCAGCCTCCTGAGTAGCTGGGATTACAGGCATGTGCCACCATGCCCAGCTAATTTTTTTGTATTTTTAGTAGAGACGGGGTTTCAACATGTTGACCAGGATGGTCTAGATCTCTTGACCTCGTGATCCACCCGCCTCGGCCTCCCAAAGTGCTGGGATTACAGGCTTGAGCCACCGCGCCCGACTAGTGTCTGTGATCTTTATGGCATTAGGCTCTGTTTCCTAATAAGTCAGATTACTGTAGGTGATGTTCTTGATTCAGTGTAGTTCAAGAAGCATTTGAATTTCTCTAATGTGCTAAGCATTGGCATCTGAGTTTCTGTACTGTGTTAAGCACTGTTAATAGATGTGAAGTCTTTCCCCCAAGGAGTTCAAAATCTAGTAGTGGAGAAAGGAGTTTAAGCAAATAATTAACAATATAATGTGATGAGTGTAACAACAGAACTATGTATAAGTAGAGATAGAACGAGTAAGTAGTTGACTTGGAAAAATGAGAAATTCAAGGGAGGGTTCCACGAAGGAGGTGGTATCTGAGGGAATTTAAAAAAACTTTTTTTAGTTAAGATATAAATTTAATTTTTGTTGATTTTATGTATTTATTTATTTTTGAGACAGGCTCTCACTTTGTTACTGAGGCTGAGTACAGTGGTATAATCACTGTTCCATGTAGCCTTGACCTCTTGGGCTCAAGCATTCCTCCTGCTTCAACCTCTTGAGTAGCTGAGGCTACAGGCACATGCTACCATGCCTGGCTAATTTTTTGGTGGTTGTTGTTAGAGATAAGATCTCACTCTGTTGTCCAGGCGGATCTCAAATTCCTGGATGCAATCGATCCTCCTTCTTTTGCCTCCCAAAGTGCTTGGATTACAGGAGTGAGCCACCATACCCAACTGGTTTTATTTTAAATAATATGTATTCCTAAGACAAAAAGCAATATTAATAGGATGTAAGACCAAAAGTCAAAGACTAGACATTTCTGTCCTACCTTCCCACTTTCCAGAGCTGACCGTTCTTTAACACTGTCTTGTGAAGTGGAGGTCTCTCTCTCTCCCTCTTTCTGTCTCTCTCTGAGAAGCAGCCCCCTAATTTACTGAGGCTAGATTAGATCTGTCTGTGTTTAAGAGTACTATATGACCCATGTAATAGCATTTGTCATGCTTTATAGTGATTATCTGTTTACTTGGTTTTCTCTCATAATAGTCCATGTGTTCTGAAGTATAGAATAGTTTGGAGGTTAAAATAACATGCCCTGGCTCTAGACTGCCTGACCTTGAATCCCAGCTCTGCTATATTAGTCATGTATTATAAGCGGAAAGTTATTTAACTTCTTTTGCCTAATGGTAGTATTTTATAGCATTATCATGAGGAATAAATGAGTGTATGTATATATATAAACATATACATATAGTACTTAGAACGTACCCAGTTCATAGAAAGTGCTCAATAAATATTAGTCGTTATTAATAATAGCATTTAGCATTTTTTTCTGATTCATATAGTTGGTAGTTAGTAGAAATTTGTGGAAGATTGAATGAATTCATGCTTTAGTTAGTGGCTGAAATCAAATCTTAATACTCGGTCTGATCAAAGGGTATAGGCTTAGTTCTTGTTATGCTGAGTTTTTACTTTTTCTTCTTTTTCTCCTGTTGCATCAACTGCATTTCTTCTTGTGATGTTCTCTCATAGAATGGTTAGCTATTTATAGCTTATTTTTAAACTGTGTTTGACCAGGCCATATTCAAAGAATACTTTATTTCAGTACTAGAAACTTTTTTCGTGTTTACTATAGAAAGGTTTAGGTTCGTATAAGTCTAAATTGAATTGAGTTTCTGTTTTCAGTGAAATAATTTGTTTACTCATTCATTTGTTATTTATCTAGTACTTTTGGGCCATCTACTGTATGTCTATTATTATGAAGGTCACTTTCTGAGTTTTGAGGAATTGAGTAGATAGATCAAGCAGACGTAACATTTTAAAATCTAATCCTCTTAATGTTGCTAGAACTTATCTGTTCTTCTAGTTGTCATCACTCTAGTTCTTATACAGTCGGCCCTTTGTATTCATGGGTTCTGCATCCATGGATTCAACCAACCATGGATTGAAAATATTAGAACAAAAAAGTATATGGTTATGTTTGTGTTGAACATGTACATACTTTTTTCTTATTTCCTAATCACAATGGTATAACAACTGTTTACATAGCATTTACATTGTACTAGGTATTATGAGTAATCTAGAGATGATTTAAGGTATACAGGAGGATGTAGTGGGTTATATGCAAATCTTATACCATTTTATATAAGAGACTTGAGCATTTGGTATCTGTATTGGGTCCTGGAACCAATCCCTCATCAATACTGAGGAAGAAACGTGCTTGTTTGTTTTATCACTTATACTAAAGTGTGATACTTTGTAGGCAGGATCTAAATCTGATTTACCTTTGTGTTCACTTTTATCACTTGATCTGTCTTGTGTGTGTGTAAGTTATTTGAAGAATGATAATAGTGACACCTTTATGTGTTGGGCGCTGTTTAGAATAGATATCATTACTTCCATTTGACATATGAAGAAATAAAAACTTGTTAGGTTAAGTAATTTGCTCATTTATACACCTAATAAGTAGTAGAAATGAGGTTGCCCTTTAGATTTGTCTGACTGCCAACCCTTGACTTTCAAAATAAGCACAATACTATTTGACATATTTACTTGTACTCAAAGTGACTGGGGTGTAATGTATATGAAGTTCTGACACTGCATTAATTGTTTTTCCTGTTTTAAGTACATGTGACATTCCTTTACACTTTATTGTTTATTTATTTATTTTGAGACAGAGCCTCAGTCAGTCACCCAGGCTGGAGTGCAGTGGTATGATCTTGGCTCACTGCAACCTCCACCTCCTGGGTTCAAGCAATTCTCATGCCTGAGCCTCCCAAGTAGCTAGGATTACAGGTGTGTGCCACCATGCCTGCTAATTTTTGCATTTTTAGTAGAGGTGGGGTTTCACCATGTTGGCCAGGCCCATCTCAAACTCCTGGCCTTAAGTGATCTGACTGCCTCGTCCTCTCAGATTCTTGGGATTACAGTTGTGAACCACCATGCCTGGCCCCTTTATACTTTAAGTACTATGAGCAGTAATATAGTATCTATACTAGTGGAATAGTTGGTACTGATTAGATTAAGATACAAAGAATATGACATTGCTTTATCTTTTTTGGTATGTCTGAATAATTGCAGTTTGAGAAAAGCAGTGTTTTTTTTTTTTTGTTTGTTTGTTTGTTTTTGAGATGGAGTCTTGCTCTGTCCCCAAGGTTGGAGTACAGTGGCTCGAACTTGGCTCACTGCAACCTCCATCTCCCAGGTTCAAGTGATTCTCCGGCCTCAGCCTCCTGAGTAGCTAGGATTACTGGCATGTGCCACCACGCCCAGCCAATTTTTATTTTTATTAGAGATGGTTTTCACCATGTTGGCCAGGCTGGTCTTGAACTCCCGCCTCACCTTCCCAAAGTGCTGTGATTCCAGGCGTGAGCCACCATGCCTGGCTGAGAAGAGCAGTTTTAAAGTACATCATTATAATGATGGCTTAGTATCATACTTCAGTTAGAAAATGAGCATTTTGCTATGATTTTTATCTTAAAAAAGAGAGGGAGATTTTTTGAAGGTATCCTAATGATTTATCTGCTCATGTATCATTATTAATCTATCAAAGGAAAATAGAAAGTGATATGTTGATTAACTAGATTTGAATAATTTTATTAATTAGATTTCTTCCAACTCAGTGACATTTGTGAGACATGACAGGTTACTTGATAAAGGGTAACATTTCTCTTACAAATGCTACTTTTGTCATTTTTTTTCTTTAGGTGATCTATGCTGTCATTTGCATGTTAGTAATTCAATTTTAAGAATTTTGTATTTTGGGGAACATAACCATGTTTGAAGACTGTTTATTTTATTATGGAAGGAAAATAGTTACTTTTACTATCATATTGAATTTCTCTTCATTTTTTCCCTGTATTTAGAAACAAAAAAACCATCATGAATCTTTCCCGCTTAGTTGTCCGCCCACACACAGATGCTGTTTACCATGCTTGCTTTTCTGAGGATGGTCAGAGAATAGCTTCTTGTGGAGCCGATAAAACCTTACAGGTAAAACGTATCTCGAGAAAAATTGAAAGAGGCATGTATCTAGTTCTGTGCAGATTAGAATATGCTTAAATCCTAAAATTGAAGAAAATTGCAACTTAAAAATAACAGAGAAATCCAACTCTCTCGAACATTTTAGTAAAGGTTTCTCTAGAGATTTAAAAGATACAATTACATGTTTTTCTAATTCTAAACTTACAGGTGTCAAGGAAGTGTCCTTTACTCTGCCAGTCAGTTCCTAGCCATCCATTTGTTAGCTAAGGGTAGTGAGGAAATAATTGTTAGAAGACATAGGGCTTCATAGCACAGGTAGTAGGGCTGTGACTCAAAAACAGTGATTAAGAAAATACCTATTTTATGAGTCTTACACATAGGTTTCTTTCTTGTAAATAGGAACTGGACTAGACTAATTCCTAAGTTATTTTAAATAATTTCTTTTAAGATTCTTTTTGTTTTCAGAAAACATGAATGAGTTTTCTTTATGTTTGTGGTCTACCTTTTGATTTTGAAGAGAACATGAAATTAATTAAAACTTTTGTATTTAGGATACTTTTAGTCTTTGCAAGATTATGACTTCCTGTCTTATTTCTATATGTACTTTATTACTAATTTTATTAATTTTGCCTTTTGAGCTCCAGAAAGAATGTATATTAAATGAGATGTTTTTTATTTGATTGTTAAGAATTTGCCAAAATAGTCTCAGGAACTGAAGCTATGCTCTGATACTTCTTTTTGATGGCAGCAGTGGACTGGAGTGGCTGCCGCCATCGCTCTGGCTACAGCAGAGATGCACAGCTGGGTGCTGGGATAAGCAGGAGCCCCATCCATTCTGAGTTGGGGTAGGAGCTCCTGGATGCTGCTGCAGCCACCCAAGCCACAGCTGTGGACCTGGGAATCCTGCTCCACAGAGCAGGTTGGAGCCCTGCTCTCCTGGGCATAGCTGCAGCCGCCAAATCACAGCTGCAGGCCCGGGCCTCTGGCTCCACAGAGCAGGCAGGAGCCCTTCCTCCTGGCGCAGCCATAGCTGCCCAAGCTGTGGCTGCAGACCTAGGAATCCCTGCACTCTTGGGGGTCCTGGAAGGACCACCTGCCTTTGCAGGCTTGGAAATGCCTGCTCCTGCTGCCTGCCTTCTCCCTGCTGCCTGCCTTCTCCACTCTGATCTCAGAGCAAAGTTGGGGCTGAGCCTGGGTACTGTTGCAGCCCAGCCAGGTGTGCACATGCTTAGGGCAGTGCTGGCATGTCAGCCCCCTGCTGCTTCGGCCCCCTCTGGACTTCGGGCACTGATAAGCATAGGAGGGAAGCTGAGGTGTTGCTGAGGGCAGCTTAGTGCTAGCCTGCAGGTGCCCCTTGGCATCTACCTCCTGGGTGCCATGAATGGCAGCAGGAGGCACACAGGTCCCTGGGTGGAAGGGGGTGTATCCCCAGGGAGAGCCCCACCTTCAGGCCAGAAAGTGTGAGCCCTATTTTCAGGCCAGCATGGTACTACAAGTTTCCACTTCAGCCTACACTGAGCTGCCAGTGTGGACTGGAGTGGAAACTTCTAGTACCTTTTCTTGGCTTGCCAAGGCTGCCCATGGACCAGTTTGCATGCACTGTCTCCCCTCTGAAGCTCTTAAAAGCCCCAGGCTCAGCCAGAGCTGAGCAGACACTGGGATGACCAGCTGCATAGAGGAGCAACCCACTCTAGTGCCCCCTCTTTGCTGAGAGTGGTACAGATGACGGGAGGACCAACTGCAGAGGGAGCCTACCCTCTTTGCTGATACCTGAACATTTGTCAGGAGGACTTGCCTAGCAGAGAGGAACTACCCTTTCTGCTAGGAGCTGAATACTTGTTGGCACACCCTTGCTGTGAAAAGTAGCTGCCTCCCCGTGGGTTTCCTAAACTGCGGAAAGGAGCGGCCCCCTGCAGCTTTATTAAGCTGTTATATGGCTCAATAAAGCTCTTCTTTTTTGTGCTCACCCTCCACCTGTCTGCGTACCACATTCTTCCTGGCTGTGGGACAAGAACTTGGGACCCACCGAATGGTGAGGCTGAAAGAGCTGTAACAAACAGGGCTGAGATATGCCCCTTGCTTGCCACATTGCGAGTGAAGAGAAGTGAAGGCCCTTTGGCGAGCCCAGACTTGGGAGCTCCATGGGCTAGGGCTGTGACTCCCTCTTTGGGGCCCTGCGGTTCCTAGCATCTCCAAGCTTCTGGGCACCACTGTGTTCCCTGATGCCATCCATTTAAGCTGCTTGTGGTGTGCCTGGTCCAGCTGCAGCCTCACAGAGAGCCAGGGCCAGTGCTGGCACCTAGAGCTGGCTGCCTCACTGCAGCAGTCACCACGTCTGAGTGTGTGCAGTGGTTGGACCCCAGGCTCACTCACACACCCCTCGCTGTTCCACACCTGACAAGCCCTTGGCAGGCTTGGGAACCAGGCTGGTAGCGTGTGCTGAATGCAGCCTGTCAGGCCAAGCGGGTGAAACAAGACCAGTGGGCCCAAGCAGAACTTGGGCAAAGGCGCCACTGGCCACAGAGGTTTCCAGCCAGAAGAACTACTCCCCATAGATCCCATAACATTTTCATTGATACTTACAAACATTTAACAGTGGATAGTTCTCTGTTTACATTAAGGCATACACATTCTGACGGAAATTCTGATTTTGGGAGTAGCTTTGCCAAGGTTTATTTATGTTTTACAAAATAATGATTAAACTCTCCTAAAGATTTTTATTGACTGATGACCTATAGTTAAGTGGTTTATTATAAAAAGATTTTATTGTTACTTGTGCAGGTGTTCAAAGCTGAAACGGGAGAGAAACTCCTAGAAATCAAGGCTCATGAAGATGAAGTGCTTTGTTGTGCGTTCTCTACAGATGACAGATTTATAGCAACCTGCTCAGTGGATAAAAAAGTGAAGGTCAGAAAATATTTTCCTCTTGAGTTGTAATCATAACAGAATTCATTTTATTTTTCCATAATCATGAGACCAGAGTAAGGAGGGTTAAAGGACTCTTGCCTGTTGATCTACTAACTTGATCCATTGTAAATTAACACTATCTGAAAATTCTTTATTTTTTTTTTTAAAGGGACAGGGTTTTGCTCTTTTGCCCATGCTGGAAGGCAGTAGCATGATCATAGCTCACTGTAAGCCCCAATTCCTGGGCTCGAGTGATCTCCTGCCACAGCCTTCGGAAGTGTTGGGATTATACGTGAACCACTGTGCCTGGCCTGAAAATTCTTTATTTTTAAACACCAGCAAAAATGTCTAGTTGATCAACTTGAGGATTAAACAGGCAGTGCAAAAGCAATGACAAATTAATGGATTTGTCTGTCATTAATAGATGAGTCCATGGGTTTAATATCCATTGAAATCTTTGAGTATGTTGTGGTATTGCGATTGGGAGTGTTGCTGCACAAACTTAGGGATTCCTGTTGTAAGATACAAGTTTAAAATGCAAACTCATTTTTTTTTTTTTTAAATTTACTTTTATCAACTGGCTTATGTATTCAGTACAAAACCAGATGATTGAACAGACTAATAATTGTGTTATTGGTCTAAAATATAAATTGAAAAAAATATCAGGGTAATTTTTACTATTTATTTTGAGGCAGAGTCTGGCTCTGACACCCTGACTGGAGTGCAGTGGTGCAGGCTTGGCTCACTGCCATCTCTGCCTTCAGGACTCAGTTGATCCTCATGCCTCAGCCTCTTGAGTAGCTGAGATCACAGGTTTGTAACACCATGCCTGGCTAATTTTTGTAGTTTTGGTAGAGACAGTTTTGCCATGTTAGCCCTGCTGGTATTGAACTTCTGGCCTCAACTGATCCACCTGCCTTTGACTCCCAAAGTGCTGGGATGACAGGCATCAGCCACCATGCCCCTACCCGCTGCCGCCCCGAGAATAATTTTTATCTTTGTTAATTGTTCTCTTGTTCCTAAATTTGGCTTTTAGCAGTAGCATTTATAGTAATACAGAATTTAAGAGAAACTGAAGGCTTGTGGGGGGGTGGGTTATCACTCATATATGGAAGAAAGACCTTACTTTAAGCCTCTTTCAAAGGGGTTAAATCTGGACTACTGGATCTGGCTAGGTGGAGTGGGCAAGTAATTTGACTTGGATGTTTTCCTGAAGTTTTCTTGAAGAGGGCTATGGAATGTCCAGACTAAATTTGAGACCTTGGAAAATTCTACCTCTTGTTAGACTGGACTTGTGGCTTTATAACCAGCAGTTTTCTGTAGCCTCTACTCTGACTCTAAGTCAGACTTGGAGATGGCCACTGAGGACAGTTCCAAAGTCAGAGCTACATGGAGTAAAAGGAAATAATAATGAGATTCTATTTTCTAAGCCAGAGGCAGAAATACCCATTAAGGAACTTTAAAATAAGATAAACTCTCTGGACCTCTGGGGAGTCTAATCAGTGTTTTGATAAGATACAAAGGAAATGCCAAAGGACATTAGTACCTCTAAGAAATCAAAATCCTAGTGAAGATTCATTAGGTAATTTATTTCTTTTGTTTGTTGTTATATGGCATAGACTGCTTAGTTGTCTTACATAGTAACTAGAATAATGATTACTTTTTACCGAAAACGGAATACTGTAAGAGGCTTTATACTACACACTTTCTTATATTACATTATTAGTTTCCTGCTATAGCTTGCAAGGTAAGTGTTGATCCTATTTATAGAAGAGGACATAGATTCAGAGATGAAGTCTCTTATGCAAGCTTACATTAACTGGGAACAGTAACGGGGTTGAAAGCTAGGTTTCTCTCAGACTATAAAGCCTTTATTTTTTTTCACTAAGCAATCTGCCTTTACTTATTTATATTGTACCTTGAAGTATATAGAACACTTGTCATGTTTATTATATCATTTGATACCTTAAATTGTGTAGGAAAGGTATAAATATCCCCATTTTACAGAAGAGGAAACTGAGATGCAGGTAAGTTAGGGATTTGTGACACAAATCATAAGTGGTAGAGCCAGCTCTTGGGCTCAACCGTTCTGATCAGAAGTCTATTATGCTGACCTTTTTAAAGCACTTCTCTGCCTGTTGTCATTCATATAAACATGTGAAATCTTGCCCTTAAGAAAATATAATGTGCTTATGATACTCCAGTTATGCTATAGGTACATATATGTCTATTTGCAAATAATTTTTTTAAACATTTGAGGCAAAATATTGTCATATTTTACGAAGGGTGAAGGTTTCATTAGCATCTTGTCCAACTAGGAAAATCTGCTATGACAGGATAAGATAGCATTTGAATGTTCATTTGCTTTGCCCCTCTGTTCTCCCTTTGAAAATAATGGATATTTGTAATTTTTTTTCTCTATTCTCTTTAGATTTGGAATTCTATGACCGGGGAACTAGTACATAACTATGATGAGCACTCAGAGCAAGTCAATTGTTGCCATTTCACCAACAGTAGTCATCATTTTCTCTTAGCCACTGGGTCAAGTGACTGCGTCCTCAAAGTAAGTGTGGATATTGAGAATTATGTAGATAAATTTGATAGGTACATCAGATTATCTCCTTCGATTTTCTTACGTATCTTACTATTAGGACTTTTTGGTGGCAGTGATAGAAACTACAGTAATATATTAGCTGAAGCAAAAAAAAAAACCAGCTTAAAAATATTCTATTGTTTCCTGTAACTGAAAAGTCTAGAGGGAGCATGGCTTCAGGCATAGCTGACTCCAAATGGTTAAATTGTGTTCTCAGGCTCTACCTGCCTTTCCATCTCCAGACTCTTGCCTCCTTCTATGTTGGTTCAGGCATGCTCTTTCTGTAACAGGAAATGTGGCTACCTTACAGCTCACAATCACAGAATAAGAGAAGTGTGCTCTTTCCTAGAACCCGTAGATGTAATTTTAGAGAAGACTTTGTTTGGCTCAGTTTGGCTTGGATGCTCATAGCTAGAGTAACCCCAGTGGACAGTAGGTTGGAATCCTTGGATTGTCCAAGGGTCACAAGTTTAGTTATATGGAAGTGGGACAAATAAGTGAGGTCAGCTCTATCTGAATCATAAGTGGAGCTTAATTCAAAGCAGAGGTTCTGTTATCACAGAGAGGAGGGAGAAAACGTGCTGGTAGGAAAAATAACACAAATGAAAACCAAAATATTCATTCTACATAGGCTTGATCATGTTTGATTGTATCTTTTTTTCCTCTTAAGTGGATGAAGATAGCTAGATTACCTTTCTGGGATCCCAGAAAGATCTGCTAACTTCTTTTGAATTGTTTTTTGGTTTGATTTCAAACCTTATAGACTCTATGTTTTGACATTTAAATAAATTATTACAAAAATTTTCTTTAGAAAGTACTGAAACGGTTACTGAAAATTGCCTTCTCTGTCTCCCTGTTCAGGAATCTAAATTTTTATTTATTTTTCTTAAGAAGAAAAATTAAACAGAACCTCTGTGTATAAGAGTTAAAGCTTGTTGGTCTGGCTGAATGGGACCTACATTTCTCCTTTCTCTCTCTTCCTCCTTCTTTCCCTCTCCTCCCTCTCTCTCCCTCTCTATCCATTTCCCTTCCTCTTGAACTTCTTTCTCTCCTCCTCCCTCTCGTCTCCTCCTCCCTCGCTTCTCCTCCTCCTCCTCCTCCTCCTCTCTTCCCCTCCTCTCTCATTCTCTCTCATTCCCTTTCATCTCTAACCTGTCCCTACCACATAGTGCTCTTTAGGCATATTTGTGTTTATAGAATCCCAAGGACCCTGCAGAGCACAATTTGAAAACACTGGATTGGACCAAAATTACAGAGTAACAGTAAAACTTGGCCCTATTTGAATAAATATATCACTAAAAAATAAAAGCAAGACTGTTGTACTATTTATGACTAATTTTTGATGTTGCTTTTGGCATTTTGTGGGTTGAGGACGTCTGTATTTCCTCCTTTTAAATATAGGAAAAAAACCTCTGCCATGTCAGAGGGGTTATTGGTTAGTAAACTGTTTTAATTAAGTACAAGGTTTACTTTAAGATGTGCCATACTACCTTTATTACCGTAAGGATTATTAAGATGCATTTCTTGTGATTCTTGAGCAGAGAGAAGCCAGTGAAAATATGTAATTCTGAAGCTGCCTTCATGTAATTTGCCTTATCTGAGGAATTAAGTTTATCTAGGACTGGGATAAAGGAGCTGAGAATAGAAGCGCTCATGAGGAACAGGATGTATCTCACTTACTGATCATTTCCAAATAATTTTTATTAAAATTAACATTTGGGAATAATTGATTTCATCTTCTGGGTTTAATCTTATTAGCATAAATCACCAGAGATGACTATAATCCCTTTTATTTGCATTTTTTATGCGTTCCAAACCTACCCAAAGGGCGAAAACAATATAAAACCCTGTGGTATCCATCATTTAGTTCCAACAATTATCAATATTTTGTCAATCTTCTTTTATAAACTCTCCCCCTTTTTTGAATAGAGTCTCCCTCTATCATCCAGACTGGAGTGCAGTGGAGCAATCTTGGTTTATTGCAATCTCTGCCTCCTGGGTTCAAGCAATTCTCATGCCTCAGCCTATTGAGTAGCTGGGATTACACGTGTGCATCACCACTCCCAGCTAATTTTTTGTATTTTTAATAGAGATTGGGTTTCACTGTGTTGGTCAGGCTGGTCTTGAACTCCTGACCTCAGGTGATCCGCCCACCTCTACCTCCCAAAGTGCTGGGATTATAGGAGTGAGCCACCATGCCCAGCCTGAATAGAGGATTTTACAGCAAATCCGAAATATGACATTTCACCCAAAATACTTAAGCATGCATCTCAGAGATCTTAAATATGAATGTTATGTTTATTATCATACCATACTATTATCACACCTAATATGATAAAATACAGTTTTGTAGTATATCGGTCCATGTTCACTTATTCCGTAGTCTCAAAACATGCATTTCTGTCATGTTTAGTGGAATCAGTATCCAAGCAAACTTCATGTAGCATTTGTTCTGCCTCTTAAGTCTCTTTTATTCTATTAAAGTTCCCTTTTTCTTTTCTGCCTGCTTTCTTTTACCCTTAATTTATTAGAGCAATTTAGTCATTTGTCCCATGGAATGTGCCACATTTTGGATTTGGTTTATTGCTTCCTGGAGGTGGTACTTGACTTGTTCCACCATTTTTAGGGTTTGATAACCTAACATTTAAAAAATATGGGAGTAATTTATATTGTATATCACTTACTGTAGCTTATTGTAACTGAGTAAAATAATAATGATTCTAAACCATTCCATTAAAATAAGTAGTAATTGTTTAGTTAGTTATTTAGTACTCAGCCTAAAAACCTAGGTGAGCCTTTGAGGCCCTTAGTAGATTTACATGCTGATTTAAAGGCTGCTCCATTGCTTGTTAATCACAAGTTCATCTTTGTGTTTGACACTTTTGTGTTTGATAGTTTGTGTTACTGTGATTTAAACATCATTCTGTAATCGAAAAGCTTACGTGAGAGAAAAGGAAGAACTTCATATGATTTTTGATGTTTCCCCACTCAATACTAGTTGTTTATCTTTTTTGCTTTCACAAATAGCTCTGGGATTTGAATCAAAAACAATGTCGAAATACCCTGTTTGGCCATATAAATTCAGTCAATCACTGCAGATTTTCACCAGATGATAAGCTTCTGGCTAGTTGCTCAGCCGATGGAACCTTAAAGGTATGTTTTTATACACTATTAAAATAGGTTGTATTTTATGGAAAGTCTTATGATTTGGTTATAGAAATAGGTTTCTACTTTTTCACATTTCTAGAAGAGCTTGCTTTTTTCAACTTCCAGGAGCATATTTAATGTAACTGTAATTGCTTATCGTAATGATTGTTTATGGATAATGTGCAACCTAATGCTTAAAGTTCTGTAGAATTCTTATTCTTGTAATTTGAATTCTTAAATTTTAAGCATTCATTTTGTTTTAAGCATATATTCATTAAATATTTTGAGATCTGCTTTAGTTTATTTTGTGCTTCTATAATTTATTTTGTGCTTCTATAAATTGTGGATAATTTATAAGGAATGGAGATTTATTTCTTACAGTTCTGCAGGAGAGGGCACCGGCAGAGAGAAAGGGAGAGAGTGAGGGAGGGGACTGAACTTACCCGTTTATCAGGAACCTAGATAATAGCATTAATCCATTCATGAGGGTGGAGCTCTCATGACCTAATCACTTTTGAAGGTCCCATCTCTCAACACTTGCATTGGGAATTAAGTTTCTTACACATGAACTTTGGGAGACACATTTAAACCATAGCAAAATCTATGGGTCAGGTTTATAAAGGATCTGGTGTGTTTTTTTTTTTTGAGACAGAGTCTCACTCTGTTGCCCAGGCTGAAGCGCAGTGGCACTCTCTCGGCTCACTGCAAGCTCTGCCTCCTGGGTTCAAGTGATTCTTGTGCCTCAGCCTCCTGAGTAGCTGGGAGTAAAGGTGCCTGCCACCAAGCCCGGCTAATTTTTGTATTTTTAGTAGAGACAGGGTTTCACCACATTAGCCAGGCTGTGACTTGTTTTTACTTATAATTTATTCATTCTGCCTTTTATGTTATTGCTTTCTTGTTTTTAAGAAGCCACAAGGGAGGAAAAAGGCCAGAGTTAGGAAAAAAAGCTTATTCAGCCTTCTGAAATTTCTAGCCCTAATAAAATGAAATAATTCTTCCTCAAATCCCCACCTTCTCCAATAAGATTCCTAATTACACGTTATTATTCTTGTCTCTACTGTTTCTCCTGTTTATTGACTGTTCTTTCTGTCTTTGGTCTTAAGATCAACCCATCTTTGATGTTGTCTCTTGGTCTACATTTTCCCCTCTTGTTCTGTAGTAGTTGCTTTGGTTCAGGCTGTTGTCTGCTCATGCCTGATAGCAACCTTCTAAGATGCATTCTCCATCTCTTCTTATCTAAGTTAGGAGATACTGGAATAACCTTCTACCACTCTTTTCTTTTTTCTGGAAACAGGGTCTCACTCTTTCACCCAGGCTGGAGTGCAGTGGTGCATTCACGGCTCACTGCAGCGTTCACTTCCTGGTCTCAAGCAATCCTCCTACTTCAGCCTCTCAAGTAACTGGAACCACAGGCATGTGTCATCACACCTGGCTAAAATTTTTTTTTTTTTTTTTTTTTTTGAGACATGGTCTCGCTATGTTGTCCATGCTTGTCTCCAACTCCTGGGCTCAAGCAGTCCCAAAGTGTTGGGATTATAGGCATAAGCCACCAAGCCTAGCCTACCACTATTCTCTCCTCCCTTCCCTCTCCTCCCCTCCCCTCTACTTTCCTACCCTCCCTTCTCCCCTCCCTTCACCTCTACTTTTCTCCCCTCCCTTCTCCCCTCCCCTCTACTTTCCTCCCATCCCTCCCTCTCCCTCCCCCTCTCCTTCTTCTTCCCTTCTTCTCCCCTCCCTTCTCTCCGCTCCCTTTCCCTCCTCTCTCTCCCCTTCCCTCCTTTCCCCTCCTCCCTCTCTCCTTCCCTCCCTTCCCCTCCTTCCTCTCCCCTTTCCCCTCCCCCCTCTCCTTTCTTTTCCCTTCCCCCCCCTCCCCTCCCCTCCCCTCCCTTCTTTCCTTCCTTTTTTTTTTTTTTTGAAACAGGGTCTTACTCTATTGCCTAGGCTGGAGTGCAGTGGCATGATCACGGCCCACCACAGTCTTTACCCCAGAGGCTTAGATAATCCTCCCACCTCAGCCTCCCGAGTAGCTGGGACTGCAAGTGCCTGCTACCACGCCCAGCCAATTTTTTGTATTTTTAGTAGAGATGGGGTTTTGCCCGTGTTTCTCAGGCTGGTCTCAAACTCCTGGGCTACAGCAGTCTGCCCACCTTGGCTTCCCAAAGTGCTGTGATTATAGAAGTCAGCCACTGCATCCAGCCCTGCCACTATTTTCAACATAAATTATGCTGTAGTATAAATTGTAGTTGACACAGACTCATCGGGATCACTTCTAAGGTTCTTCATCTTCCATCATTCTGCCACCTCCTTTCCTGTCAAGTTTATTTCTTCTAACCCCTAGACCTTAATTGTCTGTTCTGGGCAAGGTAACTTTTGATGTTTTATTTCACCTGGTGTCCCTGTATGTGTTTTTTGGGATGTTTCCTATGTGTGCCCCTATATCTTTTCTTGGGATGTTTTTTTGCCTTCAATTCACTTGCCGTATTTTTTAATGTGCCTCAAAAGTTTAACTTTATGGGAAGTCTTCTGTGGGAGGGTGTGGAGAGAGAGAGAGGGAGAGAGCGAGCGAGAGAGAGTGCGAGAGTGTGTGTGTGTGTGTGTGTTTGTGTGAGAGACAGGGTCTTACTTTGTCATCCAGGCTGGAGTGCAGTGGTCTGGGCTAACTAAAGTGATCCTCCTGCCTCAGCCTCCTGAGTAGCTGGGACTACAGGCATGTGCTACCACAACTGGCTAATTTTGTTTAATTTTTGTGGAGATGGGGCCTCCCTATGTTACTCAGATTGGTCTCAAACTCCTAAGCTCAAGTGATCCTCCCACCCTGGTCTTCCAAAGTGCTGGGATCACAGACATGAGCCACCACAACTGGCCTGCAAAGCATTCTTCAGAAAGTGTTCTCTTATAGCATCCATCTATTTGGTTCTGAGTACATTTATCTATCTATGTCTATAGGTAGAAACTGCTTGGTTTGTCTTCTTATTTCTACTTTTAAATGTGTTGTACTGTTCAGTCATTTTCATGTGTCTTCTATTTCTTTGATAAGGTTGAATATAGGTTTATGATCTGCAGGGAACTTGTCATCTTTTTGTTATATTATATCTTTCTTTGTAACTCTTAGTACAGAATTGTACTGATGTATTCAGTAAATTTTCTTGACATACACCCTTTCTAGGAAATTTTTTTTTTTTTTTTTTTGAGACGGAGTTTCGCTCTTGTTATCCAGGCTGGAGTGCAATGGCGCGATCTCGGCTCACTGCAACCTCTGCCTCCTGGGTTCAGGCAATTCTCCTGCCTCAGCCTCCTGAGTAGCTGGGATTACAGGCACGTGCCACCATGCCCAGCTAATTTTTTGTATTTTTAGTAGAGACGGGGTTTCACCATGTTGACCAGGATGGTTTCGATCTCTTGACCTCGTGATCCACCCGCCTCGGCCTCCCAAAGTGCTGGGATTACAGGCTTGAGCCACCGCGCCCGGCCTATAGGAAAATATTTAAACACTCCTGGGCACTATTTTGCTTGTTAGAATCTCTAGGGAAAGGAGATTTAGTAATGCTAGTAGATAACTCCTAAGAAAGGTGAACTGTCTTAGTTCTGATAGTCTGGTTGAATCTTTGATATTGCTTTGCTGATAGAAGATAACTGTTTTTTTTGTATAATTACTCCAGGGTATCTAGGAACTTTCTGGGTGAAATTCTACTTTGTAGAGTTTAGCTAGCTGTTAGTGGATCCTGGGAGCATTCTTAGGTAGAATATTCAGGTAAATGGATTTTGGCTTCTATGCTCTATCTGTCTGCTTCTTCCTTTAAGATGATCTGTGTCATGGGAGGTTTTTTAGAATGGCCGTGGATGGGTTTAGGCAGCCCTCTTTTCATTTTGTCAGCCTATTATTTTTTGTTTTTTACCCAGTGAAAGACTTAGAAGAAGGCATTTTATGTTTTTTTTTTGAGACGGAGTTTCGCTCTTGTTACCCAGGCTGGAGTGCAATGGCACAATCTCGGCTCACCACAACCTCCACCTCCTGGGTTCAGGCAATTCTCCTGCGTCAACCTCCTGAGTGGCTGGGATTACAGGCACGTGCCACCATGCCCAGCTAATATTTTGTATTTTTAGTAGCGATGGGGTTTCACCATGTTGACCAGGATGGTCTTGATCTCTTGACCTCGTGATCCACCCGCCTTGGCCTCCCAAAGTGCTGGGATTACAGGCTTGAGCCACCGCGCCCGGCCGGCATTTTATGTTTTAAGTTTTTCTTTCATCTTATCTCCTTTGCTAATTCCAAGTTCTGTTAAGACTGCATTATCCCTAGCATTTTTGCCATTATTATTAGGTTACCAAATGTCCAAGAAAGTTGTAAAGCCAGGACATTTATGTGTTCTACAAATGTAAGTTGTACAGCCCAGCTCGGCCTTATTTGCTGCTGAGTTATATTCTGTTCATCCCCTTTTTTGCTTTTTCATTGTAGTGCCTATTTTAATCCTTGTCTGCTGTTCTTAAGCCCCTAACCCTTTTATTCTATGGCAATAATTTTACCTCATACCTATTCAAAGGATTAAAACCATCCACCAAGAGTCCCCCATTGTAAGCCCCCTCAAAAATTGCCATAAAAAGCCTCTGCTCCCTCTGTTTTTTCTCATAACAGTGTCCAAAAAATCTTATACTTGTACCTTGTATGTCTTCCTTTCCTTCTTTCCCTGGCACCTTGCTTCATTAGTTGTTTCCTCTCTATGTTGCTTCTTTAGATTTTTCTTCTGTTTTTGGATTATTTCCCATAGCCTACAAATGTTCTTGGGCCTTTCCAAGCTTTATAAAACCAAAAACTGAAAAGCCTCTGATTCTTCCTTGATTGTATTGTTCTTTTTTTTTTTTTTTTTTTTTGAGACAGAGTCTCACTGTGTTGCCAGGCGCTAGGCTGGAGTGCAGTGGCACAATCTCGGCTCACTGCAACCTCCGCCTTCTGTGTTCAAGCAATTCTCCTGCCTCAGCCTCCTGAGTAGCTGGGACTACAGGTGCGCGCCACCACACCCAGCTAATTTTTGTATTTTTAGTAGAGACGGGGTTTCACCATGTTGGCCAGGATGGTCTCTATCTCTTGACCTTGTGATCCGCCCGCCTTGGCCTCCCAAAGTGCTGGGATTACAGGCTTGAGCCACCACGCCCGGCCTGTATTATTCTTTAAAATTGTCATTCTGTTTTTCTTTTTCCCTTCATGACTGGGCTTCTTTTTTTTTTTGAGACGGAGTTTCGCTCTTGTTACCCAGGCTGGAGTGCAATGGCGCGATCTCAGCTCACCACAACCTCTGCCTCCTGGGTTCAGGTAATTCTTCTGCCTCAGCCTCCTGAGTAGCTGGGATTACAGGCACGCGCCACCATGCCCAGCTAATTTTTTGTATTTTTAGTAGAGACGGGGTTTCACTATGTTGACCGGTATGGTCTCGATCTCTTGACCTCGTGATCCACCCGCCTCGGCCTCCCAAAGTACTGGGATTACAGGCTTGAGCCACCATGCCCAGCCTATCACTGGGCTTCTTAAGTCATCTCTACTTGCCTCTGTTTCCCGACTACCCACTTACTACTTAACCCTTTTTTACCCTGGTTTCTTCTTTCCTGTATTTCCTTGAAGAATGTAAAATCCAGTTTTATTTTCAGTTTCAATTTTTTGTTGTTGTCTAAGGCCCTCTGGATTAGTGTGAAATCTGATATTTTTCTTTATCTAATTACTATTTTTGTTGTATTACTGTTAGTCAGCCCCCCAGTGACCACCTAGTTTTCTTTTTTTTTTTTTTGCAACTCTTCTCATTTGACATCAGTGTTTTATTCTTTATCCTGTTAGCTCTCTGATCCCTTCATTAACTCTTTTCCCTGACCATTAAAATATAGCTGTTCCTGCAGCATCTAACCTTGGCTACCACCTCTATCACTGCTCTTCCATCCCAGTTCATTCAGTCTCATGGCTTCAACTCTCATCTTTTCAGATATGTCATCTGCAACTCTCATTTATGTGCTTGTGCCCTTCATTCCTGTCTGCTAGTTGTTGTCACTGAAGTAACATACCATGCCTCAGAGTTATTGTGCTCCAAACTGAGTTAAACATGACCTACTTTTTGTGTTTCATTATTTTAAAAAAAGTATCAACTTTTATTTAGATTTGTGGGTACATGTGCAGTTTTGTTACATGAGTATATTCCGTGATGCTGATGCTGAAGTTTGGGTACAACCAGTCTTGTCATTCACATAGCATAGTACCCGATAGGTGCCTCATTCTCCCTCTCCACAACTCTAGTAGTCCCTGGCACTTATTGTTCTTCTTTTTATGTCCTTGTGCACCCAATGTTTAACTCTTCCTTATAAGCAAGAACATGTGGTATTTGGTTTTCTATTCCTGCATTAATTTGCTTAGGATGATGGCCTCCAACTGCATCCATGTTGCTACAAAGAACATGATTTTATTCTTTTTTTTTATGGCTGCGTTGTATCCCATGGTGTCTATGTACCATATTTTCTTTCTTTAACCCTCCGTTGTTGGGCACCTAGGTTGATTCCATGTCTTTGCTATTGTGAATAGTGTTGCAGTGAGTATACAAGTGTATGTGTCTTTTTGGTAGAATGATTTATTTTCCTTTGGGTGTATACCCAGTAATGGGATTGCTGGGTTGAATGGCAGTTCAATTTTAAGTTCTTTGAGAAATCTCCAAACTGCTTTACACAATCACTGAACACAATTACATTCCCACCAGCAGTATATAAGTGTTCCCTTTTCTCTGCAGCCTCCCTGGCATCGTTTATTTTTTGACTAAAAAAATATATATATATATGTATGATATATAAATATGTAAACATATACAAATTACATAAATATGTAAGTATATATACATATATACAGTCATATATATGTTTTGTTTGTTTATTTCATGGAGATGGGATTATGCCCTGTTGCCCAGGCTGTTCTCAAACTGTGGGCTCAAGTGATCCTCCAACCTGAGGCTTCCAAAATACTGGGACTACAGACGTGAGCCTCCACACTTATCCGTTTTTTGGCTTTTTAATAATAACCATTCTGACTGGAGTGAGATGGTGATATCTCACTCTGGTTTTGATTTGCATTTTGCTGATGATTAGTGATGTGGAACATTTTTTTTATGTGCTTGTTGGCCGCTTGTAGAGAAGTGTCTATTCATGTTCTTTGCTCACTTTTTAGTCATGTTGTTTTTGCTTGTTGAATTGTTTAAGTTCCTTACAGATTTTGAGTCAGAGGCATAGTTTGTGAATATATTCTCCCATTCTGTAAGGTGTCTGTTTACTCTGTTGGCAGTTTCTTTTTCTGTCTAGAAACTTTTTTGTTTAATTAGGCCCCACTTGTCAATTTTTGTTTCTGTTGCATTTGCTTTTGAAGACTTAGGCATAAATTCTTTGCCAAGGTTGATATTCAGAATGGTGTTTGCTAGGTTTAACTTGAGGTCTTACATCTAAATCTTTAATCCCTCTTGGTTTAATTTTTGTAAATGGTGAAATATAAGGGTGCAGTTTCATTCTTCTGTGAATGGTTAGCCAGTTATCCCAGCACCATTTATTGAAGAGGGAGTCTTTCCCTGGTTGCTTATTTTTGTTGACTTGGTTGAAGATCAGATAGTTGTGAGTGTGCAGCTTTATTTTTGGATTTTCTATCCTGTTCCATTGGTCTATGTGTCTTTTTCTACCAGTACCATGCAGTTTTGGTTGTTGTAGTCTTGTAGTATGGTTTCAAGTATGGTAATGTGATGCCTCTGGCTTCATTCTTTTTGCTTAGGATAGCTTTGGTTATTTGGATGCTTTTTTTTATTCTAAATGAATTTTAGAATTTTTTTTTCTAGGTCTGTGATAAATAACATTGGTAGTTTGATAGGAATGGTGTTGGACCTGTAGATTGTTTTGGGTAGTATGGCCATGTTAATGATATTGATTCTTCCACTGCATGAGCATGAATGTTTTTCCATTTGTTTGTGTCATGTATGATTTCTTTCAGCAGTGTTTTGTAGTTCTCCTTGTAGAGATCTTTCACTTCTTTGGTTAGATGTATTCCTGGGTATTTTATTTTTTATGGGTGGCTGTTGTAAATGGGATTGTGTTCTTGATTTGGCTCTCGGCTTGAATTTTATCGATGTACAGAAATGCAACTGATTTTTTTTTTCTTAAACAGAAAAAAGGTCTTACTATGTTGTCCAGGCTGGTCTCAAACTCCTGACCTCAAGTGATCCTTTGGCCTTTGCCTCCCAAAGTGCTGGGCTTACAGATGTGAACCACTGTGCCTGGCCAACTGTTTTTTGTACATTGATTTTGGTTAGAACAGTGTTCAGGGTTTACATGATTGTAGCTAATCACAATTCGTTGTAACTAAACACTTTCTGTTTTTCCTGGGGGTGGTAAGTTTGTTTTTTCATTTTGCTCAAGTTTTTAAATGTGCTTATCTTCTAACTCTATCTTGTTAACTTGCTCCTTAAATGATTCAAACTTACCAGGTATTTTATAAGGCTTTTCTTGGAAATAACATTTTTGGAGGGTTCTATCTTGCCCCATTCTGATCGGTTATGGTAATACTATTCCCAGAGTCCAGCTGCCATCCTGGGATCTTCCTGCCATCAACCTAGGGATTCTTTTTGCTGGAGTGCAGTGACGTGATCTTGGCTCACTACAACCTCTGCCTTTTGGCTTCAAGCAGTTCTCCTGCCTCTCCTGAGTAACTGGGATTACAGGTGTGCATCACCACACCTGGCTAATTTTTGAGTAGAGACAGGGTTTCATCACATTGACTAGGCTAGTCTTTAACTCCTGACCTCAGGTGATCTGCTTGCCTTGGCCTCCCAAAGTGCTGGGATTACAGGCATGAGCCACCACACTCACACCTCCTCTCCTTTTTTTCTGAGACAGGATCTTACTCTGTCACACAGGCTGGAGTGCTGGAGTGCAGTGGTGTGATTGCAGCTCACTGTAGCCTCAACCTCCTAGGTTCAAGTGATCCTCCCACCTTAGCCTCCTGAGTAGCTGGGACTATAGGTGTGTACCACCATGCCTGGCTAGAAAAAATTTTAATCTCCTATTTGTAGGGTATGACTCTGGCCAGTTCTGAGATGATATCTAGACAGAGATATCAACATTTAGAAAATAGACTTTCTCTTAACTTCCTTGTTTTCAGGTGACCCTTCTGTCAACTGTGTTGGTACGGAATAGCCTTGTATTCTGCCAGAGTAGGGATATAGTCTCCCGGGATTGCAGAGTGGAGGGAGGAGATTTCAATGGACTTTTAAAGATTCCTCTTGACTTAGCTTCACCTTTATCAGAAGGTGCTGGGTGCCAGCACTTCCTGAGTCTTTTTGGAGTTCTGTGGGGTGATTGGGCTGGTTGGTTTTCCCCACTGCAAGTCAGAATTTAATTTCTAGGAGTCTGCCTATTACTTGCCTTTCTGCTCTCTAGACTTGACGATTTTGTTGCTGCTGTCTCTTTCTCCACTTTCTTTCACCTTGTGAATTATGCCTAGAGAGAAAAATTCCCATTACTATTGTTTACCTGAGTTTTGGGAGAGTTTAGAAATTGTCCTTGTTCTCCGTTTGCTGTAACACAATACCTGAGACTGGGTAATTTATAAAGAAAAGTGGTTTGCTTGGCTCATGATTCAAAATTCCACAACTGCACAGTTGCACCTAATGAGGGCCTTGGGCCACACGTGATGGAAAGGGGAAGGGAAGTGGGCATGTGCAAAGAGATTATATGGCAAGAGAAGATTGAAGATAGTGAAACCCAGGAAGCCATACTGTTTTCAACAACCCGCACTCTTAAGAATCCATTCCCAGAGAACTCACCCCAGTGGGAAGGCATTAGAAGGCATTCATCTATTTATGAGGGATCTACCCCATGGCCCAGGCACCTCCCACCAAGCCCCACTTCCCAACACTGCCACAATGAGGATCAAATTTCAACATGACTTTGGGTGGGGATAAATAAACCATCTCCAAACTATAGCAGAGCTGTGTGTGTTCTCTGCATCTTTAACACCTGAACCCTGAACCTATTTCTTTCAGCAACACTACTGTCTCTACTTGCCTGTGCTTGAAACTTGGGGGTAATCTCTCTTTTTGTTTCTTTGTTTTTGGAGATGGGGTTTTGCCATGTTGCCCAGGCTAGTCTCGGGCTCCTGGGCTCAAGTGATCCCCTCACCTCAGCCTCCCAAGGTGCTAACAGGCGTGAGCCACTGTACCCGGCTGGGAGTAATCAGTCTTTTTACTTAACATGTATTTACTGAATACTTACCGTGTGCCAGATACTGTACTAGGCATTTGGATTTTAAACACTAAAAAAGAAAAAAGTATGCTTTCTGGCCTTACTGTTCAGAATCAAGTTGAGGAGAACATAAGTGAATAGATGAACTGTGAAAATGATATGTATGAAGATGGTGCTCTCAGAGCAGATAAGGACTCTGCTGGGGAAGGGTTCACACACCTGATCCTACAACCAGATTGAGCTTGTCCTTCTTTTTCATTGTCTTTGTTTTCTAATTTTTTACTTTACGCTGATCCCTTGAAATAGGCTCTAGGCCCTGGAGTGTTCCCCTGTCTTTTTGATGTTGAAATTCTGTCTGTCTTAAGTTGGTATAAGGTAGGCTAATCTCAGGGAATAGAGTGAGGTAGCTACCTCCTGTACAAAGTGTTCCTCAAACCCTCAGCTTGAATACAGCCTTCCCACTGTGCTGTACCTTTTCCTCTCAAATGACGCTTGATATATTTTGTGTTTGAGTCATTTATGTGCTTGTTTTACTTCCCTTACTGGCCTGTACATTCCTTGAGGGTAGCCTCTGTATCTGATTGATTTATATAGTCTCAAAGTGACTAGCATAGTGTTTAATAAATGTGTTAAAGATGATAAACCTTTGCTGTGTCACTTCAAGTGAAACTAAGACTTCTTCAAACTCAGCCACTTTTTTAAAAGTCTTCATTTGAAGCCGGGTGCGGTGGCTTACGCCTATAATCCCAGCACTTTGGGAGGCTGAGACGGGTGGATCACGAGGTCAAGAGATCGAGACCATCCTGGTCAACATGGTGAAACCCCATCTCTACTAAAAATACAAAAAAAAAAATTAGCTGGGCATGGTGGCACACGCCTGTAGTCCCAGGTACTTGGGAGGCTGAGGCAGGAGAATTGCTTGAACCCAGGAGACGGAGGTTGCGGTGAGCCGAGATCGCACCATTGCACTCCAGCCTGGGTAACAAGAGCGAAACTCCGTCTCAAAAAAAAAAAAAAAAAAAAAAAAAAAGTCTTCATTTGACAGGGACAGGATTTTGATTTCTCTATTCATGTGTGAGTATCAAAATGTGATTGTGGAGCACAGAGCACTCGCAGCAGGGGACAGACACTACTGCACTCTTGGTGAGAACTGCCTATGTTTGTGATGGCTTTCCCACAGTGCTGTTAAGTCAGTATCATAGGTTTGTCTCACACTGATACAATGACAGGTAGTAAGTAGAGGTCCTGCAAAGTGATGTTAGATAACAGCATTTCAGGGTCATGGTCTCCTAAAAGCTTTTATCTTTTGAGAGGATGAAAACTGTGAAATTATGTCCTGCCCCAAATGGCTCTATAACTTTTTAAGCGTTTTATAGGGTATCATGTTGATAAGCATGTGCTTTTCAGGCTCGCTTGAAAAGCCTGCTTATCAACATGATACCCTATAAAACAGTACCTCCTGTCAATGAACTGTTTTAAAATGTGAATTCTATTTAAAAATTGCCATTTAAAGCATGCAAAGACATGGAGTGCACAGGGACCCTGGATATAGTGCAGTGACTTGCTCAGAATGAAATGCTGGTATTCGTTTATGTGGTGTCTCAATATGTGGGATTTCATCACTGCTTAGATAGAAGCTGAAGTCAGGGCCAGAAACAGATGAAATTTAGGCAGGTATAATCAAATTGGATTGTGCTACTTTTCTTTTTCTTTTTAAAATTCAGGCAGTAGTTGCTTTTTCTTTTCATTTTGTTTTTTAAAAATTAAAAAACAAAACCGAAAAACAAAGCAGATGAGGTCTTACCATGTTTCCCAGGCTGGTCTTGAACTCCTGGGCTCAGGTGATCCTCCCACCTTGGCTTCCCAAAATGCTGGGATTATAGGTGTGAGCCACTATACCCAGTCTGATTTTCATATTAGTAGGGAAACTAGCTTCTCATATATTCTGGATGATGTAACTGAAGCTTTAGGCATTTATGTTTTTTTTTTTTTTTTATTTTTTATTTTTAGTATCAGGGAAGGCTGTTTTAGTACCTGCTGTCTTTTTTGCATTACCCAGATTATCTACAGTTGTTGCAAGAAGAAAAGTTTTGGTTTTGGCCATGTTTCTTAGTATATATAATACTTCTTTTTATTCAAGAGAGATTTGAAAATGTACTTGGCCAGACAAATTAGGTTTTACCTGGGAGTTGTGCTTTGGAAGCTGACTTAAAACTTGAGAAGCAGCTTTCTCCCCACACCCTCATCCTTTTCCATGGCCAACCTTTGGTTTGGGCCTGGCAGTCATTATCACTTTGTGAGGCTGAGACACTGCTTACAGCTCAAAGGAGTGAAGGTGGATCTTCTTAAAGGCTTTTGTCTTTTGTGCTATTCAAGTGGTCCTACTAGTGAGTGAAGTTTACAGTATTTTTTATCTAATTCCTCAGGATCCAGTTAGTTTTATAGCCCTATCTAGCCCTGCCAAGCACACAAGGAGTCTTGCTTCTCCCTGTTTTCAGAGACTTCCTTATGTCTCTGAATGCTCTACTAGGTTACGACCTGACTTGGACTGGGTCCTGTGTAGTCTTCCTGTGGTGGATGTGGAAGGTTTGTGAAGCACACTTCATTTTTGGCACAGCAGAGGGCAGCAGTGGCAAGCTGTGAGTCTCTTCATCTCACCGCCTTTCTTCCACTTGTGTCCTTACCGTCAACATCTAATCTTTAGCTTCCACACCATGCAAGAGTCTTAACTTTTTATTTAATTTTATGTTTTGCATTTTGGGCAGTGCTTCTAATTTTTTCTTTTTAAGAACATGATAATGAAACTGGATATCTTAATTTAAAAGCCTTACAAAAAGTCATGCATAAGTAAAAATAATTCATCAGGTGAAGTGAGTAAGTTTATGTGGCATTTAATTCAGAATTCTAGAGGTGTGATTTTAGAGTAAAACAGACTTTTTCTTTTTTATTACTTTAATTTGAAGCTTTGGGATACGACATCAGCAAATGAGAGGAAAAGCATTAATGTGAAACAGTTCTTCCTAAATTCAGAGGACCCTCAAGAGGATATGGACGTGATAGTGAAGTGTTGTTCATGGTCTGCTGATGGTGCAAGGATAATGGTGGCAGCGAAAAATAAAATCTTCGTAAGTACTTTTAAAAAGCTAACTTTAGTCTGATTTAAAGAAAATTAAAACTTCTGTTTATTTTTGCATTTTACAATGTTTATTGATAAAAATAAAGTCTAGCTGTGTGATTTTGGGCAGTCTTCCTAACCTGTCATGGTTCTTTAGAACTGCATTCCATGAGATAAGGATGGCCTTGTGAGGAAAAGTCTCTATGGTTACACAGTTTGGGAGATATATTTCATATTGCTTTCCCCTATTCGAGGCACACGATGTGAACTAACATGTTCAGGGCCCCAGGAAGTCCTATCGTACAATTTATGCTGTTGAATCCAGTGTTCCTCAAATGTATTTAAAACATGGAATACTTTCTATATCACTCCTTTTTTTCCTTCAATTTTGATTACATTGGTTTAGGAGATTTTTCAAAGTGCTTTCTTACACCTAAAATTTTATGATTTGGTGACTCTGATAGAAATGCTCATCAATGACTGAACAAGATTGTGAGATTTTTATAAAGTAATTGAGGAAAATATGAAAAAAGTAAATAAGAAAATACCTTTCTTTTCTTTCCCACATCTAATAGTAGCTTATATTTGTGATGTTCAGAGTGCTGTCAGTATAATTTCTTTTGATATAAGTATCCAAGAGGCAGTGGGTTACAGTAGCCCTATGTTAGTAATGAGGCAAATGAAGTTCAGAGGAGCCAAATAATTTGTTCAGAGTTACACTGTGTTTAGGAGAGCCAGATCTTCCGATTTATGGCTCAGTTACATTCTGGTCTAATAGTAATTTCAGAAGACTTGAATAAGGGATATTGCCTTTTTAAAGAGCATAATTGAAATATAGAATGTGGTTATGTAAAAACTCACTGAGGGATCATACATATGATTGTTACTGATCTAGTGCTGCAATCCTTGGACGTTAGTTGCTTCTGGGTTTGTACCCCTTTAGCAAGAAACTAAGAGGAAAAAATATCTCCTTTTATGTTAAGTTTTTAAAATCTCTAAGAACAAAAAAGAAACCACTGTATTTGCAAGAGTTGAAGATTAAAACTTTTTTATTGTGGTAAAATGCATATAATGTAAAATTTGCCATTTTAACCATTTTTAAATGTACATTTCAATGGCGTTAATTACATTCACAATGCTGGGTAACCATCACCACTATATATTTCCAAAACTTTTTCATTACCCTAAACAGAAACTTTGTAACCACGAAGTAATAACTCCTCTTTCCCCTCTCTTGTTAGACCTTGGTAACCTCTAATGTAATCTGTGAATTTGCCTAATCTAGGTATTTTATATAAGTGGAATAATATAATATCAGTCCTTTTGTGTCTGAATCATTTCAATGAGGGAAATGTTTTCAAGGTTCATGTTGTAGCATGTATCAGAACTATATTCCTTCTTATGACTGAATAATATTCCATTGTATGTATATATCACATTTTGTTTATCCATTTATTTGTTGATAGACACTTGATTTGTTTCCATCTTTTGGCTGTTGTGAATAATGCTGTACAAGTATCTGTTTGAGCCTTGTATATATACCCAGGAGTGGAATTTCTGGGTCATATGGTAATTCTTTATTTAGCTTTCTGAGGAACCACTAGATTTTTCCACAGCATCTGCACCATTTTACATTCCCACTAGCAATGTATGAGGGTTCCAATTTCTCCATATCTTGTTACAATTTGTTATTGTTCATTTTTAAAATTATAGCCATCCAAGGAGGTATGAAGTGGTTTCTCCTTGTGGATTTGATTTGCATTTTCCCAATTACCAATGATGTTGAGCAAAGATAGTTTTTTTTTTTTAAAGATTTTAAGAGGTCTGTTCTAGTGAGAGAGCAAAATAATTTTATATTGCATGAAATGCCTTGTTTTAATAATCTGTATAGCAGCTCCCCATGCTAAAAGAAAGCTACCCAAAGGTGATCCTTAACTGCACGTAGATCCCGATTGCTTGCTCTTTGGTCTCTCCTTCCTCCTCCTCTTCTTTCCAATTCCTGTGTGAGTCTACTCCTATTGTTAGGTCTTTTTTCTTTTACTATTCCATAATTGGGGTTACTGCCTATTCCATATTTGCCAAGTTTCCTCAATTGCTGTCAGTCACTAATTTTTTAAGAAATGACCTGTCCTGGGAAGCATTTTATTTATTTATTTATTTATTTTTTTTGAGACGGAGTTTCGCCCTTGTTACCCAGGCTGGAGTGCAATGGCACGATCTCGGCTCACCGCAACCTCCGCCTCCTGGGCTCAGGCAATTCTCCTGCCTCAGCCTCCTGAGTAGCTGGGATTACAGGCACGCACCACCATGCCCAGCTAATTTTTTGTATTTTTGGTAGAGACGTTTCACCATGCTGACCAGGATGGTCTCGATCTCTCGACCTCGTGATCCACCCGCCTGGGCCTCCCAAAGTGCTGGGATTACAGGCTTGAGCCACCACGCCCGGCCCCTGGGAAGCATTTTAAATCTGATTTCCCACCCTGTTGTTTTGGCCTCCAGTGCTATGCTGCCTACCATATGTAAATGCTTGCAGGGACTATGCATTCACTAAACATTTTAATAGTTCCCATTGGAAGCTTTTCTGTTTCTTCCTAAGGTCTATGTCTTGATCTTAAATCACTATACTGTATCAATATATGTAGTAAATTTAAATCATCTTATTTGGCAAAAACTTTGGAAGAGTATATTCAGCATTTGTAAGTCTTAAAAATGGAACAAACTGGCCAGGCGCGGTGGCTCACGCCTGTAATCCCAGCACTTTGGGAGGCCGAGGTGGGCGGATCATGAGGTCAGGAGATTGAGACCATCCTGGCCAACATGGTAAAACCCCATCTCTACTAAAATACAAAAAAATTAGCCAGGAGTGGTGGCACGTGCCTGTAGTCCCAGTTACTCAGGAGGCTGAGGCAGGGGAATCACTTGAACCCGGGCAGCGGAGGATGCCATGAGCTGAGATCGTGCCACTGCACTACAGCCTGGGTGACAGAGCAAGACTCTGTCTAAAAAAATTAAAAAAAAAAAAAAAAAGAAGCAGCTTGGATTACTCAAAAGTAGCTTTTCGGGGTTCAAAAACAGGAAAATCATTAGTTATAATGGAGCCATTTGGTAGTTCTAGCAAGAAATAGAAATGAATGAGCTAATTTCATTTGAGCAAACTTCTGTTCTGTATTATTTTGATCATCTTCATTTATGAGTATTCATTTTGTCTTTTGAATAAACAAGCATCAGGGAGAAATACTCTGTATATGTTAATTGGGCTAGTCTATTCACTTATTCACAAAGCTTTTATTTCTCTTTAGGCTAGCTTGAGAGCTCATCTGTGATGAATTTTCCTTTACAGAAAATATGTTTTAAGATCAGCGTTTTAAAAGTATATGTATATTGATCCATATTGTGTTTATGACTGTCAATAATTACACCAGTTATCAGTAATTGTCATTTTTTTTTCCAGGACTTTTATATTTGAAATGGGGGCATATTGGTATATCTTATCTCTTAAAATATTTTACCTTCATAGATATCTCTATTTATGTTGACAGCTTTTTGACATTCATACCAGTGACCTATTGGGAGAAATCCACATGGGCCATCACAGCACCATCCAGTACTGTGACTTCTTCCCCCAAAATCATTTGGCAGTGGTGGCTTTGTCCCAGTACTGTGTAGAGGTGAGTAGTTAAATTTATTCTGTGAAGTCTGGGTTTCCAGAGATCAAAGAATGACAGAATGGGCAACTTAAACCTTTAACTGCTGAAGAACCTTGCTTGAGAAATTACAGAGTATTTTATTTATAGCCTAATGACCTCTAACTTTGGGATATTAAACCACATAACCAGCTTTATTAATTTAACAGTGATTAAAGACCTGATTTGACAGTATGACAGGGAATTCAGAAAGCGTTTGCTGAATGCCTAATGTGTGCCCGGAACTGGAAAAACAATGGAATGATTGCTAGTCATAATACATGACATCTCTCATCCAGTCTAGGTATTTCTTAAACACTATAGGCACAGATCCTTTTCTTCTTAAAAGAAATGGTGAGAGATGAGTCCAGTTCAAATTTCTTAGATCATTGAGTAGGATAAGATAGGGTGTTCATTGCCAGGCACTAAAGAATAAAATAACTCATATAAATTACTTGTTTATAATTTTGTACTTGTTAAATTTTATGTTCAGAGTGTATACCTAGCTGACCCTGGAAGAATTCCACCTAGTGAATTGTTGTATTAATTTTTTCATAAAATAGTATATAATTTTTTTCCTTTAAGGATGGATTAATGCTTTTTTATTTTTGTTTTTCAATAGAGTTGGGGGTCTCACTATGTTTCCCAGGCTTGTCTTGAACTCTTGGCCTCAAGCAATACGCCCTCCATGGCCTCCCAAAATGCTGGGATTACAAGTGTATCACTGTGACCAAAGATGGATTAGTTTTTCCAAGTTTTCTTACTTTTCATTCCTTAGATTGGTTTTTACCACCAGGTAGTTTGAAACCCCTTGAGATCACAGTTCCAAGAAGATGGGTTTGGGCCTTTATCTGGAAAATAGGGAAGTTCACTTAGTTTACAGGCTCTTCATGAAGGGAGCTGTGATTGCTATAAGCACTTCTTCGGTGCTCTGTGCTTATTTAGCAAATTTTAGTGAGTTTGCCAGCCTTGTCCATTACTGTGAAGGTATTAGGGGTGAGTTTCTAAGCTATAGCCCTTCACCATGGAAGAATAGGTGAGAGTGAGGGCATGAGCTCCATAGGCTTCTCCCAATTCTAAGTGCAGCAGTGCATGTGACACTGAAGAACTTCCCTGCTGAGAACCTTCCCATGTACACAGAGGCAGGGAGTATGAAAAAGTTCTAGTCCTGTCTAAAACAGCAGGAAGAAGTAGGGTCCTGTGGGCATTGTTTTCTTGGGCAGAGGCTTTGAATTGGAAATGTTTTGTTTTGTTTTGCTTTGTTTTTGAGACAGAGTCTTGCTCTGTCACTCAGGCTGGAGTGTAGTGGCATGATCTGGCTCACTGCAACCTCGACCTCCTGGGTTCAAGCTATTATCTTGCCTTAGCCTTCCAAGTAGCTGGGATTACAGGTAGCCATCAGCACGCCTGGCTAATTTTTTTTTATTTTTTGAGACAGTCTTGCTCTGTCACAGTCTGGAGTTCAGTGGCGCAATCTTGGCTCACTGCAACCTCTTGACTCCCTGGTTCAAACGATTCTCCTGCCTCAGCCTCCAGAGTAGCTGGGACTACAGGTGCCCACCACCATGCCCAGCTATTTTTAGTAGAGATGGGGTTTCACCATGTTGGCCAGGATGATCTCGATCTGACCCCGTGATCCGCTCGCCTCAGCCTCCCAAAGTGCTGGGATTACAGATGTGAGCCACCACGCCTGGCCCATGCCTGGCTAATTTTTTTGGTATTTTTAGTAGATGGGGTTTCGCCATGTTGGCCAGGCTGGTCATGAACTCTTGACCTCAAGTGATCTACCTGCCTCAGCCTCCCAAAGTGCTGAGATTAATTGGGTTTCAGATCTGCTAAGAGATCTTAAACCTTATGTGTAGATCCTCAAGGTAAATGTGGAGCGTTGGTTAGGATTTTTAGAAACAGTAAAGTAGCAACCCCTCTTTCAGCCTTTAATGCAACTTCTAAAGTCCTTACCCTCTCCGATCCTGAGCAATCTCTAGGAAACAGTGTCTTCCTTCTTGAAATGAAAAGACTCAGTTCTGGAGGCTCTGAGTGACAAAGAAATGATCAAAGAGAGATGGGGAGAACAAAGTGGGAAGAGAGGGGAGGATTCTCAAAGGAGATTTCCAGTTTCTCAAGAGAGATTTTTGGTTGTGGAACCACTTTCATTTTTGGTCTTTAGCTCTGTATGTCCCAGCTTGGACTCTAGAGATAAGGCAGATAAAATTTCATATAATTAGTTCATAACCATAGAACTCACTGAATGAAAAGCAGTCACTGGGCCTATGATGAGGTACTTGTTTTGTCCATGCTAGTTCTGAAATGATAAAGTAGGTCTGTAATTTAAAGTGTAATGAGAGGAACTCAGTCACATATGGTACTTCATTAGACTTGAATATATTAGAGTAATTTATAGCATAACCCAGGACAAAATACCAGGCTGCTGGTAGACATGGTAATAAGCATGAATAACAAGAGAAATGTGTACATGTTACAATTATTGTGTTCATTTATTGTAGGTTTTATAGTCAGTTGAAATGAAGGTTAGATGACAGTGTTAGTGGAAAATAATTGAATATGGAAGCTGCTTATGTTCATCCTATTATTTTTTGGATTGATTTTTTAAGGTGATAAAATATTTTCATGGTTCCAAAGTCAAAGTTTTATAATGAGTTATATTCAGAGAAGTCTTGGTTTCATTCCTACCCCTTCACCTTTCTTTCCCTCCTTCTTTGACCCAATATGTAACTATTTTGTTTTTGGCTTCACTGTCCAATATTTCTTGCATGTATAAGCAGGTGTCTATATGCATATATATCAGTATCTGTATCCTTCTGTATGTTCTGGTACATATTTTTCTATCCTTCTATATGTTCTGGTACATATCTTCTATATGTTCTGGTACATATTTTTCTATCTCATATAAAAGATAGTACTGTATAATACATACTCTTTGCACTTTGTTTTTTTTTTTTTCTGTTAACAATATATCCTGGAGATTTGTCATCATCAAGGTGTTTTTCTCATTCTTTTTAATGACTGCATGGTATTCCATTATGTGATTAATGTAGTTCATTCAGTAGTTTCCCTATTGATGAGTATTTAGGTTCCTAGTATTTTGCTATAAAAAATAATGATGTACTAAATAATCATCTGCATAAGACATTTTTTAGTTTTTTTTTTTTTCTTTTTTGAGACGGAGTTTTACTCTGTCACCAGGCTGGAGTGCAATGGCATGGTCTCGGCTCACTGCAACCTCTGCCTCCTGGATTCAAGCGATTCCCCTGCCTCAGCCTCCTGTACATTTTGTAGTTTTGATAGTGTGTTTTTGAGCAGTATTCATTGACATGGTATGACTGGCTCATTCTTGCTATTTTCAATATTTTTGCTATCTTAAAAATGCTTATGTAGGTGATTTCCTGTATGCTGTGTTTATTCTGTAGTTGTGGAATATAGACTCACGTTCAAAGGTGGCTGACTGCAGAGGACATTTAAGTTGGGTTCATGGTGTGATGTTTTCTCCTGATGGATCATCATTTTTGACATCTTCGGATGACCAGACAATCAGGGTGAGAAATATTGAGATTTTCATTTTGAACATTTACTGATGGTGAGCTAAACCTCCTATAAATTAAGAAATTGATGGGCAGTATTGAGGTAAGCAAAATAGGAAACTACTATATTCATAGTCACCCTGGAAGAGTGCCATTATATGGACTGTAACAGTCTTCATTCACTTCATGTTCATTGAGGATTACCATGGGCCAGGTGCTGTGGGAAGTTCAATGATTAAACTATTTTTTGGTTAACTTAAAATATTGCATTTGATTCCTCAGAATAATTTTTGACTCTTTCCTTTACCTTGAATTCCTACATCCAATTACTTGCTAGTTCTAAGAGAGTCTACCTTTCCACTTTCTATCATTATCTCTACCTTTCCATTCTTGCATCCCAAGTTTAGGTCTTTGTTACCTGTTACTTCTCTTGTTGTATTAGTCTCTGCCACAATTCTTTTTTCTTGCTTTTCTGCATGCAGCTTCTAAGATATTTTTTTTCATGTACAATGCAGTCATGTCATTTTTGCTCAAAAATAGTGGCTCCCTTGTCTACCAAAGTAAATATATACTTCTGTGTCTGCCATTAAGCTTTTCCACAGCATGACCTCATTCTGCTCCAGTCTGTCTTCCAGTTTATTGGAAAGTGGAAAGGTAGGGAACCAACACTGGACTGCTCACATTTTCCCAAACACCCTCTAGTTCCCTGCTTCTGTGCTTCTCCTTAAGTGGTTTCTTATATTTGGAATGCCCTAATTACCTTTATTTTTGTTTGTTGAAATCCTAACCATCCTTTAAGTTCCCTCAAGCCTTCTGGATTTGGGGAGAAAGACTGTCTGTCTCTCTTAGTGCCATCTAATTCTGTGTCATTTTCTAGTGGTACTTATCAATTTTGACTTGAATTTAAATACATATATGATTTACTCCTTATTTCCAATACTCCACTGCTCCTCTGATTATTGATACATCTTACATTATAAGCTCTTTAAGGCCAGGAACCCTGGCTGGTCTCCATAGCATCCAATTATAGTGTTATATATGAATTATGGCTAAAATTCATTTAGTACTTACTATATTCAAGACGTTATGCAAAGTGTGTGCGTGTATATATATATATATATATATATATATATACATATATATATATAAAAATTTACTAATTCTCACAATAGTCCCTTTTGCAATGAGGAAACAGGCACAGAAAGGCTGAGAAAGGTCAGTGGTACTTAACATGCCAGTCTTAATGAGCTCGTGCCAGAATGTAAATCAACACACTGCTTTCTCCATCAAGAAAGTCTTGCTGAAATGAAGTAAGCTGCATCACTAAGCACAGTTACAGTGGGTTTAGTGATGTAGATGATTTACATTCTGGTACAAACTTTTTTTTTTTTTTTTTGAGATGGAGTCTTGCACTGTTGCCCAGGCTGGAGTGCAGTAGCACAATCTCAGCTCACAGAACCTCTGTCTCCAGGGTTCAAGCAATTCTCCTGTCTCAGCCTCCTGAGTACTTGGGTACAGGTACACACCACCATGGCTGGCTAATTTTTGTATTTTTAGTAGAGATGGAGTTTCACCATGTTGGTCAGGCTGGTCTTGAACTCCTGACTTCAATGATCCACCCACCTTGGCCTCCCAAAGTGCTGGGATTACAGCTGGGAGCCACTGCACCTGGCCCAAATTTCTTATCTTGTGGATTGGTTTCAGACAGTTTGAGAACCAGCAGGAGATCCTTATCTTTGAGTAACACTGGGTTAAGCAACCTGCCTGAAGTTACAAAGTTACAACTTTAGGTAGAACTGGAGTTCGTACTGAGGAATTTTGGTTCTGGAGTCCATAACTCTTTTTTTTTTTTTTTTTTTTTTTGAGACAGAGTTTCGCTCTTGTTACCCAGGCTGGGGTGCAATGGCGCGATCTCGGCTCACCGCAACCTCCGCCTCCTGGGTTCAGGCAATTCTCCTGCCTCAGCCTCCTGAGTAGCTGGGATTACAGGCACGAGCCACCATGCCCAACTAATTTTTTGTATTTTTAGTAGAGACAGGGTTTCACCATGTCGACCAGGATGGTCTCGAACTCTCGACCTCGTGATCCACCCGCCTCGGCCTCCCAAAGTGCTGGGATTACAGGCTTGAGCCACCGCACCCGGCCTTGGAGTCCATAACTCTTAATACTAACTGCATCTTACTATAGATTGTGTTAATAAATATTTATTGTTGGATTATAATCTAATATTGAAACGTTTCTAGCATCAGAAGTTTTATGTGAAACATAATTTGTCTCTTGCTTTAAGATGAAGACTTACGTTATTTCAAAGATGGAATAATAATTTATATATCTCTTAATTAGCTCTGGGAGACAAAGAAAGTATGTAAGAACTCTGCTATAATGTTAAAGCAAGAAGTAGATGTTGTGTTTCAAGAAAATGAAGTGATGGTCCTTGCAGTTGACCATATAAAACGTCTGCAAGTGAGTATATTTTAGAAAACAATTGGAAAAATTGTTTCGGTTGAACTTTCTAGTCACAGTTTTTCTTGTTTTTGGATTTGTGATCAAATATAATTAACAGGTGCCCAGTAGGCATTGAATAAATATATATAGGTCTTGAACTGAGGCTCAGATATGCTTATATTTAGAATTAATTTAGATAATACCTCACATAACTGCTCTTCTGTTGATATCTATGATCACATTCTTTGGTTTGCATGGAGTCTAAGAATACCATGAGGATAAACTCATGTTGTCTACAAGAGTGATTCAGACATGTCTGATGGAGTGTGCAAGGGGGATGAGCATATGGAAGCATTTTTTTTTTTTTGAGGTGGAGTTTTGCTCTTGTTACCCAGGCTGGAGTGCAATGGCGTGATCTCGGCTCACCGCAACCTCTGCCTTCTGGGTTCAGGCAATTCTCCTGCCTCAGCCTCCTGAGTAGCTGGGATTACAGGCACGCGCTACCATGCCCAGCTGATTTTTTGCATTTTTAGTAGAGATGGGGTTTCACCATGTTGACCAGGATGGTCTCGATCTCTTGACCTCGTGATCCACCTGCCTCGGCCTCCCAAAGTGCTGGGATTACAGACTTGAGCCACCGCGCCTGGCCCATGGAAGCATTTTTAAAAGAGAAGGATTCCAGGGTCTTTGAAAGAACAGAAGTCACTTTAGGTGAGGAAGAAGTCTGATTCATTGGAACTGAAGTGAAAAGAGCTGGGGTTTACATATTGAAGTATACCTGCTCATTCATTTACATGCACATTTGTTCAGTAAATATTTATTGAATGCTTATTTTGGTTTTTGAGGAGGAAAGGGTTGTGTAGTAAAATTGAAAGGACTGTATTGCTTAGGGATCCAAACAGCACTGCTCTAGCCTGTTCTCCCTCTCCTTCCCAACAAAGAGTGGGATACATGAGAGGAAGGCATTTCTCAGCTAGCTGAAGAGAAAAGGAGTCCCAGAGAACCTTTGGCAGAGGAATGGTATTCAGGAGCTCAGAGTGGTGGCAAACAGATGCCCTACGAGCAGATGTCTTTAGGAGCACTGGAGTTCAAGAGCAGGTTGACAGCACTGTGCTGGTGGACTAAATAAAGTATCATTGCATTGATAGAGATGTCCTGGAAGTAGTGATAGCATTGTAGATAGTGGCAGCAAGAGAAAGCAGATGCCTCATGGAAGATTAAATACAAGAGGCTGCCTATATGTTGGTCAGCCCAAGTAGAACAGCAGAGTGTGGGCCATTGAAGGAGGTGTCAGCATGTGAAGAGTGTTAGCATGTGGAGCTGACAGCATGTGACTCTGACTTGTGGCTGAGAGAGGTGGTAAGGGCAAGCAGCCAGATAAGAAGGGCTGGAAGTGGCATGGCTTTTGTGTGAACTAGTGAGACTTCTCCCTTGGCCTGAGGATTCCCTGAGACATAGGATTGAGAAGGCTAGAAACCCTTTCATATGAGAGCCAATGATCCTCAGATACAGGATTGAGAAGGACAAAAACCCTTTCATAGTGAGGGCTAATGAGCCTATAAACTATATTCTTTCTTTTTGTTTTTCTTCTGAGGCAGTCTCTCTCTGTTGCCCAGCCTGGAGTGCGGTGGTATGATCTCGGCTTACTGCAACCTCTGCCTCCTGGGTTCAAGAGATTCTTATGTCTCAGCCTCCCAAGTAGCTGGGACTACAGGCGTGTGCTACCATGCCCAGCTAATTTTTGTAATTTTTGTAGAGACAGGCTTTTGCCATGTTGGCCTGGCTGGTCTTGAACTCCAGACCTCAAGTGGTCCACCCAGCTTGGCCTCTCAAAGAGCTGGAATTAGAGGTGTGAGCCACCACGCCCAACCCAAGTTTTTTTTTTTTTTGTATTTTTAGTAGAGACGAAACTATTTTCTCATAATATGTTTAGGACCTTTCATTAGCTCTTTAAGAGCATGAATGCGACTTGAGATAACTTTTTCTGTATGGGTTTTAGAAGTGCTTTATTAACTTCTAGGTAAAGGTTTTGGCAGTGATACCATAATCTTATTCCATCTTTTCATTTGATTTTTCTTGATTTGCTTACTGAAAAATAGGGAGCATGAATGTGTGTTAGAGAATGAAACGAGATAGTGATGTTGAGCTAGAGAGGAGAGAGAGGAACAGCATAGAGAAGACGAGATTAGTAGAGCACATATGTGGAAGTTATGAAAGGAAGCAAGCAATTGAGACAGACAGACAGAGGGTAGGACAGAGCTTAATAAGTTGTCATTTAAAAAAAATTTTTTTTTTTTTTTTTTTTTTTGTAGTGATGAGTGCGTCTTGCTATGTTGACCAGGCTGCTCTCAAACTTCTGGTCTCACGCTCTCCTCCTGCCTTAGCCTTCTAGAATGAGAATGCTGGGATTATAGGCGAGAGCTGCCATGCCCAGCTCAAATCTTAATAAGTTGTAAAGCTGTAGAGCTGAGCTTGGTGTAGTGGAGAGAATAGTGACTTTTCACTAAGGTGACACAGGTGCAAGTTCAGACTTCTTTATCGATTAGTTCTGTGATGTCAAATAAATTGTATCAACTCTTTGAGCCTCAGTTTGTAGTGTCCTTTTTATTTTCACAGTCTCTGAGCTAGTTACAGGGTCAAAGTAGAATCCAAATTCAGGAGTAGATATCTGAAAGTAAATTACCTGGTATGTGATAACTTCCTGTTTACTGTGGGTGTCAAAATCAAGCTGTAAAACACCTCTGAATATGGCTTGCTTTGTATTTACAAGTTTTACTGTTGTTCTCACTATGTTGATTAGGAGCTCGTAATGCACAGTACTTCTGTGATGAATTGGGATGTGGAATTCAATGTGAATTTTTCTCATTAACTGTTTTTTTTTTTTTGGAGACGGAGTTTCGCTCTTGTTACCCAGGCTGGAGTGCAATGGCGCGATCTCGGCTCACCGCAACCTCTGCCTCCTGGGTTCAGGCAATTCTCCTGCCTCAGCCTCCTGAGTAGCTGGGATTACAGGCACGCGCCACCATGCCCAGCTAATTTTTTGTATTTTTAGTAGAGACGGGGTTTCACCATGTTGACCAGGATGGTCTCGATCTCTTGACCTCGTGATCCACCTGCCTCAGCCTCCCAAAGTGCTGGGATTACAGGCTTGAGCCACCGCGCCCGGCATTAACTGTTTTTTATAAAGCTGCTTCTTCCACTTGGGATATTTCCACTCCAGTTTTCTTGTCAAACTTAGTGTCCTCATGCGTGTATTTCGTTTATTAAATTTGTGCAACCTTTCTTTAATGACTGTTGTAACTGTGAGACTTAAAAAAGTCATCTGTCTAGAAAGGTATCATTCTATGTCAGTGGTTGTGGGAGAGTTTAGAGGATAAACTTAATAGTTTCATTTAAGTAAATATAACTTTTTAAGTTACTATTTAAAAAGAACTGTTGAAATTAATTTTTGAGAGAAGGAAGATGTTCAGCTTTTCGTAGTTCAGTTTTCATTTTGAATATCGAATAGATCAAAATGTGCTAGGTAGAATACTGTTAAGGAAAAGCCACCTGTTATTGATTGACCCTGTAATCTTTGTACCAGAAACAAATGACTGCTTATTTCATGTTGAAAAATAATTCGAGAGTTTTAGGTTATGACACTAAGTTAGAGAGAGGTATCTGACAATTGATTTATGCTTTAGATATATTTTCCCAGGTCACATGTTTTAGATGAATGATAAGGCATCACAGTTCATGGGATTTAAGCATTGGTACAGATCATGAAATTAGGTAATCTTTGTTTAAGCATTGTAATTCCAGCCATGCAAATTATGCTCAAGTTCCTCTCCAGTGTCCTCACTGCCCCCACTCCAAGGAATCTTAGTTTACACTGTTTTGTGAGTGATTTGGAGGATATAAGCCCCATTTTAATTTTTTTTTTTTTTATATTTGTCTCAGTCTTGTTTGACCAACAGCCTTGAAATATATTAGAAAAGTATATTTCAACAAATGATAGCTCTATTAAAAGTGGGCTTTGTGAAGAAATGGAAAACAGGGTGTGGAGCTAGCTGTGGGATTACAAATCAGACAGACGTGTCTCAGGTGGTGGGTACAGCAGCTGCTTTTAAAACCTTTTAATACTCGTTTTATTTTATGAAACTGTATTTGAACCACCAAAGTGGAATGAAATGAAAGTGTGAAGTGCCAAATGCAGCTGCTGAGTCTAGGATATGGCTTTGTTGTTCCCTTGAGAGCTCTTGTTGGTTATCTTCTGTGTTTTGTTTTTTTCAATTGAAGCCTTTGTTCTAAAGAACAAAAACTGCTCTTACAGCCGAATAACTGATTTTCCTCATTTTTCATTAGCTAATTAATGGGAAAACAGGTCAGATTGATTATCTGACTGAAGCTCAAGTTAGCTGCTGTTGCTTAAGTCCACATCTTCAGTACATTGCATTTGGAGACGAAAATGGAGCCATTGAGGTATTCAGTGCTATTCTTCAGAATCTTTCTACACAGTAGAATTAGTTAATTAAAATTAATTACATGTCTGGCATTGTGCACTTTTATTTTTATTTTTTATTTAAGAATTTTGTTTTGAAATGGGGTTTTGCTCTGTCGCCCAGGCTGAGTGCAGTGACACAATCACAGCTCACGACAGCCTTGACTTTCAGAGCTTAAGTGATTCTCCCACTTAAGCCTCCTGAGTAGCTAGGACTATAGGTGTACACCACCACACCCAACTAATTTCTTATTTTTTTGTAGATATGGGGTCCCCTATGTTACCCAGGCTGGTCTCAAACTCCTGAGTTTAAGTGATTGTCCTGCCTTAGCCTCCCAGAGTGTTAGGATTCAAACTCCTGAGTTTAAGTGATTGTCCTGCCTTAGCCTCCCAGAGTGTTAGGATTGTATACTTTTTTTTAAAGACAGGATCTTACATTGTTGCCTAGACTAGAGTGTAGTGGCACAATCTTGGCTCACTGCAACCTTTGCCTCCCAGGCTCAAGCGATCCTCCCAACACAGCCTCCTGAGTAACTGGGACTTTAGGTATGCACCACCACACTCAGCTAATTTTTCCTTTTTTGTTGAGATGGAGGTTTCACTATGTTGCCCAGGCTGGCCTTAAACTCTCAGGCTCAAGTGATCTGCCCACTTTGGCCACCCAGAATGCAGGGATTACAGGTGTGAGCAACCATGCCCCGCCTATTGTACACTTTTATACTAAACAAATCTTTCTCTTATCTATTAGTTATTGTTCTTTTACACTAAAAATCATCTTACCCAGTTGGCTGTATATTTTTCAGATTTCCTTTATTACTGTTACTTATACTTTTTGTGTTCTTCTGTCCCTTATTCTACCTAGTTGTTTTGCTGTTCTCCACATATATCAAACACTATCTATCAAGATTCAGTGACTATGCAAAGAGCATTTTTTTTCCTCCTCTTCTTAGAAGCCCAGCCATTTAGGGTATAAGTTGGTTCCATTTTGGTACTGGTAAGACTCGTTAGGAATATTGGTGCAGGGCTGCCTGTGCTTGCCTACTCTACCAATCCTTGCTGTTCTACTTTTGGTGGCATAAGTACTTCAGTTCACCACCTGAAATCCTTAATTTATCTAAGAAGACCAAATAAGTAAAAATAGAAACACTTTGTAAGGCAAAAATATAGTATAATAAAAGTTATTTTGGATAAAAATATTGTCTTTATCACAAGTGAAACTCATCACAAAAGCACATTTTCTCTAGCTTTATAATGATTTTTCAAAAACATTGATTCCTTCTCACATTTTCTCACTAGGTACCTGGGAATTATTTTTTAACCAATTAGTAATGACACTGGCCACAGTTATTTTACTTTGGATTCATTTTCATAAGGAATTACACAAATATTCTCCAGTCCATATTGCCCCACAGAGAGGAGACTATTATGCATAGACATAAAGTGAAGAAGGAAGCATTTAGATAGTGATCCCAATACTCTTGTATATTTACCATGGCCCATGTGTCATGGATTGAGAGTTTAGGCTTTGTTTTCTCTTCTTTATTGTGAAAAATTTATTTACTGTTTGTTAAGATACATACTATTCTGAGAAAGTACATCATAGATATGTATTTCTTAAGCAAGGGATAATTATACATTTACAAATGAACTTTAGACTTCCCTCTGAGGCTCATCTCTCAAACTGTTGTGTATTATTATTTATTCTTAAAGAGTCCTTGGTTTCCCTTTTCTCTTTACCTTGATGGCAAGTCAGCACCACATTCTTTTCATTTTTGCCATCTAAATATCTTAAAATAAGTCTGTTAGATAGTTTAAAAATAAACTCACAACATACATATGTGCTTCATCCACGTTGTTAGTTCCCTTAAAGTCATCAAATAAGATAAATAATACATAATGAACCATATGAAATTACCAATATTTACTTATAAAATGGCATTTCATATGGTGCAGCCTCATATCATCAAATAATAGCAACTACCATTTATTAACTGTTTACTGTGCCAGGTGCTGCCATTGAATTCTTATAACATCCTGGATGTTAGGTATTGTTATTCTTATTTTAAAGATGTCTAAACTCTTATATCCATGATTTTCATAAAATCAGTAAGTGGCAGAGCTAGGATTCAAATCCAGATCTCTGAGGCTATGTGCTCAACTATTATGCTATCCTTCCCTGGCCTCATAGGGTTTATGAGATCATCCATCCTGCTCATTTATGAAGGTTCCCATTAACATGATTCCCCTTTGTTTTCAAGGGGCTTTTCTTCTAGACATGTGGGTTAGGTTTGAGTTTCTAGAATCTCCTGTTTTAGCATCATCTATATTTTCCTTAGGCTTTCTTGAGTACATTTTAATTTGGTCAACGAAAAGTATTTCTTCTCATTTTGCTTTTTGGTATGAATTCATTTGAAATCCTTTTTTGACATAGTCATTTTCTTTTGAGTTTGTTACTAGTTTTACTTGGAGTATTATTACTCTTTGGCTCTCTTTTTTTTTTTTTTTTTTTTGAGACGGAGTTTCGCTCTTGTTACCCAGGCTGGAGTGCAATGGCGCGATCTCGGCTCACCGCAACCTCTGCCTCCTGGGTTCAGGCAATTCTCCTGCCTCAGCCTCCTGAGTAGCTGGGATTACAGGCACGCGCCACCATGCCCAGCTAATTTTTTGTATTTTTGATAGAGACAGGGTTTCACCATGTTGACCAGGATGGTCTCGATCTCTTGACCTCGTGATCCACCCGCCTCGGCCTCCCAAAGTGCCGGGATTACAGGTGTGAGCCACCGCGCCCGGCCCTGGCCCTCTTAAGTATCCTCATTTCACTGCCCATCATATATGGTGAGGATATGATATGGCGAGCCTTCTCATTTCCTCTTTTCCTTTACCTGTCTCCCTCATAATCTTTTATCTTTCCTTGTCTATATCGTTTTATGAAGAATTTGTCTTCTCATCCAGGACTGACTTTCTTTCTTCTCTCTTATCCATCTTAAATGTCTTTTTTTTTTTTTTTTTTGGAGGGAGAGCCCAGATAGACACTTGTTTGATGAAGTGGTTGGTTGAGTACTCAGAAGGACCACTAGTTCCTACTGCCATCTGATGATTGCAGTGAGTGTTTGATTTTAGGGTATAGTATGTTTGCATGTATGCATACATGTGTGCATATATATGTGACATTCATTTGTTTTTAGTTAGGCTGAAAGCACCAGATGGAAATTGTGTACCCTCTAGTCTAATTTTAGTTTAATATCTTTGAGGCATAATGCCTATGTATTGCTTAGTTTCTTCATATTAATTTTCTGTGTTTTTCTGCTTTGAAGATTTTAGAACCTGTAAACAATAGAGTCTTCCGGTCCAGGATTCGGCACAAGAAAACTGTACGGCACATCCAGTTCACAGCTGATGAGAAGACTCTTATTTCAAGTTCTGATGATTCTACAATTCAGGTGAGAGGGAGGATGAACTCTTAACATATTTAATGATGATTCTAGCAAAGGAACACTATGATTATGCCTAAAATCTGGTGTATATTTTAAACACATTACTTTGGGCATACATTCAGATTGTGCACACGGGCGTACATGAAACCCATTGGTGTTTCATATTTTTCTGTGGGTGAGGCAGACAGTTTGTCTTAGAACCCTCTGTGGGAAGGTTATTTTGAAAATGAAGGGTTCATTTGCATTTTCTTTTTTTTTTTTTTTTGAGACAGAGTCTCGCTCTGTCACCAGGCTGGAGTGCAGTGGCGCGATCTCAGCTTACTGCAATCTCTGCCTTCTGGGTTGAAGCGATTCTCCTGCCTCAGCCTCCTGAGTAGCTGGGACTATAGGCTCGTGCCACCAAGCCCAGCTAAGTTTTTGTATTTTTTAGTAGAGACGGGGTTTCACCATGTTAGCCAGGATGATCTCGATTTCTTGACATTGTGATCCTCCTACCTCGGCCTCCCAAAGTGCTGGGATTGCAGGCGTGAGCCACTGCCCAGCCTCGTTTGCATTTTCTTGCCAGCCTTGGTATTTGGATTTGTATCAGTAAGTATACTTTGTGTCACATTTCTCTTTATTTTTCTTTACAGTAGTAAAATTCAAAGCAAATCATTTCATTCTTTCCTTTTAAGAATAAAAAATGTTTATTACAGGAATGAAATTCTGTGGAAAGAAAATAGCTTGACATAATAAAGAATTGTGGATATGGAGGCCTAAACTTAATATATATTCTTTTAAAATTTACTTGATTGTTATTAAAGTCCCAATGCACATTCTTTTAAAATTCAAATAGTATTACAAGGCTTATTATGAAAAATAGATCCTTTCTCCCATTTTTTGTTCTCCAGAGGCACCACTTTAGCTTTTAGATGTTTCATTTGACACTACCTTCATGCCTCTGTATGGCATGCGTATAGTGCTCTCCTTGATTTTCCTATCTGAGGAATTATCTACTGAATTCCCTACAGGAAGATACCTTTTCTCCTTCTCCTACCTGTCCTGCCTTCTGCATATGTGCATGCACGCATTCACACACACTCATCAATCCGTGTTATCCCAGTTATAACGAAATTTTGTTTAGATCCCTCCTGTTATTATGATCACTGTGTACTAAGGGTACTGTGTTTTTTTTTTTTTTTTTTTTTTGCTTTAACGCAGTTTAGGGAAGTTTGATCTTTGGATGTTGGAAATTATTTTACACTAAAACTTTGAAGACATTGCTTCGTTTTCTTCCAAGTTCCAAAGTTCATGTTGAGAAGTATGAAGCCATTTTGCTTCCTAATCTTTCTCTCTGGAAGATTTTAGGATTTTCATTTTGTCCCCAGAATTTTGAAATTTCCTGATGATATGCTCTGGTGTTTGTTTTTATTCATTATTTTGGACATTCAGTCTCCCTTCTAAATTTGGAAACCTATGTTTGTCAATTCATGGAATTTTACTTGAAATATTTCTTTAATTCTTTTCTTTTTGGTCCAGTTTGCTTTCTCTTTCTGTAACATCCATTATTCAGGTGTTGGATCTCCTGGACTGATACTCTAGTTTTCTTTTTCCACATTTCATCTTTCTATACTGTGCTCTATTTTCTGGGAGTTTTCCTCAGTTTTGCCTTCCAGCCTTTTTATTGAGTTTTTCATGTCTACTATTCTATTTCTAATGCATTAAGTTCTTATTTTATAGATAGAATGTCTCCTTTTACCTCTCTGAGAGAGACACACACACGCACATGCACACACACATGCACATACACACACATACATACACATATAAATTTGTAAACACACACACACATATAATTTTTCCCCCCAAATTTTAATTTTGCTGTGTAGTGATTGTTCCCTCCAAGTTGCTTTTTTCTGTTTGATTGTTTTGACCTCCTATTTTGAAGGCCTCCTCAGCTCTCTAATTAATGGTCATTGGCTACCAGAGATGGGTACTAAACAACTAGCTGAAAGCTCTGTGTGTGTGTTGACTAAGACCTTCTCTAAAAGGTGACCTGGAAGGGGAACTTTTGTTGTCAGTATCTTCAGGTCTTTTGTCTTGTTCTCCTCAGATTCCCAGAGAGGAATTTTCTGGTCTCTTGCCTGGAGGATAAACCTGGCTGGCAAGTTCTCAGAGCTAAGTTGGGGAAGAGAACAGGAAGTATTTAATAGATGTTGGATCTCAACATTTAGTATGTATACCTTCCCTTGATCCTCTGTTCTCAGAATTGTAATTTTACCCTCAGTGTGTTGGTGCCCTTAAATTCAGAGATCCTTCTTTCTAGTTTGCTGTCTTTGTCTGTAGGGGTATTACTATCTGCCTTCTTCCCTTTTTTCTCATAGTGATTTTGGGATTCAGCAACAACTCTTTTCTTCTCTTTTTTTTGAGACTGAGTTTCACCCTATCGCCCAAGCTGGAGTGCAGTGGTGCAATCTTGGCTCAGTGAAACCTCCACCTCCCAGTTTTCAAGTGATTCTCCTGTCTCAGCCTCCCGAGTAGCTGGGATTACAGGCACTCGCCACCACAGGCAGCTATTTTTTTTTTTTTTTTTTTTTGGCATTTTTAGTAGAGAAAATGCCAAATTATCCTTGTTCTACTCCATTTGGATTTTATTCTTTGTGGCTTTAGAAGTGAAGGAGATAATGTATATGCTCAATGGAAGATATTATATTCTTTTTAGTATATAAATTGCTTATGGTGGCAATATTTAACTATGTTGTTAAAAACTCTTCGGTAAAAAAGATCTTTCAATGTCATGTCTGTGTGAGTCCTAGGAAGGAGTATGATTGGAATGAAATTTGGCTTCAGTACAGAAACTCATTTGTTATACGCTCCCATGACACTGGTGTTCTAGCTGTAAAACTCAGTGTAATAATCACCTTTCTTCCTCTCCAGATGTTTTGGAATGGGTAAAACCAAAAACTACATCTGATGAAATTCTTTTGAGACATTGTATACTATGTAGTCTTTCTATCAAAAAAACATGAGATCTTTATGACCAGCTTGATGATTTCAGGTATTCTCAGCTAGAGGGAAAAATAATTTCTAGAAATAATTTTAGAAAAGGAGTTAGATTATATTTAGAAATATAAGTTAAGTAGTTGTGTTTCTTCCTCTTTTTCTGTTCTACTCAGAATACTTACATTTACAGTGTTTTAAATGTAACACAACTCTCTATAGATATTTTTAAGAAATGACTGGTTGGGTTTTGTTTTCAACTTTTAAAGTTTTTTTAAATGATTAAATGGAGATTTGTTTTAATCATCTTTGTATCCCCAGTGCCTGTAATACAGTAAGGGTTTTGTAAATCTTTGCTGAGCTGAAGTTATTGCCAAAATTTGAAAAATCAACCCACTTGATTATAGCCCTTAGGATTGTGAAAACTGAGGTCTACCTTCGTAGTTTTTGATCCTTTACCTTGAGGTAAATAAAGGCCAAGTATTAGCCATGCTTACTTGAGCCAGTATATAAGACTATGTTGGTTCTTGCTGGTATGAAAAGTTTCCTTAGCATTTCTACAATTTAAATTTTATTCATATAGCTAAAAAAATTCTACAAGTACATATATATTGTAAAAATTATAGTCAATGATAGAGACATCACTAAACTCAACTTTTACAGTTGACTAATGCTGGTGGAATAAGGTTATTCAATTAGCACATTATATTTCAGTCCAACCACAATGAAAAAAAATCACTTGTAATCATTGCATAGTCAGAAACCTTCTGTAACTAAAGCTGTAAATGCTATTCTTAATCTGCCCTCGGTGATTGTAAAATTGTCTGTTATATGTGCTCAGGAAGTCTGAGTTCTTGATGTGGAAGGCAGAAGATACTAAGTTAGGCATGAACACTGAATCAAGCAGAGCTAGGATAGGCAGCTTCTGTAAACTAGGAGGAGCTGTTCAGCATAGCCATTGATCTTCCAGTTCAGTAAAGCTCAGAAACAGGGAGGAGAGAGCCAGGAGGTTCCTAGTAGAAATGGACTAGGGTCTTTTATGCTTAGTCACATGTGGTGCCCTTCCTCTCTGGTATGATTTGGGAAGCCAGAAAAGCCTCCATTTCTTCCTCTTCCCCCAGCATATCTCATTGAGTTCTTAAAATATGAAAAGTCCTAATTTATTCTCTTTAGAATTACTCTCACTTCCAGTGCATCTTCTAAAGTTCTCTTGCTTGCATATAAGACCCTGTGTCTCTGATAGCCTCCTTCTGTGAATGAGCATTCTGAAGCAAAAGATGAGGAGAGATCTGAGAGGCAGGGGTTGGTGGGGAGGACAACTGCTAAATGTGATAGAAAAAGAAGTGAAAAAAAAAAAAGGTGGGGGGGGGAATAAGAGATGTTTCTTCTACAATTTTGCCTAAGTCTGATTAAAGATATTTCTGCTGTGGCCAGGCGCAGTGGCTCATGCCTGTAATCCCAGCAGTTTAGGAGGCCAAGATGGGTGGATCACCTGAGGTTGGGAGTTCAAGACCAGCCTGACCAACATGGAGGAAACCCTGTTTCTTTAAAAAAAAAAAAAAAAAAAGATATTTCTGCTATTTGACATTGGCCAGTAAAAAGCTAGACTCAGAATGTCACTCATGTGAATACCTGTAGTGGTGGCTGATTTTTCTTTATCATTTTATTCTTTTGGAGCTGGCCTGTTTGCCCATACCTCAGATTTTTAGCTTATCAGGCCCACGGGGCTGTTTCCTTTGGCTACCTTCTCAGCCTTTTTTCTCTTCTGTTTCTTCTGCATCTCTTGCGTTCTAGTCAGATGGAATTATGAGTAGGTCCTTTTTCATGTTTTCCTACTCTTATACTTTAACTCCAGCATTTATTCCCTTTGAAGAACACTTCTCAGTTTCTGAATCACACTTTCAACCCATTCCTCAAGCCTACTTTGAATGTGCTATTACCACCAAATTTTTTCTAAGGAATTGCTTTTTTTGAGTTTCACAGAACTTTTATCTCTATCATTGTATCTTCAATGGTAGGCTTTTTTGGGTTTCCTGTTGTATTTCTCATTTTCTTTGCTAAACTCTTAGATTTCTTTATGCTAGATCCTTATTTGATTCATATTTGCTTTGTATATAGGTACTAAATAAACATTTGTTAATTTGAAGTCAAGTATTAACAAAGCTCTAAATACAGTTGCTTTGATTTAGTAATTAAGAGATGTCTTTAACATAGACATGGCATAAAAATAAACTTCTGTGTACCTCTGTGTCTCATATATTTTTATGCTTATTTTGTGCTACTTATGTTATTTCAGTCCCCTCGCCCCTTTCCTTATGTCTGAGGAGCTCTTCCTGAAGCTCCACATGAAAAACAATGCCTTCTCACTTCCTTCATTTTGAGTATTGCATTGGGAGATAGCTGAGATTTTGAAGCATGGAAACTCCATGTTCTGGTTTGAAGCTGCTTTAATCAGCTGACCTTCCCAGGCCAGCTTCAGTGGAACCAGGATCTGCAGACTTCCCCAGCCTGTAGGTTCAGAAATCTGTGAATATGTAATTGGGATAATTTTCTTAGGAAAATTTAATCAGATGGTGAGCTCACTGGCATACTGTGTTTTTTTTCTATCTTCTGGTATAATTAACTGTTCTCCAAGCAACTGAAGAAAACAAATTTTATTCAGGAGGAAAAGGGTTTTATTTTGCCCCTAGTCAATTTACTTAACTCCAGCTTCTCTCTGTCTGTAAAATATGGACACTATAGTCTCTTCTCTGTTTTACTGAAATGCCATGTGAGTAAAAAAGATTTAGACAAGAAAATGCACACTTTCCACCCCTCCAATGAGATAGGATTGGGGAGGATAATATCAGACTTATTTCATTGATATTCAGGTATGGAATTGGCAACTGGAGGAATATGATGTTCTACAAGCCCATCAGGAAACAGTGAAAGACTTCAGACTCTTGAAAAATTCAAGACTGCTTTCTTGGTCATTTGATGGAACAGTGAAGGTAATTTGAAGCATAAGTTTTTTTTTTTTTTTTTTTTTTAAAGTATTCTCATATTGCAATGATTATATTGAGACAGCAAAAGCCACTGGAGGCTAAATAATTACTTACATTAAAATTTTTAAATTTTTCTCATGCCTGTTTTCTTTTTTTTTTTTTTTTGAGATGGAGTTTTGCTCTTGTTACCCAGGCTGGAGTGCAATGGCGCGATCTCGGCTCACCGCAACCTCCGCCTCCTGGGTTCAGGCAATTCTCCTGCCTCAGCCTCCTGAGTGGCTGGGATTACAGGCACGCGCCACCATGCCCAGCTAATTTTTTGTATTTTTAGTAGAGACGGGGTTTCACCATGTTGACCAGGATGGTCTCGATCTCTTGACCTCGTGATCCACCCGCCTCGGCCTCCCAAAGTGCTGGGATTACAGGCTTGAGCCACCGCGCCCGGCCGCCTGTTTTCTGTTCATTGCAGTTGCCTACATCTGCTGTGTGTATGTGGTTTTTTTTTTTTTTTTTGAGATGAAGTCTCACTTTGTTGCCCAGGCTGGAATGTAGTGGCACGATCTTGGCTCACTGCAACCTCCGCCTCCCAGGTTCAGGCAATTCTCCTGCCTCAGCCTCCTGAGTAGCTGGGATTACAGGTGTATGCCACCACACCCAGCTAATTTTTGTATTTTTAGTAGAGATGTGGTTTCACCATGTTGGTCAGGCTGGTCTTGAACTCCTGACCTTGTGATCCACCTGCCTTGGCCTCCCAAAGTGCTGAGATTACAGGCGTGAGCTACTGTGCCTGGCCCATCTGCTGTGTTTTAATGAGCATTTATACTAGCAGACATTTAAAATAAAGGGGTCAGAACAGTCAATGTACTAAAACTCTTGTTTTATAGATTTGTCTTATAGCTGATTATGATTTTTAATGTAAAACGTTCTTAAAAGTGTCATCCTCCAAGTTCTTTCTTTTTTTTTTTTTTAGGTATGGAATATTATTACTGGAAAAGTAGAAAAAGACTTTGTCTGTCACCAGGGTACAGTACTTTCTTGTGACATTTCTCATGATGCTACCAAGTTTTCATCTACCTCTGCTGACAAGACTGCAAAGGTAGGTCAATCAGTTGAAACCCTGCATAAAACTTTGGTAGTGGTTATGCATAATGAGTCCAAATAATATATCCAACAGGACGTAACAGTTGCTCTCTACATGTCTGTCTCATATTTTGTGGTCTTTTGGAGGATGCCCGTTGGTATTTAGTTGGTATCAAATTAAATACATTGAGAACTAATGATTTCTCCCTTATGGATAAATTTTGGTCTATAACAAATCAAATGCAACCTCTATTACATATTGTAGGCAATAAAAATCATTGAAAGGGATTTATGTTTAATTATACACTGAGAATAAAATTTTAACATAATTGATGTAATATAATAGATGTGTATATAAAATCACATTCTGGTGAATGATGCTGCTTGGTTGGGGACCTTGAGTACTCCCTTCTCTCCTTTTTTCTCCTTCTACCAGTCTTTCCAGACTATAAACCTTGGAATCGTCAGGGACTCTATTTTGACTTTTGTGCTCTGTTGATGACTCTTTAGTGCCCTTTAGATTTGTCTTCTCCTCCTTGTCACTGCCCTGAAAAGCATGCTTTCCTCCTCCTCCACTGGTGGACTGTCCCAGCACCCTGCCTCTGGTCTGCACCTCTTCTACTTTATCTTCCATACCACTGCCTGTGTCCCTTGTTGAAACACCTGTTACCTAACGGTTTATAGGCCAACTACTTAGCTCATCACTGTCTTTTTCTGCTATATTGTTTCCTCTGTGCCAGCCTACTTTCCACCTTCATCTTTTTGTGCATGCTGCTAACTTTGGTTTCATAAACCTTCTACTCTTTTACCTTGAAGCATTGTGGCTCATCCTTCTAGACCTAGATTTGATGGCAGCTCTTTTGAAGCATTTCCTTCTCTACCTCTAGGGTTTTTATTACATTTTATTCATTTGTTAGAACATTTACTTCATACAACTGTTCACTAACTGTTTATGAGCCTGCCTTTGTGATTGTACTATAAACTTTTCAAGGATAGGGACTGTAGTTTATCTTTTTGTACCACTAGTTCTTAGCTCACAGTGCTTGGAACTTGGTCGTTTTTAATATGTGCTTGCTAAATGAGGTTGACAAAACCGTGAGAGAAAATATTGAAAGGAAAAAAACCCCAGCATTTGGCTGCCAAGATAGTAGACTAGTATAGTGACTAACCTTTAAAGATTACTTGTCACATGCTAGTAATTTCACTCCTTATAATTTCATTTAATCTTCACATCATAGGTATGATTGTCCTCATTTTACAGATGCAGAGTCTGCAGCTATAGAAAGTTATTTGAGTTGTCCTAGTCACAAGAATCTAGCCAACAGTGGAACCAGGACACACACTGAGGTCTGCTTGACTCCACAGACTGCTCTGAGCTGATTCAGTCTTCTTCCATCTAGGTCTAAAGCAGGGAAGGAGTGACATTGATCTTTGAGCTGAATTTAACTGAGTAATTAAAGGAAAACTCAGAAAAATTAAGAGGATTGCATGCAGGACCTTGGGCATCTCATGAAAGTTTATGAATTCCCAAATATTAGAACTTCAATGTGATTGAATTATGGCTGAAGAGCACTCAAGGTAGTGTTTGCAGATGCTACTTTGAGTGTATGTAGCATTGCTAAACAATCCTAATTGCCTTCCAGATCTGGAGTTTTGATCTCCTTTCTCCACTTCATGAATTGAGGGGCCATAATGGTTGTGTGCGCTGCTGTGCCTTCTCTGTGGACAGTACCCTGCTGGCAACGGGAGATGACAATGGAGAAATCAGGGTAGGCTGTTTGCTGGCATGAGAGCACTGCTCTTCTTGTAGCTTGGGCTAGCACTCTTCACAGTGGGGACCTTTGTTCATGGGCCAGGGAAGCATAGTTCCTGAAGTTCTGGTTGGATGAGGCATTCTTTTTGTTTCTTGTGCACATTGTATTCACAGCTGCACTCCACTGCCAAAATGAATTCATTTTAGAGTTAGAGTGAAGCATTCCCTGTATATGTGAGAAGGCAAATGCTCTAGTTATTTGCAGTTCATTCTGCACCATTAGCTTGAGAATGATTCATCTTAATTTTTGGACTTGAACCAAAGGTTGTTTTTGGTAGCAGGATTTGAGGAAAATAATTTTGCAAATTGTGGTCTGGATTATAAATGAATTGCAAACCCTGCTGTTTCTGTGCCCAAAGAAAAGATCTCTTTAGCACTATACCCATTAGATAGCCATTTCCAGTGTGGTTTGTTGCAGTCCTCTGAGGACTGCCTGCCTTTTGAACAGAGCAGAGGTTCACATTTCCGTCACTGGGGGGCAGCGGAGGGCTCCTTATTGAGTCAGAGTCTCCATGGTAGGCCAATTTTTATTACCCTGCAGTGCTTAAGATATGCATACAAACCAAGACAATTTAGAAAACAATTTTTTTTAGATATATAATTTTGGCTTTTAGAAAACAACTTTTTAGGGGGCATAGAATGTTGTTTTCTTTGTGTCTGTGGAAACAGTACATTATGGAAAGTATTATATGCTGAAAGATTAGAAATTATGGAAAAGGAGTCAATTGACTTAGTTGTGTCAGAAGAACTATAGGGAGCTGATTGGAAAAGTTTGGGCATTGGGATGGTTGCTTTGGTAACTAGTATATGTGAGGAAGGTGGGTTTTTTTCCCCGTTTCATTACAAAGGAGGATTTACAACTCCAGGAATAGTTATATAGTGCAGAAGGCTAGGAGAGTATACAGTTTGCAGGAATAGAGGTGTTATCAGATGGGCTTTCCAGGGAAATTAAGATTCTTCTTGAGGACTAAGTAACCAACCTTCTCCACCAGTCACATAAATGTGTGTCAGCTGAAGTGGCAGGGCTGCTTTGTAAATGTTCATTTTGCTCTGAGTTTGCATCTTTTGATAAAAGTGCTACTTTACCAGTTACGAGGTAGTGTTTCAGTTTTCAACCACTGCAGAAAAAAATTCTCTCTCTTAAATTGCATTATTTAAAAAATTTTTGTTGGTACATTAAAATTTTTTTTTTCTCCCTGATTATTCAGAATATAGGAAAGCTGATGATTTTTGTATGTATATGTACTGTCTTACTGAACTCTTTCTAATGAGTTTTTTCATTTGGTTCTCTTGGATTTTCTAGGGAGACTTTTGCAAATGATGATTTTATTTTCTTTTGCCATTTATGCCTCTGTTTCTTTTTCTTATTCTGATGTACATTTATTTGAAGAATTAGAGCACTGCTTCTATATTAAATGTCACTGGAAATAAATGGAAATATTAGCATCTGTGATAGGGTTGTTTATAAAAGTCTAGTAAAATAATTTTAGAATACATATATATGGTCATATATATGTTTTAAAACTAGAGAAGCTTCTGTTTAACTCTGTTAATGAATTGTGTATTATGTTTACCTAGATATGGAATGTCTCAAATGGTGAGCTGCTTCATTTGTGTGCTCCGCTTTCAGAAGAAGGAGCTGCTACCCATGGAGGCTGGGTGACTGACCTTTGCTTTTCTCCAGATGGCAAAATGCTTATCTCTGCTGGAGGATATCTTAAGGTAAGAGTTCCCCAAGGACTGTGAAAGAAAATAATAGCCTATATCATACTTTCCAAGCTATTTTCATTTCCCATTTCTCAGTTGGGCCTCTTACAACCCAGCGGAGTAAAAAGGCAGCTACTCCGGAGGCTGAGGTGGGAGGATCACTAGGGCCTGTGAGGTCAAGTCTGTGTTGAGCCATGATTGCGCTATTGCACTCCACCTTGGGTGACAGAGTGAGACCCTGTCTCAAAAACAAAACAAAACAAAAAACCCAGTAGTAAAATGAGTTTAGTAACTGAAAAAAACAAACAAACAAACAAACAAAAAAAACAGAAAAAAATATTGAAAACAAAAAAGAACCAGATAAAACATTAAAAAATGATAAAAAAGGAAAAGAAAGAAAAAAAATGGCAGTTACTGTTAGTCTTTAGACTGAGTTCCGCAAGACTACTTTCCTCAGATCTTGGAAAAGCTTTGGTGACAGTGCTAGGGATGCCTTCAGTTGAGAGCTTTCATACTGCCCCATACTAAACTTGGGGCATCAGAATGACTAGCAAGTTGGGTGTTTAGCTTAGTTCTGTTTTCCATGTTAATCACAATTAACTATGTTGGTTGAAAATCTTAAAAAAACATATTTTTGAAATTTCTTCAGTAATAATACCAGCAATACATTGCTTTATAGTTTACAAAATGCTTAACTTCCCTCATTCTATTAGCCAGCTTTGTGAGGCTTAAATTTCATTCTTGGCTTACAGATGAGAGCCAGCTTTGTGAAACTTGAATTTCATTCTTGGTTTACAGATGAGGAAAATGATTTTCTATGGAGGTTATAACTTTCCTAAAGTTACATAATTAGTGCTGGGTGCAGTGGCTCACACCTGTAATCCCAGCACTTTGGGAGGACAAGGTGGGTGGATCACTTGAGATCAGGAGTTCAGGACCAGCCTGGCCAACATGGTGAAACCCCGTGTGTACTAAAGGTACAAAAATTAGCTGGGTTTGGTGGTGGGTGCCTGGTCTTCCCGCTACTTGGGAGGCTGAGACATGAGAATTGCTTGAACCCCAGGGGTGGAGATTGCAGTGAGCTGGGATTGCACTACTGTACTCCAGCCTGGGCAACAAAGTGAGACTCCATCTCAAAATCAAAACAAAACAAAACAAAAAAATAAAGTTGCATAATTAGTAAGTAGAAAAGCCAGGACTCAAACCCAGGTCTCTGCCTCTGTTCTCTCTAGCAAATTAGCTTTTTAAAACTTATTAGTAGTTGAGGCTGCAATTTGAGTGTGTTGTGGCACTTCAGGGTCATATTTTTGGTGTTTTTTTGAGGCATCTTTTATCCATCCACTTAATAAGACTGTAGAATGGCCAGTGTTTGCTAAGGCCACTGCTGTGTGGCACAGTGTCTATGGCTTGGTTCCTGCCCTTCAGCAGCTTACAGTCTATGGGGGAAACAGGTGGTAAACATAAAACCCTAGAGTTTAGAAGGGGTCTGTGACTTGCTTCCATGAGTGAAGCAGAATTGCAAAGGGGAGGAGTGAACATACCAACCTTAGAAAATTAGCAGAGGCTTCACCTGGAGGGGAATGCTTGAAGTGAGTCTTTTGAATAGCAATTTACTTGTAAAAGTGATAGAAGATGATACTCTATATTGGTGGTCTCCAACCTTTTTGGTACTAGGGACTAGTTTCCCGGAAGACAGTTTTTCCACAGATGGGGTGGTAGTGGGCAGTGGGGGGCAGGGAATGGTTTCAGGATTAAACTGTTTCACCTCAGATCATCAGGCATTAGAGTCTTGTAAGGAGTATGCAAGCTAGATCCCTCACATGTGCAGTTCACAGTAGGACTCCTGCTCCTATGAGAATCTAATGCTGCCACTGATCTGTCAGGAGGAAGCTCAGGCGGTAATGTTCACTCAATAGCCGTTCACTTCCTGCTCTGCAGCTGGGTTCCTAAAAGGCTACGGACCACTACTGGTCCCTGGCTCCTCCATATTGGTCTGATCACTTGGACATTCTGAGAGCTATTTCATTTAAAATTGATTCCTAATAAGATCTTACGATACCGTTATTTCTTACTGAAAACATTCAGGTGTAGGAGATGATCCTTGTTAATTATTTGACGCAGAATAAGTGTTCAGAAATATTTGGATGAATGACTGGTGTTTTGGTTATATGAGACCCACATGGCTGCAATTTTGCCGCCATAAAAATCTAGCTTATAAAAAAGATAAATTAGAGAGCAGTGTTTAGCTTTATGAAAGGATGTACTAAGAGATACAAAAATACAGATAGACAAAAAGAGTAAGTTTTAGTATTTGATAGTACAGTAGGGAAATTATAGTTAACAATTTATTGTATGTTTCAAAATAGCTAGAAAAACTGTAATGTTCCCAAAACAAAGAAAAGATAAATGTTTGAGGTGATGGATATCCCAATTTTCCTAATTTGACCACTACACCTTGTATTACATGTACCCCCAAAATATGTACAACTGTAATATATTAATTTTTTTTTTTAAAAAGAAAGGATGTATGTATCCCTTTACAAGATTTCATTGAAAACACAATTCTGTTTACAAAATGTTGCATTAACCTACATCTTTATTCAGTTATTAGGAGATCCTGAGAAATGATCACCAATTGTTCTCCTTTAGTGTAAAGAATGGAACTGAGTCTGCTCTGAGGATGATGCTTAGAGGAGAGTCATTGCTGTCTGTATTGGAAGCTGGGAGTCTTTAGCTATGTTAGCTGCTGACAAATTTAACTGCTTAGCTTTGATACCAAGTTTCTAGAGACCACATCATTTGATTCTCTGGGCTCCACAGAATGCTATCACATAATTGAGAGTCTGGCTTATAAGATGTTATAAAGATCAGTGACCATATTTGCAGACTTCTTGGGGAAACTTGAAATAAAGCAGCAGAATAGGTTTACATACTATAGAGATTATGTCTTAAGGGTAAAAGAACTTCTAGCCTATATATTTAGTCTGTATATTTAAATGACAATCAGGCTGCCTTTGCCTTCTGGTTTGATTACTAGCTTATTCAACTGATTATGATATAGCCCAGCCTGCATCTACCCAGCATCTTAATGAGACTGTCCAAAAGCACAGAGCAAATTAAAAGTAAAAAGGAACAGCTGCTCTAGTGTCCAAAAAAATAGGCCTTTTGAGTCTGTTTACTTTAGAATCCAAGCTGTATAAATTGAGTTGCCAGTAAGATAAAGTAGGTATCCAGAAGCTAAAAAGTTCTTCACTTCCAAATTATTCCTATTTATAAGTGAAAAAATAATTTATCTGTTTGCCTGCATTATGCCACGGAGTACATACTGAATGACAATAAATTCACATTTATTCATGCGCATGAAGGGAAAAGCTGATTTGAAATATGGAATACATGGTGGTAAATGGTGGTGTGCTGTGATTTGGTGGCAGCAGAGCGTAATGGTCAGGAGAGTGGGCCATGGCCTTTAAATAGAATGCCCGAGTTCAAAGCCTGGCTCTGCCACTCATTAACTTTGTGACCTTGCTCAAGGTTGTTTAACTTATGTGCCTTGATTTTCTTATCTGTAAAATTGATAATGTAATGATAATACCTAGCTCATTTCAGAGATTTCCCATATACCCCTTACCCGACAGATACATAGCCTCTCCCATTATGACATCCTCCCACCAAAATGTGCCTTTATTACAATTGATGGATCTCCACTGACACGTCATTATCACCCAAAGTCCATAGTTTAGGGTTTGTTCTTGGTGGCGTCCATTTTTTGGGCAGTGGAACTAAGTGATCTTTAATGGCCTTTGTGACTGAAAACATGAGTCTTCTCTCAGGTTGGTGGAATGTGTTCTCTGCAATCTTGATTACATTGTTATTTTACAAAGCAAACTGTTTGAGTTGTGGGAAATCCCAAGTTAGTGCATGCTGCCTCAGTGAGGTTTACCAAAGTCCATTGGGTATACTTTTAGCATTTATTATTACTATTAGTGAATATGTATACTTGACCCACTTACATGGGAAAGGCAGAATGCTGGGCAATACCATAGGCACAAAGGTGGGTGACACTGTCATTGTGTGCATAATACTCAGGATCTTGGTGTGTTTGAAGCCTTTTCAAAAAAGTTTACATTTATTGTCTCTTGCCCCCATTTTAGCTGTGAGATATATGGGTAAGCTTTATGATTCCCATTTGTTAAATGAATATAAATACTACCAGCAATTCAATGATTGGGAAGGAAAGGAAGGACTTGGCTAGAGCACTTGCTGTGTTTGAGATGTTCAATATTTGTTTAGTAAATAATGTAGATTATTGTATAAAGAAACTTGGTCAAGGACTCTTGCATGACACCTGGAGAAAGGAAAGATTTAGTAGAGAGAACATTCTTTCCTGTAGCCCATATTACAAATAGTTTGGGTCTCTGTCAGAATACCAGTCTGTGTCTGCAAAGGGGCATTTGAGTGAAGCGAGGGGCAACCTACTGCCTGTTGTCCTGAGAAGGACATGCAGACAAGAGAGTTCAGTCCAGTCACTGCGGTAATGGACTCTGTAGCTTTCTGTCTGCAGCTCTGAAGCAGGCTGCATGTTTCTCCCACTTGGAATTAGTTGTAGGTGGAGCAGTGAGGCCATCACAAGTGTTCATCAAGAAAAGGCTGACCAGGTTGAACAGTATATTCAGCATTAAACCCGAGACATTTTCCTTCTATTTGCTTGAGTTTGGTTGGGGGGAGGAGATAGGACAAAGGATTTGTTGGCACTATAAATTGTCACACAGTGTAATTACCAATCTAATGAGAATTTTATTTTTCTCTGAACAGTGGTGGAACGTTGTCACTGGGCAATCCTTACAGACCTTCTACACAAATGGAACCAATCTTAAGAAAATACATGTGTCCCCTGACTTCAAAACATATGTGACTGTGGATAATCTTGGTATTTTATATATTTTACAGACTTTAGAATAAAATAGTTAAGCATTAATGTAAGCTGAACTTCTTAAAAATTTGAATTGGGAAAAAATTCTAATGAAACTCTGAGATCAACTTTTTATAAAGCTCTGAATTGTTGTGCAGTATTGCATTCATTACAAAAGTGTTTGTGGTTGGATGAATAATATTAATGTAGCTTCTTCCCAAGTGAACATACCTTTAATCTTGTTTTTCATGATGATCATTAACAGTTTGTACTTAAGATGCAAATGAAAATGTGAATACATACCTTGTTATACTGTTGGTAAAATTCTGTCTGGATGCATTCAAAATGGTGGACATAATTAATGAGAAGAATTTGGAGGAAGTCTGTATTTTAATATCTGTATTTAATACTGTTATGCAGTCTGTGCCTCTGGTAGCAGTGACCTGCTTTTTGAATCACACTTACCCCAAGGGGGTATTGTTCTCCCAAATACAATCTTGGAGTTTATTTGCACTCTTTAAATTTGCTTTAAAAATGTTGTGTCTGTGTGCATAGTCTGCAGCATTTCCTTTAATTGACTCAGTAAGTGAGTAAGTAAGTCTTGGATTTAGCAGGCCCCTTCCTCTTTTTTTTTTTTTTTTTTTTTTTGAGACAGAGTCTCGCTTTGTCGCCAGGCCAGAGTGCAATGGTGCGATCTCAGCTTACTACAACCTCTGCCTCCTGGGTTCAAGTGATTCTGTTGCCTCAGCCTCCCAGGTAGCTGGGACTACAGGAGTAAGCCACCACGCCCAGCTAATTTTTGTATTTTTAATGGAGTCGGGGTTTCACCATGTTGGCCAGGATGCTCTTGATCTCTTGACCTTGTGATCCGCTCACCTTGGCCTCCCAGAGTGCTGGGATTACAGGTGTGAGCCACCATGCCTGGCCAGACCCCTTCTTTTTTTTAATGGAGACAAGGTGTTGCTCTATCAGCCAGGCTGGAATGCAGCGGCATGATCATACCTCATTGCAGCCTCAAACTCCTGGGTTCAAGCAATCTTCCTGCCTCAGCCTCCCAAGTAGCTGAGACTACAGGCATGAGCCACCACACCCAGCTAATTTTTAAATTTTTTGTAGAGACAGGGTCTCACTATGTTGCCTGGGCTGGTCTTGAACTCTTAGCCTCAAGTAATTCTCCTGCCTTAGCCTCCCAAAGTGTTGAGATTACAGGCGTGAGCCACTGGCCCGGCCTTGAACTGTTCTTTTTGTGAAGTAAAACTTGTATGTTGGAGAGAATAGATTTTATTGGTCTATCCTTTTCTCACTGTAGCTGCTGGCAGCCCTGTGCCATATCTGGACTCTAGTTGTCAGTATCTGAGTTGGGCACTAGTCCTGCTCCCTCTGGTTTCTTACATACCAGACTTCTTACTTGAATGAATCTGATCTTGCCTAATCCTCACTTTTTTCTTTTTTAAAAAGCAGTTTCTCCATTGCTAAATGTTAGTCATTGAGTTGGGGCCAATTTTAATCGTAAGCCTTAATAATATTTTTCTAAGAAATGAGAAATAAAACAATTTTCATCTGATTCCATTTACTTTTAGATGAGTGGCATTGCCATTCTCTTGGTGAATTTTAAGAGAATTCTCTGGTTTCCTGTGTAATTCTCTGTTTTTCTGTGTAGTTCTAGAAGTTCTGTGTTCTTCTAGTAACTCTAGAGGATTAACCTTTCAGTCAACCTATTTTCCTTTCTCTCTCTCTCTCTTTCTCCCTCTCTCTCTCTCTCCCTCTCTCTCTCTCTTTCTCTTCCAGCCCCCCACCCCACCCCACCCCACTTTCCTTCCTACTTTCCTTCCTCTTCTTTTATCTCTAAGGTTAATCAGGAAAAATAGCTTTTGACAGGGGAAAAAAACTCATCACTAACTAGCTATTTTTGACCTCCTGATCAGGAACTTTAGCTGAAGGTTAAATCTAAAGAAACATTGTCTCTGAAATATATTATTAAGGGCAATGGAGATAATAGTAAATGTCGTTCCCAGAAAAAAATAATCAAAATTCAAAGATTTCTTTTTGTTTCTGTAACTGTAACTAAATCAAATGATTACTAGTGTTAATAGTAGATAAACAACTTGTTTTTATTGTTGGTGCATATTAGTATAACTCTGGGGTTGTTTGGAGAGAGGGTCAGGGAATAGACCACTCAGATGTATTTTAGATAAGATATTCCTATTTAGCCTTTAATGAATACAGTGAATACAATATTTTGCATTGTTAAGGAGGTTTTTTGTTTTTAAATGGTGGGTTGAGGAGCTAGTTTACAGGCTTACTGTGATTTTAAGCAAATGTGAAAAGTGAAACCTTAATTTTATTAAAAGAAATTTCTGTAAGTGGTATGTCTCCTTAGAATATCCAAATCATAATTTTATTTGTACACACTGTTTAGGGGCTCATCTCACGTATAGCTCAGAGTATAAAGTATTACCTTTTGGAATTAAAAGCCACTGACTGTTAAAGTATAACAACACACTCCAGCTTTTAAAAAGCCTTGAATGGCCCTTGTCTTAAAAAATAAATAAGAGCCGGGTGCGGTAGCACGTGCCTGTAATCCCAGCTCCTCGGGAGGCTAAGGCACGAGGATTGCTTGGGCCCTGGAGTTTGAGTCCAGCCTGGGTAACATAGCAAGACCCTGTCTTAAAAGAAAAATGGGAAGAAAGTCAAAGTAACATGAGGAAAGAAGAGACACCTAATAGGATGGAGGTGTAAATTTCATGGCAGTTCATGCAGTTAATCCAGAGGAAAATTTTGTTTTGTAGTTTGCAGTTGAGCATTTTTAAAGCATTTTCCCTTCCTGATTTTTTTTGTATTAGAAATTACATTGGACTTCATATATATAAACTTTTTTACATTATATGTCTCTTGTATGTTTTGAAACTCATTGTATTTGTGATATAGCTTATGATTTTTTGCCTTGTTATACATTTTAAAATATGAATTTAAAAAACTTTTGTAAAAATAAAATTCACAAAATTGTTTTGAAAAACATTTTTGGATTGTTTCACTCTTTGCTTGTCATTTATCAGTTGATTAGACGACTAAAGTGAAAGATTCAAGCTAAATCCATCAGTCTTTCTATCTAGGCTTTATCAGCTATATGTAAATTCAATTCTATCAGAATTTTCTGAGTGCCTCCTCACTGTGTCTCTCTGATGGTTCCTGCCCGGTGTGGCTGGCATGAAGAAGATCCTGTAAAAAAGAGAATTCATTTATTTATCACTTAGTTTGTTCATGCATTTGTTTAATAAATATTGAGATGTACCATGTGCCTGGCATTGTTGTAGGTATTGGGAATACAGGAGTAAGCAAAACAAAATTCTTGCCTTACTGCAGGTAGGGGCCCGGGAGAGGCAGAAAAAGTAAATAAGTAAAATCTGTAGTGAATTTGATGGTATTAAGTGGAGGGGAAGGGGTTACGTTTTTAGATGGACTGGCTCTTTCAGCAGGTGATGCTTGTAACAGACCTTAAAGATGTGAGGAAGTGAGCTCTTCGGCTGTCGCGAAACCATTCTGAAGCAAGGGTACGGCAGGCGCAGACTCCAGTGGGATGGGTTGGTGCATTCTGGGAGCAGCCAGGCAGCCTATGTGGCTGGAGAAGGGTGAGTGTGGGAAGTCTGACAGGAGAGGTGGCAGAGAGGAATTGGGGTAGCACTGGAGGCTGCCACTTAGGCCACAGTAGGGACTTCACTATTGACTCTGGGAGCCATTGTAGGAGGTTTGAGCAGTGGAGTTATCTGATTTAAGCTTTAACGAATCACCTAGGCAGTGGGAATCAGTTGAAAGGGGAACCAATGAGAAGCTTTTATAATTCGGACAAAATGAAGGTGGGCCAGACTAGGGTGGCAGCAGCAGAGATTGTGACAAGTTGGGATTCTGGACGTATTTTGAAGATAAGAGTTAATAGGATTTGCTGACAGATTGGATAAAGGTTGTGAGAGACAAGACAAGAATGATGCAAGGTTTTAGCCTGAGCAACTGCAAGAAGAGAATTGCTGTCAGCTGAGATGAAGAAGACAATGAAAGCAGCTTTGCAGACACGGTAAGTTTGAGATGCCTGTTAAACATTCCAAGTGTTGATGCTGTGTAGGTGGGATGCAAGGCTCTGCAGTTCGTAGGAAAGGGCCGTGCTGGAAGTAGAAATCTGAGAGTCATCAGTGAACCGATGATATTTAAAATCAAAGGACTAGATGAAATAAGCAGTGAAGTGGGTGTAGGTAGAAAAGACAGGGGGCCCCCAAGACTGAGTCTAGGGCAGTCTGTAGATTAGAGGGATGAGGGATCAGCCCAGGAGACTGAAAAGGACCAGCAGAGACTGAGTTGCAAATTAGTGTGGTAAGCACAGGGAATGCAGCAGGTGTGGGCCCCTTAATGTTATCTTGGCCCGAGTCCTTGATCAGTTGTTTATCTATCCTGTACGCCTGAGCATCTACTGCCAAGCACTGTTTTAAGCAGCAGAGGAAGCGATAAATACACTTCAGTTGAGAGATTATGGGGAAAACGGGTAAGAAAACAAGACAGTATCAGCAGTTGTCCTATCTGAAAAATAAGGATCAGTTCTTTCTTCTGGTTTGTTGTAAAGATTTAATGAGATAAAACTCGTGAAGCACTTATCTCATTGCCTGCACCAACACAGTGCTCGGGACATTTTGTGATGCCATTTGAGCCCCCTCCTCTTTTCCTGGCAACAGCCCCAGCTGCCGTCTCTGCCTCCAGTCGTGGCCCTCGTCATGAGCTTTCCAGAGCACTCATCTGAATCAGTTTAAACTTCTCTGTTTAAACTTTGTGTTTGCACTTCAGTTTAAACCCTGGACCTGCTCCGTGTTCTCTTTTGTAGCTGTTTTCTCTATGCTGTCTTTCTCTCATCAGTTTTCTTTTTCCCCCTAACTCCCTATGTTTCACAAATTCTTTGAGATGACTCTCAAGGGCTGAAGGTCTGCCCCGCCCTCTCCCTAGCATTCTCTTTTCTCTCTCATGGCCTTTACTGTCGTCTTGGAATTGCTTTCTTATTGAAGTCCCCAGTAAATCATAAGCTCCTTGAAAGCCAGGACTGTACAGAGTCTAACATGAGCCTAACATTGCAGTGAGGGCCTCAGTGAACAGTTGTTGGATGACTGGGATTCATCCCCTGAGTTCCATGGGTTGAATTTGCCCATGTGGTCATAACACAGTCTCCGTTCTCCCTTTCCATGAGGAAATCATAAGGCTGTCAAATGCAGATGTAGCCTATCACCAACATTTTATCTTGCTGTTTTAGTTTGGCCGTTTTCTGTGAAATAATCATTAGGGGTAAGTAAAACTTTACTTGGATAAAAGAGGTTTGCTGCCAAATTATATAAAATGAATAAACATCCTTGCAGTGTTTAAGTCAGCAAGTATGGCCGTCTATTATTCAGCAAACGTTTTATATTATAATTTACTCACTGACCGTTAGTGAAGGAGAAAATGATTTTATAATAATTCTTAGTCTCTGAAGATTGTCACTGGAACACGTTCCTTGCTCATAACCCCTCCTTTTAGGACCATGGATATACTAAACACTTATTAAAATGCCTGAATTAGAAAATCTGCTGCTCTTGGGCTATGAGTTTAACTACAGGAGAATTACTGTATATGCTCGCAAGAGGGGAATAAGGGGGTCACATTTGAGGCTCAGCAGAGACCAGACCTTTGAAGTCATTTGGCAACAACGACTTGCGCCTGAGTCAAATGATGTGAGACCAGAACTTGGGAAATTTTCATTTCAATTATGATTCAGGAAAACGAGTCGCTGGTGTTCATTGTAAATTCATTTATGAGGTCAGGCCCTCAGTATTGGGAATGCTACTTATCACATAGAAATGAATAGAAAAATTTCCCTCCGTAATTTCCATCACCCAGGGCTAGAATATGTAATTAGAGAGGATGGTCAAGGCCTGAGTTTGGGGCTGGTGGTTCAAACTAGAAAACACTGAGCAGGTGAGTAGAGACTCCTGCTCAGTACTGAGGTGGCTGTTCTGAGGAGCAGGAGCCCATGTTTGCATTCATTCATTCATTCAAATGTTTATTGCTGCTCCACTCCAGGCACTGCCCAGCTCTCGTTTCTCGTCACAGGAGTTGAGTGGATCTGCAGACTGCAGCTTCAGTTTTTAGAGGAAGAACTAAATAAACCTCAGCAGCTAATCAGTGACAAAGCCAGGGCTAGAATCCAAATCTGCTATTCTTTATAGAAAGGCCAAGACTCCCTAGGCTTGTAAGTCGCATGTCAGTTACAACCTCAAGTAGATACTCCTTGGTTTAGCGGCAGATGACACCAGCTTGGGGGTCATAGGGCTTGGGTTTCACTAGCTGGGGAAGGTCATCCATTAGCTTATGTGATGGTTTTGGAGACGTTCTTATATTCACCTTCGATTAGCAGTAATTCTAAGCCCTTCACCTACTCTCTGTCAATTAACCTCTGGAGATATACCAAATGTTTTAGAAGGAAGGAAGGGAGCTACTATTTTTTGAGGGCCTTTTATGTGCCAAGCCCACAGGCTGGGCACTTTCCAGACATTATTTAACTGAATCATAACAGTGCTGTAAGGTGTTACCTCTCTTTCATAGGTGTGGAAACAGATGCAGAGAGGTTAGGTTTCCAGGGCTCCAGAGCAAAGTGGTGGAGCTGGGTTTCTGGTCCATGGCCTTCTGTTTCCACTGGGTAACACTCCCTGTATCTTCTCATTGAAGCCCCTGGGCTGGAGGGTCCAAGAGCATCTCTTCAGTTCTGCATTTCACTCATTACTCACTTGCATCAGGACAGATGCATCACTACTAAGCTTTCAGAAGACACCAGATGCTGTCTGCTCCCAAGGGGCTTCTACTTTTGGTAGTCTGATTAACTTCTATCTGTGCCTGCAGAGATTGCTCTTTGAAAAAAAGCAGCAGCAACATTCTGATAGAAGCCAGTGGACTGGAGAGGTGGGAGAATGCGTTGGATGCGCCAGCATCTGCCCGCTGCTCAACCTGCTCTCAATTGTCGGATGATTCAGGCATTGAGCAGGGTAGGCAGGGGAGCTACTGTTGCCTTCCCTGTGGAGGAGCCTGTTTCTACTTTGAAACTTTTAAGGAACTTATTTCAAATTAGTGGCAGCCCTGGGCTAGTGGATCTGTGTGCTTTCTTCTGCCATCTTGATTTTGTCTCCCCTTTCTCCTTTTCTTTTCATTTGAAAAGATGTAGCCCCTCAGAGCCTCACTTTCCTGATGTGTCAAATAGGGAACCTAATGTACAAGGCTTTTGTGGGACTTAGAAAAATGTCAAGAGTCTGATATGGGTCTCAGTAAGCAGCATAATAATTATCTGTTGTCCCAGTTACAAACCCCCATTCTTGTGCTGCCCAAATCTCCATGGTTTACAGATTGGGACCCTGTTGCTTCTGCTCCATGGCGGCTAGCTTTCTCCAGGCACTCTCCTCTGCCGCCTCCTTATGGCCATTGGCTTTTAGGAGACAGACCTTGCTTAGCAGGAAAGCTGTCACCTGCTTTCTTTTGAACTAGCCTAAACCTTATTTTCTTTGGGTGATGCATACACCCATCAAGTGGTGAGGAGGACTGGGAATGAAAGGACGCTGGGCTTGTTGCTGGGGCCAGTAGCTTGGGAGTGTGGTGATATCTGTGTGGCTTTGACTGTCAAGTGGATGTAAGTTCAACCCTGGCTGCACTAACATTCCAGTTGTGTGACTTCAGCAAATGGGTTAATCTCCTCAAGGATTCACTTCCTAGGGAGCCTTTAAATTATCCTGGGTGATTCCAGTGTGCAGTGGAGGTTGAGAGCCAGGGCCCTCTACTCTCACCCTTGATGCCCAACCAAGTCATTGCCTGTCCCCTCCCTCGGCACAGCCCATGGTGCTGTGATGTCTGCGGATGCAGCATGCCCCTTTGTGCCTGCTCTGCCCATGACATTCTCAGGAGCTTGCCTGGCAGCAAAGATGTTTGGTATGCATATTAACACAGCTGTGGGGATCCTTCCTGCTCAGGTGTGGTGGCTAATTTATATAGCTACTCTGCCAGGATGATCACCAATCCCTCTTACAGGACCTGCTTTCTCTGCTCAAGTGTCTCACCTGTGTATGCTTGCATTTGCCTTTTCGCTATTACTGTGATGATTCCCATTGTGGTAGACACTGCAAGTGACCACCCCAATATCCAATCTCCCCCTTTTCCTCACTGACAACCCCTGCAACGTCGGGGGCTGCAGTGTGCTCATCTAAAACAACTGTAACCACATTTTCCATCCTCCTACATAGGGGTGGCCAATGAGCTGTATGCCAAAGTTGTCAGGTGGAGCTTCCAGGAAAGCTCTTAAAAGCTTGCCTTATTCAGCTGAACAATGCTTCCATCCCACGGTCTTTACCGTCTTTTCTAATGCCAGGAATATGTGTATGCTGGAGGATGCTCCAGCAGCCATTTTGTGGCAATGAGGCAATCTTGAGGCTAGATGCCACGTCCAAAGGATGGCAGAGTAGAAATATTAGAAGGATTGTGAGAGTTCAATGATATCATAGAGCTACAATTCCAGTTCTGTACTGCCCATCTCTGAAGTTCATATCACATGAGGGAAAATTCAATGCCTACCTCATTTAAGACATTGTTATTGCTGGTCTTTGCTGCTAGTCCTGAGTTCAAGCCCTAAATGATACTCCCCAAAACAAACCTGGTGAATAACAGCAATTCAACTGTCACCAACCCCTGAATCTCTGCCTCCTCCACTCACTCACCCCAGCCACGAACACTGTTCTCCTGATGAGTAACTGGGCATCTAGCTGTGAGGTTGCTGAAGCTTCATGGAATCTCAGAAAGTCATAAAGCTACTCAACGAGTTCACAAACAAGTGATGCATGGACCACACCCAGCCCACAGATGAGTTCTGTGTGGCTCACACTTATTTTTTAAAATAGTTTGCTGCCAACACTTCAAAACCCAATGATTTTTGCATAAAAATCCAGATTTGGCAGAAATCTGTGGACCCAGGGCCTTCCTTTCTGCCTGGCCACAATCAGCTGGAACTCAGCAGTGGCTGCCCCTGAGACGAGGCACAGTCGCCACCCCATTCACTCACATCACCTGTATGGCTTGGAAGGCATGTGAGTTTGCAACCTGCTCACTCCAGAAATGGCCTGCCAAAATGGGATTCCTGAATCCGCTTGTACCTTTCTTCTCAAGTCTCCCCTCAAGTCTCTCCTGACTCAACACAGCACATGGGGATTGTTTTCCTCTCAGAAAACTGAGCATGCACTTTTGAGGAGAGAAATCCGCCTCTCAGATGTCATAAATCAGCTGATGCTGCCTCTTACTTGGGGGCCTCTTGACTTCCCACGTGTTTGACTGCCACTGGAGAGGGAGGGCTGCAGGCAGGCAGGCTCCCTGGGGAGCAGCTGTTGGGATGCTTGATTGAGGCCCTGAGACATCCAGAGGACAATTAAATAGGGTATTGAATATGGATTGCTTTGAATGGTTTTTATTACCACATTGTGAGCTGACTTTGGTTGTAAAATCTGACTCCATCTCCGCTTGTTCTTACTGTGGTGATGAGACAGAACTTCAAGATGTCCTAAATAGCAGGGCTTGGAACATGCACATTAGCTTGTCTGTACTTGTGAAGTCTGTCATCTGATACCCACGCTCCTCCACCATCTGAATGAAGTTAAGAGCCCTGATAAAACCTCCGCTGCTGCAGCCACCACCTTCCGCTGGGGTGACCCCATTGGAGATGATAAATGAAGGATCTCTTAGTTTAGCCTGATGTATAAGTCTTCACATCACTGGTCATTAACTACTCTTGGAAAGTTAAATGCCGCTGCAGCATTTTTTTTTTTTCTTTTTCCCCAAACATAGGTCTCTTGGGTTTTGGAGAGAAAAAAACTGTTTTAATAATCTGTAGCTATGATTTTTGATGAGTTGCACACTGAGTGCAATATGTTGGGTGTAGAATGATCATCTTTGCAGAAGCAACTCTAAGGAAAATGATGCCACGTTAAGCACAGGGTGAGTTCTCGTTGAGTAGACTGACTTGAGCTGAAGACAGAAACAGTTAAGTGGAACTGGCATTCCAGTGGATGGCACCGAGGTCTTAGGGTTATTTCAACCACAAAGATAAGCTCCAGCTCCTAGTTACTAATGGATTCACAATATGGTGACAGCCAAAAGGCCTGAGCGAGTTCAAAGCACTGTCTCTGCCTGCTTTGGAACTGGTTTCTGTGGGAGGCAGGACTCTGTTGCTGGGGTAGGCAGATGCTTGGCTTCATTTGCCTAGAGGCACCGACAGCAGTAAATGTGGAGCTGGGTGGCTGCTGGGGAGACAGGACTGGAGCATGGGGTGGGCCAATGGGGCCTTGCTGCACGTAGACTCTGTGCTGGCTGTGTAGGCTATTTACCCAATTTTATTTCAAAAAGTGTGTTTAGAACCTTCAGGCTGCTTAACTTTTCTAGGAAACATAATGATTAGCCTAGGTAAAAAGAGAACTTAGAAATTTGATTTTTTTTGAAAAAAGGCCTTCTTCCTACAGATTTCCTGAACATGGCCATTGTAATTCTCTTGAGGCCAGACCACTTATCAAATTTTCATTTCTTTTCAGAAATAGCTTAGGAGTGATGCTACCTTGAATTCAGGTGTGAATTTTTATTGATTTTTGAGGGTTCGGCCACATGTTCCTTTATCCAAGCCTGTCTTCTGCTCCCTCTATCTAAACATTATACCAGCAATATTCTCAAGTATTACAACTTGAGAAAATCTGTGTCTTGAGAAAAATCATTTCTATGACTTATTAATGAACTAACTAGGGACAATTTTCATAGGGTTCATTCACTCAAATTTATCACAGAATTCGATTTAATGAGAAACAATTAAATGGAGTAATGAGTTCAAGTCCTTTTTTGAGTAATGTTAGCATTCAATGAACCCCTGACCATGCTTACTGAAGTTATCAATGTGTCAAATTTCCCCTTGAAGAAAATCAGCCACAAATCCTTCATTTTCCCTGCTCTGCTCTGGTCTATAGGGCTGCTGTGTGTTTAGAAAAAAATGAAAGGACTGATGACCATGTAGATAATGTTTTTCCAAACATACCATCGATGCTGCACTACAAAAGCGATCCAGTTTAGTGGTCCTCTCTCCTTTAGAGATGCCTATTTTGACAATTCCTCCTTACAATCTGCTTTAATATTTAAAAGAAGGCAATGGGGGCTTTGGACTGAAATTGAAGTTTCAGAGTCCTGTGTATCTTTCTCAGCCTAGTTGAACTTGGAACTGTGCAACTTTTCTCAACAGTTTTGCCAATTAGAGAGTCCCTTTAGCGGTAGATGCTGAGAAGCCTGGGCCTTTGGTTCTGCTCCTAAATGGGAGTGGGGAAGGTGCTCACAGAACGATGCCAAGCACCACGGGCTGTACAACTTCTGTTTTATTTTTGTGTGCTTTTTTTTTTATAGGATATAAATAATGACAAAAATTACAAAATTTATAACTGGAAGCCCAAGCTTATTTACACATATGCTTCTGTTTCGGCAAAGCTCCTATTGACTTTTCTCCTATACAGTTGCCTCTTGGTACCATATCTTAGTGTTATTTAACTCTCATTTAGCTACATACATATCAACAGTGAATAGGCAAAATATATACAAGGAACTGTTCAGTTCAAGTAATTTAATATTGTATTAAAATTCTTCAACACTGAACTAAAATCATATACATTTGTCAGTTTGAAATAAAATTTAGTTATTCTTCAAAACTCACCAACTGATGAATGTAACCGATCATCTCAGTTAGGTTTAAAATAATATCAGTTAATAAAAAAACATTAAGACAATTCCACAATTTATCAATATCGCTATAATGAACTTCAAAATGATTCACAATGTGATTGTTAGAACAATATACATTAAAATGTTATTTTTTTCTATAATGATATTGGTACTGTTTATATAATTTGATTCTACATAAATATACATTATGGTATCATACAAATACTCCACAGAGACATTAAAAAATTAAAATACCTTAAAGAAATGTAAGTAAATTTTATTTAATCAAATAGTAAGCAAACTTTTTTTTTTCTGTTTGTCTCAAGAAAAGATTTATTACTTTGGAATTTCTTTTTTTTTTTTTTGTATTTGTTTTTTCTAGAAAAAGAAATTTTTGCAATAGAATTTTATTAACACCTTTCTCAAACAAGGTTTCCATGACAGAAATCTTGACAGCAGGAGCACTAGATTTTTTTTTTTTTTTAACATGTTCTTTAAAACACTGTGAAGATTTAAAAAACAATCTTGGCAGGCTGATGGCTGTTTCAGCACTTCCGGGTCTCCTGCTCTATGGAGCATCACCAGTATTTTGCCACCACTGAGCCAGTCCTCTTGGTAGTAGCAGTAGAAATTTAATTATTTGAAATGAAACCAGAAACATCCCTCACAACTAACCTAGTTTTCTTATCAATGCATTAATGAAACATTCTTTTAATAAAAATATTTAATACAAGACACATTTTGCTGTGCATAATAAATTCCTCTGTTTTGAATAATTCTTTCCTTTGAACCAATCATTTGGTTGAAAGGTTTTCTTTCTCTGACATAGTTGATTACATATAAAGTCCACAAATATAGAAATCGGGAAACAGATCTCCTGGCAATCATATCATGGGACTTGTTTTTGTCCTTTTGCATTAAACGATACTCAATGATAGAATGACTTTACAGATGCTTTGGAGGTGGGAGGGGTAGCGCTGCTCTGATTTCACTTTTAAAACTGCTGACAGTGAAAACATACTTTTAGGCAGTATTAGAGATCTCCTTTCCTTTTTTTTTTTTTTTTTTTTAAAGAAAAGGTATTATCCCCAAATGAAGCAAAGCAAGTACTGGGGCGGAGTCACCAGAAATACCTTGGGAGGTGGTGGGGAAGGGAGTCGGGAGCATCAAGGAAAACCCATCTCAACTCACGCCTCTCAGGGGTTGCGACTGGAAAGTCTTGGCGTTTTCCGTCACTGGTGCAGAAAGAACTTCCCCAGGAATGGCCAGTGGCCTTTCGCCCGTAACGAGGCCGCACGCTCAGAGCAGTCTTCCTCCTGGGCTGGGTGGACGCGGAGGCGCGAAGGAAAGCCTGCTCCGGGACTGCGTGGCGAGCAAGGCACCGCGAGGACAGGAGGACGGCGAGTATCAGAAAATCGTGGTTTCATACTTGGTATTAATGCCCCTCTTGGTTTCTTGGCCCGGCTCCACAATCCACGGCAGATTGGCCAGAGTCTTTTGCTCAGATGGGTCGATCTGCTTTAAAACAGAAAGGCTGATGCCTGTTATACGGTCGCCGCGCGGGTGCGCGCATGCACGCGGACGCCGCCGGCGAACCCGCGCGAGGCCCCGCGCCCCAGGCCGGGGACGGCGATGCTGGTCTGGGCGGCTCGCGGGCTCACTCTTTGGACACACATTTACCCGCATATCAACTCTGTGCGGGCCACCGAAGGGTGATGGTGAATAAGGCACAGCCCTTGCCCTTGTGAACACACAGACGGGGAGCAGACAGAGGTGGATTTCAGTGCTGAGAGGTGAGACACAAGGGGAAGAGAGGGCACCCTGTGGGCACACACCTCGGGAGCCAGGGGGCTTCCTGGAGGAGGTGAATCAGGCAATGCCAATCCCCAGCTCTCCCTCTTGAGTGGTTTCCATCACAGTCAGTCAGAACAAAACCTGAACTCCTCAATGTGACCTCCAGTAGCCCAGGCCACCTGTGCTCCAGCCACACAGCTTCCTTGCTCTTTCTGCCCACCAAGCCCACGCCCAGGGCCTCTACGCTCTTCTGCTCTGCCCGAGTTCCCTTCTTCGGACACCTGCAAGCCTCATGCTCTAATGCCATTCAGATCTCTGCTCAAATGCCACTTCCATTGCCACCTCTCTTCCTAGAAGCCTTACCTGTTTACTTCTACAAAAAGCACCCCAACTTTTGGCTCCCCTCTTCTGCCCTATTCTTCACAATACTTATTGCCACATGTGTCACCTCATATTTATTTGTTCATCCCCCACTGCCATGTATGCTCATGGAGGCAGGATTCTGTTTTGTTCCCTGCCATTTTCTCCAAAACGCAGAAAAGCTCCTGGCAACCCCCTAAATAGGAGGCATACAATAAACACTTGTCGAATAAATGGTATTGAAACAATGAGTAATATTTAAATGGACAGCCAAAGGACCAGCAAGTATTTGCCTGAAGACAGGAGAAGGGGACATCTGAAGTAGATGAAACAGCACACGTGGAAGTCACAGAATAATCTATACACGGAATGAAATAGAGCCTCATCTTCTACCATATGCAGAAATCAACTCAAAATGGATTAAAGGCTCAGAAGATCTGAGACAGTGAAAGAACTGGAAGAAAACACTGGGGAAACACTATAGGACAGTGGTCTGGGCAAAGATATTTTGGGTAAAATCTCAAAAGCACAGGCAGTAAAACCAGAAATAGACAAATGGAATTACCTCAAGCGAAAAAGCTTCTGCACAGCAAAGGAAACAATCAACGAAAAGACTACCTACAGAATGGGAGAAAATATTTGCAAAGCATCCGTCTGACAACGGATTAGTAACCAGAATAAGGGACTCCGATAACTCAATAGGAAAAAAAACTCACTCTGATTAAACAGTAGGCAATAGAACTGAACAGACATTTCTCAGAAGACAACATACAATGGCTGACAGGTACAGGAAAAAATGTTCAACATCACTAATCATCAGGGACATGAGAATGACAACCACAGCGTGACACCATCTCACCCCCGTTGGAATGGCTACTATCAAAAAGACAAAAAATAACCGATGCTGGTGAGGCTGTAGAGAAAGGGAAACACGTCTACACAGTTAGTGGGAATATAAATTAGTAAAGCCACTATGGAGAATAGCACGGAGGTTCCTCAAGAAAACTAAAAACAGAGCTACCATCTATTCCAGCAATCCCACTACTGGATGTATATATATATAAATCAGTATATCAAAGAGGTATCTGCACTCCCATGTTTATTGCAGAATTATTCACAGCAGCCAAGACAGGGAATCAAACTAAGTGTCCATCAATGGACGAATGGGTAAAGCAAGTGTGGTACATATACACAATGGAATACTATTCAGCCATAAAAAGAATGAGATCCTGTCATTTGTGGCAACATGGGTGAACTGAAGATCATCATGTTCAGTGAAATAAGCCAGGCACAGAAAGACAAATATTGTACGTTCTCATATGTGGAAGCTATAAAAAGTGGATCTCATGGAGATAGAGTAGAATGGTGGCTACCAGAGGTTGGAAAGTGAAGGGAGAGTAGGGATGAAGAGAGATTGGTTAATAGGTACAAAAATACAGTTAAACAGAAGGAGTAAGTTCTAGTACTTGACAGCACAGTAGGGTGACTATAGTTAACAATAATTTATTGTATATTTCAAAATAGCTAGAATTATAATTTCTCAACACAAAAATGTTTGAGATGGATATCTCAGTTACTAACATGATCATTACACATTGTATACATGTGTCAAAATATCACATAGTAATAAAAAAGAGTCCCAGAGGTAAGGGGAAATGGTCATTGAGGGGTTGGGGTCAGTTTACAGGCTGGGAATCAGGAGGGCAGACAACTGAGGGTGAGGAGGTAAGCAGGGGCCCAGTCAGGCTGAGCCTTGAGCCAAACCCAGGTGGGCTCTAAAATGGTTTTAATATTAATAAATGCTACACAGTAGATGTCATGCTTGAAGGTGACTGGGTGTCTCTGTGCGTACAACTACAATAGGCCACTCCTGGGGTCGGACCAGGCTGTCTGCTCTCAGGAACGACCCCAGGGTAAGATCTGTACCACAGCTGCCTCTTCCTTTGGTGTTTCCAGGTCTGCCTGCCCTGTCTTAGCTGCCTGCTCTGCTCAGAGTCTGGGGTTGTGGGAAGGCCTCTCCCATTTCTTTGGCACCATGAGCTCTGCAGCTGCCTTCTGCCATGCTTTGACTATATCTTCATAAGGTTATGGGAAGGACCTCACGTGTTCTTAGGGATCACTGAATATTTCTTACCAAGAAATGCCCAGAGCTGAGGGAACTAGAATACTAATGCCTGTCGAGGGGACTGACCTTGAAGCAGGTAAATGATACCAGTATTATTCACTGTGTATTTTCCTATTTCCCAGTGAAGGCATCTGGATGAATATTCTGTGAGCTCTTATGGCACCCAACCTTTTGTACTCTTCTGGAAGACGCCTATGGGGACCGGGGTGAGGTCAGATAGAGGTCACCTGCTGTGAACAGATTTATTCGGCCCACATGAGAATGAATACAATAGTCTAAGAGATAATCTCAAACATTCTGCAAATTCCTGGACACTTAACAGCCTAATCAGTCTCAAAGATATATGTCTGAAATCCATCCACAGGCCCTCATTTCTTCATCCACAGATAGTCACTGGGCACCTGCTATGGGCCTGGTTCTGGTGGTGGCAAGACAGGTGGGGTCCCTGTGTGCATGAAACTTACAGTTTTGTGGAGGGAGGTAGACAATAAACAAGCCATCAGTTTAAAAAAAAAACCCTCAATAAATGCTATACAGAATTAAAAGTAGATGACACGCTTGAAGGTGACTGAGGGTCTATATCAGATTGAATGGTCAGGACATCCGCCTCTTCAAGTAGCCGAGACCTGAATGACAAGATGAAGTCAGCCATGAAGAAATCAGGGGAGGATATTCCAGGTGTGGGGAGCAGGTGGCCTAAAGGCCTCAGTTAGGAGTGAGCATTATATAGTCAAGGAACGGAAGACCTGAGCATCAAAGAGGACCATGGTGGGAAACTGCATTGTGGGTACTTGGGGCACAGGGTGCCATGACTGATCTCTGCTGTGTCGGGAGGGGAGTCTCAAGGAGCTATACTGCATAGGCCTGGGGCCAAGTGGCAGTGGCCCAGACTGGAAGACAGATGGAGGACGTGGGGAAGAGTGGACTGAGATATATTTTAGGGGTGCAATGGATGGGATCTGCTCATGGGTTGGATACAGAGGTGAGGGTAAGGCAGGAATCCAGGCTAATTTGTAGACTTTGGGCGTGAGTAACATGGTGAGTGGCTGTGGGGTGGGGAAGATGGTGAGAAGAGGTTTGAGGGGAAAAGCAGGAATTGTGTTCTGTACATGCTAAGTTTCAGCTGTCTGTGAAGCATCAAGGTGGAAATGTGAAAGAAGAAGTTGGCCACATGAATCTGGATTTGGGGGATGCCCAGGGCTGGAGATAGAGAACTGGGAGCTAGTGTGTTGGGTTGGGTCAGGGGCTCAGAGGGTGGTGCTGGAAGAAAGACTTCAGAGGAAGTGCAGCTCCTGGCAATGATCAGTAATGTGTGATGGGCATGGGAGTGAATGGCTGGGGCCGGAGGGAAAGATCATGAAAGTAAACTGTCAAGGAACTGTGAGACCATATGCTGGAGGGGTCATCCCTGTGGATGTTGATGTTGCCAAGAAGAATGACGGGTAGGGCCCCAGAAGAAGACTGGAAACAAGACTGGAAGCATGGTCACAAAGGGAGGTGCCTCCCTGCAGACGTTAAAAATGCCTGCTGTTCCCCCATGACAGTGGAGGTGGGGGCTGGTGAGGAGGAGGAGAGACAGTTCCAGATGGAAGGATTTGGGGGCGTGAGAGCAATGCATTCTGGGGGAGTCCCAGGGTTTCTAGGATGCAATACGGCAGCCGGGGCAGAAACCAGATGGGAGGCTGGCTGGGAAACTTCCAGCTTTTGGATATTGCTACTACCAGAGGAGGCCGCTTTGAAGTCATGCAAGCCTGTTGGGACAGGATGTCTGCAGAGCCCTGTGGGAGGGAAGGGGAGGAAATTCCTGGAGGAAGGCAGATGCCGAGAAGGAGGGGCTGCACCCTCTGAACAGTCACCACGCTGCAGGAAGCCTTAGCTGTGGGAGGCAAAGCACCCGGGACATGGTGCAGGCCTTGCATATAGCAGAGCAGCCTGTGCGTCCAGCTGCCTCTAGCTGGGGACTGAGGATATCAACACTGTGTACCTCTGCACACCTCTGTGGAGGCCAGGGACTTGCAGGAGGCTTTGTGCTCTGATGGGATGGTGGCTGAAGCCTCAGGGAACAGTGCTCCCGAGCTTTCCTGAACCTTTAGGTAAGATTCACCAAGAACGGCCAGTACTTGCTGCTGAGACCCTTCATAGGGTTGCTGCAGGTGACTAGGAAAGTGGGTTTCTCTGGAGGCTGCAAGTTGAGGGAGATGGTTCCCAAGACTTGGTAGGAACCAGGCTGAGATGATGATGCAGACATGCTGGGAAGGGGCCAAGGGAAAGGATGAACAAGAGGCCCTGGATTCAGATGGCACCCATACCATGCAGGGGCCTGCTCGGCAGGCCCTTTCCCTCCTGTTGAAGGCTTTTAGAACATCTGTATCTTTTCTACTTACCACGGACTTGCGAATGCTAACGCGGGGCTTGGGGATGGGTTTGGAGGGTTTGTTTTCAAAGCTTTCTGGAAGTGTGGAGGAGTGTCCCCCTTTTCTTGCTTGTAGTGCTAGCTGGTAAGCGACTTCAAAGGCCTGTCCCAGGGTTAGGATGATTTCGTAGGCTAAATTCTGCAAGAAAAATGAGAAAGCATTTGGTACTGGCACACTGCAAATCAGAATGAGTCGAATGGCTGAGGAACACTGAGGGAGGTGAGCTAGTGAGGAGCTTAAACTACTTCACTGGAGGCAGCAGCGATTCCGTGGAAATCTACAAAGAACGGGATGCTCCAGGGCCAACTTAGGGTTTATACCAGGCATTAGCCGCTTGTGAAAAGAAAAATCTTGGGACCCCAAATCACTAAGATAAACAAAAAAGTCAGCTGGGAACTGCATCGGGCAAACCTGCCTTGCATTCAATTCCTAAATAAGATAGCTACAAAGATTAAAAAAAAAAAGAAAGAAAAAGCTACATTCCTCCCTCACAATTTGCCCACAAGGAAATTTCCTGTGGACGAAAGACCAAACTCAAAATCATCCCTCTGCTCATGTGAGATAAATGCGTATCTGATTGCTTCCTTTGCCCTGTTGTTTCACTAACCCAGACTAAGGCATAAGTGACTATTTCTATAAATTGTGTATTCTGTGAAAGGCTAATCAGAAACTCAAAATAATCCAACTGTTTGTCTCTTATCTACCTATGGCCTGGAAGCCCCCTTCCCCCTTCTAGTTATCCTGCCTTTCCAGACCAAACCAACGTACATCTTACACATACTTACTGATATCTCATGCTTCCTTAAAGTGTATAAAGCCAAGCTGTGCCCCGACTACCTTGGGCACATGACGTCATGACCTCCCGAGGCTGTGTCATGGGTGTATCTTTCACTTTGGCAAAATAAATTGAGATCTTGTCTTGGCTACTTTTTGGTTTACACACTGACAGGGCACACTTGCTTAGACACCCCTGGTTAGGAGCAGGCCCCACAGCCCACTGGTCCCGGGAGTCCACACCATTCAGAGAAATCCTGTGGGCAGCTGGTTTGCCCCCGAGGCCTTGGAAGGGAAGGGGTTACTTCTGGTATTTCCACTGAGTCCTGGGAGCGCTTCAGCCTTGCCTATGAGGATGATCCCACACACTCCACAGGAGGTGTTTCTGAGAAGTTTGGGTCTTTTTACCTCAAACATCTGTGATTCAGTGAACGTCTATGAAACACAATCAAAATCTAATTTAGGCCTAGAGGAGAGGCATTAGTCATGCTGGTGTGGCGGCTCACAGTCGCAGCAGTGAGCAGCAAACAGTGCTCCCGCAGAGCCAATTCCCCAGCTACTTCTTGAGGCTTTTGCTCTCCCTGTGGGTCCACTCTATATTTTATCATCAAATCAGCAAGAGACAGGAGATTCTGTCAGGCCAGATGCCGCGCCAAGCAGCGCCTGGGAGGAAAGTTCTTTTTTTCCAACCTTCAATCAGTCCTTCTCTCAAGATGATTTCTAGTTTTCTTCTCTTCTCCAAATCTGTATCTTTGATTTCTGCCTTTTCTTCCATGAACTCTCCACCTGGTCTTCTCTGAGAAACCACATTGTCTGACCCAGAAGAAGGGTGTACACCACACCCCAAGGTCACAGAGCATCAGGGAAGCATATGTGTACTGGTCACAGAGAATGTTCTGAAGGTCACTGCGGCAGCTGAGAGCAGGCATGGTGTGCCCCAACTTTTCATTCTGATCAATGTCCCTCATGGGGGGACAATGTCTGCTCATGGTTTCTCAAAAATCACAGAAATGTCATTCTGCTGATGCTGATATTGCAACAAGGCTGGCCCTCTGTTCCTGCCCATCTCCACCCTCATCAAGTGCTCTAGGGGGCCCAATTCCCACACTGCTACTGGGGAGACGTGTTTGTGATTGTTCCCATTTGATGAAGATGGAGAGGAAGATGCAGGATGGCACCTTCTGAGGCCATGGGGAAGAGGCCCAAGGGTTCTAGACCAACCAGATTTCAGATCCATGCCAGATCAATTGTGATGGTCTCAGAACCAAGTGGGGAAAATGCCTTGGAGCTTAAGAGTTGGTTTGAGAGAGGATATGTTTGTCTCCTTTTAAGAAAGTTGTTAGGAAACACTGACCCTACAAGACAGACATCTGCCTGCTGGAGATAGTGCACCTTGCACAGTAAGCTGAGCATTTCCCTGCAATGAACGCAGCCTGTGTTTGCCTCCAGAGATGAGTCAGCCTAGTAAATTAGTAACGCACCAGCAAATGATAGTGGAGGAGGCCTGGGAGACAGCTCTGACCATCACTGCGCAAAGAGGGCTAAACTCTTTCCACTGCCTACACTTGGCACTCATGTCACCATCAGCTTTGCCTCTTAGTGTTTGCGTGGGTCCCCTCTGAAAGGCAGGCGGGGCTTCTGACTTTTGTAGTCTCAGAATGAAGTTGCAGGCTCTTGGTCTTGTTCATGCTCCTGTGGAAGATGGCTCATTTCCATCTGTTGGCAACATGTGGCAGATATTCATGTTCTGGGTGGGAAAATGGACTGAGATGAAGGTGTGAGATTCAGTGATTCTGTAACGTGTAGTCTTTATCTGCTGGAACAGTAGAACTTAATGAGTGTGAATTCTTTATCATTAACCTAAAAACAAGTTCCTGAAAGTGAGATCTACTTAAAGCTCCAGGATCTTCAACTGAAAGTAAAAAGACATTCATTTGAGCAAGTGAGGTTTTTCACATGATTATGAGGAGCCTAAAGGTTTTGGGAGACAATGCTTTAGAAGTCCTGCCCTTTCATTTTTAATTAGTTCCTGGTATTAGGAAACTGCTCAAATAAGACACAGAGAGACCAGACTGTTGGGTTAAGTTTTTCCATCTAATGGCTTCCCCTGGTTCCACTTGCATTTTCCTTGACATCTTGCTTTGGTTTCATTTGAGAATGCTTTGTTGAGTTTCTTTTATAATTATATATAGAATAGAATTGGTGACAGAACTGCCACCTTTCCTCTCGTCTGCAGCCTTACTGTTTGTGGTACTGATGCTGGACGTGAGGAGGGTCCAGGGGCACCGAGACACACTTTCCAAGTTCTTTGTTGCCCATCGCGACACAGCAGGGCCATTTTGGGGACACAGATGCTCATCCCGTGGGACATGAGGACACACGTGTGAATGGGGAAAGAACCCCCATTTGTTCTGTAGGTTCATTTCTCCTGCCCCTCGTATTAACATTCTTACCATCTCAGACAGCAGGAGAGTTGCTCTCGTGTATGAGGAGACTCTACCAGGATGAGGCTGAAAATTAAACTGTAACATCAGAAGGCTTAGGTGAGAAGCCTATCTTGCCAACCTCAATGATACTGGCTGGCACTGAAGAGTACATGGTGACAGAAAATCTGAAAGCCCAACTATCTCCGCCTTCAACATATTATCCCTGCAGCTGTGGGGAGGTCAGTGCAGGTGCTGAAGAAATACTTGCATGTTGAATGAATATCCAAAGAATGAGCTGGAGTAATCATAACATTTCTAGTTATTTACTCAGTTACAATTAAGGGAGAACTTAATAGGTGTGAGGCATGTGCCAAGTGTTATCTTTGTCTCTTCTTTTTGCAAAGATAGAATCTTGCTATGTTTCCCAGGCTGATCCCCTGGCTTCAGCCTCCCAAAGCATGGGATTGCAGACAGGAGCCATCCCGCCCGGCCTTAGAGTCTCTGTCTTCCTCTTTTTTTTTTGAGATGGAGTTTTGCTCTTGTTGCCCAAGCTGGAGTGCAATGGCACGATCTTGGCTCACCACAACCTCAGCCTCCTGGGATCAAGTGATTCTCCTGAGTAGCTGGGATTACAGGCATGAGCCACCTCACCCAGCTAATTTTGTACTTTTAGTAGAGATGGGGTTTATCCATGTTGGTTAGACTGGTCTTGTACTCCTGACCTCAGGTGACCTGCCTCCTTGGCCTCCCAAAGTGCTGGATTACAGGTGTGAGCCACTGCACCTGGCCATCTTTGTCCCATTTAAGTCTTACCACAATCACATTCAGTAGCATATTATTCTCATTTTATAGATGAGGCAGTGGAGGCTCAGAGAGGTGAAAGAACTTTCCAGACATCAGAGACGGAAAGTTACAGAACTGTGACATGAGCCAGTAACTGTGCTCAAAATCCCCTGCTTTGGCCCATGTGTCTACCCAGCTTGTCTCTAAGATGACTGCCATCAACTCTTCCCTTCTGTGCATGCCATAGTGTTCCCGTTGAGAAGTCAAATCTCTTTGAAACTGGACTGGTTTTACTGACTTGCTTGACCCATAGGATGTGGCAGAAGCAACATACTGGAACTTGTGAGGTTGAATCATGAGTCTTGCAGCTTCCTCCTGGGCCTCTAGGAGCATTACTCTGGGGAATTAGTCATGTAAAAAGTCTCACCATCCTGGGTGGATGCAATGACTCTGCCTGTAATGTTAGCACTTTGGGAGGCTGATATTGTCTGGCTGTGTCCTCACCCAAATCTCATCTTGAATTCTAGCTCCCATAATTCCCATGTGTTGTGAGAGGGACCTGATGGGAAGGTAACTGAATCATGGGGGCAGGTCTTTCCCATGCTGTTCTTGTGATAGTGAATAAGTCTCATGAGATCTGATCGTTTTATAAAGGGAAATTTCCCTGTATGCGCTCTCTTGCCTGCCGCCATGTAAGACGTACCTTTGCTTCTCCTTTGCCTTCTGCCATAATTGTGAGGCCTCCCCAGATATGTGGAACTGTGAGTCCATTAAGCCTCTTTCCTTTATAAATTACTCACCCTCGGGTATGTCTTTATTAGCAGTATAAGAACAGACTAATATAGAGGCCGAGGTGGGTGGATCACTTGAAGTCAGGAGTTCACGACAAGTGTGCCCAACACTGGTAAAACCCCATCTCTACTAAAAATACACAAAAAAAGTTAGGGTTGGTGGTGGGCACCTGTAATCCAAGTTACTCAGGAGGCTGAGGCAGGAGAATCGCTTGAATTCCGGAGGCAGAGGTTGCAGTGAACCGAGATTGCACCACTGCACTCCAGCCTGGACCACAGAGTGAGATTCCTTTTTTTTTTTTTTTTTTTTTTAGACATAGTCTTGCTTTTGTTGTCCAGGCTGGAGTGCAATGGCATGATCTCGGCTTACAGCAACCTCTGCCTCTTGGATTCAAGAGATTCTCCTACCTCAGCCTCCCAAGTAGCTGGGATTACAGGCGCCCACCACCACACCCAGCTAATTCTTTATATTTTCAGTAGAGACAGGGTTTCACCATGTTGATCAGGCTGGTCTTAAACTCCTGACTTCAGGTGGTCCACCTGCCTTGGCCTCCTAAAGTGCTGGGATTACAGGTGTGAGCCACCATGCCCAGCTGAGATGCCGTCTTAAAAAAAAAAAAAAGAAAAAGCTTCATCATCCTGAGATCATCACGTTATGAGGATGCCTGAGCAAGCCACAAGGAGAGGCTGCCTGGCCAGGAACAACGGTTTTAGCCAGGCCAGGCCAGCCCAGGCTCAAGATTTGGGAGTGAAGGGGTCTCAGAGAAATTGGAGCTCCAGCAGACAGGACATGGAGAAGACTCAAGGCCCAGACAGATGGCTACAGCAGGCTGCCAGCATCTCCAGCCACTGCAGCCACCCTGGCTGAGGCCCCAGATGTTGTTGAGGAGGACTGCCACGTCTAGCCCAGATCCCTGACTTGCAGAATTGCGAACATAATACATGGCTGTTGTTTTATATTTTGGGGTGGTTTGTTAGCAATAGATAACTGGAACACCATGCCATGCTGCAGAAGGCTGGCTGGACCCTCATTCAGGCAGCAGGAAGACTACCTATGAACCCAGGAGCTGTGATGAACGGTGCTTAGCCAGGAGGCCAGTCCTGGAGCCACCCCGTCCCCATGCCTGGCTGTTCTGGCTGTGGGGAAGCCCGCTGATCACAGCAAGCATTAAGGTGTCCCATTCCATCTGCTAGCTCAACCCACAGCGCTGCAGTGAAGTCAGCAAACTTGTGCTCTCATCGCCAGTGACTACCTTCCTTGGGCATAAATTCAAACTCACTTAGCTTTATTACCTCACATCTCTCAAATGCTGTAACCTGGCTCATCTTTGACCTTGGCTCTTCCTGCCTCATGTAAGCTCACTGGAATTTTTTTTTTTTTTTTTTTGAGATGGAGTTTCGCTCTTGTTACCCAGGCTGGAGTGCAATGGCGCGATCTCGGCTCACCGCAACCTCCGCCTCCTGGGCTCAGGCAATTCTCCTGCCTCAGCCTCCTAAGTAGCTGGGATTACAGGCACGCGCCACCACGCCCAGCTAGTTTTTTTGTATTTTTAGTAGAGACGGGGTTTCACCATGTTGACCAGGATGGTCTCGATCTGTTGACCTCGTGATCCACCCGCCTCGGCCTCCCAAAGTGCTGGGATTACAGGCTTGAGCCACCGCGCCCGGCAGCTCACTGGAATTTACTTGCGTTGGTCTTTCTAGCATAAGTCTTTTGAGACACATTTATTATGGCAATTGGTCTGAAGTAGTTTCTACCTTACACAGATGACCAGTGAAAGAAGACTGCATATGTGTGTGTGTTCACGTGTGTGTGCGTGCATGTGGTGCGGATGTGAGGGGGCTGCATATGTGTGCGTGTGCACATGTGTGTGCATGCCGGTGGTGCAGATGTGGGGGGGCTGCGTGTGTGTGCACGTGTGTGTGCATGTGGTGCAGATGTGAGGGGGCTGCATATGTGTGTGCATGTGTGTGTGCATGCATGTGGTGCAGATGTGAGGAGGCTGCATATGTGTGCATGTGCACGTGTTTGTGCATGCATGTGGTGCAGACGTTGAGGGGGCTGCATATGTGTGCGTGTGCACGTGTATGTGCATGTGCAGATGTGAGGGGGCTGCATATGTGTGTGCATGTGTGTGTGCATGCATGTGCAGATGTGAGGAGGCTGCATATGTGTGCATGTGCACGTGTTTGTGCATGCATGTGGTGCAGACGTTGAGGGGGCTGCATATGTGTGCGTGTGCACGTGTGTGTGCATGTGCAGATGTGAGGGGGCTGCATATGTGAGTGCACGTGTGTGTGCATGCATGTGGTGCAGATGTGAGGGGGCTGCATATGTGAGTGCATGTGTGTGTGCATGCATGTGGTGCAGATGTGAGGGGGCTGCATGTGTGCATGTGCACGTGTGTGTGCATGCATGTGGTGCAGATGTGAGGGGCTGCATATGTGTGCATGTGCACGTGTGTGCATGCATGTGGTGCAGATGTGAGGGGGCTGCATATGTGAGTGCACGTGTGTGCGTGCATGTGCAGATGTGAGGGGCTGCATATGTGTGCATGTGCACGTATGTGTGCATGCATGTGGTACAGTTGTGAGGGGGCTGCATACGTGTGTGTGCACGTGTGTGCATGCATGTGGTGCAGATGTGAGGGGGCTGATTATGTGTGCGTGTGCATGTGCATATGGTGCAGATGTGAGGGGTGATTACCGAAAACCGCATACTCTGAGCCTTGGTTTTCTCATCTTAAAATGGGGATTTTACCATACGAAGTACCCAGCTAATTGGATTGTTCTGAGAATTGCTAATAATATTATTTAACCAAGTGGCGATACCGGTTAGCATTTATTATTTACTGTGTACCATGCAGCGTGCTAAGTGTTTGACATGGACTCTCTAATGTAATCCTAACCACATCTGTATGCTGTAGGTCTATTACTTCTGTTTTGCACATGAGATAAGCTCAGAAAGGTTAAATAACTTGTTCATGAAGTCAGCAGTCAGCCAAACTGAGATTTGAATCCAGGTGTTCTGAGAGGCCATGCTCTTCTTGACCATTATACCTTAGAACTATACATAAGATAAAATAAAAAAATTCTGTAATCTGTTTAAAAATGTTTAAAAAACATGAGCCAACTGAGCTTCTGAGTGACTGACCCATCTTGGCTGTGGTAAGGGCACCTACTGGCCCATTTGCCTGGGTCTCATGCCCAGTCTGGCTGAGAGGCAGCCTCCAGGCTGAAGGTGTCCTTTGTAACTTGACAAGAACCATCAACACAGGAATTCTTCATCTTTGGTTTCCCTGAGGATGATGTAAGGGATATAAGGCAACACCCATCCTCAGTAGTGGCTATTTGGGAAGAAGGGCAGGGAGTCCCAATCCAATGGGGGAAAGCCTCCTAAGAAGCACAGGAAGTCTCCTCTTTCCCAGGGATCTTCTTTCCCGTCTCCCTCTCTCCCTCTCTCCTTCTCTTCCTCTCTCCCTCTCTCCCTCTCTCCCTCTCTCCCTCTCCCGCTTCCCCCTCCTCTTTCTTTTCTTTCTCTTTTTCTTTTCTCTTTTCTCTCTCTCTCTCTCTCTCTCTCTCTCTCTCTCTCTCTCTCTCTCCTCTTTCTGTCACTGAAGTGCAGTGGTGTGATCTCTATCTCCTGGGTTCAAGTGATTCTCCTGCCTTGGCCTCCTGAGTAGCTGGGATTATAGGCATGCACTACCATGCTTGGCTAATTTTGGTGTGTGTATGTATAAATATATATGTGTACGTGTGTGTGTGTGTGTGTGTGTGCGCGTATATATATATGTATGTATGTGTATGTATATATATAGGTTGGGACAGGGTTTCACCACTGTGTTGGCCAGGCTGGTCTTGAACTCCTGGCCTCAACTGATCCACCTGCCTTGGCCCCCGCAAAGTGCTTCGGTTATAGGCATGAACCACTGCACCTGGCCAGGGATTTGATCTGTGAATTAAGAACTGCTACATTAGAGGAGCTTAAGGAACCATCATATCATAAAGATAAATCCTAATGCAATCAGGGAATGCAAACTTGCTTTTCTTGTGCAAACTGAAGATGTGCAGGTCAGCTTATATTTACTGTGGTTTCTGTAAGGCAGTCATGGATATTTAACATCACCATGGTATTTACCGAGCCCCTCCCATGTGTTAAGGGCCATGTCCCTGGTGCCAGGCCCATGCCTCGCCTCTAGACAATGTCCAGGAAGTGCTCACTGAATGACATCAGGGAGTGAAAGGGTCCACCAAGTCTCATGGAGAGACAAAGAAATCTTTCTCACAGTCCTCCTGCATCCTTGTCCCTGAGGCCATACCCAGCATATTCATCAGTTTAGCATGAGAAAAAAAACTAGACTGCTTCATAGATGGTGGGCAATCTGTCCCCTAGAAAAAGCTCTCACCATTAAGATAATTTATTTTAACTGGCACATCACTAAGATTTTTCTGTTTCTTAGTTTGAAAATCTCTTAGGCTCAAGGGTTCACTGATACATGTGCAAAAAATTCATTAAAGTGTTTAAATTTTCATTATTTGAGAACTGATTAAGAAGAATACTAGGTAGCCATTTAAAATGAAAACTGGAAGGTCTCCCATTTCACCTGCTAGTGGGCAGACTGCCTGAGGTCAGGAGTTCGAGCCCACTCTGGGCAACATGGTGAAACCCTGTCTCTACTAAAATACAAAAAATTAGCTGGGTGTGGTGGTATGCACCCGTAATCCCAACTCCTTGAGAGGCTTAGGCAGGAGAGAATTGCTTGAGCCCAGGAGGCGGAGGCCACAGTGAGCCGAGATTGTATCACTGTACTGCACTCCAGCCTGGGTGACAGAGTGAGACTCTGTCTAAAAAAAAAATAATAAAAATAAATAATGGGTTAAAGGACTATGTAAAAATATATGTATACATATAAACATGCTGGCATCTGTGTATATGTATAGAAAATAGCAAAGTGGATCAAAATGTGAATAGCAGTTATCACTGCATATTGAGACTGGATGATTTGTCTCCATTTTTTTGTATGTTTTGAACTTTAAATGAGGATAATAATTTTTACAGTCATAATCTTTCCATTTTGATAACTGAAAACAAGAGAAAGTCTTTTGAGTTCAAAATAATCTTATTCGTGCTTTTTTTTTGAGACAGAGTCTTGCTCTGTTGCCCAGGCTGGAGTGCAGTGGCGTGATTGTGGCTCAGTGAACCTTGACCTCCGGGGCTCGTGTGATCCTCTCATCTCAGCCTCTGGAGTAGCTGGGACCACAGGTATGTGTCATTACAGCTAGCTAATTTTTCTATGTTTTTGAGAGATGGGGTTTCACTAAGTTGCCCAGGATGTATCTTATTCTTTCTGCATCACCTTGGGGTTCTGAGAGTCTTTTCGTTCTCTGGCTGAGAGGGCTGGGAACTGTTTTCCAGCAAAATCTAGGCCCTCTCTGCAGGTGCTGTCCTGGCTCACCTCCATGTGCCAGGAAGCTGCCCATTCATTCGGCAAATAATCTTGTTTAGGCTCTTCCGTTTTCATACTGGATGCCAATCCTAACAGCTTCTCAGTTAAATTTTAAAGTATCCACCTCTTTCTTTAACCTGTAAAAACCCTAATACTTCTACTCCAAGTATGGAGTTGAACCTTTAATGGTCCAATTTCTGCCAAGCCCAAGTGAAAAATGTTATGTGGATATGAACTTATGGACATGCAGTCAATCCACTCTTGTAGCTGTGAAAAGTTTGATCTCTGCACCAAGTCAAAATGCCTCTGAACTTGAACCATATTTTATTTCCTCTCATGATGATAAAGCAGTGGCAGCAGCAACTACACACGGTACTGCCTACTACATCCTGGGGATGAGGCTAAGTGCCTTCTGTGAATTGTTTACTCTTCACAACACCTTGTAGAGGAGGAATGACCATTCTCATTTTACATGTGAGAAACTAATCATCATCGTAATTGACAACTTGGCCAAGTTCATACAGTTAGGAAATGGCAGAGCCAGGATTCAGGTGCACACCTGACTTCAGATTAGCCAGTGTTTCATGCCACTGGGCTATCCTACCTTCACTGCTTTCATGAATGTGCTGGTGTTCTGTGCCTATTTCATTGAGGGACCCTCTAGCACACCACCTTGTGTTCTGGAGATTCATTGTACAGATGTCGGTGAAGACATTGATTACACAGCCTCCCCTCATGGGGGCCTAGGACAGAAAGTTCTTTCATACTTAAGCCTTATTAGAATATTGTTTTCTGAGAGGAAGGGGTATACTTTCTTTCCAAGAAATATGGGGCACAAAATTACTATATTTCCCCTTTTGCCCTGACTTCCAGGAAGCTCAGAGCTAAAAGCTCCAAGCCAGAGAGAGCTGAGCTCTGATACCTTTACAGAACTCCGTGGTCTGTATATTGTTGCTAAAACTTTTCCGTTGATGTGGAGCTTCCTTTTAGTCTGTTTTCCCTAATTCAGATTTGTATATATCTGTGTATTCTCAGACTACCATACCTATTCATGTAGGCTGTCTTCAATCCTTCATGGAATGAGGCATGGTATAAATAGTGTCCATTTGTTCACTTAGATATTATCCCAGGGCTTACTTTGTTAAACGCATTACCGCCCAAATGGCTGACAAGGTATGTCAGGCATAAACCTTCATCTCATCTGGTGAATGTGACAAAGGAGGAAGGAAGCCTCTGAGAGGGAGGCCGTCCAGGGAGGAAAGGCCCTCCCGGCCGAGGCTCGGAGGCTGCTCTTTCTGAGTGGACCATTTTGACCTGCCTCACAGTACTTTGCATAGAAAAACAATGGTCACATTGTCATGACTGGAATGGAAGGAACAAATGTATGTGTTTCGTAGCATCAGAGAGCTGCAGGCCAGGATGGGGTCAGCAGAAGCTCACCCACACCATGAAGAGGGCACAGATGCAGACACCTTCAAGGGAAGGGGTATGTCTGTATGTGGGAATCCAGGGCAGAAAAGCTCAGGTGTCATGAGGTACTTTGGGAGGTCTGCTAGTAACGTATCAATCAGTGAATAGATGCCATAAACAGAGTCCCTGGATCACCTGCATGGGTCAGCTCCACCACAGGCCACCTACCTACAGCACCTATCACTGCCACTGAGAAGTGAGTGTGGTCCAGGTCACCTGCTGGTCCCTTTCCATCCTGGGAGTTCCAGGATTCTCTGATTAGAAGGGGCTATCTTTTACCTAGTTAACTACAGATTCAGTTTAGAGATGCATGCACAGTGGATGCTGTGCTAAACAGCGGGATGTTACCCAGAGGCCAGACTGCAGGGCTCCATAACACACCAGCTAGAGCTCAGAGAGGCAGTCACCAAGGGGCAGCCCTTCATTTCAGGAAACGTCTTCATTCCAGCCATCACCCCCAAATGCTATTCCAGATGGCCAAGCATTTCATCTATTATAAAACGGCTTTTCTTCTTGGCAATACACGTGTTTCCCATCATCTCCCACCTTTGCCTGGTGACTTACTGCTTGTCCTTGAAGATTTGCCTTGGGGATCATATCTCCAGAAGCCTTCTTTCCTGTCCCCCAAGTTAGGTGCCCCTCCTCTGTGGTCCCATAATTCCTTGGGCACAGCCCTACTTACTGCATGTTATTATGATTTTCTCTTTGTAGGGCTGATTCCCCTAGTTGACTGAGCTCCTTGAGGGCCCTGGTCTCACTGGGCTTTGCATCTCTAGGGTTTGGAATACGTCAGGTGCTCAACTAATGTTTGTTGGCCAAACACAGAAAGGAAGCTGCCTGGAAGGTCCCTAAGATAAGGGAACTTGTACCTTAAGGTTAAGAAAAGGGGGGGAATATGGATGGCCAGAGCCAATTCCTTCCTTCTTTCTTCTCTCCCAGAGGCAGACCTGAAGGACAAAAGCCGGACAAGTGCAGATACTGCCACAGGGCACCTGAAGACACAGGAAGATTTTTTTCAATCTGGGTTCTCAATGGGGTCTCTAAAAAGAAGCGACATTTCTTTTTAGGCTTTATTTTGCATGTACTTCTTTTTTTTTAAGACCTGGGGTAAGCCTGGTCTACAACTTGCTTCACCCACGTCCTGAGGCAAAAATAACTTCGAGAATATTCTGGGCATATTCACAGAATTCATTGACATCTCTCTAGCTCTACCTATGGTTAGTTCTCTCCATTACCAGCCAGAAATTAGTCTTCACAGATTGTACAGAAATAAATAGTGCCCAATCATAGCCTTCAGCATTTAGAAACAAATATTAGCAATTCTGCTAAGATGTCTATCTGGGCCAGGACGACTTATCAGCTGGCCAAAAGGCAGGTCGCTTCTTTAGGGCTAATTTTGGCTAACTAAAAGAGCCACGAGATTCCTTTTTCTCTCCAATTATAACAGGGGCACATGTAGAAAATGTTGCAAATACAAAGAATAAAGGAGGAAATAAAATTCAGCTCTGAAATTTCACTGATGGGATACGGCTACTGCTAACATTTTGGTGCATTTTCTTTTTATATTTGTATATACACCCAAATACTTTCATTTCCTATATGAATATTTATGAATTTAAAAACTCAAATACTTTATGAGTCTAAAATCATAGTCATACTTTATGTGTAGTCTCATAAAGTTGGCTTTTTCACACAACATTATCTCCTGGCTGGTCTTCACATGCCATTACACGTTCTTCAAAAACCAGAGCATCCACTGTATCTGCCAAGGTTTAACTTTATGCCTCGCCCCAAGTACAGGAGGTTGGGCCCTGCTTTGCTAAACCATGAGTTGCTTTCTTATATTAATAGCATTCCAGGTTCTCTGTGGACGTCACACACTGCAGCCTGACACAGTGGTCATTGGTCTTCACGAAACCACGGCCCATCCAGAGGGACTGGCCTGCACAGGAGGAAGAATTGCCATTCCACCTCTGTCCAACTCAACAGTAAAAGCTCCAGTGGAAGCTGTAGGGAACTCTTCACTTTTTTTTTTTTGAGACAGGGTCTCACTCTGTCACCCAGGCTGGAATGCAGTGGCGTGATCTTGGCTCACTGTAACCTTTGCCTCCTGGGTTTAAGAGATTCTCCTGCCTCAGCCTCCCAAGTAGCTGGGATTACAGGCGCCTGCCACCACGCCTGGCTAATTTTTTGTAGAGACATGGTTCCACCATGTCGGCCAGGTTGGTCACGAACTCCTGACCTCAAGTAATTCACCTGCCTCGGCCTCCCAAATTGCTGAGATTATAGGCATGAGCCACCGCGCCTGGCCTCTTCACTAACTTGTGAGGCACTGCATATGGGTCACTCACCAGATTCAAACGTTTTTAATTTGAACCCTTGTTGTTTAAATCCTTCTCAAATGGATATGCCCATTTCCTTGGTTTAGTCAGCACAGCAAATATAAATGGCTTTTCCTTTACTTACTGCAAATGCTTACCTGATACCCCAAGTTCACTATTCTGAATTGAATTAATGAGTTGCCATGCCTCCAAACCGACCACGTGTTCACACAGACTAAAGGTTCAGCTTCCTACCTGCGCACCCCTCCTCTTGGAAAGCCCATCCTGCTGGCTGCTGGTGCAGTGCTCGGGTGGCATGGATGTGATTTTGTTCTAACTTTTTGCTTGTGTCCCTTCATCTCTTGCAGGACCATAAGCTCCTAGAGAGCAGGGATGTGTGTCTGCTGCATGGCAGGCACTCTGTCAATACAGCAATGCATTTTATATGGAATCTTTTTTCCTCGGATGTGGAAGAATGCAGCAACAAACACATTGTGAACCAAAAACTGGGATATAAATCGTCACACTGGGTCTGACAAGAATACAAGAATCAATCACTATTAACTGCTTCTGCTTCTCTCCCCAACCTCAGCAGCTAAGAGTTATTAAACAGCATGTGCTGGAAATGGGTATGTGTCACCTTGTTTAATCCTTACAATCACTGTAGGAGGTATCCAATTATAATCTCTATTTCTCTATTTTACAGATTAGGAAGCTGAAGATAGAGGCATTCTTTTTTTTTTTTTTTTTTTTTTTTGACAGAGTCTTGCTCTGTCACCCAGGCTGGAGTGCAGTGGCACCATCTTGGCTCACTGTAACCTCTGCCTCCCAGGTTCGATCAATTCTCCTGCCTCAGCCTCCCGAGTAGCTGGGATTACAGGTGTGTACCATCACGCATGGCTAATTTTTGTATTTTAGTAGAGACAGGGTTTTACCATGTTGGCCAGGCTGATCTGGAATTCCTGACCTCAGGTGATCCGTCTGCCTTGGCCTCCCAGATGTTGGGATTACAGGCGTGAGCCACTGCCTGGCCCATGGCATTTTCACCCAAACTATGAAGCTAAGAGTGCAGATCTGGGATTCAAAACCAGACTGATTCTAAAGGCCACCCCCTGAACATGACACTGGCTGCCAGTTATTTAAGAAGTGAGGGGTGCAACAACTACATGCATAAATGCTGCAAAGCAATCTGTGAAAACGATCAGAATGTCTGCTTTCTAACTTAGGAAAAATGGGGTCAGTTTAAGGCACCGATATTATCCCCCATCCCCAAAACAGGGAGAAGAGGAAATACAGACAATTAATCGCTGAATATCCAACCACCTTTGTCTTTGTGTCCTGGTTCATCCTCAGTGATTTATGCCAATGGAAAGGACATCTGGATATACGAAACCCAGCACCCGTTAATTTATCTATTCTTTTTCGGGAAGGGGTGGTATTAGCATAGAAGGACCATTGCGATTGGGATGCTGTCTTTATTATTCCATCAGGGTCAATTGCTACTCTTAGGAGCTGCGGCCCTCCTGCAACTGACTGGCTGGCTGGACAGGGCCAGGCAATGGCTTCTACTTTACCTGTAGGTTGCCACTTTGTATGCAGAAGAGTAACCAGGGAAAGTGTTCGAGTTAAATTTTTAAGGGCTCTATGCATTGTAACATTTTTCTTATATTGCCTTTTTTTTTTTCACAGTATCACAGTCAAATAGGTTGAAGGCTGTTTTCAGGTGGAGAAAATGAGAAACAGAATGAGAGAGATCACCTGCCTCCATGACGTTAATTCAGTCAGAGGTGAACTAACATCAACAATAGCAAGAATTCTTTTGCATCTTTAAGTTCTCACTCTGTGGGACAACCTCTGAAACATAAGCCATAAATATTGTTCTTCAGGGACCTCAAACTACTCCATGCAAGTTATCTCAGCATTTAAGAACTTAAGAATTTAAATTTCTCTTCTTTTCTTTTTGAGATAGAGTCTTGCTCTGTTGCCTAGGCTGCAGTGCAGTGGAGCAATCACAGCCCAATGCCTCCCAGGCCCAAGTGATCCTTCCACCTCAGCTTCAGCCTCCCTAGTAGCTGGCACAACAGGTGTGTGCCACCATGCCTGGCTATTTTTTTTTTCAGAGATGGGGTTGCCCTATGTTGCCCAGGCTGGTCTTGAACTCCTGGACTCAAGTGATCCTCCTGTCTCAGCCTCCCAAAATTCTGGGGTTTACACAGGCATGAGCCACTGCACCCGGCCAGGAATTTAAATTGTATTAAATGGATGAGAAAGCCAACAAGCAAAACCATAGCTGAGCCAAAGTTGGAAGTAGCGTAGGTGTCACTGATCATGACCACGTGGTGGATGCTAGTGTTTCTCTTGCCCCACACTTTGGCTGGCTTCGTGCATATGGATGGGAGTGTACTACAGAAGGTGATCACACAGTCGGCTGACCATGTTTTCCTGCGTTTTGTCACTTCTGTTTCTCCAACTTAGATCCTTACATGGCTCACGTTCAGCCAAGAAAGCACAGGGAAGAGGGAGCTCCATCTCCCACATGTCCCGCCCACCCCACACCATGCCTTCAGCATTCCCTACGCACTCCTGAGGCTGCCTCAGCCTCGCCATGTGCTGTACACACAGGAGCACAGGATTTGGGAGTTGCAAGTGAAAAATGAGCATGGTTAAAAATATCAAAGACTGCAAACACATTCTTTACAGAGGAGTGAGAATATGCAAGGGTCTGGCAGCAAAGTCATGGCTTCTAATGCTATTAAAAAGAAAGAAAACCTTTTGGCCGGGCATGGTGGCTCACGCCTGTAATCCCAGCACTTTGGGAGGCCAAGGCGGGAGGATCATGAGGTCAGGAGTTCAAGACCAATTGGTGAAACCCTGTCCCTACTGAAAATACAAAAAATTAGCTGGGGGTGTTGGCACGTGCCTGTAGTCTCAGGTGCCTGGGAGGCTGAGGCAGGAGAATTCCTTGAACCTGGGAGGCAGAGGTTTCAGTGAGCTGAGAGTGCACCACTACACTTCAACCTGGGTGAAAGCAGGAGGGAGGAGAGAGAAAAGAGAGGGAGAGAGGGAGAAAAATGAAAGAAAGAAAACCTTTTAACATTTAAAACTATTGAATGAGGCTCTTCTCAGATATTTGATACAAATCTGATACTCCCGTAGAGAATGCATCAAAATCTTTCTGATGACCTATGTCAACTCTCTATTACTGAGAAAGCTAGAATAGCTGAGCAAATAAAATACAGAAGACAACAGTTTTGAAATTACCTTGGTTGTTTCTCTCACCTATAGTGGCCTTCTGAGGAAGATCACTTCAGCCTTGGGATCTGGTGCCACTGAAATACCCATTCCACCTCTTGCAATCCCATCTGTGTATAATTCTCTCCACTCATTTGAGATAAGAATGGAGGAGAGAAAAGCTGAGTCCATTTTAACTGTCACAACTCCTAGTCTCATAACACATCCTTCTTTTCTACTCACCCCTACGATTCCCTCTTCCCCAAGTTCTCACTGCCCAGAAGGTGGAGTTTGGGGAACCTTTTGTTCTCCAGTGGGTAAGATGTGTTCCAGGCCTAGAAAGTTAGGGATGTGATTAGAAATCAGCTCCAACAATAACGAGAGTATAGACTCCAGAATACAGAGCAGGCTTGGTGCTTGCCTGTGGGTATATACTTTTTTTTTTTCTTGAAAACCCCAATTCTGTTTTGCTCTAGTCTTTTTATTTTCATCTTCCCATCATTTAAAACTGAAACTATCACAAGCTGAATTTATGGTAGATTCCAAGCAACAAACACAGGCTTAGATATCATCACATGTAACGTTTTCCAAACTGTGTTCTGCAGAAGGCCACCTCTGTGAGGTGCTCTACCCTCCCCCCCAAAAAAGGCTACCACTGCCAAATAAACGAGAATCCCTGCACACTCCACTCCTTCCTCACATCTGAGCACACTCGAGGCCCCGCAGAGTCCCATAGCACATAAACTATGTTCAACTCACATCGTAGTTTCCGTAGGGGGGCTCCAGGCCTCCTTTCCCAGACTACAATTTCTATGAGAAAATGCTCTCTGAACTTCAAATCTAACTAACTGTCCATAAACGGAAAACTTCCTAGACATAACTGAATTTTCTTGATGATATCAGATAAAAACATGTGATATGTGATAACAGTACATAAAAACGTGTGACTCATAAAAGGTCTTTAAGGTCAAAAAAGCAGTAACTTCACAATTAAAAATGTACACACACACACACACACACACACACACCAGCTAAATGGTTAAATGTATATTTGAGGTATTACAGGGTATTCTTTTTTTTTTTTTTTTTTTTTTTTTGCCATTTAGGGCAGCCCAAGGGACTGATTCCTATCAAAAGAATTTTAAAGACTGGACTGGTATTGAACTGCCCTACATAAAGACACAAAATCCATGCTCAAAGAAGCGTTTTTTTTTTTTTTTTTAATCATAAGTGAAGCTTGTTATATCGCAGAATTGCTCAAAGTCCCAGGTCAAGGCTGGTGACCTTTGTTACTAATTTTGAGGTTTGACAAACTGTGTTCACCTAGAGAGGATTAAAATGGAGGATCTGTGTAAGATGAAAGTCATTTGGGGCTGATGTGAGAATCTTAAGCTAGTAATGTCTACATTAAATCAAACATCTGGATAAAAAGATAAATGTTGAAGCAACTCTCTGTATGTTTTCCCAGTTTATCAGGGATATGATGTTCATCATAAAACTAAACAGTTGACTATTTCTTCCCCAAACATTTCACCTCAGTATTCTGGTGTCACATGTATGTGTGTGTGTGTGTGTGTGTGTGTGTGTGTGTGTATATATATAGCTAATAAACTCAAGGGGGCAGATAGTCCACAGATACCAGTTTTCGTCTGATGTGGAAAAATGCTTTAGATACTCTTGTGAAGGCAAATTATATATTACCTTAAAAACCAATTTTACTGAAAGAACTGCTGCACTACTTAGGAAAAGGCTGGAATTCATCCTGAGAAGTATCAGAGTATTCAAGTTGATGCTCAATGCAACCACGGTCTAGAGACAGCAAGGTCTGTGGAGTCAATGTTTTCTTTCTGCTGTTTATATTTTCATGTTTATTTATTGCTTCTACTTTTTCAATTTTTTCAAAATGGCAGTAGGAAAATTTTGGAAGATAAATACACATCTGACAAACCTATCTTATGTCTTTTAGCAGAAAAAGGGTCAGGCTGTTAACTGACGTCAGTAGGCAAAGAGAAGGAGGAGGTGAAGGAACAAACACTGAACACCTGTTATTTATGAAGCATTCTACATATGTTCCTTCATTTCACTCCTGGTGAAAACCTGCAAGGTACAAACTGTTGTCTCTGTTCTCTAGCTATGAAAATTGGGACTTGGAAAAGTCCAGCAACTTCTCTCAGCCCAGGGAGTAGAGAGATAGCTGATTTGGGATATGAACTTTGGTATTCTGTCTTTCTATGACATCAATCCAACCCCTATAGAGAAAGGTGTTTCACACAAACCAAAATAGAGGTGAACAGGATGAAATTTGACTGTATAAAGAAACAATCAAATTTTACAAGAATGGCACGTTATGTTTAAGGAACCAGAAACCTAACACTGCATGTCCTTGTAAACTCTGAATGAAATGGCTTTAATCAACACTTTCATCCCATGCAAACACTTCCAGAGATATTTAGAGTAGCCTTGCAGGGCTGTGCTTTGCAGTCTGTACTGTTACCACATACTACTTTTGTATTACTCTTCTCACGCCTCCCCAAATGGAAGGGACTTTTGTTAAAAGCTCATGAGCATGCTTTCTCATTTTCAATCTTGAAAAACCAAAAGGGGTGAGGAACATGTAGCATGATATAAATGCTCTGAGCATGAGCTGCCTGACTCCCAGACCTTAGGGTCATGTAGATTGTGGATTACAGTTGGCCTTGGCCTATGGGTGTTCATCAGAACTGGAAAACATTGCTTCAGGCAGTCTTCTACCCATGACATTGAACTGGGGGCAGGCCTCTCATGAATATATTACTGGCAATTCCTGATTCTTTAAATATGTATATTTCAAACCCAGTAAGCAGAGCAGAATCATCAAACTAAAGTGGCATTTTCAAATTCTTCTGATTGTAAATTATTAATATACTCTATCAGAGATATCCTCAAGCAATTTGTACCACCTCCAGGGCATATCAATCTTAAAGAAACATTTGTTGTTTCTTTTAATTATTTTCATTTTCCAAGTTTGTAATATCAGAGCTATCTTTAAGGTTTAATGACAAGTATGGCTATAACTGGAAGTGGTGCAATTCCATAAGGACGTCGTTACAAGACTAACTTTTTTTTTGAGACATGGTTTTGCTCTGTAGCCCAGGCTGGAGTACAGTGGTACGATCATAGCTGTGAAGCCTCAATCTCGTGGGCTCAAGTGATTCTCTCATCAGCCTCCTAAGCAAATGGGACTACAGGTGTGCACCATCATGCCTGGCTTTTTTTTTTTTTTTAAGTAAAGTCTATGTTGCCCAGGCAGGTCTTGAACTCCTGAGCTCAAGTTGTCCTCTCAACTTGGCCTCCCAAAGTACTGGAATTTTAGGTATGAACTGTGTCTGGCCGAGAGTAACTTCTTTTTTTAAAAAATTGAGACAGGGTCTCACTCTGTCACCCGGGCTGGAGTGCAGTGATGTGATCACAGCTCACTGCAAACCTGACCTCCCAGGCATGGGTGAGCCTCTCACTTTAGTCTCTCAGGTATCTGGGACTGCAGGAATGTGCTACCATAACCAGCTATTTTTCTTCTGCATTTTTGTAGAGATGGGGTTTCATCATGTTCCTCAGGCTAGTCTTCAACTCCTGAGCTCAACTGATCTGCCCGCTTTGGCTTCCCAAGTGCTGGGATTATAGTTGCAAGCCACTGTGCCTGGCCAAGACTAATTTCGGAATGAGCATGTGGGCCAAACCTTGGAGTTCCCAATCATTACCTGTAGGCATCTAATCTGACTCATATTCAATATAGAAAACTGCAGATTTGTATGAGGCAAACACAACTATTATGCCCTAGTACTTAGAAATGGCTACTAGAGAAACCAACAGACAGAGTGAGGGACAAGGAAGCTGTAAGACTTTTACTATTTTTGGTGCCAGAGAAACAAAGGAATTTTTCAAGTTTGAAAAGTGAAATTAGTAGTTGAGTAATGGCAATAGAGATACTAGGTAGAGTTAGCATTCTAAGTTGAATGGAAGAATGAAAATACAGAAAAATCTCCAAAGAGCCTAGTCTGCCAAAAGGTACTTGATGTTATGAGTGGAACCGTGACCTATTCAAAATTCCTATGTTCCAGCCTTAACATGCAGTACCTCAAAATGCGGCTGTATTTGAAGACAGTGCCCTGAAAGTGGTGATTCAGTTAAAGTGAGGTCATTAGAGTGGGTCCTAATCCAATCTGACTGGTGTCCCTACAAGAGGAAATTTGGACCCAACATCCAAGCGCAGAGGAAAGGTGACGTAAGCATACAACAAGTGGGCAGCTTTATTAGTCTGTTCTCGCATTGCTAATGAAGTACCCAAGACTAGGTCATTTAGAAAAGAAAGGGATTTAACTGACTCACAGTTCCACATGGCTGGGGAGGCCTAACAATCACAGCAGAAGGTGAACAAGGAGCAAAGCCATGTCTTACGTGGTGGCAGGCAAGAGAGAGCTTGCACGGGGGAACTCCCATTTGTAACACCATCAGATCTTGTGACATGTATTCACTATCATGAGAATAGCACAGGAAAGACCCTCCCCCATGATTCAATTACCTCCCATGACAGGTGGGCATTATGGGAGCTACAATTCAAGGTGAGATTTGGATAGGGACACAGCCAAGCCATATCAGCAGCCACCTGCAAGGCAGGGAGAGAGGCTTCAGGAGAAACCCAACCTGACGACACACTGGTCTTGCACTTCCGGCCCCCAGAAACTGTGAGAAAATGAATTTCTGCCGTTTAAGCCACTCAGTCTGTGGTACTTTGTTACGGCAGCCCTAGCAGACATATACACTTGGTATGTATCTTAATACCGGGTAAACAAGCCAAGCTAGTATGTTGATAAGTTGGGCTTTCAATACAGTCCAGGACTATTTTGGAAAATCTTTAATGTATTGAAAGGGGAAGTACTCACCACATCGAAGGCAGTAAACACATGACAGTAGTGGTGGTTGGATTTCAAATCTTTTGTGATATAGGCGAATGTTGAGAGGTCTTCTGGGTCCTGGGCAGCACAGGAGATATTACGAATTTCATGCTCAGCAATTATGTTCTGGAAGAGATGACATAAATGATCATTGCTTTCCTCTGTGAACCAGCATATCTGCTAACAAAGACAAGCAATCTGGGAAGCAGTTGCTTTCCTTCTTTCTAGAGTGTTTTAGACCAGCAACACTCAAAGTGGTCCACTGTATTGTCTGTGGGTAAATGAATGCCAGATCTGGAAGAAATATTTTCATTTAATTAAAAACAACCTATCATAGTCATATCCTGGAGCTGCGGTTCTCACCAGGTGCTGTGCACAGAAGCAGTCTGGGTGGCGGCCACTTTTTTTTTTTTTTTTGAGACAAGAGTCTCACTTTGTTTCCCAGGCTGGAGTGCAGTGGCACAATCTCAGCTCACTGCAGCCTCCCCCTCCCAGGTTCAAGCAAGTCTCCTGCCTCGGCCTCCCAAGTAGCTGGGACTACAGGTGCATGCCACCACACCTGGCTAATATTTGTATTTTTAGTAGAGATGGGGTTTACATTATGTTGGCTAGGCTAATTTTGAACTCCTGACCTCAGGTGATCCGCCTCCCTCGGCCTCCCAAAATGCTGGGATTACAGGCATGAGACACCACATCCGGCCTCCACTCTTGAAAATAACAGTAATTACTAAGCATTTGACCTGTTTCCATTAACACATCCACCTGTAGCTGTGCAGCACTGCTTTCTGCTAATTCAGTATGGAAGGGATCATCTGTAGCTTCCTGTGTGTGAGAAGAGATCTGACTCAACGAGGCTCTTCAAATCCCTTGCCATTGTGCTTGCACATTGTTCTCAGGTCCTGTTCCTCCTCCCTCAGAGCAAGGGCAGGTACTGAAGGAAGCAGGCAGGTGGAAGCCTCAAGGTGCTTTCTCCATGGAAACTAGGGTGCAGGGGGTTGATAAGAGAAACACCACACTGCAAGATTCAGGCCTTGGATACCTTGCTTGATCTGGGCCCTGCGGATATATTAACAACCCTTTCCTAACTACATCCTCTGTGTATAATTAGGAGCTGGTGGTGTTGCTACCATTATTATTTTACAGGTGAAGCAACTGGTACTCAAAGAATTTAAGTGCCTTATGCAGAGCAGGTGCTGGGGTGGGACTGAAATTTGGGGTTGTCTAACTGTGGCTCAGGCTCTTTGAAATGCATTGCAATGCCCTTCATCATCTCTACCTCCCTCTTACTGGCTTAACAAGAATTGCATTTTCTCCTCTCTAGCATCTCTTTGTGCCTTCTTCCCCTGTGGGAGAAAGGTTTAAGTACCATTGTCCTGAAGCACAAAATAACCACGAAGCAGCTTGGCTGCAAACCCTGCTAGAAATTTCTTTTGATATATAGATATGTTTAAAAAGAACAGAAAAAAACTCAATAGTGCAATCATTTATCTTATAATATCCCATTTGTGTTTTTTGCAGTTGTCACAGATCTACAACCCTCAATGCTTTAGTTTCTCTAATTACTTTTTAATTACACTGTCTTAAATAACCTGTTGGCAATATAGTGTTCCGTGTACACCCATCAATGCCTAAAAATGCTTAGAAAACGTCCTTCCCTGCCAGCACCCCCAGCAAGTACTTCATGTCCCTCACTCTACCAAGCTCAGTGGTTTGGAAGCAATTACAGAATTAACTCATAAAAGAAAATTAAATTAAGACATTCTTCACTGTGGCCTTGTGTGTTGACATTACATGCAGTGCTCTGTCAAAAAATAATTCAAATTGCAATTGAAATCCCATAAACAAGTAATGTTATATTGCAAGATAAGTTTCAAACTAGAAGGTCATGATCCTCTTCTGGCATCCAGATAGCATTCCTTCAAGTAGAAAACTGCATTAGGGATGAATGAGTCTTTTTTTTTTTTTAATTGCATTTTAAGTTTTGGGTTACATGTGAAGAACATGCAAGATTGTTGCATAGGTATACATATGGCAGCGTGATTTGCTGCCTTCCTCCCCTTCACCTATATCTGGCATTTCTCCCCATGCTATCTCTCCCCAACTCCCCACCCCCGCTGTCCCTCCCCTATTTCCTCCCAACAGACCCCAGTGTGTGATGCTCCCCTCCCTGTGTCCATGTGTTCTCATTGTTCAACACCCGCCTATGAATGAGAACATGTGGTGTTTGATTTTCTGTTCTTGTGTCAGTTTGCTGAGAATGATGGTTTCCAGGTTCATCCATGTCCCTACAAAGGACACAAACTCATTGTTTTTGATGGCTGCATAATGTTCCATGGTGTATATGTGCCAAATTTTCCCTGTCCAGTCTACATTGATGGGCATTTGGGTTGGTTCCAGGTCTTTGCTATTGTGAACAGTGCTGCAATGAACATTTGTGTGCATGTGTCCTTATAGTTGAACGATTTATAATCCTTTGGATATATATCCAGTAATGGGATTGCTGGGTCAAATGGAATTTCTATTTTTAGGTCCTTGAGGAATCGCCACACTGTCTTCCACAATGGTTGAACTAATTTACACTCCCACCAACAGTGTAAAAGTGTTCCTATTTCTCCACATCCTCTCCAGCATCTGTTGTCTCCAGATTTTTTAATGATCACCATTCTAACTGGCGTGAGATGGTATCTCAATGTGGTTTTGATTTGCATTTCTCTAATGACCAATGATGATGAGCATTTTTTCATACATTTGTTGGCCTCGTGTATGTCTTCTTTTGTAAAGTGTCTGTTCATATCCTTTGCCCACTTTTGAATGGGCTTGTTTTTTTCTTGTAAATCTGTTTTAGTTCTTTGTAAATTCTGGATATCAGCTCTTTGTCAGATGGGTAGACTGCAAAAATTTTTTCCCATTCTTTTGGTTGCCAATTCACTCTAATGACTGTTTCTTTGCCATGCAGAAGCTGTGGAGTTTGATTAGGTTCCATTTGTCTATTTTGGCTTTTGTTGCCAATGCTTTCAATGTTTTGGTCATGAAGTCCTTGCCTACTCCTATGTCCTGAATGGTTTTGCCTAGATTTTCTTCTAGGGTTTTTATGGTATTAGGTCTGATGTTTAAGTCTTTAATCCATCTGGAGTTAATTTTAGTGTAAGGTGTCAGGAAGGGGTCCAGTTTCTGCTTTCTGCACATAGCTAGCCAGTTTTCCCAATACTATTTATTAAACAGGAAATCCTTTCCCCATTGCTTGTTTTTGTCCGGTTTGTCAAAGATTGGATGGTTGTAGATATGCTGTGTTGCCTCCGAGGCCTCTGTTCTGTTCCATTGGTCTATATCTCTGTTTTGGTACCAGTACCATGCTGTTTTGATTACTGCAGCCTTGTAGTATAGTTTGAAGTCTGGTAGTGTGATGCCTCACGCTTTGTTCTTTTTGCTTAGAATTGACTTGGCTATGTGGGCTCTCTTTTGGTTCCATATAAAGTTTAAGGTGTTTTTTTTCCAGTTCTGTGAAGAAGGTCATTGGTAGCTTGATGGGGATAGCATTGAATCTGTCAATTACTTTGGGCAGTATGGCCATTTTCACAATATTGAGTATTCCTAACCATGAACATGGAATGTTTCTCCATTTGTTTGTGTCCTCTCTTATTTCGTTGAGCAATGGCTTGTAGTTCTCCTTGAAGAGGTCCTTTACGTTCCTTGTTAGTTGTATTCCTAGGTATTTTATTCTCTTTGTAGCAATTGTGAATGGCAGTTCGTTCTTGATTTGGCTTTCTTTAAGTCTGTTATTGGTGTATAGGAATGCTTGTGATTTTTGCACATTGATTTTGTATCCTGAGACTTTGCTGAAGTTGCTTATCAGTTTCAGAAGATTTTGGGCTGAGACGATGGGGTCTTCTAGATATATAATCATGTTGTCTGCAAATAGAGACAATTTGACTTCCTCCTTTCTTATTTGAATATCCTTTATTTCTTTTTCTTGCCTGATTGCTCTGGCTATGAATGAGACTTAAAATGAATGTTAAAATGAGATAAAGGTGCAATGTGAGATGGTGTGGGAGCCTCTGCCATCGGCTTGATTGAGGGCAGCCAATATCCTGGAAAGCCTGGGTGGATTTGGTCTTCCCTGTCCAGGAGGCACTGTCAAAGGAAATAATAGATGCTTCAACTTTTGATAAGTTGGCATTTTGTGTTCTTGAGATCTTTTGCAAGATCTCAACATAGATCAACCTCTTGGGAAATGAAAAGTGCTCTGTGATTTTTATTGCACTCAATTCCCTGAATCTTAACCAATTCATGGGATGCTACTCTTGACAATTTCCAATGGTGCATGGCAGCATTGTGGCGTGTGGCAAAATTGCAAAGGAGGGAAAGTATATCTTCAGTGCTCTCTCCTCCTCTGTCCTTGCTGACCCCTGAATTTTCTGGAGCGCTCTTCTTCTCTCTTTTTTTTTTTCTTTTTTTTGAGATAGGGTCTTGCTCTGTTGCCCAGGCTGGAGTGCAGTGGCATGATCTCAGCTCAATGCAACTTCCCAGGCTCAAGCAATCTTCCCACCTTAGCTTCCCAAGGAGCTGGGACTACAGGTTTGCACAACAAGGCTGGTTCATTTTCTGTATTTTGTTTTGGTAGAAACAGAGCTTTACTGTGTTTCCCAGGTTGGTCTCCAACTCTTGGGCTCAAGAAATCCACTTGCTTCAGCCTACCACAGTGCTGGGAATACAGATGTGAGCCACTATGCTCGGCCTAGCCCAGCTCTTTTCTATTCCCCAGGAGCCCAGGACTGTCTGTCTTTTAGCTGCCCAGGGAGGCCTGACCTCTGTGATGCTCCATGTTTCAAAATCAGCCTCGTTCCCTGCCTGTGGAAGCTTTTACTACTCTGTTCCATTGTCTGAGCTAGAAGGAAAGCTCATGCTAGCAAAAAATATTCTATATTCAGGCAGGAATAACTGATCATTGTGGTCATCCTAATTGGCACTTAAAAGATGCTCTTGAATTGGTATTGATAGCCTATAAAGGCAAGTGATTTTGAACAGATCTTTGTGATATATTGTCAGTGCTAGAATGGGGTAAGGACCTGGGTTGTCACTACTGAAATACTGCCATTACTCTGCATCGTCTACCTGTGCAGAAAGGTGAAGCCAGTTCCCTACGTGCAGGAGGAATCCAAGGTCAGCGATTATAGTTGTAGACCGCATGGACACTGGATGGTAGAATTCTGCCTTAAAGAAGAAGCCAAAGAGGAAGACTTCCACCTTCCGTCATGCCATCATGAGTGGTTCTTCCACAGAATGAAAAGTGATGTAATGAAGAGGTACAGGTGATGTGCCTCACTTTAAAACTGGACTTCTCATATGTTGACCAGCCTCCATTTCTAAGCACATTCTAAGAAGACCAGAACTTTGAAAGGCTCCAGAGAAGAACTGTGAAGGGGCTCTTCCGGGCTCTTCCTGCCTCTTCTTGGGGGTAGAAATTCTGGCAGCGTAGCACCCTTCAACAGGGAGAGATGGTTTTGCTTGTCTGTTGTTTTCCATTATGGTGAGAAACAGCTGAAGAGGTGTCTTGCTGGTAGAGGTAGGACAGAATTCTCAGGTCCAGTAATTCATATGGCGGTTCTGAGAAGGGTGTGTGATGATGAGGTGATGCAACCTAGAAATCTGCCTCTCGCCACTGCCTTGGGTGTGGGCCCGCCAGGGAGGACCTTTCTCCTACATCTCCTCATCAGGCCAGGCTTTTCCTGAGTGAGGAGACTGCAGTGTTCGCTCCAGGGTGGGGCTGTCAGTGTAGACCAGGCGTCCTTAAACTACAGCCAGCCCGCGGGCCACATGCAGCCCCCTGAGGCCATTTATCCGGCCCCCCATCGCACTTCAGGAAGGGGCACCTCTTTCATTGGTGGTCAGTGAGAGGAGCACAGTATGTGGCGACCCTCCAACGGTCTGAGGGACAGTGAACTGGCCCCCTGTGTAAAAAGTTTGGGGACGCCTGGTGTAGACTGAGAGCTAACTGGTGATGCCCTCTGGGGCATGAGATGCTGAGAACAGCACATGTGCTTAACATGGTCTTAATTTGTCTCCAAGCTTCTTAGAAGTATTTGCTATAAAAAAACAAAAAATGGGAGGCCCACCCCAGTGGCTCTTGTCTGTAATTCCAGTGCTTTGGGAGGCTGAGGCAGAAGTATTGCTTGAGGCCAGGAGTTTAAGACCAGCCTAGGCAATATAGCAAGATCCCATCTCCACAAAAAAATGAAAATAATTAGCCAGGCGTGGTGGTGCACACCTCTCAGCTGCTCTGGAAGCTGAGGTTGGGGAATCACTTGCGCCCAGGAGTTTGAGGTTACAGTGAGCCGTGATGACACCATTGCATTCCAACCTGTGCAACAGAGGGAGACCCTCTCAAAAACAGTAACAACAACAAACCCAAAACAACAGGCACTTGTTAGGCGAATCTTCCAAAGTATTTTGTGTCCCCAAATCCCCCCCAAATTTTTAAACACTCAGAAAACAAAACAACAATGAAAGCAAAAAACAAACCCTGCACGGCATCATTTTAATTTAGCCAGATGGGAAGACTGAGGAGGGAGTCAGCACAGGAAGGCAAAACGCAACCTGCTCCTCAGCTGAGCACAGAATGCAGAAACGGTGTCTCCTCTCAGAAGACCCCACCCCCGACCTGAAAAAGGGTCTGTTACTAAACAGCTGCAGTCCTCCAGGCTGAATTCCCTGCTAGATCAACCTCTGGGCTATTGATCAACGGAAGGCTGAGGTGATTTATCTAAAACACTTTAGTGCTAAATCTATTGCGAGTTCCACTTTTAATTCAAGATCGCATTCTGCTTCCTCCTTCTTAAATCAGGATTAGTGATTCAATTCATTTCCTAAGTTGCTAGGCAATACATTTATGAGTTTATAACTAGGCCTCTAACCCTTTCCCACGAATCCAGCCAAAGCCATTTATTTATTAGAATCAAAGGAAAGAAATGCTTCACAGAGGGTTCATCTTTCAAAAAGTCTAATGGGGGCTAATAGGAAGAGAAGAGTAATTAACACACAATTAATTATCCGTGGCACTTCAAACTAATTCGTGGAAGGCAGCTGAGGAGTAACAGAAAAGAGCATTAGGTTAGGGAGAGAGAAAGTCAGGTTTTAGTCATTCTTCATGCCCAACAGGCTGTGTGACTGCAAGGCAGCACTGAGCCATGGGACTGAATCCTGCAGGTCTCCAGCTGCTCAGGGAAGATTAAACAGCCTCCTGTCTCTGACCAGGGCAGGAGTAAGAGATGCAAGGTTAGGAGAGCACACTGTTGAAGAATAAAGCACAACGAAAACATAAAATATGAACATGGGCATGGTGGCTCACGCCTGTAATGCCAGCACTTTGGGAGGCCGAGGAGGGCGGATCACCTGAGGTCAAGAGTTTGAGACCAGCCTGGCCAATATGGCAAGATTCTCTCTCTACTAAAAATAGAAAAATTAGCCAGGCATGGTGGCACACACCTGTAATCCCAGCTACTCAGGAGGCTGAGGCACAAGAATTACTTGAATCTGGGAGGTAGAGGTTGCAGTGAGTTGAGATCACGCCACTTTACTCCAGCCTGAGTGACAGAGCGAGACACTGTCTCAAAAAAAAAAAAAAAAAAAAAAAAAAAAAGAATAGTCAGGTGTATCTTTTGGTTGTGCCTTATTCCTGGCTTAGTGGCCTCTAGTACCTGAAATGGTAAGATCTTTAAATATGCTTGTATACTACAAGTCCTCTGCTTCAAATCAAAGCAGCTCACGGATATGACACTGCCCAGTGGGGGAAATCCCTGGTGCAAACAGAAAGCAAGACGCTGGGGTTTAATTAATCTGCTCCTTTTCTGCTGTGCTCTTTGCTCTAGAACAAAGCGGCATACGCAGTTGTCCTCATAAACGCTGCTAGAATCTAGGTATCTGGGCATGGTTCATTTCACACCACAACTTGAGGATGATCCTTCAACTGTGGATCCTCTGTCCCTTCGAAAGCCGGTCCTCCTGCCCTGGCTGATGGTAGTGTTTCTCAGCCTTATCCAGTCCAACTCCACCAACACGGCCTTCCACTATTTCTTTCTTCTATCCTTTTAAACACAATCTCTTTACTTTGACTCCCTGCATGGCAACTGCTAGACTATTGCCCTGAGTCACCCTCTCTCTCCCTACCCACTAGATCAGCTACCTTGCAGGTTCACTGTGATGTGGACCCTGTATAGCCAGTTGAAATTAACATCTTCCAATTCCTGAAAAAGCCAGACATATGTTGTCATACATTCACAGATTGGCTCCACTTGCCACCAACATAGGCATTTGCCTTTGCTCTAGATTCTGAAAATACGTTGAGGACCACACTGCAAGGACTTGAAAAAATATGCTGACCTTCTTTACTTAGCATTTTTATTTACATAGAATTATCTTTTGCATATCTTTCTGTGCTTTTGCTTCCAAGAGTAGTCATCAGTGAGCAGACGTTTATGGATAACTCATCTAATTATTAGCAACTGAAGCAAAAGTATCTCCTCGAGGCAAAGGAGCATCACTGCTGTGTCCCTTGATGTGTCAATAAGCAACATACAATGGAACTGGCAGAGCTCTCTTTCATTCTTCTGATTGTGGAGAGTGGGTTAGAGGGGATGCTATTAATACAGCTGCATCCAGCTATACCCCCAGCACCATGAAGTGACCGCCTAAGGACTGCAAGAACTTCTCGGGGCAAATGCCACTTGTTTAGAAACTGTCAGAATCCAAGTCTGCTATAGTTGTTCATCTAAGAGAGTGTCAAATTCATCCACTGAAAATACACTGCTATTCAAGTTTTTCAAGCATAAATGGGATAGAGGCAGTTGCTCCAAGTTAGAAAAAAAAAAAATCCAGGTGCCGAAGTCTTTCTTAAGATTTAGATATAGCAATAGCAATGATATCTTTGTCATTTCATAAAATGTTCCATAAAGTGTTAGAACTTTTAAAACCAAGTATTAAGGAGAAAGTAATTTTATATACCAGAAACTAAAGATGCTTCCAAGAAATAAAAAAGCAAATCAATTGGTATTGTTCTCGAGTCTCCATAATTATTATCTAACAACGACCATCAACAATATTTTGCACAGTTGAAATCACTATTCTGCTGTTACTATCAGTCAGCAAAATGATGCTGGGTTATACACTTTTTGCCTGGGTTTAAGAACTTTTTCTATAATTGGGAGGTTGTTTTCTCAAGCAGATTTGGGGAACTTGGGTTTATCTAACTACCAAAACAACCACCTCTTTCATTACAGAAAACCAATTCAGATGCTGAGTTTAATACAGACACCAAAGAGCCACCAACTGTGAGACTTCCCCTGGTATCTAAATCTAGTTGCCTTGGCCCTAAGTTATTGTTCCTTAAGTTTACCTGTTTCTGGATTTTCTGTTCCCTTTCTCCAAAATGGAGTGGGTCTAGGTGGGAGGTCTGGGTGAGGGGTTCAGAGAAAAACCAGCATTCACTAACGGTGATCACCTCTTTTATCCTCTTTCCATACTTTATTAGTTGAAAGGTTGCAGGGATAAAATACATGAGCATTTGGGGTTTTATGAGGAGGAGCCAGTCAGCTTTGAATTTACGGAGAGGAACAATGGTCATACCCAAGCTTTCCAGTTCATCAGCACAGGGACACTGTTGTCTTTGTCAAGAAAGGAATGCTTTTTCTGTAAAATGCAATCCTACTGACCACTCTTGACATCACAGCCCACAAACTAGTCCCACTGTGAGGAAGAAGTTATCGTGGAGCCACAGCATGGCCTGGGATGCTTTTCTGATTGTGTCTCTTAAGAAAACAATAGAGCTGAAACTCTCTCCTAACTCAGAGGGTGGGAATTAAATGTAGTTATAAAATTTAAAAGTCAGAAAATTATCAACAGAAAAGTCACATATATATCTCTAGATAAACAGAAAGACAAATGTTCTAGCCCTTTCTCTAGTAACATCTCCTCTGATGGAGGAGTGATGACATTGTTGACTTTTCAACCTACAAGTGATTTTTGTTTTCTGTTTCAATGCTCTCCAGATCCAAAGGGACAAGCTAGATAATAAGTGGCCACAGTCCACTAGAGAAATCATCACAAAAAAGTGAAAGCACAATATTTATAGAAATCCCAGGTCAAGCCCTTCCCCCAAATGGTTCCTTTCTGTATGTATGAATGTGTATGTGTGTGTGTGTGTGTGTGTGTGTGTGTGTGTGTGTGTGTGTACATGAATGTGTATCTATAGGTTTATGTGGGAAGCATGAAGGTTGAGGGAAAAGGATGATTAAAGCATGGAATGCTGGGTATTACAGGAAGCAAAGGATTTTAGATCATATACTCAGGACTGCATTTGGGGTCTAAACCAGTGAGAGGTGAGGTACCTACCTTATTTGTTGCATCAATAAATTTGACTCCTTTATATGAGACAGAGAGGATAATAGTAGGGACCTTCTTCATTTGCTCTGTAGACTTCTGAAAATAAAATTAGAAAGCTGTTAGAGCAGTTTATGTTGTGTGGCAACTGAAGCACATAATTTTTTCTCCTGAAAGATAAATATGAGCTCAAATTAAAAACAAAACACACATACACATCAAATACATGCCACACGCACTTTAATTTTAATGTCTGCCTCTCCTCTCTTGGGCTTAGCTATACCTTAGGCTTATAAAGTTATCCGTCTTGCCCTTGAGGATCTAAAAAGAGCTTGTTCCGCTACTTTGTGTGGATGAAGCACTTCTCCCTGACACTAAAGGGAGAACGAAGAGGTCTGTCTCCTATTGCAGATTCAAGTGACCATTCCTTTCACAAAAGTTAAACCATGTCAGTTTTAACTCTGAGGGTGGATTCAACATTAACAAAATATACATACCCCACTTTTCCTAGTCGCACTCATTCTTTAAGGCACAGAGAATGCTTGGAATATATACTTAAAATAGGGATATAAAATACATCACGATGTATTGTTCTTGAACTGGACCAAATCCATAAATGCTGGTATTATATTTACAGCAGAATCATTTGTGACCACACAGGCTGTAATGATGCTATAGAACAACGAAGCCCTCCAGGAGCAGTCTGGATTTTGAGCCACAGCAAAAATCCTGGACAGCCCAGGTAACCTACTTTATCATTTAGAGCTGCTACCTTCCCTTAGGCTAAGTTCTTAGGATAGATGTTCACACTGGCTGAATGTACTTAGAGTTTGCAGCTTGTACAGTTTTATGCATCTGCAAAAAGTTTCTCTATAATTTAGTATGTGCCTTTTCTGGTTAGCTTTATCATTCATCACCAGTCACCAACAGTCTGTTTACTTCATTCCTATGTATACTACTAGTAATCACACTAAACAGCAAGAAGAACCTACCTGACAGTTAGCCTGGTAGATTTTCCAGTTAAGACAGGTGGGAACATAATGGGAGAGAAAATACATAAAAGGTGAGAGAGAGGAAACGATTTCAATAATTCACCAACAATATAAATTCATTAAAAAATAAAAGACACCACAAAAGAATTGGCTTCACAGTTACACAAAGATGCAGAGCCACTGTTATTTTAGAAACTGCTGCAGGCTTTCACAGGCCCCTTTGTTTCTCATCACTCTGTTCACTGCACTGCACAGTCTTAGCACTGACACAAAAACCTTCTGCTTTGAACTTTCAACAACTAGCCATCTTATGTCTATTAAGGGAATCAGGAAAAAATAGAAACTTCCTTGATTTTTTCATTTATAGTTTCCAATTTTCTAGTTTTAAATTCTGGAATGTGACTAGAATTCAAGAAGGCTTTTAATTGGATAGTGTGAGTGAAACTCATTGAACTCAATGATGAGACTGTGACTGCATCTTTTATTTGAGCTATGAGAGGGGTGTTCCACAGTTTCCTGATTGTGTTGACACATCTTTTTGAGACTTACACCTGTTTCAAAGACAATGGATTACTAAGAGTATTGTTATTTAATATTTGTTGTTTTATACAGTATATGAAAAGGCAGCTCTCTTGAAGTGCTTTTTTAACCAGTTTTAAAATTCCCCAGATGCATCAGTTTTCCTTTGTTATTGCCAAAAAGAGAGATTATGAAAATAAAATATAAGGTTAGTAACTCATTTTAATGCTTCTTCCAACCACTTCTTAAACATGTGCAAGACACATCAAAGGCAGGCTAGAAGAAATCACATGCAATGTGCTGATTTTAAAGCAAAGCCGTGTCTGAACTCTGTAAAGAGAGAGGGCTGGGACAGCCCAGGCGATAGTTTGAATAACTCAATGTGTATGTGAAAAATTTTCTGCAAAGCATCACAGTGGATTTCGGTAAATCACCTCACTTATCTTTTGCCATGAATCCATTCTCCTGGACACATCTATCTGTTTAATGCAAAGCAATGCATAGCTAATATTAACAAGAAAATCTATTTGTTATTTATTCAGCAATTGAGTCGTTACTTTAGGCAGCCCACTGTGCTTGTCACTGGAAAAGCTCAGAGTCTCGTTGAGGGATGTTACACAGACCTCAAACTGTGTGCAAACACCAGTCTGCTCAAAGTACTGTGCTGACAAAGATTCTGAGAGCTGTGTCTGGGCTCAGTGGAAAAGTGGGCTGGGAATGATGTCTGCCATGGGAGAAGAAGAGGAAGAGGCAGCCCAGGGGCCGCACAAGGACCTGCCTGCTAGGTCTGGTAGGAAGAACAGCTACAATTACCATGCTGACAAATGTGACAGAAGCAATATGAACAACATGCCTCCAGGATAGTGAACAGAATCAGCCTTACTCTGTAGGACAGAGTGGGGCCAGTCTTCACTCATTCATTCAAAAGACACTGACTGCCTGCTAGGGGTGACTGAGCTGACTCTTAACAGATGAATAAGCATTTTCTAAGTGGCAAAGAGGCCAAAAGCGGCTGTTTTAGCTGCAGAACTAATACATGCACAGAGGCCTAGAAATGCGAATGTGGTAGGTTTGGTGGAGATGAGAATGGTAGAGTAGGATTGGAAGGTTATGGCTTACTCTGCCAAGTTGGGGTCGACTGGAAGCTTTTCACTAGAGAGTAACACAATCAGAGCTGTGGTGCAGAAAGATTGTTCTGGTGGTTGTTTATGAAGGAGGGACTGGAAGAGCTTGAGGCTGGATGTAGGGAGGCAGGAAGCTATTGTGCAAATCCAAAGGAGAGAGAGACCCTAAGCACCTGAGTTGAAGCAGAGGCACTGGAGAACAGGAGGAGGAGCCACAGTGTCGACGAGGAAGAATTGAGAGGGTCTGTTGACAGATCTGCCATGGAAGATGGATGGGAGACTCACAGATGAATGGGAGGATCCCATAGAGAAGAAGCCACTAAGATAAGAAGCACTGGAGGGGAAAGTGTTTTTGCATAAGCATAATGGAAATGCTTTCGGACATGCTCAATTTGATAAGCAGGTGGAGATGTCCAGTAGGGAATTAGAAATAAGAATCAGATCTGGAAATCCACCTACATACATTGGTGACCAAGGAGATGTGAGCTGACAAGGTGGTTTAAGGAGTGAACAAGAAGAAGGCGAAAGACACACCACAGGGGAAGATGCAATCCCAAGAGGTGGGGCAGAAACGAGAGTCAATGAAGGAACTGGAATTGAAGTTGGAATATGCCCACAACCCATTATCACAGAAGACAAGGAGAGGTCTTAGAACAGGCGTCCCCAAACTATGGCCTGCGGGCCACATGCGGCCCCCTGAGGCCATTTATCCGGCCCCCCGTCGCACTTCAGGAAGGGGCACCTCTTTCATTGGTGGTCAGTGAGAGGAGCACAGTATGTGGTGGCCCTCCAACGGTCTGAGGGACAGTGAACTGGCCCCCTGTGTAAAAAGTTTGGGGACGCCTGTCTTAGAAGGTAGGAGCAGTGTCCGATGCAATGAGGACTAACAAGGCCTACAACAGTGTGCCTACCACAATGGCTGGCACACACAGGAGCTGCTGCTTTCATTGGGCTTACTGTTTGGAATTCCTGGTTTTCGCAACAAGAAAAAATTGCTGCTGATTTAAGAGTGGCTTCAGGAGAATGGTGGCAGCAGCTGGAGAGGAGAACACAGTGAGCTGTGCAATGGATGCCAGTGAAAGGAAGCAGAGAGCTGGAACAATGGGCAGGTCAGGACACAAGCTCTTGAGCTGACATGAAGGCATCTGTGGTGGCTCCTGTCATGGTACAAAGACTCCACATCAGATGCTCAGCTAAGTTGACCAAGAAAAGAAAAGACAAAGGATAGTCATTTCTTTTTCATCCATGGGTCCCAAGAATCTCTGCTCTCCTAACTGAAGGCAGCACTGTGGTGTCAGGGCTGCAGGCTGTGCACAGGCCTCTCTGAATGGCAGTGTTGGGGGTGGCTACGCTTTCCAATCTGGAGCCCAAAGTGCACTGCTCTCTCCACTGAGTCGCTTGAGAAGAAGCTGATGGATCCTGACCAGCCACAGAGTTCAAGGGTGGTGGGAAGTCTTCCAGGCAGAGGCCCTCCTTGAAGATATTTATACTCCCTACAAGAGATAAGAATCCATCCTCTTTTAAAGGGGGTTTCTCATGGTGTACTTTGACAGAGCTTCCAAAGAGGTTATTTCACACATAATTTTAGCTAAAGATGGAAATGCATAAAAAGAAGGCAAAGAGGCCAGGCGTTGTGGCTCACGCCTATAATCCCAGCACTTTAAGAGGCTGAGGTGAGCAGATCACCTGATATCAGGAGTTCAAGACCAGCCTGGCTAACATGGTGAAACCATGTCTCTATTAAAAATACAAAAATTAGCTGGGCATGGTGGTGGGTGCCTGTAATCCCAGCTATTCAGGAGGCTGAGGCAGGAGAATCACTCGAATCCAGGAGGCAGAGGTTACCGTGAGCCAAGACTGCATCACTGCACTCCAGCCTGAGTGACAGACTGGGACTCCATCTAAAAAAAAAAAAAAAAAAAAAAAAGAAAAGAAAAAGAAAAGAAAAAAGGCAAAGATATCGAGTCTTTGGAGAGTCTAATAAGTACCCACTTCATTTCATGAAGGCTGTTTTACAGGCATCAAAATGTGAGAACAGGGCTTCCTTCAGTCCAATCACAGGCAAAGTCTGTCCTTCCTCATTTTCTCTTCAGTGTTGTGATCACCATTCTTTTCTCCTTCTCAGGGGCAAAGGTGCCTACTCTGAACATCAAGTTACTGAGCATGTGCTCTCAGGCAACATTGGTTTCTATGACCTATCTGCATGCTCTGCTGGATGCCTGTATAATTAATACTCCCATATGTTTCTGTTAAAAATTCAAGCTTTATTGATTTGTATAAACAGAACTCTCTACTTCAGGCCCATCTCCCCAGTGAAAGATGCTCAGGGCGAACCTTATGTTATCATTCTTTTTTTTCTAGTTGCTTTTCCCTATGTCATGCTCTTTGTGGCATTTCTGAGGTTTCTCAACGTTTTCAAATGTACTCTCCTTCAGAGCCAGCTTTACAGAAGAGACTAGTTTGTAATGAAGACTTCTGAGTACCTAAGCAGCTAATTACTCCTGGGTAAGACCCCAAATGATCTTAATTTTTATAGCATTTTGCTTTCCTGCAAAAAGCATTATAGTGATAGTTAAATGTATTTTGTTCACAACTTCCCAAATTAAGTTGATCATTCTTTTATTATTCCAAGAGAAATAATATTTAGTTACATAGAGATGTTAACATTTCAGAAACTTAAAATAAAATGCAACATTTGAATCCTAAATTCAAAGGCACTCTTCTCTTTAAACACTTGAGTTTATATTGTCTATAACCATTAAACAGAAACAGGTATCAGAATTTCCTATCTGGAGGTGGCCACCTGAAATACCATTCTTAGTAAGTCACTGATTGCTTTTAGAGCATTTTTAAAAAGAAGAGATTCTGAAATCACCAAGAGAAAGAAATAACCATCTTTTTTCTTCTCCTTTTTAATTTTAAATTATGAACGGCTTGGCATCAGGTCAGAAATCATCATTGGTGCCTTAAAGCATGTTCTGAAAATAAGTAGGTTTTCCTTTTTGAATGCAGAAGCAATAGTGTGAAGCTTTCCTTTTCAGAGTGCATGAACTCTAATCTCAGAGCATGACTTTTCCGAGCGCGAATGAAAGCAGAGGAGTTTATGACGGGGAGCACTTCAGTTGTGAGCTGCAATGTTCATTGAATCTGGGGTGATGTTAATGTTCTGAGTAAAAACCATTAGTGCTCCACAACCAGCACAGACAGGGAAAACAGTGAGGCTAAACGTGGGGAGGATGCCACCAATCCTTCATTCTTACAATACCCTGATGGCTCCTAGTGTATCTGAAGCACAGGCTGGGGAAGGGATTTCTGGATGGTCTATTGCCATCCAACTTACAGTGTATTTTTAACTTATGCATAGCTATCCTGAGAACGCTTTCTAGCTAGATATTCAGTCCTGCGTCATAACTATTAATTTTGCCATATAATATCTTCCTTAGTTAGAGCCAAAGCTTAATTATTATATTCCATTTCAGCAAGTAAATTAAAATAGGATCAAGCAATTACATTTGGTAGCCCTAAGTGACTTTCAAATGATTAAAAAACACATACAAAATATGCATTATTGTAGTAATTCTGTAGGCAGTGAAACTAGCTAGGTTGTGGGATCGGAAATGAACTCTCACTCTTTGAAAGTGGGCTTAAAGGCCACTTTCTGGGGAAAGGCTCCTGTGGCCTCCCAGGCTGACAGGATGGTTTTCCTCTTGTTCCCCTCTCTGCCACTCTTCCAGTGCACTGCCCTGGGTCTCAGGGTGGTCTGCTTGCTTCCCTATGGGGAGTTCCTTGAGGACTGCCCACACCTTTCTTGATTCGTCTTCCCAGTAATGACTAGCACGTAGTCTTACATTGAGCCCTATGAAGTTGCCATTTTTTAAGTTAAGAATGGCTAAGTACGCCAGGCGCGGTGGCTCAAGCCTGTAATCCCAGCACTTTGGGAGGCCGAGGCGGGTGGATCACGAGGTCAAGAGATCGAGACCATCCTGGTCAACAAGGTGAAACCCCGTCTCTACTAAAAATACAAAAAATTAGCTGGGCATGGTGACGTGTGCCTATAATCCCAGCTACTCGGGAGGCTGAGGCAGGAGAATTGCCTGAACCCAGGAGGCGGAGGTTGCGGTGAGCCGAGATCGCGCCATTGCACTCCAGCCTGGGTAACAAGAGCGAAACTCCGTCTCGGGAAAAAAAAAAAAAAAAAAAAAAAAAGAATGGCTAAGTACCAGCAATTTCATAGGATTCTCATAGTTGCTGAAATCCATGACGGTTAAAGGAACGGGCCAGTGAATTAACGTATACAAAGAACCACAGCGCCAGCCTCTCAACATGCTGAGAGCTCAGCAAGCTTTTCAGAGAGCTCTGGTACCCAGAGCCAGCATGGAAGCCTTGCAAAGCTTGCAGGAGGACCACAAACGTGATTAGAGGGTTATCAAGACATTCCTACGAGGTGGGCAGATCACCTGATGTCAGGAGTTCGAGACAAGCCTGACCAACATGGTGAAACCCCCATCTCAAGAAAAAGGAAGAAAACAAACCAACAAAAAAGATCCTGAGCGTTTTCAGTCTCAAGGAGGCAAGGCTTAGGTCTTTGTTTCTGCGGCAGAAAACAGGCTCAAATTACAAGCATTAAGAAGAAAAGGCCTCTTACTGAGGGCAGCTGGGAAGTTTTCTCCTCTAGACCTCTTTAAAAATAGTTTGGTTTCTCATCTGTCATTATGAGGCTAAATGACCTCACAAGGACTTTTTGGTCATAGGAGCTCTGGCACAAGAGCTGGGGGAACACAGAACCTAAGACCAGGTGACAAGAACGGACAGTGGGCAAGCAGCCATTGAAACCACACCCCCCACATGTGACGAGGCTGTTGTACTGCCTCTGTAACTCACATGCTCTGGGGCCCAAGTCTGGCACAGCACAAAGCAGTCCGCTCCGTTTCTACATGCTGCTGATGCTGCATGTCTGGGACCACACTTTGAGAACTACCGCTCTAAAAATGCGGTCAATCAGTTTGATTGAAAGTTACTGTCAGAACCATTCTCTGTTGCTATGCATGTACATTCGCTGTACTGCATCCTACATTTAATTCAGAACGAAGCTAGTTTATCAAAACACACTGTTCTCCACTTGACAAGTGATTTCAAAAAATCCTTAGTTAGCATTTAGCTACAGCTCTTGGTGTTGAGAGCAATTAACAAGAATTATTTGATTCTTCATGGTTTCTCAGGGGCTGTGAATGGATAAAACATTCTTCACATAAAATAAAAAGTTCAAGTCATAAAGACAGATTCAAGAGTTATATCTAGAACAGATGTTGGCTGGGTGCAGTGTCTCACCCCTGTAATCCCAGCACTCTGTGAGTCTGAGACAGGCAGATCACTGAAGGTCAGGAGTTCGTTAGCCTGGCCAACATGGTGAAACCCTGTCTCTACTAAAAAGAAAAAAAATTAGCCAGGTGTGGTGGCGGGCACCTGTAGTTTTAGCTACTCAGGAGGCTAGGGCAGGAGAACTGCCTGAACTTGGGAGGCGGTGATTGCAGTGAGCCAAGATTACACAACTGTGTTCCAGTAACAAACAAACAAACAAACAAACAAACAAACAAAAACTCCCCTCAAACTTCTCCAAAACAATGATAGAGTTAGTAAGATCAGGGATCATGCTGAAGATGTGTGTGTGTGTGTGTGTGTGTGTGTGTGTGTGTGTGTGTGTGTGTGTGTTTTAATAGAAGTTCCCCTATTCTCCCTCAAATTAAGCACATGCTCTTGAGAGATGTGACAGGCAAACATGAACACATGCTTGTATACTGCCTCTGGGAGTGTAATCTGGAATAAGTTTTCTGGAAGGCAATTTGGGAATAGTTACCCAAAGTTTCAGTGTGTATACCCTTTGATCCAGCTATTCTAAATTTAGTGGCTCATTCTAAGGAAATAAACCAATTTCAAAAGATTCAGGTAAAGGGTGTTACCCATAGTACTGGCTATCATTTGAAAAAAACTGGAAATAACCTGATGACCAACAAAGAGAATTGGTTAAGTAGGTTTGGTTCAACTATGGATTGGAATGCTGTAATCGACTATCACAAAACATACTGGGGATGAAGATACATGGGAATAAATATATTTCAGAATATATTATTGTGTTTAAAATACATGATAAAACAGTGGGTATGGAATATTTCCACTTCTTGCTAGAAAAATAGTGCCTACAAATGCATAAATAATTGGTCTGGAGGATCACGCAAGAATAAGATGTTAACAGGGAGGGATTTATCACTTCTAGGTGGTAAAATCACAGTTGTTTTTATTTCTTGTTCTTGTACTTCTATTTTAGAAGTGAATAGCAATGAATGTATATTGCTTTTGTAATAAACTTTTAAAAATGTATGATTTTAGTTAAAAACACCAATTGCATATGTGTGAAAAAACACACTGATTGAATCTATCACTTAAAAGTACAACTTCCGTGTTTTCTGGGGGTGTGTACAGTCATCCTGAGTTTATGAAGGGACCCACTGAGGAGCTCCTTCCACTAGGAGCAAGGAGCAGTAGTCAGCAAATGAGAGCACAGGATGGCATGTTTGGATTCTTGGGTAGTTCCATTCCTTCCTTGCTGCGTGGCTAGGTACTGAACCTCCCTGTGTCTTAGTTACCTCATCTGTAAATGGGTATGTTAATATAGCATCTACTTTTTAGAGTTGTTGTGAGAACTACACAAGATCATTCAGTACCTAGCACATAGTGAACGTCAATAGATTTTAGCTAGTACTGTTTAAAAACAATTTTCCTTTGGTAGAGATGGGGGTCTTATTGTGTTGACCAAGCTGATCTCAAACTCCTGGCCCCAAGAGATCCTCCTGCCTTGGTCTCCTGAAGTGCTGGGATTACAGGTGTGAGCCACCTTGCCTAGCCAGCTATTATTGTTATTCTGAGGATGGATGGTTTCACTTAGAAAGTCCCTCTCCATAGCAAAGCACTGGCAAAAGAGAGCAGAAGCAGAACTGAAATCTGTGCATAACTGAACACTCTCCAGGCTACTTGTTATGATGGGAGGGAAACGGCGGATGTAACAATGAACATTCGGTGGATCAATGTATTTGGGCCAATGACAAGAGATTCAATCATTCAACATGGTTAGAAAGAGTTTAAGACAAATGGAAATTAAAGACAGAAGCAGCCTGGGAAATCTTTCAGTGATGGAAGTAGTGAGAGTGTTTTATGGGAGAAAAGTTAGCAAAAAGAGCAATAAAAAAGAATAAAGAGAATTGGGGTTTGAAGACAATATGAAATAAGATGGTTGGTGCTCTTTAGCCTTCTAGGGTAGACCCATAAGAAAGCATTCACAATGGGAAAGGCACATGTGAGCAAGGATCAACAATAAGGAATTACATATGTGGCTTTTTCTTTTTGGGGATTGCTGCTCAATAGACACAAAACACATATTTATGGGCGTAGAAGCTGTATTCTCTATGACTCATGCAGTATTCGGGAGAAAGTGAAAGAAAATATTTGATGCTTCCATGAAATTGGGCAACAGATACTTTTTTTTTTTTTTAAAGATGGGGTCTGGCTATGTTTACCCAGCTAGGATGCAGTGGCTGTTCACAGGTGTGATCACAGCACAGTATAGTCTCAAACTCCTAGGTTCAAGCAATCCTCCTGACTCAGCTTCCCAAGTAGCTGGTACAAGAGTATGTCACTGTGCCCAGTTCAACAGACTTCTAAAAAATAGTTTTTCAAAAGTTTTTTCCTAAGAAGTAATTCTTCAAGTTATACCTGAAAAGGACAATTTGTCACAGAAGGAATTTGTATGAGGACAGAGGAATGAAACATGATTTTAGTTTGAGTCTCTTCTAAGAGCAAAGAGACTTTTACATTTAGTATTTCTATCTAATTTTAAAATCCAACTTTTAAAAAGCTGTCTAACCCATTCCCACTATTGTTTCCTAAAAGACATAAAAAAAGAAAGTCTTCATACTTCAACTAAGGCACAGATTATTATTTGGAAATTTGTGTATTTGACAATTCACACCATAGAAGTGCTTCTGGATTGAAAGTTTAAAATCATACAAAATTAAGAGGAATAGATTCAATGGGAACTATGGGGAAACTATCTAAATCCTTTGGGATAAAAGTTCCAAAACCTAATATACCAGATTTGCTTATTTCTGACTTAAAAATAATCTTAAAATGTTTCCTTTCTTATACCTGGAAGGCAGATTTCTACCCTACCTTAGTTGAAAACAGACATTTTTTCTTTTTGGGGAAGGATTATTTAAAAACATATTAACTGACACATAACTGTACATATTTATGGGGTACAATGTGATGTTTCAATATATGTATACATTGTGTAATGACAAATCGGGGTAATTTCATACCTAGAATCTCAAACATTTATCATTTCTTTGTTTTCAGAATATTCAAAATCCTCTTCTAGCTATTTTGAAGTAGACAGTACAATATTGTTGGCTACAGTCACCCTACTGTGCAATTGGGCACCAGAACTTATTTTTCCTATCTAATTGTAAGATTGTTCCCATTGAGCATCCTCTCCCTATTCCCCTCCTCCTCACCTATCCTTCCCTGGCTCTGGTAACCACTGTTCTATTCCCTACTTGTATGAGACCAACCTTTTAGATTCCACGTATGAGTGAGATCATGCGGTATTTGTCTGTGTCTGGCCTATTTTACTTAACATAATGTCTTCCAGGTTCATCTATGTTATCACAAATAACAAGATTTCATTCTTTTTTCTTTCCCTGAACAATATTTTACTGTGTGTATATACCACATTTTCTTTACCCATTCATCTGTTGATGGACACTTAATTTTAAATTGACACTTAGCTGGGTTCTACATCTTGGCTATTGTCAATAGTGCTAGAGTAAACATGAAAGTGTATATATCAACATACTGATTTCATTTCCTTTGGATATATGCCCAATACGGAATTGCTGGATGATAAAGTAGTTCTATTTTTAATTTTTTGAGAAGCCTCCATACTGTTTCCATCATGGCTCTACTAATTTACACTCCCACCAACAATATACAAGGGTTCTCTTTTCTCCACATTCTCACCAACATTTGTTATCTTTTGTGTTTTTGATAATAGCCATTCTAAATGGAGTAAGATGTGGTTTTGCTTTGCATTTCCATAATGATTTGCTTTGTGGGTTTGCTTTGCATTTCCCTAATGACTAATGATATTGAGCATATTTTCATACACTTGTTGGCCACCTGAATGTCTTCTTTTGATAAATGTCTACTGCGGTCATTTGCCCATTTTTAGGCAGATTATTTGTCAACTCAAAACGGATTAAAGACTTAAATATAAGACCTGAAACTACTAGACGAAAACGTTGAAGAAACATGTTGTGACATTGGACTGGGAAATAATTTTTTGGATATGACTCCAAAAACACAGGCAACAAAAGCAAAAACAGACACATGGGATTACATCAAACTAAAAGGCTTCTGCACAGCAAAGGAAACAAGAGCAGCAAAGGAGACATCTTACAGAATGGGGGAAAATATTTGCAAGCTATACATATGACAAGGATTAATATCCAGAATTTATAAATTCTGGATGCACTAGCAAAACCAAAAATAATCCAATTTTTATTTCCTTTAAAGAGAAATTTCCTTGAGAACAAACACCTGTGAATAATACTAACCACAAACTATGAAATTAGAGAAAGTAAGACTGCAGAGAGTATTAAATTGAATGTAATGGCTTACCTCTATTAGTAGCAGATGTTTCCTAATTGTATATTTAATTAGGGAAGTGATGCATTACTGTATATTAGTGAAAATTAAGCCCTGGGGCAAAATTCAGGGTTGGGGGATGGGGTATGTGTAAGCCTAGGGAGGCAAAATTGAACAGGTGACCCTCATCTGGCCAGAGCAAATCCTTCACTTCACCAAAAATTGTATGTCTTGGAATCTTTGAAGTGGAAGTTATTCATATCAAAATAACAACAACAAACAAACCTACTGAAAAGTCAAATCAATATACTTATGGTTTTGTAAAATCCAGTTCCATGAACACATTACTTAAAAGAGATAACTCTTGATTTAATAGTAAACTTCTCCAAAAAATATGAAGTTGCAAAATTATATATATCATCTTATCTACATTTCCTTTCTTCATTTTTCCCTCTTTGGCAATAATCTTTAAAAACTGGAAAATTATAGGATTCTTAGGGTTGTTTAAATATATGAATGAATGGATGGATGAATTACTTATCTACATATTCATTCATTTTTTTTTTTTTTTTTTAAAGCGATAGGGTATCATTACATTGCCCTGCTGGCCTCAAGCTGCTGGGCTAAAGTAATCTTCCTGCCTCAGTCTCCACAGTAGCTTAGGACTACAGGTGCATGCTACAGTGTCTGGCTTAAGGTTTTAAATACTCTCTTACATATTGTGTGCTTAGAAAAGCAGGAAAATGGGTAGGACACTGATTTTATAGTTGGGGAAAGACAAATGAAACAATCCAAGGCAAATATGTGAATATATGAATTCACTCATTTTTCAAACATCTGGAGGAAGAGGCCAACATGTTTTAGAACCCAGGAGATGGAGGGTGTAGTGAGCCGAGGTTGCACCATTGCACTCCAGCCTGGGCGACAAGAGCAAAACTCTGTCTCAAAAAAAAAAAAAAAAAAAAAAAAAAGACTTCCTCTCAAGCTTGGTGTTTGGTTGGTGGGGACCCATGTGGGTTCAACATGCGTATCGAGAAGTGCTTTTTCTGTTCAGGGCCCATCCACCCTGGCCACAGCATGATGTTCGTCTGCAACAATTCCAAGGTGTTCAGATTTTATAAATCTAAATGTCATAAAAACTTTAAAAAGAAGTGCAATCCTTGCAAAGTTAGGTGGGTCAAAGCATTCCGGAAAGCAGCTGGTAAAGAGCTTACAGTGGATAATTCAATTGAATTTGAAAAATGTAGAAATGAACCTATCAAATATCAGCGAGAGCTATGGAATAAAACTACTGATGCAGTGAAGAGAGTTGAAGAGATCAAACAGAAATGCCAAGCTAAATTTATAATGAACATATTGAAGAAAAATAAAGAGATAGAAAGTTCAGGATATCAGAGAAGTCACGAAAAACATCCATCTTATCCGAATCCCTCTTGCAGGCAAAGGGAAGCAGCTGGAAGAGAAAATTGTTACAAAAGGATGTGAACATGGAAGATGCTTCTTAAAAATATCTGTAACTGTTTCTTTTATGTACATTTGCAAACGCCCTTTGAAGACTTAGAACTGCTAAATTATTAGTTTATTTTTTATATAAGTTCACTTAAATGAAAAGTGATTATACTTTCCTACATTGCTATCTCTAAAACATCAGATATTATGGATGTTAGATTGCATCTCAGTGTTACCTCTTCAATGATAGATGTACTTATGTAAATCATGGAAATTCTACTTATGGCCTGGTACAGTGGCTCAATCCTGTAATCCCAGCACTTTCGGAAGCCAAGTAGAGTGATTCATTTGAGGACAGGAGTTCGAGACGAGCCTGGCCAACATGGTGAAACCCTGTCTCTACTAAAAATACAAAAATTAGCCGGGTGTGGTGGTACATGCCTGTAATCCCAGCTACGCTAGAGGCTGAGGAGAATCGCTTGAACCCAGGATGTGGAGGTTGCAGTGAGCCAAGCTTATGCCACTGCACTCCGGCCTGGGTGACAGAGCGAGACTCGTCTCAAACAAAAAAAACAAAAAACAAAAAACAAAAAACAAAAAAAAAGAAGAAAAGAAAAAAATTATTCTTATAGCTATAGAACTGAATTGTGGACATAAAATGGTTATGCCACTTGGATAATGGCACTAGGCATCATTTGTATAATAAAATGGCAAAAATTCATGGCTAGTGATGAATAATAAAATATTAATAAAATATTAATGAATATAATGAATAAAAAAATAAAATATTATTCCCTTTATTAATGTTATAGAGGGGGGGATACAACAAGGAACTAACAATTTTTATTTTGATTTTGGTATTTCCTGTTTGCTTTACAGTATTTGTATCTTAGAGGAGCACAATGACATTGTCTGGTGAAGCCTATTTATGCCTAATTATGCTGGACTGTTTTGACCTGGTTTAACCCTTCTGATAAGTAGTTGTGGATGTTGGGGATGAGAACTGAATACTCTTTGCCTGGAATGACACTACACTCTAGAATTTCCGCTTTGGAGAATACTCAGTTCTAACTTGTGATTCCTGGTAGAAAAAACCTTATTTTTCTAGCCAAGCTATGATCTAGAAACAGAGGAATCCCAGTGCCTTTTAAAAGTTATTATGTGGTTTTCTTTTAAAAAGCTCCTGTTTTTGGAAAGTAGAATTTATGGATATAACATCTGTTCATTATTTGAACATAAAATAAAGCCATTTAAAAAGTTAAAAAAAAAAAAACAACAACCTAGGACAATGAATGTTCCCACTGGCACAATGGAGAAGCAGTCCAGTCTCTGGATTCACAGTGTGGGTAGTGAAGTGGACTGCCTGGGTTCAAATCCTGGCTCTGTCACTTGCTGTCTGCGTGACCTTGGGCAAGTGACTTAACATATTCTCTTGGTCTTTGTTTTCCCATATGTAAAGTGGGAGCAATGGCAATACCTGCTTCATGGACTGAATGAACTAATGCACATTATTCACTTGGGCAGGTCAGGGTGTACAGCTCTCAACTGCTACCTGTTATTAGCCCTAAGAATCTGATTTTAGGAGGGCATGAGTATATGTCATTTTTAAGATCATCTATTATGATCCCTTGGGCAGATGGCAACTTGAAAATGCTTCTATGGTGATAATTCTACCACTTTGGTAATTAAATATTAACATATTGGTTTCCTTCACTGGATTATGAACACAATGAATTTCAGTCATTTTTGTTAACAAAGTTCATTTAAGGAAACATTTCTCAGAATCAGAAACCACACTGATTTACTTATTACTAGGAGAGACATTTTAATTTTGGCTAAAACGCATACTTTGAACAGCAAACATCTTTTTTTTTCAATTAAAAGAATATTAAACAGGTAACTCAATCTACAATACTTTGGCATAATAATATTATCATGAATCAACTTTTTAGATCATCTATGTCCTAAAGTATTTTTCATGGGGAGTTTTGATTGTATTGGGACTTTTGGCTGAAACACCAGCATGCTGAGAATAGAGAAAACAGCAACTTGGGGTTCAAATTGAAAATTAGCTTCAAGTTGAGATTTATGTCATTTATAGTTGGTGAAACTTCTAATTCACAAAAGAATAGTTCCAGATAGCAGATCAACCCTAGGCTTCTGGTTTTGAAAGACTCTGGTGAATGTAGTGAAGACAACCTTAGCTACTTTATCAAGAACTGAGACTTATTTAATCAAGATGGGAAATAAGGGTTTATGATAGTCCAAGAACTAATGAAGTTTCTATTTTCATGTAAACTACTTACGCACCAAGGGCAGCAAACCAGAAAAATGCCCCCCAAAACAGAAGAATGGCTTCTAACTATACGGTTTTTTCTAAGTTCATTTTAAGCAACAGACAAGTATTTAACTAAATTATTCTCTACTTAGACTACTAAAATGGCTTTTCTATTGCTATCAGGATATAATTTCAGATTCACTCAATTTCATGAAATTGACTGAGATTCAAATCATAGATCTGGCATATTTTAAATGATGCTGCAATGCATTAGGCAATATTGATGCTGACTATGACACTGGAGCAGCTGGACTCAGGTAATTTAGTTAACAGTATTAAATCAGAGACGTGAAATTAATTTATTAGCCATGTTCATGAATATTTCTAAAATTATTATGAGGCCTGATAAATGAAAACTTTCCATTTTTCTTATTGTTCATTGGTGACACAAATCAGGCCAGATAAATACTTAGAATACAGTATTTCCAGAGTTATAAAACCGGGAAGAACTATAAAGTGTGTCTAGTCTAATGTTCTTATTTTCTAAGTAAGAAAACAGAGGATCAGGAAAAGCAGAAGAATGTAGTGGTTAAAATCCTGGGCTCTGGTCAGAAAGACCTGGCCAGAGGGTCTGCCTCAGATTGGAAAGTTATTCTCTGTGTTACCTTGAGCAAGCTATTCAACTGCTGTAAGCCTCCATTTCTTCGTCTGTAAAATGGGGACAATAATTGTACTAGGGGACACTGTAATGACTCAGTAAATGTTAGCAACTAATTTTTATGAACAACAAGTGACTCCTAAGGCAAATAAGCAGCAACAGAACTAGAATTCAGAGTTTCTGACAGATACAGAAGCTTTTTTTTTTTTTTTTTTTTTTTTTTTTTAAATCTAAACACAGTACCTAAGTTAAAAATTTACGGGTACTGACAATTTAAGTATTATATAACTCTACATCAAATAGAAAGATAACTATTTCAGTCTTTTTTGCTATTGAATTGATCAGAATATCAAATTAGTGATTACATACCTAAGTCTCAATTTCACCAAGATTCACACATATTTAGCTTTCCATAAACAATGGATATTTCATGTTTACCTTCATAGCTTTTTCAGTGTAATTATATGGTTTTAAATTATTTCCCACCAAAAGCTGCTCATATAAAATAAAGGACAAGGTATACTGGTCATAAATAAAAGTCAGGATTCCACTTACTAATGAGCTTAAATTTGACTTTAGTTAGATGCTATATTGAATAGGCCTGATATTCTTGATTTGTACAGTTACTCGGATATCATCATATGTTCTATACACCTGCTATGGAGGAAGCAAGAACAAGGGACACACAAAAGACAAACAGTAACTCTACTTCACTTCAGCTATTAGAAATAGGACAGAGATGCTTTGGTTAAAAGAGACTCTTGGAATCAAGCAGCTACTAATCACAGACATTTGGAATTGCCTTTTTTTTTTTTCTCCTGAGACACAGTTTCACTCTTGTCACCCAGACTGGAGTGCAATGGCATAATCTCAGCTCACTGCAAGCTCTGCCTCCGGCTTCAAGCAATTCTCCTGCCTCAGGCTCTTGAGTAGCTAAGATTACAGGTGCATGTCACCACACGCAGCTAGTTTTTGTATTTTTAGTAGAGAAGAGGTTTTGCCATGTTGGCCAGGCTGGTCTCGAATTCCTGACTTGAGGTGATCCACCCGCCTTGGCATCCCAAAGTGTTGGGATTACAGGCATGAGCCACTGCTCCTGGCCTGGAATTGCCATTTTGGTCAACATTTGCACTTAAATAGTTCATTGTACTCAAAGTTGAATATTTTTCTTAAAATTAAAAAAACTGAATAAGAAATTGCATAAAGAATATTAGCTTTATAAAATATGCTCCTAATATTTCTGCTTTTGATAATTTTAATCGGTGATTTTTTCAGTAAATATTCTGTCTATCGAGTGCTTAAAACCTTTTCTTATAATAAATTAAAGATCATTTTTCTCCTAATCTCAAGAATGATACAATTAATTTTATATCTTTAAAAATAATTAAGAACAAATGTAACAGTACAAATACAGCACATAGACATTAACTATAGTGAGATAAGTTCAAGTATAAACATGCAGAAAGCCAGAGCACCTTCTTATGTAATACCAATGTGATTCAGCGGACCATAAGATGAAGAAAATAGTAATTTGAAAGGTGGCAATTTGTATCCATACCCAGTATTTAGTATTTCAGCTACTAGAAATAAAGAAGTTTGGCAGACTTACCCGCATTTTTGCACAAGCATCTTGGGTTGACTCTGTCCCCCTAAGCTCTTTTATCAGCATAGAACCTAAATACTAAAAAACAAAAAAATTCAATGATTTATAAAATAGAATATAAATATGAGTCACATTTTAAAAACAAATTGTGGAAGTATTACTGGCTAGGTTTCCTGGCTGTAAGTTGTTGCATAACTTTAAAAAACTGATAGTAACTAATCCTAACAAATAAATGCATTCATAGAGAAAATGCAACAGAATTAACCATAAGTTCAGGGGGCTGTAATTGCTCTTTATAATGAAACTGCAGCATCTTCTAAAGATGACATCTTTCAAATCATATTTAACTGCAAAATGGGGCATCTAAAAATGTTTCCCCCCCCCCCCTTTTTTTTGAGGCAGCAATGTCTGCAAAAATAAATCACACTACTATCTCTATAATTACAGGGTTGCATGAGACAGCTGAGAAGCTAAGCAACATGTCCCCCATTTGGGCTTATTCTGCTGCATAGGTAATTAATGTTAGGCTCTTAGGCGGAGATGCAGTTTTGGACCTTTTTCATTCAACAGCTGTGTGCCCTGTGGTTGATCCACCTGAGAACGAGATTTGAGGGTGGGGGAAGGGAGAACGGCATTCTCAGTTGTTTCACAGGGGAAAAGAGTTGGGTTCCTGGTGCAAAGTGCTACCTGGAGGGCTGAATGGACGTAGAAGGATGACAAAGTCTTCTCCCAAGAATTGTCAACCACTTTACTGTTAGAAAATCACATCCAATACTACATCATCCTGGTACAAAATGCCCCATGTTCTCCAGCTTCTGGCTGGGGGCAAATGGTTTTAAACAAAATGTCTGATTTGCCTATCAATTAACTCCTCTTCCACCTTTTGAAGCTTTAGTAGGGTCTTTTCCTTTTGTCATTTCCCTTGCTCCATGCGCTTCTTCCCCAACCCCCAAAGAGTACTATATATGTTGGTTAAAAAAGTGAATTACAATAATTATTTTAGAAGATATTTGATGGACACTTCCTGACAAGACTGGAGACACCCTAGTACTGTGCAGAGATGGGGATGGGAACCTGTCTTGTGGACCAGGGAAGTTCCTGATTTGAAGAGGATGTGAGAAGACACAACAGCAGAAGGTATGGTCAGGACCTTGGAGAAAGGCACGTTCAGAAAGTCTCAGGGACTTGGGGTTTGAGGTTTGGAGGAAGGAGCCATTTCAATCCCACAGCTTTGGGCAATACCATTGAAATAAATCCAAAGCTGCAATATGAGTAAGTAGTAAAAGAGGGGCAGAAAGCAGAAAATAAAAATAAAAATAAAAAAAGCCCAATAGCTATAAGATAACCACAATATCCATCTTAATCAAATGAAGGTGAAATTCATTATCTTTTGGTAAAATCCTTATCTTTTAAGCTATCTGAGAAGTTTGTCCTATTGAAATGTTTCTTTTAAGAGAGCCAGTTTCAATGCACTGCTGAAGGCTCAGCTGCTTTTTCTGCTGTCGTCATGACAACCACCACCTGACCCAAAACCTACAGAATCTTTTGAATATTTACCTGTTGCTATTACATTTCTCAGCTAAGTATAATTAGTTCCCCTCTTCTGAAACAACAACAACTATAAAAGCAAATAGTATAATCCTATTGACGACAGTGAAAAGAATCTGGTATTTACATAAAGTGGTAGACCCAATGTTTTGAGACCCAATGTTTGGTGAGTGAGCAGAGATGTAAATATGTGCCATATTTGTACTCATTTCAAGATTGTGCTTTATCACATTTCTTTAAAAATATGCAACTACGTAAGAAGTCACAATAGGCCTTAAACTTACAGGATTAAAAAGGTTTTAAAGCTCTAGTTATTTGGACTTTCTCTTTGGATAGAAGGCTACTTTAAGAAAAAAGTGAGGCCGGGTGCGGTGGCTCACACCTATAATCCCAGCACTTTGGGAGGCTGAGGCGGGTGGATCACGAGGTCAAGAGATTGAGACCATCCTGGTTAACATGGTGAAACCCCGTCTCTACTAAAAATACAAAAATTAGCTGGGCATGGTGGCGCGTGCCTGTAATACCAGCTACTCGGGAGGCTGAGGCAGAGGAATTGCTTGAACCCAGGAGGCGGATCTTGCAGTGAGCCGAGATCGCGCCATTGCACTCTAGCCTGGGTAACAACAGTGAAACTCCGCCTCAAAAAAAAAAAAGAAAGGAAAAAGTGAAGAGAAAAACACTTGAAAAATTTCAGTCATGGATATGGATATTTTGGTATATTTTCAACATAAATGCAAACAAACCAAAACATACCCCCATCTCCACTTGGGCCCAAATATTGAATTGAGGGTAACTTACAAAAGCTTTGTAATCACATGACTGGAAGATAAGCTTTTCTGGGTGATGCTGCCAGTACTGTACCGGAGTGGAGGCTGTGGCTTCATTTGGAGGTCGCAAGGTAATGGAAGGTTCTCCCCAGTCTCCTGTCTGAAAATGACATTTATTCTAGAGGCAATATGAGCAGTCAGCAAAGTTCATTCCCTATAGCTACCCTGAGCTTACCTTACATGCATGTGCTGTGAATGTGCCAATGCATTTGGGTGTCTTATGTGAATATAAATACTTTGACTGGTTATTACATTTTTATGTGTATTAGCATATTTCTCAGGGCTGAGTTAATTTTTGAGGTGTGGAGTTGAATTATTCTATTTTTAGCATGACACCCTAAGCTAAGTCACTTTAAAATAAAACATGAAGATATTCATAAATGATTTACTAATTCACAATTTTCCATCCAACATCAAATCTTTGAAAGAATTTTCTATCTGTTTTTAAACTTGATTGAAATTTTTAGTTTCAATTGCTTTCACATTCAGAACACACAGTTCTATAAATTTCAGTTCCCAAATATGACATGTACTAGCCACTTTGAATAATTTTAGATCTCTGGAGAAACGGTAGTGTAAGCATGATGCTAAACAAAATTTTAAAAGAAAAATTTACTAATAGGTGACAACTAGTTTCTCTCATCTGAATTCAGTTCCACTGATTTAATGACACTGTGATTGTCTCAGATGTATTCAGCTACTTTCCTCAGAAAACCTAATATACCAATGAAGACTAAACAGTGAAATGCCAAGTTTGGTCACATGTACATATACATGTACTTTGAGGATTCTGATTCACAAATTCAAGCACATTCCCAAATAATGGTATATCATATAATACAGACCTAAAACAGGAGGACCTCCCATCATTTCATTTATCATTTTCTGTGTCGTTAACCTCAAACTGTTTCATCACTGTAATTGCTTAGTTTGAGCACCTATAAAGTCAAAGGCCAGTGTTGGAAGGTATCTTCTGGGCTCTACTCTGATTTACATACTACACATGAGATGTTTCTTACTCTTTCTCCTGGGAAAGATTTGGATTCTTCAAAACTCAGTTCTTTATTCTCAAGTGGACATAACTAAACTAAACAATAGGCAAATTTCTAGAGTTACTCTCTTCTAACTAGATTTGGCTATATATAGAACTATAAGAATTTACTTTTCTCAGGACTTGGAAGAGTGTAAAAAGGTCTCATAAACTCCAAAACCAAATAAAACCTTGGTTAGAGACCAAGATCCATAGAAGTGCTAGTAAGTGTGCTGACACACTGTGGGATTTCTTAAGGAAAATTTTTAAGGAGTCTAGGACAAGAATGCAAAAATTTGGATGCAGGTGTATGTTCTGGGAGAGAAAGGAAGTTCACTGCTTTCATTAACTTCTTTGAAATAATCTAGAAACTCTAAAAGATTAAGAACCACATTTCTCTAGGAATGGTGTAAATAGGGGGCATATTTTGGGGAGGAGAACTAGCTCTCCAATTTTCTTTGTGCAGTTTGGACTTACATTAGGTGGCATATGAGGTAGCTGCCAATGATAAAAAGTCCTTTCTAGAGGACTTCAGTAATACACAGCCTTTTTTTTTTTTTTTTTTTTTTAAAGCAGTGGAGTGCCTGCAGCTTTTCTCGGTCACTTCAAATTGCAGGAGTAGCAAAAGAGCAAAGTTAACATCACACTATTTCCTTGGCTTCTCACTATAGTTACTGTTGACCAGTTGGAACTCCTTCAGCTCCTCGCTCCTGCTGTGTTCTCAGTCACTCTCCACATTAGTTTTGTTTTGTTTGCTGATTTACTTTTACATTGCCTAATCTTCCTATTCCCTGTCGGTATTTTTGATTTTTGTACACATTTATGGGGTATATGTGAAATTTTGTTATATGTATATTGTCTGTTGGTATTGTTAAAACTTTGCTTGCAATATTAATTTTAGCATTTTTGTCTGTTTTATTATCCATCCCTGACTCATTCTTAAGTTTTTCTTTTATATTTATATGAATTTTTAGTATGTAAAAGTGGTAACTGACTGCAATTCTAAAATTAGATTGAGTTTTCCTTTGGCTTCTTATTTTGAATTTTTTCTTTTCCTTCTTTCTCAAATGGCTGGCTCTTTATTCTCTCTCTGGTCTTTATTTCAACTGGCTGTAACTTACTTTCAAAAAACTAGTATAAAATTCAAAATATAGGATATGTGGATTTCAATATCATTTTGAAGCTGAGTGTGATAGCCTTTAAGTGATAATAGCTTAAAACTCTGGAAACATGCAGCTATGGGTTCTTAAACAAAAGCTTTACCCAAATCTAGCAAATCATCCTCTAATCTTCCCCATTAAACTTCTCCCTCCTTCTCCCGCTCCCTCGATAAAGCAACAACAACATGGCAAACAGGTATTGTACATTTAAGTCACAGGTAACACTGTTAACAAAACAACAGAAGTTTGCATGCAACTCCATGGAATGATACAAAAGGAGGAGCTGGTTGGCTTCCAAAGATCCTTTAATCCAGTGTCTGCTGATATGACAACTCAAACCAAGCATCAGATCTTCATGTGAACCCTATTACAGTTCAGCAGAGGTAGACCTTGGCCAAGCTCAACAGGCAGTTTTCAAAAAATTCTGAACATGGCATGAGCTGGGGGTGCCATAAGTTGCAGGGCCAGGGCTGGGAATAGGGATGGGGGTGGGAATGAGTTGCAGGAAGCTAGGGTTATGAAAACATTTCACATGTTAGTACATTAAGCATGCAGATCATATGCAAACTCATTGTCTAATTGTTCAATTAACTCACACACTTTTATAATTAAACTTTAATGTGAGTTCCATACATTTAAAGCTAGAGCTTCAGCCAAATGCTGATCCAAATATTTACATCATCCACGTAAGTTGTAGCAGCCATTGTGGGAATAACAAGCCCCAGTGCATACATTCCACTCTCAGTCTGGAAGTCACTGAAATCCCTTATTTGATAACCACTTGAAGAAATTAGTGGAACATTCACTTAACTCTGTTTAGACAGCGCCATCATCTGCTCTCCTATGACTCCACTTTGTCCAAAAATCACAACTACTTGCTTTGAATTCAGCGTGATCTGATAGGACCTTCCCTAGGTGCTAAGGTGGAGATAATTATAAGGAAAAGAAATAGAATCCTTATTTCATTTTCTTTGTGGTCTTCAAACATTGTTTCAGTCCAAATATTGTTAAATTCCCTTTGGGGACTGAATCTATCTTTCTGGAAAGAGACACTGAATTTTATCATATTTAGTGCTATTTCCAGAAATTCATTTCGAAATAGAGGGAAAAGTGTTCTTAAGATTGAATTTATAAGAAAATAAATTTCTTTTCTGCCTGGAAATTCATAACTTTTCTCCCCGCCCCTGCCTATTTTTCCTTTTCAACCTTAGATCTAATAATATTCAGAGACTCAATTTACAGATGTTAATTCTTCTTTTTGGAATTAATTTAATGGGAATGGATGGATTCCAACAACTGAACTTAACATTATACTGTTGTAAAGGACAGGTATGACCTTGGCCCTTGGCTGGGATTCAGCTTTACCTGGTTGACTGCCAGTAAGAACAAAATAATTCAGAGAACAAGGGTGCCTTAGGTCTCAACCCTCCTGGAGGCTGAATTACAACAGGAATGAGCTATGGAGGAATTAGGTAGAGTAGTTACTATATGGAATGGAAGAAGAGCTCAAAAAAGAAATAAACATTTTTGCCTCACACATAAAATAATTTTGAAATTTGAAGCCTAGTGTTAGGTCTTATTGACTAGTACATTCATGTATAGATGATACTTGTATCTCCTCAGGCAATTATTTTTAAATTTAGTAATTTTCCACTTAAAAATGTTTATTAAATATTAACAGACCTAAGAAGTCTTTTCTCTCAATAATGGTTTACAATCAAATCTCGTATTTAATGAAAAGTAGATCTAAACACAACTAACAATACAATGCTTAATTCGAATAACAAAATGAAGTAGGAAAAGTTTGGGGTAGAATTCTGTCATATTTTAAACTATTATTGACTTGACACAATGGTCTTTAGAAGGATTCCATAAGTGATTATAAATGAGAAATTAAAATGATTCAAGGTACTCCTATCCTAATAAATGTCTTCAGACTATCTCTCTGGCACTTAAAATACAGAAAATCTTCCTTTAGGTCCATGTATTTGAATGGTCTTAATATTCCAAGAATTTTGTCATGGCTTAAAACTTCATTTAATTGGTGTTTATTATTTTTTATATGTATGCCTTAAGAGTTTTTTTCTTTTTTTATAGGCACACTAAAGAACATCAATTAAACAGAGGAAAATGTACATCATTAGCTTTCTTCTTCAAACTCATATAAAAACTAAATCTCTAACATAAAGGAAAAACAATTTGAGATTAGGATTTTAAATGGAGAATTGATTCTGCACATGTTTGCAACTGCCAACTATAAATTCATAGTCTGGCTGAGTCTGAAGGACTATAATTGGGCCATATCTAATATAATGTAATTAAAGTAAACATTCTCTTATACCATCAGCTGAATAATATAAAAGCATCAATGGAATTTAGTTAAAAAACAAAAAACTTCACAGAAGTCTATAGAGAGATTTTTACTGGATGGCAGATTCCAAATTGCAGCTTTTAAAGTTTGCATTACTTCGACAGGTGGTAAATAGCTGCACATTTTTAGTTCACATGCACTGTACATCTACGGCAAATTCTAAAACAAGTCATATCAGGTAGCTATCTTCCTCCAAAAGGGAAACTGAATATTACATATTCTATACGCTCTGACAATACAAAGGGAAAACCCTTCTGTTCTTTTCTTTCCTTTTTTCAAGGCAGAGTCTCCCTCTGTCACCCAGGCTGGAGTGCAATGGCAAGATCTTGGCTCACTGCAACCTTTGCTTCCCAGGTTCCAGTGATTCTCCTGCCTCAGTCTCCCAAGTGGCTGGGATTACAACCATGTGCCACCACACCTGGCTAACTTTTGTATATTTAATAGAAACAGGGCTTCGCTCTGTTGGCCAGGCTGGTCTCGAACTCCTGGCCTCAAGTGATCCGCCCACCTTGGCCTCCTAAAGTGCTGGGATTACAGGCATAAGCCACCGCACCGGAGCTTTATGTTATTTTCTTCTTGATTAAAAAGTTTCCTAACGATGTCAGTAGATAATTAAAAGCCATGCTTACAACTTAGTTTTCTAACATTAATAGAAAAGTATGGCATTTTCCAAGCCTTGTATTATTCTTTAAAATTTTTTAAAATTAGGATTTAATTGATTTTTAAACATAGAACCTTTAAAATCTTTTCTATGACGACTGCTCCCACCTACCTGCTTGTAAATTTAGATCTGAATATTAACAAACATTATTCTAAATTTCCTCAGAACATTTAATGAAAACTAAAATAATTTCAAAGGACAATTATTGTTGAAAGGTTTTGCTTTCAATAATTCTGACAAATTTCAGAGATGGGCTACCCAAAGATACATAAGATATATGTGATTACATTTACTTTCTGTAATCTCTAAGGCTTTGAAGAATGCTATACACAGCTCTATGCTTATAAATATGCATACATATATTTGAATGTGAATGTAAGGAAAAGGCTTCCTATAAACATTCACACGCATATGAAAACAGGATGTTGTAGCTATTCTTTCAAAAAATCTCCAAGAATGAAGAATGCTAGTTTGATCAAATGCAGTTGGTTATACTGAATTTGTTCTTTTAGATGAAAAAGAGCAGAGATGGCTACTTCTGAATGCATAAAAGCTCTGGTTAGCATTTATGAGTTCAGGAGGAACTGCTGGGTCCATGAACACCAGTACCAGGTAATGTATAGACACCACGATCCTTAAAAGTCCCATGCATAGGAGGACATATGTGCCTGATGCAGCATCCCAAAAGGCACCTCACAAAAATGCCTGTGACATCCCTTCACATGCCGCCCCAAGAATTCTGCTCAGTGATTCTCAACCAAATGTCTCAACCTCTCAGACAGCAGGCTATTCAATAGGAGAAATTCAATAAGATGTGAAAATAGAATTTTAAAATACAGAACATAAAAACCCAAACATTTGAATGTTTATTTTCCAAATAGAAATAAACTTTTTCTAAAGTATGCAAAGGTGAAATATGAACATCTGAAAATTATGCAGCTCAGAGTAAAATGGATCACAATTTCATACAATTTGCAAAGATCAATTCAGTACTGTCAAATGGAAAAAGGCTGAGAACCACTTCGTAGCTGTAACCGTGCCTCTCCCAGCTCACCTCCCCCCGACATTTGCATAAAATATATACAGAATAACATGCAAATCATACTCAGAAATTTCTCACAAGTAAAGCACATGAATCTTTGAGAATCATTAGACACAAGGGGTTGAATAGTCCATGAACATGGGGAAGTACAAAATAGGGAAGAATAACACTGATATATACATGTGTGTATATATATATATCAATTTACCCTTTTCTGTTTCCTGTAAAAGCAAGTTAACACAGACGCCTGGAATGAAAGCCAAAACTCACATGGGACATATTTTAACCATAGACTTTAAAACCAAATATGTTTCTTGTTTTAGGACAACGTTTGCACATTAACTAGTCACAAGGCACAGTAAATGAAGTATAATAGACAAAGAGTCTTGGAGTCACCAGACATTATGAATTTTCTGCATTGCCAGGACACAGTACCTATAGCTGTTGACAACACTGTGCAACACAGTACATAGCGCAAGTTCAGGAGGAGAAAAGAACCATTTGTAACCTTACATTATGAACCTGATGGATCGCTGAGAAAGGAAATCCTGCGTTCTGATTCGTCCATATTTCACAGACAGACGACTGCTGATATAAACAGAAAACTATCTTATCTTGTCAATATTTAAAACACGGCAGCTACCAAGGTAGCATCCAGGAAGGAAAAGAGGAAAATAATAAAATGCAAAGAATCACATTAAAAAAAACTCAAAAAATGTTTTAGGGTGCTCAAGGTTTAATCATGGACTTCCAAGTCATTCTTTTTGCTTTAAAACATTTTGAACTAGCTGAAAAAAATCATTTATGCATTTATGCAAGGGCAATTACCAATAAATTCACACCTTGGAAAAAAGCAAATTGTATTTTATATCTGCCAGCAAACCAGAAATACCTTCCCCCATCACATCACTACTTTCAGAGGATATATATTTTCATCAACTTCAAGAAAAACAGGAAAAAACCTTTAACACAGGTTCAACATTTTTATTTTCTTATCTTCAATGACCAACCGCAGACAGTACAATAAAATGACTTTTCCTGATTTAGTCACTGCTCTGTTTGATAAACCTAGAAGATATTTATGCCTCCAGAGTTCTTGCAGGCAAAACTTTGTAGTTAACAAAGGAAGACATATCCGCTTGCTACCCAGCACTGAGAGGAGTGAAGGAGGTGGCAGGAAGGAGGCTGGGGCAGGGAAGGACTGAGGTCAGGAAAATTCAGTTCTGTTCCTCAAGCAGAAACCCTTGGGAGCAGCATTTGTGAGTTTAATGATTTAGCTCCATAATTCTGCCTCTCCTCCACACCGTTAATAAGATAAACCAGTAACGTTTGCTCAGAACCAAACAGCAAACTAACCAGCATCCCCTCCCAGGAGTTACAGCAGAAACCTTCAAACAGACTGACTGAGCTCTTAGCTTGACCTATCCCAAGTTCTGTTTCTGAATTTCATCATTCTAAAAGACAATGTGAAATTAAATCATAGAAAATGGCAGAGTGTGTAAACTTATTCAGCAAGCCCCGTGTGCACCTTAAGCATTCACAAGCAGTCTGTACAAAAATCACTGCAGGGAGAAGGCAAGCACGTAACCACAGTATGGTTAAGATACCCAGCAAAGAACTATATCATCAACAAACAAATGAGGGAAAAGAAAGCTTATCCCTAACTAAACGTTTCCTTACCCCAGAAATGCTCACTAGCAATTTAACACCTCTCTCTAGTTACAACAGCACCTCCACACACCCCTATACCTTTGCTTTCCATCTCTTCTGCTAACTAGAGGCTAGATGGGCAGAGAGCGTCAGGAAGATGGCCTTCTGTGAAGGAAGTTAGATCCCCAGGGGGTCTGACCAAAGGCACTTCCAAACACCCTTCACTTAAACCAGCTCTGCTATCCTCAGTTCCCTCTCTAAACTATGCTATTTTATACATCCAGAGGGGATTCTTCCTCTTTTTACCTTTCTAGCAAGCTCAGTTTTGGACCCATCCCCTCTGTTGGCTTGTGTCCAGTAGCTGTCATCTGATGTGAATGTACTAAACTCCATGCCTTAGCTGGATTACCATCTTAACTGGCACTCTCACCCAGTCCAGAGCTAATTCTTTACACAAATCACATCTACAATGTTCACACACTTCTAGTGTTAATCTAGTGCTAGAAGTGCTTCTAGTGCAAAATCATCCAGAAACCACCTGTCATCTGATAGATAAAGACACAGATATTTAGAGAGGTGAAATGGCTTGCTCAGGTCACAGAGGTAAGTGGTGCAATGCATCAGCCTGCTGGAATGGTTAAGGAGTGTGAGCCTGGTACTGATGTCACCAGAAGGCAGAGGGCTGTTCCAGCTATATACAGTTTGGTTCTACTGACCCTGAAATGAATTGAAAACTAAAAATAAAATCCTAAATCCCCTCACTGACTGAATGGACCCCCTTGTGGCCAAGGGGACCCCAGAAAAAACCTTAAAACTGAGTTTCTGACCATGATGGGATAGGAGATCAGACAAGCCTCACCAAACCCTCTCTCTTTCATGGTTTAGACACAACAACTGATCAGATTTAATGTTAAAATGGAAATCATAAGACTGACAGACACTCTCTTTGTGGCAATAAGATACCAAATTATCAACAGGACCTGACGCCATGCCAGGCAAAGGTTAAGTCACAAACCCCTACGCCTAAAGAATAAACCATGTTCCAACTACCACAAGATTTTTCTTTTTCTCTAGCAACTAAACAGGCAATGGCCTTAAGAGAAGCAATATTAAAACAATTTGCAGCTCCATCAGATGCTGACTGACTCTCAGCCCCTGCTCCACCAGCCATAACTACAGCTGGACAAGAGACTGATCAGTAGCTTTATCCAAATGAGATCACTGACCATGGACTGGTTCTGGTTGGTCTACAGAGATTGCACACTTTCGTGCCTTCATATCCTGAAAGGCCCTTCTGATGTATGGGACCTACCTGTAATACATCTAAATGTTAAGTCTCCAGCCCAAGGTGAACATAGGTCACATGCTACATGCATGTTTGTTAAATACACATGCGTCAGGACCACCTGCATGAATATTCACAGCTTTTGTAACACACTGAATATGCATGTTTAGCTAACCAGTTCAGCATAAATCTTCTCCCCTAAGCCCTTCTCCTTTAAAGTGCCTATCTCTGGGGTCTTGGCTGGAGGTGCTTCCCAGCCTGCAGGATGGCTACCTTGCAGGCTGTAAGTAACCCTCTAGAAGAAATTAAGTCTCCTTTTCGCCCTTACTAAATTCACATACATAAACACAAGTATATCTAAATGCAAATGCAGTCAGTTCATGGAACAGTCTTAACTGTACTGGGGTCCAAACACCAAACACCTAAAAGTTGTTTTAGGTTGTTTTGTTTACTCCCAAGGTGGCCATGCCCAGTCTGCCTGCCTGATGGCCACCAGGCCATCTAAAATTTTGCACAGACTACATAACTTCCTGGTCACTTTGAATCATGAAGACTCCATTTTGTATGAAATCCAAACTCATATCTGATTCAAACTTTTCCCTCCCTCATCGTGTGCCAGTCTTGGGGCTTAAAAGTCTGGGGTGGGTAAGAGAAGCTCAGTCTGCACTTTGACTTCTCCTAGGAGAGGTGAAGGTAGGTGTCAGGGTCTATCTCAGATGTTCCCTGCCCCAAGCTCTACCTAATTTATGTGTTTAGTTGGAGAGGAAGAAACAGGAAAAGGACGAAGCCGCTTTCTTGTCTGGCTGTTCCTCCGACAGCCAGCACTGCTTTTCAGCTAATGTTAACATGGCCTCCCCCGTGCTCTGCATAGTGGCTGCTCCAACCTAGGTTCTCCTGTGTCCCTGTGTGAGTTCTCTGAAGGGCTCTTCTAGGGCAGAGGGCAGGTCCCCCCACTGCACAGTTCCTGGTGGCAGAAATCTGGCTGTAGTTTCACTTCTTCCAACTCCCACTTAGCCCTCCTAGGACACATGCACTCCCCTGAGGGGAAGCCACGGGGAAGGGTATAACCCCAGCCTCCTCGTGCTCACTCATGCGGTCCACAGGACATGGACACGTCCTTGTCACACAGAACAGTGGAAGGGCTAGCTGCTCTACGAACACTCCCCATTTCTGCCAGGGCATCTCTCCCCAAGACTCTCTGTGTCTAGCTCAGTAGGTGCTATGTGACCTGCTTGCCAGAAGTCCAGTTATGGATAGCAAGGCCAGTCTTCCCTCCTGGCAGGCATCCCCAAGCCAGATGTATATTTCTCTCATACCCTTGCTCATCAGGATTGGAGAGCACGGGAATGCACTCTGTCTCCTCTCTCATGGGAAGGGAGGAAAAGCCTTAGTTCTTTCCACAAGACCCACACAATTATCTGTCCTTCCCCAGAACTAGCCAATATTCTGCTTATGTGGAGATGTGGCTGACCGGGGCAGAGCAGGATTCACTGCCTCCTTGTAAGCCCTGAACTAGGTGTCTGGCTCCATGACTGACAGCTTTCTCTTTAAAGCATGCAAGTGCTTTGTACCTAGAGGAAAATTCCCACTTAGCATCCTGGGAATAAACATTCCAATAGTAAAGAGATCTTCCACTAGTCACAGAAAGTTACCAGAGTTAAGAAGGGAGGAGAGAACCCCACACCATACTTATTTCATTAAAAAAAAATATAAAAATTTTCTCAATGAAGAATAAAGAACCCACTCCGAGTCATATACACTGAGAGTTCACATATGGGTTATGTGCATTTTTAGATGTTATAATAAATATTTTATATTTGTAAGCTATGTTTTAATTTAGAGAAAGTAAAACCTGTATAATTTCTAATACCGTCATGCACAACATAACGAGGTTTCAGTCAATCACAAACTGCATATGCTACAGGGGTCTCATAAGATTACAATACCATATTTTCACTGTACCTTTTGTGGGGGCTGAAAGAAATCAAGCTAGAGCCAGATTTAGGTATATTCAGATACACAAATACTCACTATTATGTTATAATCACGTACAGATTTCAGTACAGTGACATGCTGCACAGGTTAGGAGGAGCAATAGGCTAGATCATATAGCCTATCTGTGTAGCAGGTGACACCATCTCACTTTGGGTAAATACACACGATAATGTTTGCATGACGAAATCACCTAACGATGCATTTCTCAGAAAACGTCCCCACCGTTAGGTTATGCATGACTGTCATTGTGTCAGTGCAAATGGCAAAAAGTCAGGATTTAAAAGAGTTTAAAATAAAAGCAGTTAATTGTGTTTGAGTTGTGAAAACTATTTTTTTTTTTTGATATAGAGTCTTTGCTCTGTTGCTCAGGCTGGAGCGCAGCGGTGCAATCTCGGCTCACTGCAACCTCTGCTTCCTGGGTTCCAGTGATTCTTGTGCCTCAGCCACTCGAGTAGCTGGGACTACAGGTGTGTGCCACCATACCCAGCTAATTTCTGTATTTTTAGTAGATATGGGGTTTCACCATGTTGCCCAGGCTTGTCTCAAACTCCTGGCCTCAAGTAATCTACCCACCTTAGATTCCCAAACTGCTGGGATGAAAATTATTTTTTTTAAAAAAGCTGATGCATTCCAGATACCACAGTAGTTTTGTTGGCAGTAAACAATTTGTCAGGCTCACAGAGCAGCAACTTAAGGTGGACCTGTTGTAACTGGTGCATTCATAATATGAAACGGCTCTTCTCCTAGACATAGAGTATTATACTGAGTACTGAAATGAATTTTTTAAATGTACAAGTTCCCAGAGTAGAAATTAACTGTGTTTATGAAAATAACATTTCAGGGTACAACACGTATTGAAGCACTGAGTTTTGAAAAGTTTTGAGAAGGAAATATATAATGTCAGTCATAAAATTTCATCTGGGCCTCAAATTCCTAGAAAAGTAGTGACTTAAGTTTGTATTTTTTTTTTTTTTTTCTGAGACAGAGCCTTGTTCTGTCACCCAGGCTGGAGTACAGTGGCGCAACCATGGCTCACTGCAGATTGGACCTCCAAGTCTTAAGTAATTCTCTTGCCTTAGCCTCCCAAGGAGCTGGGACTACAGGCAGGTGCCACTTCACCCAGTTAATTTTTTTTTCTAACTATGTAGAGATAAGGTCTTGCTATGTTGCCCAGGCTGGTCTTGAACTCCTGAGATCAAGCAATCTGTCCATCTTGGCCTCCCAGAGTACTAGGATTACAGTTGTGAGCCACTGTGCCCAGTCTTAAATCTAAGGTTTTCTATTTTTTTTTCCTTTTTGGTGACATTGGAGACAGGGTCTCGCTCTATCACCCAGGCTGAAGTGCAGTGGCACAATCTCGGCTCACTGCAACTACCACTTCCTGGGTTCAAGTGATTCTTGTGCCTTAACTTCCTGTGTAGCTGGGATCATAGGCATGAACCACCACACCCAGGTAATTTTTGTATTTTTAATAGAGATGGGGTTTCACTATGTTGGCCAGGCTGGTCTCAATCAAACTCCTAGCCTCAAGCAATCCATCCACCTTGGCCTCCCAAAGTGCTGGGATTACAGGCATGAGCCACTGCACTTGGCCAAATTAAATTCTACTTCTGTTTGTTTGTTTTGAGATGGCGTCTCACTCTGTTGCCTAGGCTGGAGTGCAGTGGCATGGTCTTAGCTCACTGCAACCTCACCTCCTGGGTTCAAGTGATTCTCCTGCCTAAGTAGCTGGGATTACAGGTACCTGCCAAAACTTCTAGCTGATTTTTGTATTTTTAGTAGAGACAGAGTTTTGCCATGTTGGCCACGCTGGTCTTGAACTCCTGACCTCAGGTGTTCTGCCTGCCTCCACCTCCCAAAGTGCTGGGATTACAGGCATGAGCCACTGTGCCTGGCCATAATTAAGCTTTACAATGTCTTCATTTGTAAAGGAGAAGAAGAATAGTACTTAACCTATTTATTTCACCAAGTTGTTGTGCAACAAATGTGTGTTGATTTCACTATCAAAGAAGTAAACATTAAATTATTGGTGATATCTTAGTTGTAAGTCTTCTGTATCTTTACTTACCCCTATTTGTTTGGGTTTCATAGTAATTCATGTTCAGAAAAACTAAATAAGACTTTGCAATGTATGTGAGAGGGACTGAGAGAAAATAGGCAAATGAAAACGCAAAAGGGTGATTAACAAAGCAGCTCATGTTAAGTTTCATGAGAAAGAAAACTTTTTCATAGCTAAATGTTTAGGGCTTGGAACACAGAAGAAACACATAATTACCGAATGAATGGAATTATGTAACACATTCGAAAGGCCTTCGTAAATGGCAAAGCACGGTGCAAACACTAGTCACTACCGTTATTCATTATCATTTTTAACTGCTCTATTCTATTGGTGCTGCTTCTGCCTCTGGTAACACACTTCCGGTTAATTGCACCAGAAACTGCACACTTCCTGTTGGAGGAGTCCTCATGTTTCCTCATAAAGGCAGCAAAGGGCTGCCAACTTGCTGAAGAGAGAAGGAACATTTTTCATTTGCACACCTAGATGTCAAAGGCTGCTTATAGAGCTTAGAAACAGTTCTGTGAAAGAATGTTCATCGCCCCTTTGCAATCTGATTTCATTTCCATTTCCTCTCAATCTTTCTCACATATATTGCAAAGGCTCATTTAGTTTTTCTGAACCTGAATTACTATGAAACCCAAACAAATATAGGTAAGTAAAGACACAGTAGACTTACAACTGATATATTACCAATAATGTAATATTTACTTCTTTGATAGTGAAGTCAACACACATTTGAAGGTGTATACTTTTATCTTCAATTCAGACCTCTCTCTTGGCTCTGGAAATGTTTTCTTAAAACGCAATGCTTGTCTATCATCTTGTACCTCGGGTTACCATGACTCCAGCTCAGAAAACAACACAGCTGCATTCAAGTCTAATTACAAAATAAAAACAATATAACCAATTTCCAAAGTTTTCCTCTGAAAGGTGGACTTTCTTTTTGCTCAACTGGTAGCAATTGAGTAGTTTACAATAAACTATCTCTCCTTTATCATGGTTTGTCCTCCTTCCTGGAGCATTCTCAAAAAGTGCTATTAACATC